>NC_045758.1:14687500-15287500 GCF_009193385.2 Nasonia vitripennis
CTCTCTCTCTCTCTCTCTCTCTCTCTCTCTCTCTCTCTCTCTCTCTCTCTTTCTCTGTATCTACTGTTGCGGTAAAATCGAGCGTGGCCTATATGCTTGGATTCGATTCACGTGCCGCTGCCCATCACCGAGTGCCGTTGCTGTTTTTCGACCCCCCCCCCCCCCCCCGTGTGTGTGTGTGTGTGTGTGTGTCAGCGAGGTCGAAAAAAAATTCTCTCCCCGACGAGAACAAACGACGCTACTGGCCTCGTTATACGACTTTCGCTCCCGCTCTCACGTGACTCGGGCGCATTAGCGAGCTGTATAACCGCCGCGGGCATAATTAAGGGATTAACTTTGTTGGGCTCGACCACGCGATGCATATACTGCATCGGTATATGCGCGGGATCACCGTTTGTTTCGCGGCGCGCTTGATGGATTCCGGGAAGATTGCACGCGAGAAATGCAGATCGCCGGCTTATCGCATCGCTACTTTTAACCTGTACTCCGCGGATAACGATCTTTCCGCTCTGCGCGTCGTTGGTTTGAATTTTCAAAATTTTTTCCTCCCACTCGAAAACCACAGCCCGGCGCGCGGGGGTGGGAGGTCAATTATAATGAAAAATTGAACCACCGCGTAAAAAGTTTCGCGCGCAGGCGTAAAGCCCCGTCGAGCGGCCGCAGCGCGCGGAGTCGTAAAAAGTTTTTCCTCTATACATACATAGAGCGCGAAAATTCGAGGGCTTCATTAATCCGAAAAATACTATAAAATCGTAATAGTCGAGAGTGGAAAATGGCCGAGGGAGAAAAGTCTCGTTGCGCTTTACGAGTTCCGTGAAGTGACTAACGAAAATACGGACACGTTCCATCGATGGCGGCAGCGGCAAGAGGCTTAGAAGCTGCAGGCGGGAATGAGAGATAAAGAGACGCTCCAGGGAGGGGGGGGGGGGGGGAGATCCAGCAAGTGGAAATCCGCAGGTGCGGGGTGAAAAACGCTCCCCCGGATTTAACGAGTTCGCCGGGACTGCTCGTCGCTCCGGCTCCTTTCTAACCCTCGATAAAGCGCAAAGAGCGCCGCGCACGCGTCCTCTTCGGGAAATTCAGCCGGGCGCGAGTCTCGAGGAGCGCTTGGGAAAATATCCGGAGTTTGTCGCAGTAGCGAGCACTGCCACTGCTACTCCACCGCGTGTCGAGCTTCATCAACGAGCTACTCGACGCGTCAGCCCCTCAAGAGCGAAGAGAGAAGAGTCGTCGAGCTCGCTCGCTGCTATTCACCGCAAACTACCTGTTTATTGACCCTACGCAACGCCCATGTTAATTCAGCAGGTTCGTCCGCTCCGCCTCGCGTTACTAATACGCCGTGCACGCAAGACCCTCTGTGCTGGTCCCTCGTAAAAAGTCCGACACGCGCTCGTGTTTTTACAGCCCGGCTTCTTCTTCTTCTTCTTCTTCTTCTTCTTCTTCTTCTTCTTCTCTGGCCCTTCGACCGAGCGACCGCCGCTCTGCGGCTGCTATACTTTTGGGTGTATCTGCGCCCCTGCCACTCGCTGCTATCTTGATAACTGTCTTGCCGAGCTTCCGCTTTTTTGCTGCCAGTTGTTTATTATGGAGAAGGTACGCGCTTTGCATGCTCCGTCATGCGCCGTCCACTGTTCTGGGTTTATTCTCCTCCTCTTACGTTGGATAAGTTCCATTTCTCCTCACTTTCATCATGAAAAAATTGTTCGATCATCCAGATGATGGATTACTAACTGGGCTATGCATAAAGAATGAAGAAGAGTATAGTGCATAGAGTTTCGTTTGTTACCTTTGTTCTATCCCAGAATTATATGTTTGTGGAGCGAGGAAATCCCATACTGCGGAAAAATTCACTTCAGCGGGATGCGTTTCAATTAGATGTCGAGTTATGATAACATATCCAAACCTTTTTTCTCCACGTTTACAGATTGCGAATATAATCGCAGCTCATCAGACATTTATGTTTCTAATACGAACTTTACGTACATAGGTACACATATTGCAGCGTTATGAGTGTAATCCGTTCTCGAAACTAAACTCCGTACAAATCTGTATGGGAAAGTACTCAGCCACATAAATTTCGACTCGGGATCGCAAAGCCGATTCGAAAGTTCGACGCGCTCAAAACTTATACATCGAGCGTTTCGCGCAAGAATAACTGCGGCGCGGCTATTAATATTTCGAGTATTCGAGCAGCGATATATGTTTCTATGCGCGACTTTTATCGAATAAACACGCCGCGCGCCCGGAGTTAGTTACTGCCGGCAGCTGCTGCTATACACACAATAAACTAAATATAAAACGGCTAATCCCGGAACGAACGGCAAACCATACATATAATCTGTGTAAATCAATGGCACATTACGTTTCTTGCGCTCTGTAATAGCGACCGGGATCGCGTAAGCGGATAATCTCTAGAAAATCAGCGAACAAATGATGCAAATCAGTCACTGATTAACCATCGCGGATCAGTTGCAGTGTGTCGGAGAAAATGGGCGAGAAGCCCCGGCCGATTGTTTCACTCCGAGCTGCCGCGCATAATGGGAAAATTTAATCAAAATCAGATTGCACCGGCCGCCGTTGTGCGTGTGTCTCCCTCTCTCTCTCTCTCTCTCTCTCTCTCTCTCTCTCTCTCTCTCTCTCTCTCTCTCTCTCTCTCTCTCTCTCTCTCTCTCTCTCTCTCTCTCTGCAGCAACAGCCCGCGGCGTAAAAGTGCTGCGCGCGACCAGTATTAAATGTCTGATTACCCGACACACGGAACCCGCCGAACAGTGCCATATACGCGGTGGGGCCCCAAATTTTTTTTTTAACGTACACAGCTTAAAATCGCTTAATTATGGTTAAGATAATCAAAGATAATCGAGAAAAGTACTTTTCCGTGAAAAACAAACAAAATGGGCATTAAATAAACAATTGTAGTCGGCATCGCAAAGATAGCAATTTTAAAGTACGAATCAATAAAACATATTCCTGAATTGTTACTGGCCAACGAGGTTTGCTAAGATTGCTCTTCATACGTGTAAGAAGTCAGTCACAGCGTTAAGGTAATGGCACCAAGTTTTAAATAAACAAAATCACCCCCTTACTTGAAAAAAGCACGAATATTCGGGTTTTGCTACGTCTTGTCCTATTGTATGGCTAGCGAAACTTGCTGGAGGTTTTGTTCTTACGGGTAGAAAGACATCTACCGTGAGAAACTTTCATGAATGTGACGTAGCGAAACACGTTCGTGCTTTTTTGCAACTAGAGGCGACTATGTTTGTTAATACCATTGGTGCCACAAGTTTCTCACGGTAGATGTCTTTCTACACGTAAGAAGAAAGACTCCAGCAAGTTTCGCTCGCCAAACATTATTTGAAAAAAAGTTTGATGGACAAGACGTAGCAAAACCCGAATATTTGTGCTTTTTGCAACTAAGAGGCGACTTTGTTTATTAATACCATTGGTGCCACAAGTTTCCCACGGTAGATGTCTTTCTACACGTAAGAAGAAAGACTCCAGCAAGTTTCGCTCGCCAAACATTATTTGAAAAAAAGCTTGATGGACATGACGTAGCGAAACCCGAATATTCGTGCTTTTTTGCAACTAAGAGGCGACTATGTTTTTTAATAACATTGGTGCCACAAGTTTCTCACGACAGATGTCTTTCTACACGTAAGAAGAAAGCCTCCAGCAAGTTTTGCTTGCCAAACATTATTTTGAAAAAAGTTTCATGAATGTGACGTAGCGAAACCTATATATACGGATATATTTTGCAAGTAAGGGGGTGATTTTGTTTATTTAAAACTTGGTGCCATTACCTTAACGCTGTGACTGACTTCTTACACGTATGAAGAGCAATCTTAGCAAACCTCGTTGGCCAGTAATAATTCAGGAATATGTTTTAGTGATTCGTACTTGAAAATTTCTATCTTTGCGCTTGTTGACTTCAATTGTTTATTTAATGCCCATTTTGATTGTTTTTTTACGGAAAAGTACTTTTCCCGATAATCTTTGATTATCTTAACCATAATCAAGCGGTTTTAAGCTGTGTACATAAAAAAAAAATTTTGGGTTCTGTGTGCTGGGTAGCTTCAGCTTCATGTTCCGCGCCCAACAGTCGATTTACGCTCCCTACCTACATATACAACGCGCGCAGCTATATGTATATAAAGCGTCGAGCCGCCTGCAGATGCGCAGCTCTCTCGCTTCTCTCTGCTGCGCTGCGGGGTTATGTAACGTGTTAATATCCGGATAACCCGAAGCTCGAGCGCGCGAGTACGCTTATGCCCGTCATGCATTGATGTTTCGCTATTTGCATGGAAATTCAGTGTCGCGTGCGGCTGCTGATTTCACGCTCCGACAGCAGCAGCCAGCCAGTCAGGGGATATACGCGCGCGCGCCGGAGAACGAGGGCAGCTGGGGTAGGGGCTGCAATACACAATCCCATACATACCTGCCGGCGTCGCGCACGGCATCAGCGACAGCGACACACGCTGCTGCTCGATCTGCGTGTATACACACGCGCGGAACACGCGATGTATCCCTCTATATACGCGCCGACTTTCGCTTGCCTCCGGCCAGTTAGACACGTCGGACTCTGTGCCTTCTACCCGCTATATCCCTCTCCCTCTCTCAGCGCGATCCCATTAATGTGAGGCGCGCATCAAAACAGCGAATGCGACGAGAGAATAAAATAGCCGTGCGAGCCGAGCGAGGCATTAATTATGCCCGGCTTGATTGTCCTCGATTACGCGCGTTTAGCTCAACGACAACGAGGTTAGCAGCCATCGCGGTTGGAACATCATTAATCCGTTTTCTCTTTGTGCTTTTGCAGGTGACGAGATACTCTACGAAGACGAGAGCGGCAACCTCATGATCTTCGATGCGTCCAGCAGGCAGAGCCGGAACGTTCTCAACATCACTAATTCGGTGGGTAAACTGCTCGGCTGGCTTGTGCCGTAATACTACACCGGGCCCGCTAGATCCATTCAAATGTCTGCGTGTCACAACAAAGCTATCGAGTGTCCTCGAAAACGTACACTTTACTCGGGCGCGAGTTTTACTTGCCACGCGTTTCCAGCAGTAGCTTCCTGTTATTTCGCTCGACGTTCGGCCTACGACTAATTTGCAGTCCTCGGCTTGCTGTTGAAAGGCGTGAAAATTTACTGCAAATTTTCCCAATGGCACGCGCAGTTTGTCACCGCGAAAAGTGATAACGCGATCAGCGTAGATCTTACTATTTCGGTACGCATTCAGCCGTTCAGTATAGTTGATGTTACGGATAGGATCTTATAAATCTATAAAAGTTGCCTGTTTTACCGAGTCGATCGCGAAGAGAGCGAGATGAAAGGAATGATGTAATATAAGCAATGCGCTCGGCTTTCTTCGCCCTTCCTCGGCCGTCATCGATGACGTTTTTCGGCGGCGATTAATACGCGTAGCGACAGTTACCGGCGGCGACTCGCGAGAGAAGGAGGTCAAGCGTCGACCTTTTCTGATTAGTCTTATTAATAAAGTATGTTTTAGAACATTAATAGTTTTCAATGATTATTGTTGAATCCTATCTTCGTCTTGTCCCTAACAATTGATTTGACAAACGACATAATAGTCGTAAGCTTATATACACAGTCGCGTTACACCAACATTTATTTACCGCCTGATAGAGGACGTTATAATTGAATTGTGTGCGCGCATTAGAAAATTAGCCTCAGCGACGCGCGCATTAAATTCAAAATTACGGCGAGTCTCATCAATACAGGTGTTGGGCAAACACACGTAGCGAAACTGGCGCTCGTGTGTGTATACGTGTGTATATGCAGCTCTAGCCGCACTTTTGACAATAATCGCATCTGTCAAGCCTAGCCCCGACAGCTCGTTATTCCTAAGTGGCCTAAATTATCCGAGCAATCGATTTCGGATACGAAGCGTTGCGTCTCTCGTGTATAGTGTGCACACTCGCGGCTGATTCATAGCGGGTATTATGCGGACACTTTTCCGTTTATCGCGATCCGTATGTACAGCGCATACGTAAAAACGTCGATTCCATCAACGGCTAATTCCGATAGCACAACTCCCAGAAGCTGTACTTGGCGACTTCTTCAATGCCCGCAAACACGACGGTACAGTCGCGCGGAAACAAGTCAATAATAGTATATAAAGTCCTTGTATCTCTCGTGTATACGGCTCGCCGGACTAGCCTTTCCTCTCCTTTATTCATCCATTTTGTGCGCTCGCGCAGCTACAGCGACGTTTCGCCTCGATCCATCTGCGTCAGGCTCTCTCCCTCACACCCGCACACAATCGCGCACACAGCCGGGGAGGTTTTCCGGCGCTCGGTGTGCATGGAAAACCTTTCAGATAGCGTAGGCGGCCGGCGCGCATCAAACTTTCAGACGGCCAACTACTTGGGCGCACCTGGCGGACGAGCTATATATAGCCCGAGGCATTAATTTTTATATACCCAGCCGTGATGGCTTGACTGGCGATGACGCGACCGCGACCCTAAATCAGCGCCTTCTGAAACATGCAGACTCCCGCGGACGAGCCGAGACTCTGCACGAGAAACTGAGATGCTGTGTTGTGTTATATAAGTTTTGTGTGAATCTGTTGCAGGCCCTCGTAGCGAGCTTCGATCACCAGTTCTCCGCGGATCGCAAATACCTGCTGTTGGCTTTCAATTACCAGAGGGTAAGTGCGCACGAGCTCTGTTATATTATTACTATATTTATGGCTGGGCATTAGGTTTAGTGGGCGTGTTACGATAAGCGCGCGCCCGCTTCCGAGCGCCCGCCTCGCGAAAAACGGTGATTAAGGTTTCATCTTCGTTATTGGCCATTATGGCTTTAACGTTCGTATAATGAAATTTCGAGGCTGCGAAACTCCCCCTCTCCGCTCTCTGTACGCCCCCCGTCCGCGGCATTGGATCAGGATTCCTTCGGCGTGAAAAACTTGCCAGACTCTGACTCTTGTATATTATACGATGTAGTCAAAACTTTCTCCAAGGGATCGAGGTATCATTGCGGCTTTTTGGAAATTCACCTGACAACCTCATATATATATATATATATATATGGACGTTGCTGAAGGACGATGATCCGCGAGAGTCGTAAAGGACATTACGAGATCTAATAAAAAGCCGTGTAATTTATGTGCTCCATTAAAGATTGCGGGGAATATAAATTTTAAAAAAGTTCCTATCAGCCGCGTCGTCGTCGTCGTAACGCGTTGTTATTTCGCCCGACTAGTAGCGGTATATGTGTGTACGATCGGAGGCGTCTATTGTATTATTAAATAATAGCCGCGCGGGTGATCGGATGAGCCGCAGATTATTGGATTGGAATTTATATTGATAGCTTCATGACGGAGACGCATACGGGAAGTTGGCGACGCGTCTTTATTGAAAAGCAAATATGTCAAGATTGAAAATGCCATCAAACGACGTGCTTTATAGCATAGCGTCGACTATTTTGATGGGTTATTGAGTCGCTCCCGAGGCTTTGAGGATGCTCGGGTGTTTGTTGCGATAAATGACGTTTGTCCTTGTGGCGCCGTGATAGGAGCTGTAGAGGCTGGACAGCGACGCGACGGAGGCAAATGTCAGGACGGCAGATGCCCTCCGAGACATGTGCACCTGTAACGACATTACGAGCTTATAAACAGCTTCCTTGTAGCCCCAGTTATAGCTGCTCTACTTAGTGCTCTATACAGGAGATTGGCTCTGTTAGTGCAAGTGCGTGTAGCTGCGGAGAAATTGCTTGACACTGTTACTGGTTTATGTACGCCTAAACAATCACTTCGCAAAGTGCCTTTGTCCTCGTATTTCACGAGATTAATTAAACCAAATCTCATAATTGAGTTCGGATGTGATCGCAGACACAGATGGCGAAAAAAGACATTTCGAAGATTCGCATGCAATGGATTATCGCAACGCCAATACGTCGCGCATAGCAATTGGAAATGCGCAGATCGCGACGCATTATGGAATTTTAATATTCCATATCGAGTTTACGAGCTACTAATAACAGTATCGCGCCTTTAAAGCCGACGCTTCGGACAGTAAAGTTATCGTAAATGCCGACGACCGCGCGTATACCAATTGTTATGCGCGTTGCAAAATTGCCGCGGCAAATTTTTGCGTATGTGCGCGGCGCGAGACAAAAAGAAAAAACAAGGGTAATAATTGTATTGATGAGCAGATGGAAATGCAAACTATTGCTAAAGTTATAAATTGTAATATCAATGTTACTTATCTACCTTATTATGTATAGATGGTAAGAAATATGACAAACGGCTTTCATACGCTTGTCTACTTCGATACATACTCGGTGTATAGCACATATAAATGTCTTGAAATATGGGTTCTTCGTATTCAACTTCATCTATAGAAATATGGGGACGCAAAACGCGCACATTATATTACGGGCCATCCATTCATGCAGGATCTGGTACTTTGTGTGCGATGGCTTTGCTATTGTAATGAAGGTTGCTCACGTAATCTCCACTTAATCTACGAGTATCGTGCCTGTTAATAAAGAGCTGTCATTGCCAAAACCAACGTTATTGCAGCCCATAATCTTGAGCGGATTATTTATATCGGATACATCTAGACAGCTCATGAAAATGCTAGACGCATGGGAATACTTGAAGATGAAATAGAATAATATAACGAAACTGCACATGCTAAATTTTGACCGATGTGAGTACGCTTCACGGCATGCTTCTGATTTTAGCGCTTAATCTCAGATTCCAAAAACGTATATAACTGGTTAATCTTTAAAATTCAATGGTTATTGTTAATTTCTTATATTCAAACGCAAATATCGTGGTAATACTGTGGCACGATTTAACTAACAAATCATCGCTAACTTTTTTACAAGAGAGGATTCTGTAAATCATGTTGCTTTATTTTTTCTGTGGTAATTACAGTTTGACAATTTGTTCGTAAAACATTCGTATGATACTGCAGCGTATTCGTTGGTAAATATAAATGCGCAGCCTAATTAAACGTTGAATTAACGTGGAATTGCAATGTTTCACTGAGATTCGTGCTCATCACTGATTCCGTTTCCTCGCGTCGTGATCCAGAGCAGTCAGTTGCACGAACAAACAATTCCATGCAGCAATTTTATTAAATGGCAGTATTCTGCTTAAAAATACATCGTAAAAAAAAGCGCAGCATCGCAGCGCCGAGAGTTATTTGTTCTGTGCCGCCACATGACGCAAAGCAGACTTTTATACAGAGCAGAAACGCCAACCTTTAATCTTTTTATGTAACAAATCAGAATTCCAATCTGGCCGCAGTCAAAGTCTACATTCGGGCTGACGCATACAGGTGCATCATCGCGCGGGTTACTGACTCGGTTCTGCCCCAGCTAGTGTGTGTATATGCACTGCAGTGTCAGCAGCATCAGCAGGTCAGCGGGGCCGCGTTAGCTGCCGCCCCCGCATTCGAGAGCGTCACTTGAAACTCGTAAACCAACTCGAGCTCCATCAATTTCCATGACGCGCGCGTCCTCGATTGATTGTGCGACATCCCGTAATTTGGCCTTTACATGATTGACTCGAATTTTTGCCAATTCCAATCCGATGTGTGCTTGCGCGCCTCGTCGACGACAACAAACCAATCCTCGAATCCAGCTTCAAATCCCATACGCTGTTCGTTCCTATCCCCGTTTTTTTCAATTTTTTCCTGCGAGACACGCTACTGCGCAGCAGATTTACGCGACGGTCGTAAAAACGGTTGATCTTTCAATTTTTTTCTTCCCTAATGTGTACTCTATGGTGCAGCTGTGATTCAAGCTCTACACTATAGATACCTGTATTGTGAATTTCCAAATTGCATTTTAATTTTTTAAAACTCTGACAGTGTTTTTATTGTTTGATTCTTCTCTAATTTAATACTTCCAAAGAGCGCAAAGTTGTTGAACTCGTTATAGTGCCGGCCGAGTTTCTGAAATATAAGAAGAAAATAATTAAACCGAAGGCGTAAGGAACAGAGAAAAAGTTGGGAATTTAATTACGCCTCCGTAATGAACGCGGCGAGTCCTGGACTCAAGCGTCTTTCTGCAGCGAACGACGCGCGTTTCGACAATAGAATATTTCCGTGCCGATGCTTCTTACAGTCTTACACGCTTAAAATCCAGCTTCTGCAGATTTAGAAAGAACGTTACACGAGCTCGACGAGTAATTTTCAGTCCTCGTATAAATATGCAAATACAAGCGGTATAGCTGCGCGCGAGTGTTTACCTCCACTACTTGCGGGAACCGAGCTCGTTATTCTCGTTAACCCCAAGCCAAACAGAATCGGTTACTTCCATTTGGGAGCATCTCGTCCCTTTTTTCCTCTCGCTATCTCAAGCCCGCAGCGATACGACTGTGCGCCGATAGATCTTGGGGAGGTATAGGTGAGCGCGTGGGCGCAGGAGAAAAAGCCGGGAGCGAATTCGTTAACTGCGCGGCGCGGGCAGTAGCTAGCAGAGCGTCGCCGAGAGTACAAATTAATTTCGTGCTTAAGCCGCGCGCTCGGAGGATTTTATGTTCGCACATAAAACCTGGCGGGGCTTCGCGCTCGCGCGTATTTTCCCTTTTTCCCTTCTCGCGCAGTGCTACAGGGGCTGTCGTTCGAGGTCGCGCGCGTTTACGGCTCCAATCTCGGTAATATATTATAGCGTGTCAAATACTGCCTCGCGCTCAAACTCATTTAAAGTGCCGGCGCTCCGCGCCCTTGCCGATGCTATGCGCAGAGCCTCCCGCGCGACATGTAAAGTTTTAATTTAACGCCGTCGCTGTCGCCGCGCACTCTTTCAGCCTCTTCGCGCGCACTCAGCCGGTCTCGCTTTCGCGCGTCGGCAGCGCGCGTAAGCCCCCTAAGTATCCGGCGCAGCGGCGAAAGAGGATTAACACGCGGGAATCACGGCGTTTATTTCTCTCTTTTTTCGCGCGCTGAATCTACCCTTCTCTCCCTCCGAGCCTTCTCGGTATATATCTGCGCGCGCAGACATGATACGTATGCATACATAGAATCTCGTTTTCACGTTGGCCTCTTTCACTCTCGCTTTTTCCTCGAGAGCGCTCTTCTGTTTGTCCCGCCGCCGCCGCCGCGTTTGTGTCATTTGCATCTCGTGCGTGTGGTGCAGTCCTTTCCCCCTTTAAATCGCGCCGCGCGAAATCTCGACCACCGCACACGCACGTTTACGAGCCCGTACACACGAAAGGCTTGTGTATCAAGCCGCATTCGCTCGTTCGCTCGCGCGACTAGTCGTTCTGCCACAGCGCGACCTTCTCCTGTGCGTTTATTAAAAATTCAACGCAGCCGGCGTCGTTAAACCCGCCGCACGTTCTTTTCTCTCCCCGTACGCGTGCGATGATGCGTGTGAGCTCCATAAAGATTCCAGCTGAGCGTCGGGCACGCGATAACGCATTTTCTGGATTCGCCATTGTTCCCGCGTACACAGAGCCGCGTTTGATATCTCGCTGGAATCGTTGGATTGCGCGGATATGGATTTGTAACGCGCGTGTGTGAAATGTCGATGAGAGGGAGCTTCTCGGATTATCGATGTAGACGAGTGTAAAACCTGTTGCTGCGTAACGCGCTTTTGGCAAAAAGTTTGCGATTCAGTGTTGGCTATAGTTGGATGACGATAAAAACGTGCATACATTCGAGCTTGCGAATTCCGCATCGTGGAAATAGTTCGGCTACAATCATCGTAAGTTGTGACGCGCGCGGTTCGGAAGTTCGCCATTTATTCGCTGGATACTTACGAGATGAGCCACGTCGTAAACGAATCGCGAGCCTAATCTTGCGTGCAGCGGAATTCGGGAGAAGCTGATGCGCGCACGAGCTCTCGCGGAGCTGCAAATTGTGGTAATGAATCGCTCCGAGTCATGAATTCGCCGCAGTAGCGCTCGGCAGCGAGATTTCGCAGGTACCCGTCGAGCTGAGAGACCCGTCTGTCTGCTAACCTGGCGTATAATATTTCAGCGGTTAAATGCACAAGATATTCTACAATTTCATGAGAAACGGTAAATTCCAAGCGCGTTTTTACGCCAAAAACGCAGCTCGCTCGCCTCGTAATAATCGCGCTCCGAATAGCTGACTCGCGACCCAATATAGAGAGGAAATCAAAAATAGCGTCAGCCCCGGTCCTTTTTGTGCATCGGCAGCCTGTATTCGAGGAGCGAGAGTTGGCGCGCTCCAGAATACACGATCTCTCCAGCCTTATTAATGCAGCGCCGAATTATTGATGGCCTGGGTGGTCCGAACTTGATAAAATATGCGGCCGCAAGATTCCTCGGGGCTCGATCGGTATGTACGTCGCGTGTAGTGGGCAGTAAAGAAACACAGGGCAGCTGCTAGCTCGCAAGCGAGAGCAAAAGTTGAGGGACGCGCGCGCACGGAGACGCGGAGTACTTAGCGCCGGCGCTTCCCCTTTGATTTACAATATTAGGTATGGTCCACGTTGCGCAGATAAATTCTCCGGCGCTGCGAGTCAAGCTGCCGCTGCCGTGCTATTACGAGGCTCGTAAATGCCCCGGGACACGGCTGGGCGCTCTCTCCCTCCGCGCCGATATATCGGAGTGGCACTTCGCTGCTGCATGCGCGCGGGCGCGGGTCATTAGGGTAAAGAGTGCATAAAAGAGCGCGAGAGCAGTCTGCGTAAACGCGAGGAAGCCTATCGCGCCCCTATCGACGCGAGAGCGAGCTTTACTGCGCCGCAGTTTATTGGCTCTCGACTGTATATACCTACACACACGCAGAGCCAGTCCCTTCATCTAGCCGCACGCAGTCATTGGCTTCCCATTAGGAGGCAATCGAAATCGATTCTCGCGCGTTTTTGCGCGCCGCTCTCTCTCTCTCTCTCTCTCTCTCTCTCTCTCTCTCTCTCTCTCTCTTTCTTTCTCTCGCGAGGAAATAAGCCAATGGACTGCAAAGCTACGGCGCGCTGATACCGCATCTTCCGGGCCGAGCTATCGCCGCGCCGAAAATTGACTCCCGCGCGCGGGCTGATTTATTTTTCTCCCCGACGAGCGAGAGAGCTACCCTGGTAACGTGCCAAAGATGAAAAAGTGCGCGGCGCCGGCAGAGCTCCTTAACTGCAGCGAATCAAGCTCTATGGGAAATGACCTTCTCTCTATTTTCATCTTTCATTGCGCGGTTTCTCCCCGGCCCACACACCCCTTCCTCTCGAAGTTCCAGCCGCCTCCGAGGAAATTGAACCAACTTCCGAACTCTCGCGCCCGACGACGAAGAAAAATTGTTTTGATTATTCTCCGGCCGTTTCTCGCGTAAGCTCGCGGCGCCCGCTGGTCTTATCGCCCGGCCTAAATTAGTATTTATTACGCGATTCCCCGAAACTTTCTCGGATTCGCTCTCGGTTCCTTTTCTCGCTGGGGATTCTCTCGCCGATTGCACGACTGGATCAAGTGATTCTTTATTTAGCGCGCTTGCTTCGGCTTCGGCTCTCTCTCTCTCTCTCTCTCTCTCTCTCTCTCTCTCTCTCTGTGCTATCAGCCTCTCTTATTTCTCCGGCTCTCTCGCTGCGGTACACGCGTTATGAGAAGAGTAATGGCTTTCTCGACTCTCCGGCGTGTACCGCGTTAGTATCGCGGAATGTGTGTGCGTGCCTGTTTTTTTTTTTGCGTACGGTTGAAATTTTTAAGGGCTAGCAACAGCGAGGACTAACTTTTACGTTCTTCGTGGAAGCGTTTCGAGAGCACGCGAGGCGCATAATAAAACTAGAATTTTTATGAATCTTTCGAATGAAAGCGAGGGCAATAAAAATAGGCCGCGTAGTACTGACAGCTTTATCGGGTCTTGCGGGGAAAAATTTGAACCGAAAATCCAATCGCTCGCTCTGCTGTGCTTTTTTTACTCGTACTTTCTCTTCTGCTAGATATGAAATCTCTGTAATACGCAATATACGTGTAGAATATTTTTCGCGTAACCGTCGACGGTCAACATAGCATCGAGCTTTCAGGCTGCTATACAAAATTGCTGACGGGCGCTGCGCGATGAAAAGCCCTCCCGCGCGTCATCTCCGTCATTAAACTTATTTGTATGCGAGCATAAATTACAGCGTCGCGGGCTTTTCGAAAAATCTCTCCCGTGATACGTCGCACCGCATCACGGTTAATGCGTTCAAAATTCATCCGCACGCTGTGGGCCGAAGCAATTAATATCGGCTTAGAAAAGAACTTGATTGCTATTTTAAATTGCGTATGCATTATGGATTTTGCTTTGTTGGAAAGACGCATCTTCTATATACTTTTGTTGATGTACGAATTTCTCTCCGCGTGGGCGAAAAATGACTAATTTTCGACCGTTGGGATTTGGTGCCGGAAATTTGAAAGCAAAGCAGATATAATATCCAAGGGGTTCTCGTTCCCTCGGAGAGTGTAAGGTTAATTGTAATTTAAAACTTTTTATTATCTCGGCTGATTGAATCTTTTTACACGCGCATTATGATTTACTTTGACGCACAGACTAATGAGAAACGGCCATAATTTATGCGCGAAATCGCGCATAAATTATTTATTATACTTACGATACACGTAATTCGCATTTAGTTTAACGATGCTGATTTCAGCACAAATGTGACCGGCTTCATAGTGTAAAAGGGACGGGCGAAATGTCAAAACGACAGTTCCAGCTTCACATAATAAGATAAAACGAATTCAATATACGGTTATTAAATCCAGCGCTGAGCGCAATTTTCGCACAAAGACGCTGGCTCGAATAAGGGTCAAGGATCAGAAGGAAAAAAAGAAGAAAATCTAAGCGCGTTCGTAATAGTCGAAATGCCATTTTTCTCTATCTCATCGGCGCAATCCGCGAGTAAGCCGCTTATCTTCTGCGTGGTCGGCTTTAACTTACAAACGAAATTGAAGTGTAATTACCATTTCAGCTTTAAAGAACCGAGAGAGAGAGAGAGAGAGAGAGAGAGAGAGAGAGAGGGGGGAGGCAGTACCAGCAGCTCGCCCAGTTAAATCATGGATGGAGAAGATGGCCAAGAGTCAGAGACCATAAATCGCATAATTAAAATGGGGGTGAAAAAGGTAGGGCTCGCTGCGGCTGCAGCCGAGGGAGAACGAGAAAAAGTGACGTTTCGCTCTCTCTCTCTCTCTTGCCGCAAAGCTCGAGTGCGCTCGGAAAACACGATTTTCCGCGACGCGGGAACTAAACTCGCTCTCTCTCTCTCTCTCTCTCTCTCTCTCTCTCTCTCTCAGCGCCGCAAGCCCTGGGTCTATTTTAGATCCGGTTAGAGACAGCTCATTTTAGAGATAAATGACGCCGCGCGCGGCTGTGGGAATCACTCGGCTATGCCTCGATACTGCGCAAACAGCTGTGCAGCGAAAAAAATTCCCGCAGCCCAGAGCGTATACTCTCGAGTGTGAAAAAAAGCTATCCCGCCTCCCAGTGCTATCGCTCATCGACACGGAGCTTTTCCGTGTTTGATTCTCTCTCTCTCTCTCTCTCTCTCTCTCTCTCTCTCTCTCCCGAGGGCTGCAGCCGCCGCAGCAGTCGAACCGCGCCTCTGCTCGGATTTCGCACTTGGAAAGCGGGTCGAGTGTATTTTCCAAGAGTGCTGTGCGCGCACGTGTAGCGCGGATTCGCGTCCGAAACGCGGCCCTGCATACAGCGGGCGAGAGAGTTTTGCCGGCGGAATAAGAGAAAGAGAGAAACACGCGCACTTGCCGGGGCCAGAGCTATACGGGGAAAGAGCATAAGAGATATTTATCTGGCGAGACTTTTAAGGTAATGCAGGAAATTTTGTCCCGCGACGAAAATTTAAGTTATGTCCGCGCAGAAGTTGCACGCTAAAGTAGAGTCGCGCGTTGCGAAATTTCTCTTTGCCGCTAAAAGGTCAAAGGAGCTAGCCCGGTGTTTTATGCTCGGGAGCCACGCACGCGCGCGGGAGAGATTTAGTATGTCTAATAGTTGCTCGCGGAAATGAATAAGAGATCCATTTTCAGCGGTTTTGCGCTGTAGAGCTTTGTCGGGAAAAGCTTTCCGCGTAATGATGAAAAATGATTGTCCGGGTGAACGTCCTGCTTTTTCACTGTGCTATATATGTATGTAGATATGCGCATAACGAATTAATTTTCAATCGATCCCATTTTTATTCCGCAAACAATATATCCAATCGGTTATAGAGCGTAATTGCGGTAGTTCCGCGCGCAGCAAAACGAATCGCGTTCATCGTATAGTCGTAACAATAACAACACAGCAGCAGCAACAACGCGTAAGCTTTAATTTTACATTTAACTACCTACAATAAATACGCGGGCTTTATCTGGAAATCGCGTGCGCGGCCGAATAAAATAAGTTATTGGCCTATGTTCGGCCGAAAAAGCATTAAGCCGCGGCCGAAATAGAAATTGCTCGCACGAAATTCAAAATAGCAAGCGCGTGTAAGATTTATCCCGAACAAACGATACCCGCATGAGGGAGCTAGTAATATTCTATAAGGGTCATCAAAATATAAAACGAGAGAGAGAGAGAGAGAGAGAGAGAGAGAGAGAGAGAGTCGCTATCAATGCCGAGTACAGCAGAGTCACGGAATATCTTCCGCAACTCTGTAGTTTCTCGCCGCAGACTTGGAAAGGCGGTATTATATTCCGGAGAGATAGAAGGAGGAGGGGGCGAGGCCCAGGCGCTTTATGCAAAATCGTTGCGCCGTCTGCTGCTTGCCACTGGTGCTCCGCCGCGGTGAGTCGCCCCCGAATCGGTCTGTGTCTTTTTCATCGCTCTTTTTAGTCTCCCCCTCGAGCTGCCGTCGGAAACTCTCGCGTTGTGCGAGACCACGTCCTACATATAACGCGCCTATCCCCCGAACCTGTCGGATCGTCCATTATTCATAGCTAAATAAGGTCATTCGCTGGCACGGAAAGCCTCGGCTCCAGCTCCGACGAGAGACGGGGAGATAGCGCGTAGTTTGTCATACTCCTCTGCATAAGAATCGCGCAGTCGAGAGACAGGAGAGCAACAAGCGCGCGACAGCTGAACAGCTTATTCCTTCGGGGAGAACTTAAACAATTGGCCGGCTTTCTTATTGCCATTTAATAGATAAAGGAGAGGCGGAGAAGAAAATTCTCGGAATTCGTTGACAGCAGACGCCGTTTTATCATCGCGGCTGCTTGACGGCCAGAGAAATATTAAAGTAGCTTGATTCTCGGAGAGATGACAATAAAGCCGAGGCAAAATTAAATCGTGTTGCATTGTGTATCTTTCGTTTTTTCGCCCGGAATAATTGATCGTCGTTTCGAGATAGAGCTTCGACGGAATTTTTCTACTTGACGCACCGCATTCCTATTATTCTCACGCGAGCTTGAGAAAAAAGAGGGAAAACTTATTAAAAATGTCATATTGGAAACGTTCGAACGCGAGATAAACGCATAGCAGCAGCAGAGCAGCAGCGGCCCAGCGATTTCCCTCCAATAAATTTAAAGCTTACGAGATATGGCGCTGCGATGCGTCAGGTATCATCAATAATACTCGTCGATACGGGCCGAAGGATTCATGGTGCGCGACGCGCTATTTTGCCTCCATTAACTCTTTCACAGCGGCGCGTCATAAATCACGCCGAGCTGCGATAAGGATCGGAATAACGCCATTTTCACGCGGTGCGAATCATTGTCGCCATCGCCTCTCTCTCTCTCTTTCTCTCTCTCTCTCTCTCTCTCTCGCTCCCTCCCCCCGGCGAATCGATCGATTCTCACTGGAATATTTCGTGTTTTTGTACTCCCTCTCTCTCTCTCTCTCTCTCTCTCTCTCTCTTTCTCTTCGTTCTTTATTCCGATTTCTCGCTATTCTTTCCCTCGTCGCTCTCTCGCCAGCGCAGAGAGAGATTTCCGTTCAATCAACGATCATTCAAAATCCCATCGGGCCAAAACGCACTGGATTACCAATGGAATATTCGCCACTTTGCTACTGATGTAGGACATTTCAGTGTTTTTCGATGCTCATTTGTTTAAGTGGCTCGTGAATGAAACGGAGTAAAATCATCGTCAAACACGGGCTGGCTGGGTGCGTATATCTGTTGATTTTTTGCAAACTGCGCGATAAAACCCGGCGAGAGTTTTGAATTACCGCTCGCGGTATTGGAATGCATTGTGCTGGGCTATTCGCGATATCGGGACGGGTTCCGCGAAATTTAGCACACGCAGCCTCTGGGGGAATGTTTTTTACAATTTCAACAAAATATGCCGGCGTGTGTCGAGCACTCGCTCTTTTTTCTGAAATAAAAATAAAACTATAGCGCTGCGAATGCGAACGCGCGGTCGAATGTACCACTACGGTGGAAAATACCGTTTTCGAGCGTTGAAACGCGGAGATAGGCGTCGGCGGGTCGATTATTTCAGTGTAAAATCAACCAATTAAAATTCTCGTTGTTGTCGATCGAGGCCGCGCGTACACGCACTGCATCCGCCACTGGTAATATCGCTCGGAGTCCAGCAGACCGACGTCGCCGGACGCGGCGATTGGACGATTAGGGAATCAGCCGCGGGGTTAAATTGGATTCGATTGGCCGATTGTGCGAAATTACGCCGATGCGCGCGAGCGTTCGCCGGTGCTCTTTTTCACGCCATTCTCATATAAAGCCCCTCCGACTCTCTCTCTCTCTCTCTCTCTCTCTCTCTAGTGTGTGTGTGCGTGTACGGCCCCCTGGCTCTCTCGCCGCTGCATTTTCCAAACGCATTTTCAATTCGGCCGCGAACAAATCGCTGTGCGACCGAATTCACGCCGGCAAAAGATAATCGCTTTCAGCGAATGTGATGGTATGCGCGTATGGACAAGTACAGTCTTTACCGCATCGTCCGTTTGTAATCGCGAATTAATCAAGTATTGGGAAGCTTTTCGAGTCCGCGACGGAGGTGCGTGAATATTCTTTTCAATCGCAATATACGTTATTTTTCGTCGAGAGCGAATAGCGCGCTGCAATATCTCGGTAACAATATACGCAGCAATCTGCCTCGAAGCTCACTGCCGAGTGTATTTTTTACATCTATAGCCGACAGCGTTCGGAGTACATTTTTCTGGAATTGTTTGCGCGTTTTTGCGCTGAATACTGACCGTAAGCGATTTCCTATTTAAACGCAAGCCCGCGCGCGGCTCGAATCGAAAAGAATATAGGATTTCCTTTTGAAGTGACCGTAGTCCGGGGTAAAAAAATGTTTCGTCCGAATATATTTCGCTGCGCTCTTCTTGCTTTATATTCATTTTTCCAATCGAGATTCGGACGTTCTCCCTCGCACCCAGGCGAATATAAACCGTCGGAATGTATACAGAGCGATCGATTAAACGGAAAACTGCAGCAGATACGCAGTTAATACGTTAAAACAAACAGGCTCGCGGCGATAAAGGCTTTTCAAATTAGCCGGCGCAGCCGCGGATTCCGTCCATTTTGCTGTGAATAATAGTCGCCCTTGACGTACCTATACACACATACACACACACACACACACACACACACACACATAGCGAGCGACAACGACAGCTCGTCATGCGATGCCTCCGCGGAATAATTGTAGAATCACGTCGCGTGCTCAATTAGCGCGTGAAAAAGCCACCGCGCGACAGCCGCAGTCACTTAAAGCGCTCGCGCGCATTGAGCATTCCGGCCTCGCGCGCCTGCATCGTTCCGGGAGCTTTTAAAGCTATTCCGAAGGCCAAATTAATTTCGTCTTGCCGATGCGGAACGCCAGCCGCTGCGCGCGCTCTCTGCCTCGTCGGCGCTCCTTCTTTCTTCCCCGCCGCCGCCACCACCACGTGACCGGTGAAAGAGCAGCGAGCATCAGCCCTTTTACCGTAGCTAGTGAAGCGCCCTTCGCCGCGAAAAATAAAGTGCCGTACGTGAGCTTCCTTCGAGCTGCCGCTGCTTTAGTAAGTATCTCTGTACCCGCGAGAGTCGATGCGCGCCCGCGGGATTAACGGTTGCGAGTTTTGCATTAATCCGCTTCCTTCCTCTCTTTAACCCCGCCCTTCGCTTGCACAGCCATGCATCCGAGCGCGCGAGAGTATCTGTTTTTAGCTTTTGTCCCGAGAACACGATATCCGCGCTGAATCGACAGCGTTTCTTTATGCAAAACGCCGCGGGATGAATAATTCAGGACTCGTTTGTTTATTTGCCATTAGAAAAACGCGAGGAATTTTCCGCCGCCGCCGAGCAGCTGGCTTCTTCTGTGTGTGAACAAGAGTAAAGAAGAAGCCATTTTTCCCGACTTATGCTCATTTAATTTCGGGCGCCCTTTATGTATATGCGGAGGACATACCATGAATATATATGAGCATTTATGGCAACAACTTTATGACTAATGCTGAAATTTATCGATCTTTCGCGAATTTATTGAACATTATGTACACGCGTACATGTACATTTCGCTGCGGGCATAAATCAAGCGAATGTGTCCGTTTTGAAGTATCAAATCCACCTTTGAATATTATATATCCACGCCCCGATATTTTTGTCAATGTATATAATTCTCTTGAAACTTATTCGCGTTTTATTGCCTCTACATTTTTTCAGAACTCGCTTATCTCTCTTCCTTTACATGTTTGCTGGCTCCGAACATCCCTTGTATTTATTTTTTGATTCATTCATGCAGTTTGTCATTTTTATGGCGTCTCTCCTTAGTTCTCGTGGCAGTTTATTCTTTTATAACTCCTGCTTGCCGTTCATCGCGTTTATTATTTCTCGGAACGCAATTAATACATTCGAAATATCGTGTATGTATTTTCACAGAAATTGTTAACTCGCGCGTTTAACAACGAAAACGGAATTAATGAGAATATTTTAATTCCCCCATACCGTTGCGGAACAAGCGAGCGTGATATTCGGCTCGAAATTATACATTCTTTGAAAAGTGTGCATCTCGAATTTCTGCGTTGCGCAATTTAGATTCGAGCAAATTATTCGACTATGCCATGCAAATCGCGCCGCGGATTCGCGAAGTATGCGTGATAATAAAATTCTTGTACGAAAGATGCGTATATAAGCATTAACAAACTTATTTCTTCAAAAAATTGTTTCGCTTTTTGCGTTCTGAAACGCTCTAAAACAGCGTGCAGCCGCAAAAAATTTAAATTCAACATCTGCCTCTAGCTTCGCTCGACATTTACTACGCGTTACGAACATCCCGGGCTACGTCTTGGATGAAATGCTTGTACTTCTAATTGAAGCTGGTTGCTAGCGCCCTGCGGATATTAAAAGATGAAACTAGACATTACTTTACTGAGGGCGCTACAATTACGCGCAGCTATAGCAGAGGAAAATTTTACTTTCTTAATTACTAAACAATTGGAATAAATTTTGAATATTTTCCTGCGCATGAAATGCTAATAATACGATACGTATAACGCGAAACATTATGAATGCCAATGTAAAATAATCCCAAGCTTGAAATTTATAATGCTACTCCAATATCCGACGCGGCCAGATTTAAAAAAATGTGATTTATTAATTTGATCAGGGAATACGATTAATCAACAAAATTACGTGAATCGATTTTCCGTTATTACCGTTATAATTAATATTGTACTGCGCTTGTTTATACTCTATTAAAAATTGAAGCCTGAATGCGATTGAGTTTATGTTTGCATTCGTGGTCCGTTTTGCAATCCTGCTAATTGAAAAAATTATTTTTTGTTCCGCAACTCCATTGTCGTATTTCATCGTTTTTACGAATCGTCGCAATACATCTGACCAGTGGAGTACGTTCCAATTAATTAAAGATATTCTGAAATTAAAAATGACGAGCTGAAAGCTACAGCCAAGGCTATAAAGAATAAATTGAATCGGTTATGATAATACATCAGACTGGAATAAGGTGCGAGGATAGAATTTTCAATGAGGTCCGGAATATTTAAAAAAGTTTCCGTGTCATGTCCGAACAGAGTGGATAGGAAGAGAGAGCGAGGGAGGAGAGTCGGCCAGCTATAGTAGAGGAAGAAAATAAAGCAGCGGCTGGCGAAATCAGAGGTGTAATATTCGTAAAATGCATAGCAATGAATTTCAATGAGAATAAAGCAGCCGTCCTTTTCTGTTTCAGCTCTTCCGTCACACCTACCTGGCCCAGTACAAGATCGTGAACCTCGAGACGCTGTAAGTAAACGAGCCGTGAGCTTATCGCATTTACGTTATAATCATATTTCAGACTTATTTCGGGGCTAAAATTTAAATTTGCATTTTAATACCGAGACGCGCGCGCAAAGCAACCACGGCGGCGCAGAGAGGGAGAGAGATAGCCAGTAGCTGTCGGCGACCGCGTGCGCGCACCGGGCGCAAATTACAAACTGTGCCCGCACGCGAATTTAATCCTCCTTCTCGCCTTATATACCTTTGCGTTTTCCGCCGAGGGAGAGGGAGAGGGAGACAGGACTGCCGGCAACTTTCTCATCCGGGGATTTATACATTGCGCGCTGACGTTGCTTTAAGTGAGTCCTCTCGAAGAATGCGCTATACCTCCCTTTGTAAATCTGAACTTTAAACCACGGCGAAATAGCCCCACGGACTAATACTCCGCTCCTTTCTGTTTGTCCAGCTCCCCGTCGTCCCCGTAACTCCCTAACGACGTTGCGCGAACGAATTCCCACGAATCATTTCGCCCACTCAGACTTTCATGTCATTCCCTCTCTCTTATCTCTCGGCGGTTTATTTCGTCCTGACCTCGTTTGACTCTGCGCTCGAAGTACACAGCCCCGTAATAGCCATCCTTAATAAACGTTCCGGGGTACAGGAAAAAAAAAACGAATTATTCCACTTTCAAAACGGCGCTTTTTCCTTCTTGCTTTTTCGCGTGCCCTCGTGGTAGTAGAATCAAAAAGCTGGGGCCACTCCGCCTAATGGACGTGCTCCGATGATAAAGATCCGATTACGCTGAAACCAGCCGATAACATATACATCAGTTAAGACGTCCAGTAATCCATACACTACATCCGTATGGATTTCTCTATCCGTACTCCATACTGCCCCGAGTGAAAAACTCTCCAATGGCTCTCTCGCGCCGTCCGACCAAATCCGGACTGCTCTACTTACTCGATTCCAACGCGTTTCGCGAGTGCGCTCTTAATTTATCTCTCCCAGAAAGCCAGTACTCTCGAGTGCGATTTCGTGGCTCCAGCTCTTTTCAAATGAAAATTCAAGGTGCAAGAACGCTAATTTCTGAATTTTCTCTCCGGGGGGATTAAGGATGTTGACACTTCGCGGCCGCACGAGAGTGAGCCGAGAGAGGGAGGGAGCCCGCATCGCGCGGGAAAATCGGCAAAACACGTTACATGCCGTTTCCCCGGTCATTTCGCTTTTTCCACTCGGCCCCTAAGCTCCTCCGCGTGCGGGCAGTAGCTCGAACGGCACTTACTCGTCCGATGCTCCCTCTCGCTTCTTCTTTTTCATATTATAAATCCTCTTTTTCGACCGAGCGTGTCCTATACGCGACTCCCGAGCTGTATGACCGTGACAGGGCCGCCAGCGAGCCCTTATTGCCCCCATCTCGTCTTTCTTCTTTTGCGGCTCTTCTTGCACTACTCTTGGCTATATAACCCGCGTCTGGCTGTTGACGCAGTTCCGTCTCTTCAGCTCCTGCCTGTATACACGCCAGCGTTCGTTATGTAGGCTACCGCGAATATTATATTGGCCGTAGCGCGAGTCGTACTCGCGTCGCATCGACAATAACCTCATCGATCGACTGGGAGTCGCATTAAAAAGCGGAAATTAAGAAACTTAGCAGCAACAAGTTAATAACGGCGGCCTGTTGTTTTACGACGGACGCGAGATTAATAGCGACATGAAAACGCAACGCGAGGAGCAGAAAGAGCGACGCTGAATTTTATGAGCCGTTATTTACACGAGTGTCGTTAAACGTCGAAGCGTTAATAAAGTTCCAGTTCAACTTTTCTTCTGCATAAATCTTGGAGAGAGCGGCCGAGTGGGCATTATGTTTTTATTTTAATTTCCTTCGCGCGCGCGCACACATACAGTGCAGGACTTCTCTCGCAAACGCTGTGCGATTCATTTTAGCATTGTCCTGCGCTCGTTTGCTATTTGCCGCAGCAGAGAGAGAGAGAGAGAGAGAGAGAGAGAGAGAGAGAGAGAGAGAGCGAGCCGCCGCTCCTCGAGAATGCAAAAAGAGACGACTGCTTTTCATACCATTCTTTGCCGCTTCTTCTTTTTTCCCCCTCGGAACGGCGATGGTCTTCGAGCTCGAAGCGGCTAGGTATATAGACGTAGCCGTCTTCGTCGTCGTCGTCGTCGCGGATGAGAAGTGGCCCCTAGGAATTTCTGGACAATGCAGTTATTCCCCGCAGCCCTGCGGCGTGGCTGCACGTAATATATACAAACTGCGCCGGCTTGCAGCTCTCTCGCTCTCTCGTCTTTCTCCCTCGTAGTTTGCGCACGTACACATACGTCACACGCCGCCTCGGGCGGACCGAGCACACATGTGTGCAGCGCGAAGCTCAGCCAGACAGCGTCGCAGGTCCGGCCATCATAAACTGGGAGAGGCTAGACTGAGTCTATCCGACCGACTCGTCCTTGCTGCACTTCGCGCTCCGTGAACACGATGCTCGGAACCGCTGAGCAGCCTTATTTATATGCTGCGAGTTGTAACATTAACCCCACTCGAACCTTATTCGGGAACACAAAGTAGTCGAGTACGCATTTGCATTTTTGGTTTTGGCGAAGATCGTTACTCGGTACGTAAGCGGCTTAGATTCATACTTGAGAAGAAAAGATGTTTGTCGACCGTCGCTGGTAGACGTAAATCTCGTACGATGAGAAATATTAATGAAAAACTAATGAATTTAATCCCTCTAATGTTCGAATTTCTTCCATAAAATACGGGTATATCACCGATTTCTTTATTTCGTCTTTCAACCTCGCAGCGCAGACTCGCTCGCAAATTTTTGAATTTGCCAGCGCACTGACTTCATATGCGAAAGAGCCAGGAACGCCAGTGCACTTTATACATTTCCAATTTCTGCGGTTGAAAGCTTCGAGCGGGAAAAATTCGACGGAAATTTTACCTTCGGCGAACAAACAACGATTCTATTGCGCGCGGTTGTTTTTTTCCCCAGACAGACCAGAAAAGAATGTTTAATATTCATTTTTTTTCAATAATAATTCTCGCGTACGCAGATTACGGAGAGTCTATCCGTCAAAATTCGCTGGAGTGTTCTATTTCTGCATACTTCTATTGTACGTATTCAATGAAATGCGAAATTTTGAGAGCGGCGCGTCAATTTCAACGATGGATGGGGGTGTGACCTAGTTGAATGCTGCTGGCGTGGATTAAAATTATTCTAGAATAAACGTTCTATGTTGGCTAGGAACGAACGAATGAGGAAATATTATTTGGGAATCCGGTTGCGGTTAACCATCGCACAATGCTTTGTTTGCAATGAAAAAACCTCGTGGAATAATCGTCAACTTGCAGGGTATACCTAAATGAAACCTAACATTACATTCCATATCAACTTGATTAGAGCGATCTTCATTTAGGTCAATGCACGTGCAGATCTTGCGAAAAGGGATGGTTAAAATACCTGCATCATGTTAACTACTTATTCCATCAAATGATATTAACCGATCCGTTCAATGCAGGGGTTTAATATAGCAGTCGAGCTTGAAAGCGCAAATCGAAACTGTACGCTGTATTAACCAAGTATAATCCTTCCAGGCAAGAAACTTTGCTGAGCGGGAACGAGTCCTCGGGGCTACAGCTAGCGGTCTGGGCTCCACAAGGCAACGCCTTGGTCTACGTCTTCCAGAGTAACATCTACTATCGACCTCAGGCGGAGGTGCCCGATGACTATCAAATCACCGTCACCGGCGCGTTCGGCACCATCTACAACGGCGTGCCCGACTGGGTTTACGAGGGTGAGTCCCTCCATATACTGTTTCCTTTATACGCTGTGGGAGAAATCACGAGGTTATCGCGCCATACACGTATAAGCAACGGGGGGCCAGAGAGACCGAAAAAGAGGAAGAAGACCGAGAGACCCGAGGCTGCAGAGCCGTATTGGACGCGTAAACAGGCTTACGTATTTTCACGTCGGTTCTTTCGCCCCCCCCCCTCTCTCTCTCTCTCTCTCTCTCTCTGCCACTCGGGATGCAGAGCAGCCGAGCTGCAGTCCCACTGCCATACGTGAGCAGAGTTTACGCGATTCGCGTTCTCCTGTCTTTATCTCTTTCCCTCTATATACACCCCGGCTCTCTGGGGAGAGGACAACTTGCATGCTTGCACACCGCGGCATTCGTTGCACGCTGCCGGAGAGAGGGAGGGAGAGAAAAGAGAGCTATGCCGCCTTCTCATCATTTCTTTTCTGCTTTACGCCTTTTTTGACCTTTTTGCGGGGGCGACGTTCATCAATTCTGTTTGATTAGAGGATACGGTTTTGTTTCTCCTCTTTGCGAGAAACAGCGCGTGTACAGCGCGCTCACAAAGCCAGCTCTGTGTGCACGCGCCACTTGGCTGCTTTTATTTTCTCCGCAATTACGCATTGCCTTTTTGTCGAATGAAATATTATACACGGAATGAGAGCGAGAGGCGTATGCGCGTCGTAACTCGGTGAAAATTCTACTCTCGCTTTGTTAATTTGCCAGAACTTTTTGCGCAAAGCCGCATACATTAATTAAGCGGTTATTATTATAGTCGCCCATACTTACAACCCGAAGCGCCAACGCGTACAACAAGTTCTTTGCATCGCGAGCGCGTGCGCGTATATACGTATAGCGTGTATAGCGCTTGAAAAGGCAGTAGCGTTAATAAAGGTTCAGTTTCGCATTCGCAGCGTTGTGTATACCGGGAACTTCTGGCTGCGCGCAACTTCTTGCGTTATCGCGTTCGAAATTTGAACTTTAATTAATTCGAATTCGCGCGCGAAGCAGAAATCAATTTAGCCGACGCGGCGGACTTGTACCAGAGTGTTTGATAAATTTACAGTTGCGAACGCCCGCTCGGAATTATTAAGAATTTAATTTTGAATATTTCACATCCACTTCTGCGCACTCGAGTACAGCGTCGAGTCGTCGCGCGTACGGCCTACTGCATTTACTCTTTTACCTGTCACGGGGCTTGTCGGCTTTGAGCTGTGCTAGTATAATTATTCGGGTACAGGATATACTCAGGACTGAAGCAAGTCAATCTATATTATATGCCCACATGCGCGTGGATGTAATTGGATTCCCATTGCCCGTGTATTTCACACTGAAAGTTTGCGGGCACATTAGAGGTGATCCTATAATTATAGAATTAATGAGATTTCCCTGCGGATTGACCAATGTTCGTTCGGGTGAACGAAATTGCGCTATCTCGATACTCAACTGATGTGCAAATAAGGAATCGAGGAATTTAAATTTGAAGAATCTACTTTTTGAAACCTAAAGAACTCAAGGTGTAAAGTACATGTGTGAAAAAAAACAATTAAACACATGTGCTTTCAAATCGAGATGCTGTATTATTTCACTTCCGTGTGATTGTGTGAAGGTTAAAAGAACTAATATGCCTCTTCAACTCAAGTGTAATCAATGTTGCTTATATTTGAGATCTATTCGTTACGACTGCTCGATGTAACTGTACTGCCCCACACCGCGGCCAGTCCTCCGCCGAACCCTGCGAACGTCGCCGCCGATCAGTGGAAAAACTATGATTACTTTACATTTCACCTTTCAATAACTGCTGTTCAATACATGAACGTGCATATGCGATAAAAACTCCAAGCATATACGGCCGCATTCCTAACACGCGTTTAAAATATAGAATATATACAAAACAATATGCGCGTCCGATATCCGATCCTTGCGGTATGTGTAGGCGAGTCATACATATTCAGCGAAATTTCGACTTGAAAAATCTATGATGATATTTGCGAAAACGAACAAATAAAAATAGAGCGACAGGAAAGTTCCATATCATAGCTGTGTCGCATTGGGTGCCAGGGGAAAATTCAACGGTGGCCAAACGCATCCGGCGAAAAATGGGAAACAACGATCGAAATAAAATAATGGCGAAAGAATAATAAAAGAGATTTATGCTCGAAACCGCGCACTCGATTTAGCTCTTACTTTGCAGCATTCGCTCGATTGATTTGTTGTCAACACGAAATACTTTCGAAATTCCCTTATCAATCGAAGTTTTACTACGCATGAGGTTCTACGCGCTATATCTGCGCACTCGCTCTCGTTCGCTACTGTCTGCCGTTTGCCTCATTGTCGCCGCGCGCTCGTGTGCAGTATATCGCCTAGAGCGAAAATACAGCTGTCGAGCGCACGGCTGAGCGACGCGGCGAAATTAGCGCGCGGAATAAAGAGCCCCCTCTTTAAAGACCGACTGCAGCGAGAGCTTCGACTCCTCGTGATCCGGTATTAGTTACGTGACTTTACTGGCCGATGAGAGTGGACGAGGTGCGCCTCGGTCATTAGGACATTTTCAGTCGGATCACTCGACAGCCAGGATGTACGTCCTTATTGCCGAGCGCGCGAGCCGAATTTGCTCTCCAGGCGTGCAGTGGCGGCCCACCCGTCCGTATAGGACTATGTCGATGCAGTATACTCGCTGGCAAACACGTGTATACGACTGCGCATACATTAATTTACATGCATGTGCGCACTCGTGTGTGGACTGAACGCTCCAGCAACAAAACTCATCCATTTTCCGACAGGTCAGCTTTACAAGAGTGCAAACGAGTTGCCGCGTATAACTTGTCACTTCTCCGTGTGTGCTCGGGCTAATTATTGCGTTGAGGGCGTGTAGCAGGATCGATGAACTAAGCAAAGTCGATGGCTGTTGGTGCGAAGAGGTTTTTCACTCTCTATTTGCATGTTGCACACCCTGAAAGTTATACATGGATTTAGTTTCGTACGCTGAAATTGTAAAAAGCCTATACATCTTTATGCCTTTAATAAATATCCAAAATCAGATTGTAAACAATAGTAGCGACACTCCTACGCATTGGTGATTATCGTTTATCGCCTCGAAAGATTGTTTTTCATACACTTCGTGAACTCGTACTGCAATGTTCTCTATGTGTACATTGATGTATTCTCTGATTTCATATCAATATATCCCCATAGCAACGGAACTATATAAATCATCTTAAGTTTTTCGGTTAAACAGCTGCTTGTGGCAGTTTCAGCCAAACTATCAGACGAATTTGGAAACTAACTATCCTTGTAAGGCCAGCATTTGGCTTGACGTACCCGCCAGACAGTATACTGATATTACTACTGAAGATGATCTTCTCTCGATTGCGCCTGATCAACATTTAGCGATACATCAGTTATATCTAGCGCGAATAATCTAATTATAAGAATAATATTTCTATTTATGCAACAATTGTGTTCATTAAAAGTACTAATGTTTATACGTAATTCATTATTTTTCATTGAACTTTTGAAACTTTTTTTTGATAAACACAACCATAAACCTACTCGGACAGAAGTAAAATCATCAGTTCTAATGGGCATGAGCCGTGACCTCAATAGCACGGCACGGGTATTTGAAAAAATACTTTCGCAAATACGGTCTCACTAATGGTGCCCCAGTAATGTACGAACAAAGCCTGATTCTCAAAAGAAATGTCTCCGCTGCCATAATCCTCAAAGAGTGTAGCGCGGGCACACTACTTTTTTTCAGCTCCGCTGCTTTCCGCGCGTAAGAGGAAAAAGTTTTGCAAATGTTTTGCTAATTTTTTGCAAGTTTCCGAAACCTTTGCAATGATACTGTGCGGAACTTTGAATATAATGAATGTTCCGAAGTTCGGGGGAACTTTTAGCGAACTTTACTGAAAGTTCAAGTATACGTAATATTATATTATTGTACACGCTCGAAGCTTTTTAAATTGTATACATGAGAAATTTGACTATTACTAGGAATGAAGGCGCGCTTCGCGCGCTCTTGATTCTATCTCTGTCTAATAACACTGGTAGAAAATCTACCATAAGTGTTGGGCGGCACACTAACGTCTGCTAATATTTTATAAGCGTGTAACATGTTACTAAATCCCTCAAAACTATTTTTTAATAAATATATTAATAATGCTCAATGTCGTCATCATTGGTTTGAATAGTGAATTTGAAGAAAAGTTCAGTATAAGAGTCAGTGGGTTTGTACTTACTATGCTACCTAGAAAACATGTAAACTACATGATTATGATTTAACTGTTTTCATTCATATTTTCACATCGAGATCCATTTGAATTTTTTAATCTAGCGTATCAAATTTTGCTTGTAGACAGTTACACAGACACTACCATCTCTAGCACATTGTATTTCTGGTTTCCAGTGTATTTTTACATGAAGAAAGTGGTAAGTATTTTAGCTTTTTTGTCAAGGCATTAATTAGAATTTAGACTTTGCAGTTAAGGTCGATTCAACTTTAAATATCTTTTCACAATCACAAAAGAAATCTATATATGAGCTCTCAAGACCTGTTAGTTTTTGAATGAGAATAAATGCAAAAATGGAAAAACAGGTATCGGTCTCAAAATCTCTCACAACTATTAAAAGTCAAAATTCTAATACCTTTGACAAAAAAGCCAAAACATTTATCACTTTCTCTATGTAAAAATATGCTAGAAACCAGAAATACAATGTGCTAGCGATAGTAGTTTCTGCGTAACTGGCTATAATTAAAATTTGACCTGCTGAATTAAAAAATGCGCATGATCCTGGATGTGAAAATATGAACGAAAACAGTTAAATCAGAATCATCTAGGTTACATATTTCTAGGTAACACGTCTAGTAACCTTTTTACAATTCAAAGAGCATTGTATAATGATAGACTTAAACTTACTGACTCGGATACTGAACTTTTCTTTAAATTCACCTCTCAAACCTCACCGAGGGCGACTCTGGACACAGAGACACAGTATATCTTCAAACTCTTTATTGTTTTAATTGAACTTCTCACTGACATTTAAAAAAAAAAAAAAAAAAAAACTAAATAATATTCACACACTTTATTAATACTTCAAATAGGGTTAGGGTGCCACTTTTCAATACACATGTTGTAATACTACACACTCTTGGTAATGATTAATTTTTACTAAAATTTCTTGCTAGTTATATTACATATATTTTGTCTGTTATCAAGGTTTCCACATTTCATTTTAAACACCTCAAACATTTCTACCAGGTTTATGAGTTACGACTGTTTTGAGGGTTATGAATTTAAAGCGCGGTTCTGATCACGTTGCCTAGGCAACCAACCAATCAGAATCACGTATTAAATGCTTCACAACAAAGGCCATCATTTTTTTAAGAGAGGAGGATTAATAGTGACCTGCTAATTATTGCTGCTAATTGTTGGTACGTCGAGTATGCATTACTTGCATTTCACTGCAATTAATTTTGCTTGTACGTATTTTTTTGGTTAACCTCGAAAATTTCGTTGTTTCAATATTGAAAACTTTAAATCTATGATTATGAGTTCAGTTATGCGTAATACACATGCTTGAAATTTCAGTTGATTGTTTACGTGAATAATAATTAAATGAACGCTGTGTGTCGTTTAAACTTTAAAAAATCCCCATCAGTATTTCCCAACTGACGGTGAACTCTGGAATAACACCCATTCCACGCGTAAATCCTGTCTCCAAGCTCAACGTCCAGTTATTCCGCACGCAAAAATACTTGTAACCACTGAAAAGCAGCGCACAGAGAGAAATATCTCGGAGACAGAAAAGAACGAATTCTAGCCTATAGCGCGCGATTGAAACGTAACAATATCAATCATACGGTGCAGTCAGTCGTGAGCCAGCGCAATGCGCCGTAAGAAATTGCGCGATTCGCCACGAGCAGTATATAGTATAGTCCGTGAGAGCCGCACGCAGAAAGTGAAGCACTACGCAAGTCGACTGTTTTTCGCGGTAAGGGCACCTTTCAAAGTGTACACACCCACCGGGAGTCGTCTGTGTGTATTGAAATCCGATCATGGCGTCGCGCGGCAGCGATGCGAATACTTCTCAATGGGCCGACGCCGATGAGATATCTTCTACTCCCCCGCCCACTGCGCATTCCGGCGCTCTCTATCTCTTTATTTGACAACCAGCAGGAGGAGCGGGAGGCGGTGGCGAAAGAGAGCGCAAAGAATATCGGTATTCCGGACATGAATCTGATTTGGAATTCTATGTTCTCCTTATGCAAGGCCGCGCGCTTCTCTCCCTCACGCGCGAGGCGCGAGCCTCAAGTTGCCGGGGAATATGAATGAAAAGCGAGCGTAGACGCGAAGAAAATAAATCCTCTTCTCGACGACCCGGTCCCTGCTGCGAAAACAGGAGGACATCGACTGGGGGATTTTTTAATCTCTCGTCCCTTTTACTCGCTCCGAGAACTCCTTATCCGAGCTTAAAGTCCATCACACGCTTTTAGGTCGGCTCGCGTCGCAGAGTGTTCGGGAAATTTCAAATCCGCCGCGTTATAGTTGGTGTCGTCACAGCTGGATTTATTCGTAATGGAAGTGGAAGTTATGCCGTCGGCGCGGAACGCCGGTGCCTACACGAGCTTATTTCGACTTGGGATGCGATGTTTTCCCGTAGAGATATAAGTGTGGCTCAAAGTTCGAAGACGAGCGCGCCGGTGCAGGATGCGAGTAAAAAAGGGTGTGTTTTCACTTAACTTGCCAGTGGAATGACTCAGTAGACTTCGGGCTCTGTAAGAAACTTTTTCATATCGCCATTCAGATCCGGTGTCCTTCGGCGAACTTCGAGCTTCCGCTTCTTCGAGAACGTTTTCTCCTTCTGATAACTCCTTTTCTCGCTTCCGACCCGCGACGACTTCTTCTCTTCTATCTTCCTGTCGCAGGTATTCTTGGAATCGTTCGTCAGAAGAAATTATTTCTGTATCTCGTCGCTGCTCTCTATATGCTACAATTCAGAGAATAGCGCGAGATCGAGTCGTTCTCCTCCGATCCCCCCTCGATCTATATGCAGACGAGAGCTCACGATGGCGGCGAAGCCCATACACGAAGCCGGATCACAGAAAACAAATCCGGGTGTCGAAAAATGCAGGCTATATGTAGTGCGCCGTGTGTATAGCTTTCTCTCTGTTGCGCCCGACGGATGCGCGGCGCACGAACGTGAAAATTGAAATGGAACCTACAGACAACATCGAGGAGGCGTGGAGTCGAGGGTTTGAGGAAATCCGATACACACAGCTCTCTCTCTCTCTCTCTCTCTCTCTCTCTCTCTCGGTCCCATATACACCCGCGCGGAGTTTTCTACCTGTACACATTGTTACAAGCGTATGTGAAAGAAAGAGAGAGAGAGAGAGAGAGAGAGAGAGAGAGAGAGAGAGAGAGAGAGAGAGAGAGAGAGAGCTGGAATATTGGCCTCAGGCGGCGAACAGAAGCACTCCCGTGGCGGTCGAAACTCGCTGCACACACGGACGCATACCCGCCTATATGCAGCACACCGAGAAGAAAGAGAGAGATGAGGCAGGGGGGAAGGCTAGAGCTGCAGCAGCAGCGGCGGAGAAAATCAGCTTGCTGACGCGACGCTACTGCTCCGACACATGTAAATCAGCCTTTATTTCTGGAGCAGAGTAGTCCTGCAGGAGGAATCTACATAGGTATAGCGAAAGAGAGGGAGACGCGGCTTGCGAGTCCCCCGCGCGATAAGCTGCAGCGTCGGCGTAAAACTCGGCGGCTTCTCTCGTCCTCAAACTGACGCGAACGAAATACAAGCTGTTGAAAAGTTCTTGGCACGCGTTTCTGCGATTTCCTCAGCTCCCGCTGTCTGTTATGCGAGAGCCGGAGAGTGAGATAAAACACCGGAGCAGGTATCGACAGACCATCGACTGGCATTACCGTATCGTCCCGCCTCGATCCGATAATGTACTTCTTCTTCGGAAGACGAGAGAGAGTGAGAGAGAGAGAGCCCAGGCCGTCGCTGTGGACGACACTTCTGAATTCTAATCGACTCTCGAGAATGTAATCTTTATCACGAGCGACCGACCCTCTCTCTCTCTCTCTCTCTCTCTCTCTTGCTCTCGGCCCCCCGGCTGCGTGTCCGTCGTTTACGATAACACCCGGCGATCCCTCGCCAAGAGTTTCGCTTTGATTTTTCCCCTGTATTTCGAGTGACGATTCGAACTCTTATCAATCGATGGGTTATTACTGCGACTCTCGTGTATGTATTAAATTGCACTGGCCGGCAAACACTGCTCGCACCGGTCCTGCTAATATTTACCGAAATACTCTCTCTCTACTCGTCGATTATCGAAATGAACGGTGTATTTAGTTTGCCCTCTGCAATATAGTTGAACAAGCGACGACCAAACTGAACCGTAAGTACCGATTTTACCTGATAATTATGCAAATAGATAATATAAACAGTAGTGACGCAGTTCCTAAATCGAAGCCAGTTTTTTCGTTTCACGCGCGGTATCAGCGACGATGGAATTGCCGCAGGGAATAATGCGCCGGGGCGGTGTGCAAACTCGCGAGCAACTGCAAGCGAGTACAACTTCGTTTGGATGGCTCTATATACAGTCATCACAATACACGGTATGGTTAATTTAGTAGTTCTCGTCACCGAGCGCTAATAATAATCAAGTTAAAACTAGATACAATGGCTGGTTGACCCCCTACCTCTTACACATTCTCTCTCTCTCTCTCTCTCTTTATCTATCTATCTAACTCCTGCTATTAAGCTAGCATCGCCAACTTTCCGAGTTTAGTTTACGTTACACGCTCTCGGTAAACAATATAATTGTCATGTAAACGTCATCTATTTACCGAACACAATGCAGCTCGATCTTATAGCTAATGCTCTATAAACTCGCGCATTCATCGAGCGGACAATGGTATATGTTATGCGTGTGTCGGTTTTGTTCTCCTGATCCTGTAGTAACATGATTTAGGCTTCGGTGATTGATGGAGTGTGTAGCTAATAATTTTCGTTAAAAGCATGCGCTGAATTTTGAACGAAGCAAAAATCTGCCTCACTCTATACGCTCGAGGTATCGCGCATTTTGTTAATGAATTGGTCATCTAGTGCATTATAAACAAGGGCCTAACGTCGTGCGCTTTTTATTAAAGTGAAATAAAATTCGATTTTAAAAGTAATTTCATAAATTAACTCGAAGCATAATTAACGCGTATATAAACTCGGCGGCGGAGCACGCATTAAAAATTGCGTCAACTCTGCGGGAAAATTAATTTCCAAATTAGTTTGCGAATTTGCGCGACGGTGTACAGCGCAGCGCCGGGCAATAAAAAGGGGTTCACCAAAAAAAGGAGGGAAAAAAAAGTATCGCCAGAAGCGGTGGAAAAACAAAAACGTATTGAACCGAGAGGCGCCGCAACTTCTGGCTAAAAACTTTCCGGCAACGGCAGCGACTGTGTGCGTTGTGGCGTGGCGTTATGTAACGCGACGTGGTTTGATGTAATTCCGCGAGGTATACACGCGCTCGCGCGCGCGACACAGAGGAAGGGAGCAAGTGCGCAAAATAGAGAGGAAAGTCGATCGAAAAATAGCGGGAGCGCCGAGCGTGCGATGAAATACACGTTGCTCGCTTTTTAGCTTGTCAACCGGCCAAAAAGACGAGGACAGCCGAACGAAGAGCTTCAAAAAAAGGAGAACAACGGGATGATGAGAAAGCGTCCTGCGGAAAAGAGAAGACCAGGGAGATAGAGAGCAGAGATGCCTTGGAGCGGTTCCTCCAGTCCGAGAGAAAGAGAGAGTGCGGAAGACGGACTGCAGGAAGCGAGGAAACGCGAAGGGGAAAAAGGTCGAGAGGCGAAGGGGCGACGGTAGGACAGGAGGAAGAAGAGTGGAAAAGAATCCGAAATTCGTTTTTTAGCATTGATGAGCGGCCACGGCAAGCTTAGTGCTTTTTCCCCCGCGCTCTGCTGCTGTACAGGAATTTCGTCCGCTCGCTCGTGCGCAGTTTCAGCCGCCGGGACAAAAATAAATATATATTACACAACGCGGACTGAGTTGAGCAACGCCGCGACTGCATTGTGTTTGCACTCTCACGTGCACACGCACACATGCACAATATTGTAATGCATGCACGAGGATCGTCGTTGACGTCGTCGCTGACTCCTATGTGTGTGCGTACGTATGCGGGCACATGCACGCATGCGGAACACGAGACATCCCGCACTGCTGAAATACTGGAAACTGAAGACACGCTATACGTGTGTGTGCGCGCGTTGAACAAGTAGTAAAGCCAAAAGGAGCCTTTCGCTCTGCCGGCTTCGTTGCAGGACACGCTTTCGCGTGTGCACAGAGCCGCAGCCTCCGCGAGAGAGTCGCTCTCTGACATGCGACTATACTCTTGTATTATATAGCTGCGCGTGTGTGTGTGTGTGTGGCTGAGATGGGAGCGGAATACGTGCAAGGAGCTTTGCTCTGCACACGTGAGCGAATGTCGGGGCGAACGCGTGGTATGGGGGGAAAAAAGCTTGAGAGCCTAGCGAGCGGATCATTGCCAAAGAAAGGAGAAATTTGTTCACCGAATTGCTCTTAAAGGGGACTCGACTGTTATGCTATCAGGGACATGCTTCTTCCTTTTATTCGCTCTGCACCCTTCCTTTGCTGCAGCATCGGTACTGTTCAGTTGATTAGTCGAGAACAAAATAATTTGAGACTTTGTGGAGAGCGATAAAGCTCGCTTCACATTTGCATTCGTTCGTTTTTAATCTAAAATGTTGGAAAAAGAAATTAATTCAATGATGTAAGCACGACTTTGGATGCACATAAACTCGAGTAGTTCCCTTCAGTAGTATGATCCGAGTATGGGAAGGCGTCAGTTTACGTTAGGTAGTAGTTGCAGTGCGAACACTGAAAAATGCTGCGGGCAGCTGCTGCGTCGGATCGACTGTCGCCCGCATACGTGCAAAAATTTTCCGACGGTAGCGCAGTCCAAAACTCCAACGTGTGTTCAGTGAAGGATCAAGTTTCGATAGTTGAAAAATGTTGAGTTATTGTGGATTTCACGAAATATATTAAGCTTTGGAAGCCTTTCACCAAATGTACGGCTTCGAAGGAATGGAAGCACAATTAAAATACGTTGATATTATCAATAACAGTAATGATACATTATTATTATCATTATTTTGCACTCTACATTCGTCTTCAAAGGTTGAACTGTATCTATGACATTCCTAAATTTAAAGTACTCCTATAGGATCTAATATGATATATAAAACCGAAGATTATCAGTTTAATAATGATCGCGACAATAAAATAACCTACTAGAATATATTTATACTGCTGAATTAATATGGGATTAATATGATACTGTTTGCGGATGAAACGATTTATACTCATTCTGCCACATCGATTAAAAATTATATTGTGACAGATTCGTTACTGTAAATTATGATTCGCTGTTTAATTAAGAAAGATGGATGGACGGATGATGCTATTATGAATGAAACATTGATTGATATTGCAACGATAATACAAATTAAACGTACTGATGGACAAGATAACGATTTTACTAAATACCGATTATTGCACACAGTTTCGATGTATCAATGATTGTTACAAAATTTCGTTTATTTTTGGGTAAACTATAAGTTTCGTTTAGTTATAATTTAACCGAGCTGAGACTATAACGGATGAAAAATACTTTCGTGATTAAATTTTGGTTCAGCGATCAGAAAATGTTAAGAATTTTTCATTAAGCCCCGGCATCAAAGTATGTTATTGGACATTTTATTAGTTCGATGCCAGTAAACAATGGACGGCCACATATCTCTATTAGATAAAAGAGCAATTATTCCTCGCTGATACATCGTAAACTTTATTAAAAATACCATTAATGCTCAAAGAGCCGTCCTTCCACGAACAGAGAGAAGGTCGTATCAATGCGAATAAAGAAGTAGACAACATCGTCAGAAAAGTTTTCAATGCACTGATCCAAGTTGACTTCTCTGATCTCCTTGAGATAAATCAGGCATGTCTAGATAATATTTTCCCTTGAAATTTGTCCGGAGACACGCGCGCGTTAACAGAAATTACGCCACCCCGTGCGACACATCTATACTGTTAAAGTTGAAGGCGTTCGCAAAACACGACGCTAACCTCCTTTGCAACTCTCGCAATGGCTTACTTGGTCCAGGCCCGTGTACCAGCCGAGTCGACCCTGTGTGCTCAGAGCGCGCTGTTAACTAAAGTGTACATATACTACTACCACTCGAACTTCCGTGAAAATTCTGGCCTCGCGAGTTGCGCGCGCACACACACATGCATGAGCACACACTCGCGTGTCAAGGGGGTTTTGTGCGTGTGTGTGTACGACATCTGCTGCTGCGGAGTGCATCCGCGAGCGAAAGAGATAGACTCTAAGCGGCTTGCTCTTTCTTTTTTCTCCACTTTGGAGTTGTTGCTGTAAATAGCGGGTATTACAAGATGCTGCAGCTGCGTTTTTCCCGCCGTTTGCTCTCGTGGCGAACTTGCTGCGCGCCTGCGGTATCAACAAGATCTCGCGGATGTTTTTGAAAAATTCCCCTCGTGTATCTTGTAGAGTTTTTTCTACGATTCTTTGCTCATACCCTCGGTTTGTAAGTGTAGGATACGTCGAGAGTAGACACTTCTGCAAGCTCCCGAAGGATAATAGAAGGACGAGTCAAATCGATCCTGCATGAATATTATTATTGTATACCCGTTCCTATATGAAGGACTTAGCCGACGACAGAGTGGAATATGACCTTGCAAAATTTTACGTGTACGCATCGACAAATATTCCGTTTGAATTCCCCGCATTTGAAATTCTAATATAATGCTTTGAATCGGCCCTTATTACCGTGCATATCAAATTTCCGCACTAACCATGCCGGGGCGAAAAGAAGCTTAAGCAAGTATTAGGGAGGTTTCTGAATATATTTATTCGTCGTTCCCCTCGGGCAACGAATAACGCGCGTAAAAAAGAGAAATTTTATTGCACTGCGAGTGATGCCATAACTGGATTAGTAAATAAAATATACATGTATATACTTTTGGAATATCATTATTCGCTTTTCGAAGGAAGATCAGCGAACGATGCTGCCGAGGGGATGCGCGACAAGGGACTATTAACTTTAAATTGTTCCTCTTTACGATGATGCACGAACCCCCCAATTAACTGGAATAAAATATTTTTATCCATACCCAATTAGTTTTCAAGCTCATAGAATTAGTTAATAGAAAAATATATCCGCTATCCGAGATTGCTTGTTACTTATACTCTTCCATTTTCATTCGCCTTTTCCAGAGGAAGTATTCAGCTCTAACAAGGCGATGTGGTTCTCTCCGAGCGGCACCAAATTGGCTTTCGGCCACTTCGACGACACACATACTCCAATAATGAACATCCCTTACTACGGCTTTCCCGGATTGACCTTTCAATATCCCTCGGCAATACCGATTCATTATCCAAAGGTGAGTAAATCAATGTTTCATACGTGTCTCTCATTATTTCTAAAAATATTTTCATCACACGTGTTTCACGCCTTATTATCCGCACGTAAATACGCAATTTAACGCGCCATTCGCCTGATTCTAAGGTCCTGACAGTCTCATGATTAATTATGCAGGTACTATACGGGTATATATACACCAAGGATAATTTGTAATCACCGCCTCACACGCGATATTACCGCGTTCTCGCCATATATATATATAGAGAGAGAGAGAGAGCATTTAGAATTTGGTTCACCCTAAAAGCCGCAAATTTTAATAAAAGTGAACAATCGGAATATTTTGATTTTTGCTGAATGCTACAAAGTTTTATATCAACGTTTTTCGATTGATCGATTGTTAAAAACGCGAATTTCATAATAATAATATAGAAGCCAGAGCATCGAGCTCATTTCGAAAGCTCTCGTAAATTTTAAACCCGTTATACACGAGCGCGAGTCGTTCGTTTTTGGCCGAGGTATGACTGCGCGCAAGGCGAAATCTTTCGAAGCCCGTAGCAGTCCTCATCCGATAGCCCGTTGACGTAGTAAGCGATAATCGCAAAGCGTAATGGAAGGGCTTCTAGGGTTACCGGCGAAATCGCCCGCGTAACAGCGTTGGATATCACAAAACACATAACACTGCGCGGCTTTGCTCTACAGAACAAGCGCGGGCGTGCGACGCGGTGCGCGCCAGTAATTGCGATAATAATAATAACGGCAAGAGAGAGAGAGAGAGAGAGAGAGAGAGAGAGTGAGAGAGAGAGAGAGAGAGTGAGAGAGAGAGAGAGAGAGAGAGAGAGCAGCGGCGGCAGTGCGCGACAAAAAGCGCATAGCACCGAACGAACGCAGCGAGCGCGCAATGACGGCAACGCACACGTGGCAGTAATAATAATGATGATGCGCGGCTATAATATCCCAGCAGCTCCGCGGGACAAAGATGAGCTCTTTTGCGCGCCGGCGAAATAGTTAGAATCTGGCAAGTAACTGAATCAGTAACGGCGTCGGTAAACGTAAGCCGAGTTTACGGCGCGCTGTCCATTATCCGCGCGGCATACAGTGCAACAGCATTTCGCGGGGGCCGCGAACGCCATAACGATTTGGACAACACGTGTAGGCGGACAGCGCTGTCGTCGGGTCGGGGCGGCGGTATACTTTGTGTGCGTGCGCGCTGTGTCTATGTGCACGGCTGTTGGGCAGTGCGCGCGTGCAGCGAGGTTGCGGTTTTGCCCCGCGCGCGTGAAAGCGAGATGCGTCGGGCCAAGGCACGAGGAGGAGTAGTATAGCAGAGCAGCAACGGCTGCAGAGATAACGGCCGCACCCTGCGTATACGTACAGCGCGGCGCACAATGCGCTTATGCACCGCAGCGGGCGCGAGCGCGCAATTTCCATAATAAAGGAGGCGAAGGTGCCGACGATGGAGATACACAAAGTCGTAAGTCGAGAGCGCTCGCGCATAATCCAGTAATTCGCGACGACGACGGCGCGGGCAAAAAGAAGAAGTCGTCGCGTCGTTATAGCATATCGAATAAAACTTTTCCGCGCACAATGGCTCGCCGGCATTATTCCCCAGTACATAGGCAAATTGGATGCGTGCACTCACATACAGGCCCTGCCGGCAATCCCAATCGAACGGATTTCAATCCCTGGAAGCCTTACAATAGCCGATACCTTTATTCGCGCGCTAGCGACGACAACTCTCTCTCTCTCTCTCTCTCTCTCTCTCTCTCTCTCTCTCTCTCTCTCTCTCTCTCTCTCTCTCTCTCTTTCCCTCTACTCGACTGGCTATATACTGTTTCTCACTTGCGTGCCTCATCCCCAAAAAGCTCTGCGAGCTGTAAATTCAATTTATATATATCTAGGCCGGCGCACAATTCCCGCGCGTGCACGCGGAGAGGATCCGTGCGCCAATTGCGGAAAAGGAAACTGCTGGATCGTATAATACGCGCCCGCGCGCAGTCGTCGCCGACAAAATACTTATGTGCGTATGCTCGGCTGGGTATAAATTGAATGCCCCCCGCGGATCGATGACAATAAAGTTTTCAGAGTGTCTTTTACGTATACGTGTATACGGAGCCCTTTGCGAGAGAAGAGAGGGAGAGCGGGTGTCGTAAAGATGCCCCCGACCCTTTCTCATCCCTCTCGGCCTCCGGTATAATAGGGACGTCGTGTAGGAATGGTAATGCGAGAGCTCTGGGAATCAATGTCCCGATGAATTAGGTGCTGGGAAGAATAAACGATCGCGTACTGATGATCACTGATGATCACTGTTCTTTATTGAAGTACATCGCGAGTATACGACTTTGACGACGACGCGAAACGGGATAATTAACTCGAGAACAAAGTACGAGTAAGAGTGTCTCTCTTCAGTCGTATCATGCAAAATAAAAATATGAGAAGTAACGCCGCGCTCGCGAGTAAATCGGACCCGATTCTGCCGGAGCGGATGGGAGCCGGAGAGTGGATATACACACGCACGTAAGAGGAAGAAGAATTTCACGCTCTCGGCTTTAAATTGATTTGAAGAGGGTATTCCCGAAGCGCCGAAAGATAGGTGCCCCTCCTGGGGCCCGCTACACAGCGCCGCCGGCACCTTCCCCGCACTTGTCTCTCTCGCTCTCCCGCACTTTTCGCCCCGCCGAGGAGAGAGTAGGTATATGGACGAGGCGACGGGCGCCCCCCGACCAGACAGGTGGTTCCTTGGACTCCTCGTAAATGCTCTTTTAAATCTTCCGCTGGCTACATCTTTGCGCGGCGCTCGTTTCCTCGCTCCCCGGGGATTACTCCCGTCATATTGCTCTCGATGTATGGACAGCCGCGCGCCCGTCGATCGGATAACCATCGATAAAATTATCCTTCCAATTCGTCCAGAATTTATCTCTCTCAGCTGTGACTCCGTATTATAGTGTTTTTCCGCCCGCGCGCTCGAGGAGTAAGCCCTTAATTTCATTTACCTCGGCGCTCGGCGTAACGAGAAGCTCGAAGGTTTACGGTCAATTTATCCTGTGATCACGTGTGCATTGAATACTTGTATAATGCGATGTCTAATGAAGTTAAAACTCTGAATGACTGTGCGGCTTGCGCGTGAATTCGGTGTTATAATGAGCAGTGATGAACGCGATGAGTGATGAACTACTGCATGATGATTATATTCAATATTAGGTATAACATAACACTCGCGCGATCGAAAGCGAACTAGAACTTCCAAAACTGTATATTTACCGCCAAATTCGACTCATTGTTAGATGCAGTATAAATAAAGAAGATAAGATACTAAATATTTGAAATTTCGGAATTTCAATTCAAGTTCTACAGACAGCAAAGCAAAAAGTTTGAGGCGACTTTCGCACCAGTGCATAGCGTGCAGCGCAAAAAGCAAACAAATTCCAATTCATATTAGCTGCAAGCAGTTTACAAACTGCGATAATAGGGAACAGACATGGTTCTGCTATATACATATAAATACTTATATACAGTAGAAAATAGCATAAGAATACGTTATGCATCAATTTTTTGCTGATCTAATACCTCTAGGTCCTAATATGAGTAATTAAAAATTCTTATGTTTGAGTAGTTTTTAAAACGGCAGCTCTCCAATATGGCGGCTCAAAGGATAAAGACCTAACCTAACATACGGGCATTTGAGTAGATAAATTCAGTCATTATGAATCTATTTTGATTTTGAAGCATAATCTCTCATCTCTATTATGATTTTGGAGAAAACAATAGGGTTATTTTATGTATTAAAATTTACATGCGTTTATACATCCATATATATTTTCATCCTTTGCGCCGCCATATTGATCACGTGAGCTCTCAATCGTTTAAACGTATCATTAGGAAACCGAATTTTCAAACAATATTACTTAACAAATATTGCAGTAAAAATCGTGAACCTTGTACTTTTGTGTAAGATTTATCCTTAACTTTATTTTAAGAAAGGTTTTAAAAATTATGTCTGTTCCCTATTATTCACTTATAGCGATAGCGCAGTAACGACGTCAACTCTTGCGCGCGAGGCGAAAGGGTGGAAGCGAGGGAGAAAGTATATGAATACAGGACTCGAGCCTCGCGTACAGACTATGCACAGCATCACGGATGCGCCTGTCCTATCTATGCAGATAGATACTGAATTCACACGGGGGTTTGATGTTGTAGACAATCGAATTACCGTTGTCTCGTTTCGTTCTACGGCTCTGCCTGGTGAGTTGGCCAAACTTTGCAGCAACCTTCATCGCGGAATATTCATCGCGCGCGCGATATTATTCCGCCCGTTCATAACGAGCGAGGGACTCGCGGCGGGGAATAATTAGAACGCAGCGTGCGCATAAAAAATCTAAAATTATCCGAAAAAAAGTAGAGCAAACCGCAGCTCCAACGGCAAAGCCACGTCGATCAAAGCGAAAAGAGGTAGTTCGAGCAGCAGGGAGATCGATGTGCAGCCATCTGGCTCGCTTTCATCGAAATCTGTCCGAAAATAATGGTCTCTCGCTCTCGCGTCCCTCTCCGATGTACCTGCGCGTTGAAAAGCGTCGCACCAGCAGTGAATTAACAACGAAACGGATAGTAAGCTCGCACGTTATATAATATATTACACAAAACGCTTGTTCGCAACGATGCGGCGCACACCTAGCTCGTATATTTGTTAATTAACCACGCTATATACGCGACATCTCGCTTTCACATGTATGCGAGAATTATGCGCCGCTGCAGGCTTTGGGGCAAAGTCAAGGAACTCGTTATCAGCTCGCTTTGATTCGCATCGTACCCGGGCCGCTGGCAAAAGAGTCGGCGGTGATGCAGCCGCTGCCGAGAGTGTGGGTGTGGGAGAGAGAAGCCTATGATACAGAACGTCAGATTTTACGGCGCTTCTATACACTCGCACGGCTATTGCTCGGATGCGCCGGCAAACGCTTTCGGTGCAACTCAAGCTTTCTACCCTCCACCTACCCCTCCCACTCTCACTCCATCATTGACACGAGTTCGACTCTGATGCTTGAAGCTCCGGGTGTGTGTGTGTGTGTGCATCTCGCTCTAACTCTCTCGACGGCCGCAATCGCGCAATAATCTGACGCATCCCTTCAACGCTGCAGCTACGGCCACTTTCTGCTTCGTCAGGCTTTTCTTAATTAAGCTATTGTTATTTCGCGCGCATCTGCTGCGATTACGCTCGTCGACACTCTCTGCGCCACGCAATAAGCGGAAAAAGTGAGCTTTCGCGACGCGCAGTTAACGAATGGCGGCTTTAATGCGTTTAATGCGCGCGCCCACGCTTATACTTGCTCATTTTTCGCCGAGCAAAGCTAAACTATCTGGATGAAATCGATTATACGTTCATACGCGCGGATAAGCGTATGCGCACTCGCGTGTAACTTTATTTGTTCGTTGAATTGATGTATATACCCATGTGCAGATTTGACGAGGCATTAGCGGAAAATGAATGCATTTTTTATATAACGGTGAATTAAATTCGATTTCCAAGATTCATTATTTCACATCTACTCTATGTAAAATGTATTTCATCGGTGTTACAAGTGCCTCAAGTTAAAACTTTGTTTTTCTCTTTTTTTCCAGAGTGGCACGCAAAATCCAACAGTGAAACTATTTTACGTCGATTTGGAGCAGGTAGTCAAAGGGAACGTGAGCTTGATTGAAATCGAAGCTCCGCTGAAATTATCCTACACCGAACGAATTTTAGCGTCCGTTTCCTTCCCCACGGATGGCCTTGTGTCCGCTATATGGATGAATAGAGTACAAAATCAAGCCTACTTTCACATGTGCAACGTTATCGATCGAAACTGCTCAACGGTATGTGAAACATCAATTTTTTACGTTTGACAAGTTTTTAGATACTTCCGAAATATTGACGCAAATAATAACGCATTGGTGAAACGAAGCAATTTTTTTTTTATTTTTCTTTAACAAACTGTTTTATTTATGTTCAAATTTTCAGAAACTTGCACCAAAAAATATACGTACGTTTGAAACGTACATCTACAAATATCGTCTATTTACTTGTTTGTCTCTTGAGTACATGAATGATAGCATCAAATAGCCAAAATCTGTAATTAATAAAACTTGCTTTCTAAAATTATACAATCGTCAAGATTTTGTAAAAGAAGCAAAATATTTTTTTAGTACATGTTTGAAGAAACATAAATTATTTTTATCATAAATCAGAAAATCTGACATAATCTTTTTATCACTTGTAGGCACTTGCTTACAAGGAAAGAAATGGCTGGGTCGAACAGTTCGTGCCTCCCTTGTACAGCAAAGACGGCACAGCATTTGTCTTAATCTTACCGCAGAAGCAAGGCAATCGCGGCGATTGGAGGCATGCGGTTTTGGTGACGGAAGCTACGACGAAACATCCAATAGTGACCGCACTGACTTCTGGCCTTTTTGTCGTTACTGAAATAGTGGCTTGGGACGAGGACAATCATTACGTGTAAGTGAACCTGATGGTCTTACTTCAGTTATAACTTTAAGCTGTTTAAAATTCAGTTCTGAAGCTCGACTAAAAGTCATTTGCCATATTCATCAATATTCACAGATAATTTTAGTTTTAACGGGCCAACTTTTGTATTGACGTTATAGTCGTCTTTCTCGTGCAGAACGTTTACTCGGTAATGAGTTTCAGCTGGTTAATTATAGGTATATATATATATGGTCAATATGGCTGGCATTTTAGGCATATCTCGCCAATATAAAACAGTCTTTGGACACACTGACACCCACACCCACACACAAACATCGCTTTCCGCATGACAACTGCTAAAGCGCATTTTTTAAAAAAGAAAATCAATGTAAAACGGTTATTTCTTTAATTTTTTTTATATCTTCGTTTCGTGGATTTTTGACGTTTCCACCGTACGAAATGCGGTTCGTAGTAAATTAATTATACGAAAAATCGGCTTATAAGCGTTTTGATTTTAAAGCCGAAATCAGCGAACTTTTGTCGACGAGATAAAGAACGTCTATATAGATGATGCTGGAGTAGCGTACGAGCACAGCCGTATCTTGCACAAAATACGCGCTTGGAAGCTTCGACTACCGCGCCAACGCCGACGTTGGCATAAAGGAACGTGACTGGACCTTAAAATTGGTTCAGTCGAAGGCTGAATTTTAAGCTTTAATCGGTCGCTACCTTTTCTTTCTATTTTTACGACTCCTTGTGCACGGGAGCTTAAATTTAAAAAAAAAGACTCGATCAACCTACTAAGAACTAAAGTCGTTCAGCTGCGCATTTAATTAGTGAGCGAAACTTTGAAGACTGTTCGAAACTTTCAGGCAAAGCTTTGATAGCGATAAATAAGCGTATGTTGGGTGCCAATTACAAACTTCCGTATGGATAAGTATGTACACGTGCAAAAGATCAGAGAGTGAATTGAGTAAATGGCAAGGAGATTGATGGTATCAGGAATTGCGTCAAGGCAGAGAGATAGGTAGTACCTTTAGAATGCACGGTCTTATTGATCGAGTTGAATTCGCCATTATCCGCGGTAATGAGTATTTCAAATTGATGCAATCAGCTCGACTGCTGGCTTTCCGTTCTTGCACGTTGATAGCGTTTATGAGATGCTCTTTATATTAATCGAGTCGTGTTATACGCGATGACTTGTTTGAAGAGTCGCTCCAATAGCAAAGTAGGTTTAATGAAAAGCTCGCGCACATCACAAACCATTCCCCCTCTTCCATATATAATAAGTGTTCGAGCTCCGACTGAAAGTTGGCATGCCGTCATATAACTGACTCGGGGCGTCACCTTACTAATAGAAGTGTGATTTTTCTTTCCAGCACCCTGCCTCATATCTATAGCCTTAATCTCTTCAGGGATCCGTGTGAATTGGAAATCGGGGTACGATTACGCAGGGGTATACACATTATACGAAGCTTTAAGAGAGATGCGCAGAGAGCACGGGCGCTTGTTTTCACTCGGCGAAATGATCATCGTCGCGTTGACTCGATAGAACTCGAGCGAGATTGCGCCCCTTTCAAAAAGTTTCGCGCATATAACTCTCAGGGCCCAGAGGGCTCGGCGAGGAAAGAACCTCCCTGCTCTGGAACCGGGTGATGAGAACTGAGCACGGAGTGTATTAGGCGAAAAAATCCGACAATATAAGGGGAATTAGGAAAAGACAGAATTGGAAAGGGAGAGAGGGAGAAGCGCCCGGAAAGTTTTGCGGCACACGTCGTCAACGAGGATAGCCCGAGGGAGCCAATAGCCGAATCCACGAGGAAAGTTTTGAAAACGCGCACGAGCTCTTTCTATCTCTACCACCGGTTACTCTTCTTCCGCGGCTGTCTGCTGCGCCAAGCCAATTTGTCAGTCGGTCTGCGTTTGAATTCCAACTTTATCATCTCTCTCTCTCTCTCTCTCTCTCTCTCTCTCTCTCTCTCTCTCTCTCTCTCTCTCTCTCTCTTTCTCTTATCCGTCTTCTCCTTCTATTTTTTCGAGAAGGAAATTCGTCTCGAGTCGCTGACGAGGCAAAGCTCAAGAATAATCCGCGAGCTGCTCTTTAGAATTCCTGCTTCAAAGTGCGCGAGGAATATCGCAAAAAATCAATCGATAAAAATACGATACTCGATCCCCGCGATCGAAGACTGTACTTTGGGGCATCAATCGCGAAGCCACGATTTCCGAATAATGATTTCGCGGCGACGGCTCCTCGCGAGCGTGTACGATAAATCCGCATAAAATATTTATGGGATGACTGAGCCCTTTTTATCCCGGGCGTGTCATTTTCTTACGCGCTTCTTCTATCTCACTCTCGCTCGCTCCGTTCTTTTTTCTGTGCGCGCCAAGTGCGCGCGAGATACGCGCCTTTTTCTTATAGCGCCTCGTGGCGCAGGCACTTTAACATCAGCTGTTTTTAGCAGAGGCGGCGGGGCGGTATCATGCCTTATTTAAATCGTAAAAGTGTTAGGCGCAGTAAAAAGCTATGAATCTTCATTTTTACGCTGTTGCGCATTTACGGGGGATAAAATTGCGCCGCCCTTCTTATTTTCCGGCCTCGGAGAGCTATGCATGAGTTAGAGTACGACGCGTCGGATTATTACAAACCATTCGACGCTATAGAGTATATATTATAGCGAGGAAAATAAACACGCTCGGAGGGGTTGGCGCTAGACCGCTAGAGATAGAGGGAGAACAGGACAGGCTAACTGCGGCAACGTGTCGGCCGGGATAGCCCAGTCAGCTCTGGCTTATATATGGAGGAACACTGGAAAGAGGGGGAGAGAGAGAGAGAGAGATCCGCATTCGCGGAGATCGATTGACCGATTGTCCGCTGGTATCGGCTCACTTCTCCGCCACTGTACTACTGCCACTGCTGCTGCTAGCGAATTAACAGGCTTCTGCAAATTAATCCCGTCCGAACGAGCAGCAGGAGTGGAGTGAGCCATCGGTCTTGCGCGAGCAACTTTCCGACTACTCTCTTCGTGTGTGTGTGTGTGTGTGTGTGTGTGTGTGTGTGTGTGTTATAATGGCATTGTTGCACACACACAGGCTCGGACTTGGTTGTGCGCGTGTATGTACAAGTTGTTCGAGCCAGAAGCCCTTAGCGTCTCAAAACTCAAAAGCCATTATCTCTCCGCGTGCTATTGAATTACGGAATTGCCGCTCAAGAAAGCTTTAGCTTCCGCAAGCGCGTCTTTATACCTCGATTTTCTATCCGCCGCGCTACCGCAGCGGCGACTATTTTTCTCTCTCTCTTGTTTCAGTCTGGGGCGCCTCGGCACCCGCACCCACGCACTCGCACACACACACACACACACACACACGTACATACACACTAACGCACTCGAGAGGCTTTGAGCCGCGCGAGAAAACGAGAGGAGTTGCGCAGGGAGAATCGAGCACCTTCTCGCCACGTCATTTCCTTCTACCTGTCGCATTACTATAGCTCTCTCCCTCTATCTCTGTCTCTCTCAACTTGCGCAAATTGTTTCGCGCCGGCAAAGCCGGTAGCTTGCGCAGCTGGAAATAAAGAAGACGCCGACTAGACACAGAGCCGGGAAAATGAAAGAGGTGTCTCGTTTGCGCCCTGGACAGATGTACAGTGAGATAAGGCTCGCGCGCGCGCACGAGAGAGAGGGAGAGAGCTGCAGCGTCAGATTTTTCTTCTCTCGCCTTTATCGGCGGCCCAGAGATAAACCGGTGGGCATTGTTCTCGCTTCAACGGGACATTCGTTTGTGATTAACGCATCGGAAATTACTTTCGCGACAAACTTTTAAGCCTTTAATCATTTAATTGAGACCGTTCCGCGCCGCTATATCCATCGATTTTTCCCGTGTTTGAGTTACGCGGCGGCTCTGTTATTTATACACACCTGTAAGCCGATCATTAACTAATTGCTCTCGTTGCGAAATTAGAAATAAAATCTAGATCCGGGGCTCTTTGAGAGCTATTCTCTGTCTGTATTAGGAGAGAAAGAAAACTTTGCTCTTCCCGTCGAGCCAAATCACGTAATGGATTCTTTTGTCAAATGCGAATCAAGCTAGCTGCCAACAAACGCAGAACAATAATTAAGCGCGAAGTAAGTTACAGCAAGTCGGAACGGGCGGTAACTATACAGAAGACTCAAGTTACACACAGTAGCTGCTAGACGACTGCTGCGATGATGAACTGTCCCGAAGTACCGTTGCCAACTGCTCTAACAAACTTCGTTCGCGCCCCAAAAGGAATCAAACACTTCACGATAAATTGCTAAATTAACTTCCGCTGTCGCATTTTTTTGAAAATTCATTCGCGTACCCGCTCGGGTAATCACTGATAATTCAATCGCATAATAGCGTATAATAAATTCAGCAGATTCAGACGGCGTATAAAGAGTACAGGAAGCAGTGTCGGTTATTAGTGAGCGGGTGTATTATAAACCCGAGGAATAATAAATCGCCACATCGGTCATTCGCCAAATTCGTGCGCGTAACGCAGTTATTGTCGCTAATGCGAAAAGCTCTCTTTGTTCGCGCGAAAGGACAACAGTGGTGCCGAACAAAAAACTGCGTTTCCGAGTCAACGCGACAATAATACAAAATTGTTGGCCTGCACGGCACAAAGGCGCTTTTTTTATACGGAATATAAAAGATCAATGGTCGTCGAGAGTTTGCAAACGAACTGAAAAAAATCGCGATTTTCGGGGGAAAATTAATTTACAGCCCATTCGACGGCGAAATTAAAAAAAAATGTAAATTAAAGAGAATCGTCATTTCCATTAAACGGATTTTTCATTCACTCTCAAAATACGGGCGCTGATTCCGTTAATAATGCTTCACGTCCTCTCCGCAGCGCGCTTAATTATTGCGTTTTAAGTATACGTTTTCTATTTGTTTTCACCCGCGCGACACGCACACATCCACAGCCGGAGGGACATAACAGGATTTCAATTATAAAAGGGAAGATCCGCTAACGGGAATTTACGGCGGGATTATTAACGCCGCGGACATTCGCGCGAGTATAATCCATTGCGAGATCAAATGCGATTTTACGAGTTCGGCTACTTTGTAACGCGCGTATGCGCGAGATTCGTTCGTTTATGCGGACACGCGAGGCGCATTATAATCAGCCGCGCACCGCACGGCTTGAATACAAGGCACTTTACGAGCTTCGCGCATCGTCCTCCACATACATCCGCGTGTATTTTTGCAAAAGCCGAGCCCCGAGAAGCCACACCCCTCTCTTGCTGTTATATATTTGGAATTGAAGGCAGAGCGAGAGAGAGAGAGAGAGAACGAAACTGTACAACACAAGCCCTTTGATATGTCTCTCGTCTGTTTGCAGGTACTATCTGGCTACGAGCGAGCAGGATCCGGCGCAAAAGCACTTGTATCGAGTTTCTATTCTCGATCGCAATCGCCGCTCCGATTGTCTCAGTTGCGAAATCAAGAGCGAGTCCGATGGAAGTTATTGCCTGTACAATTCAGCGGAATTCTCCAAGGATAACTCGCACTATGTTCTCACGTGCGCCGGACCAGGAATCCCGGAAATTACCATCCATAACAGGGTAAGAGAAATGCCTGCCCAGCCCCTGCCGAGGAATTCCTCCGTCTCTCCGTAGCCGCGCGCTTCTTTTTTCTTCGCCCCCGTCCGCGATATCGCCGGAAATTACTCTTTATTTCGAATTCTTCGTAGTCTTCAGTAATTCACCGCGCGGCACCTGCGCACCCGAATGTTTTACGTATTAAATGAATATATGAAATTCATTGTTTCATCACTTTCAACTCCGTATACGTATAATAAGTATATATAAGAGTGAAATTCAACGCCATTAAACTCCCGCGCTGCTGAGGGTATAATATAACCTTTTCGCGGAAATTCATTCGGCTTCATTTGAATATTTTAAAGATAGCCTTCGGGAGATAAGTGTAAGTATTTAAGGCTTTAGAAATATCTTTTAACGGGATCTCCTGCACTTTTTAAGTATACATCAGGCTAGAATAATGGAACGTCCTCTCTCTCTCTCTCTCTCGAGTTTAGCATTCACATCGCATTAATAAAAACGTTAAACGGGATACGTCGCTCGACGAGGTAGGCACATATATACCAGAAGTCAGCGGATAATAGGATAAAATCTGAAACCGAATCAATCCCTGGCTTTCGGCAAACATCTATCAGCATTTTCAAAAGTAGAACGCAGCAGTATAGACGAACGAGAGATGGTCGGGGGCTGAGTATGATATATCTGTACACAGGGGGGCGGGGGGGGGGGGGGAACGTTCAGTATTTCGAAGCATTCGCGGAAAGCGTAGCAAGCCGCGCGGCACAGTAAAGTAGTCACGTAAAAAGCCTCGGGCTTCTACGTGCTTCGATCGTTATAAACACGCAACAACGCTATACAAAGAATATAGGACCGAGCATCAGCGCGATGCTGCCTTGGGCCAACGCGCACACCTGCGCGCTAGATGTACCGCAAATTTATATCTATATACAATACACACGCGAACTCCCTTATATATTCGTCTCCCGTGCTCTACTTACAGAGTTTGAACACTGACGGAAATAGATGGAGACGATGGGCCGAAATAAAATTGGCCAGCTGATTTTCCGCTAATTTCGGTTAGCGATAGGAACTCGAAGTTTTTGGGGGTGATGCGCTTATATACAACTGGAGTTTAGGCAGCGTGCTACACATCTACTCCCGCGGCTTAAGCCGTCATAGGTAACAGGTGTTGCCGTATACGCGTACCGAGGGGGACAATTCTAAAAAGGGATAAACTAAAAAGCTGTCCGCTCGAGTGATATACGCGCGCGGAGGTTTTACGTATTTTATAGCCAGATACCGGCTGACCATTTGCTAGTATTTGCCTGCTTTGTCGGTTTTACTACAATTATACACGTATGATAAATTTTGCAAATATACCTTAATCTTATTCGATTAGTCTTATTGCTCGTGTTTTTGTTTGATGTACCCTAAACTGTCTTTTTTTATTTCAGTAATGGCGAATACGTTTGTTTTAATTGCGAGAATTCTAGTATAGGGTTTCCGTTGTAAGTACTCTCGGGTGGATTTTGTATGGAAACGAAGTATATGAGTAATCAGGGACAGGCAGTGTATATAAATATACTGACGAAATTATTTCTCATTTGACATTTTATGCTCTGTATAAAGTTTTTAAACCAATTTAAAGTCACTGCGCCGGGTTAAAAATCAAAAGCTTTTGATCTCGTCGATAATTAATTAAATTTCCCTTAGAATCTCAACATTTTGAATATATATGCACATTGCAATTTTACTTTATACAAGTAATCATTATAGGCCAAATTCCACATTGGACGAAAATCAACAAACTAGAAGTAAACAGTATGCACCGACAAATTCTCATCGTTTTTTTCCAACTCATTTGTCATGTATGCACTGTATGAGTTCTGAAACTAATTTAAAGTTATTGCGCAGGGAAAACTTTAAAAGCTTATTAATGAATCTTGATAATTACTTCCTCCTCTCTGAATTTTGTCATTTTCACAGCACACAGACGTATTGCAAATTGCAATTAAAACTCAAATTAACAATATCGAAGCGAAGAATTTTCATCCGCACGCCTCACGCTCGGCCTAGAGACTTTTTCATTCGTTATTAAATTTCGATCGACTTTTTTCGCTGATTCGTTGTTGCTCGGTTTTCCGTCACTTGTACGCGGCCACTGTGCACATACGTGCGAGCGGTCGCTTTTTTTGCAGGCTTCATCCAACGTTCGACCGCGAAACCATTCGCACACCCCGCTTTGCGCTTCTTCACACGTTCAAATATTGATATCCATGCCTCTCTCGAACAGGCGAATTATTTGGTCTGGAAAAAATTCGAAGCGACAGGAAATACTGCTGAAGGCAGACAGCTATTTTGCATGGTTTGCCGCGAATTTGAGCTCTTTTCATGTTAATATTTCATCAACGTGCGCGCGGGCTGCAATTTTTAGCTATAGGTGTATTTTTATATTGCTCGAGAGAACATTTTATGGGAAATCGAATTTTACTGCGCCAGCCATCAGACGAGCTTTTAATTAGTTTCATTTTGTATGAAAGACAAAGAGGTCGTTAAATTGGCGTTAATTAAATCATGCTCCTCATTTATTATTTCGGTGTCTGTTCAAGTCTCGAGATGAGACGCTCTGGTGTTATTGTATACTGTAGAGCATAGTTTCGTGCGAATAGTTTAAAGTAGATACCGATTTCGCTCTAATGAACAAATAAATAACTCAACGAGTCAAAGCAGACTAATCTCAGTAAATAAATAAATTCACTTTGATATTGCAGCATGCCTCATAATCATATTGCTATTTTTATTTTGTTTTTCAGAATTCAACGAAAGTTTACGCGTGGGAAAGCAATATAGCCGTGGCAGAACTCATCGCCGAAAAGTCTCGTCCAACAGTAAAGAGGTTTACAGTGCCAGTGCCCGGGGGTTTTGAAGCTCAGGTCAAATTGCTTTTACCACCCAACGCGGACTTGTCCGGAAAAACGAAATATCCTATGCTGCTTTACGTGTAAGTTAACTTTTCATTATATTCCATTCGATACATGGATGAATATTTGAAAGCTTTTTCCATTTCGTTTATATTTCTGTTTTATTACTTTTATAACTTTATTACTTTCTCAGGAGCACAGCTGCATCTTTTTATTTTGCGATGAATGAAACACTATTATAAAGCCGACCTTCAATCGGATACTCGTTCTAATGCGCTTTTCCAATGGACCCTGCCACAAAGGGGACTTTCTTAGGCGGACAAGTTGACGCATTACCGCATCGTAGAGGCGCACACTCGCAAAGCCGTACAAATACACGCGCTAAAACGCAAAGTTTCGGCTCTCGGGGAGAGCTGGCTCGCGGTGGCTGCGCAGAGCCGAAAGCAATGCTTACCCGCGCATACATCACTCGCTGACCCGCGTGATTTCAATGGAAGCACTTAACGCGCGCTAAGACCAAACTTCGGCTTTTTCGCCAGATCGGCTCACAGTTCTCCCCCCCTCCCTCCTCTTCGCACTCAATACACTCCCATCACGTACCTTATCTGTGTACACAACCGATGAAAGCGCCGCAGAGAGTTAAAGTCGACCCTCGGCCCCCATCTCTCGCCGCGCGCAGAGTGTTGCTCTACTTTCCTTCCGGATATACTTATTCGCCGCTGAGAAGCCACTTTCGTTAAGCTTCATTTTAAAAACGATCCCTCCTGTTATGCCACGCGGCAGCTCCGCTCCGCCATCGGGCACGTGGATAACCTTGATCGAGGAAGCGAGGGTCGAGATCGATATTCGACGGGAGAAAAGTCCCGAGCTCGTGTATACATAGTAAAAAAGACTGACTTAAAAAACCTGACTCGAATGCTCGAACATTGCCGTTAACAACGTTGCTTTACTCTAATCGGTCCATTTGATCGAAATCAGCGAAGCCGTAATGTGCGCACGCGGAAAACCGTATCCTGCTTTGCGGAGCGTACTCTCGACTGTAAAAAGCGCGCTCGGCATGTACACAGCGATGCCTTTTTTTGCTCGACCGCCAACGCGCGATCAGCGTTTCCGATCGCCGACGCTTTCTCGGATTAAACAGCCAATCAGCTTGATAGATCCCATTATATTCGGCGGGGCGTCGGCTGAACAAAGAAAATCTTGCTGAAATGTTTGCCCGGAGAAGTGAAGGAGGCCAGAGTCGAAAAACAAAAGTTTGAAGAGTTGAAGCCTGCACTTGATTATTTTAGCCTTGCTTTTCTGGACGCGGCCGGATATCGCCCGCCGCGTTTTATGCAAAAACGAGGTCTGAGTGAAGGAAAACTAGCCGTGGGAGAGATTAGATTAGATTAGATTAATTAGTTTTATTTTGCGTACAATATGTTGTACGATAAATTGTATACAGCAGGAGTAGTAGTATAGCAAAAATGTGTATTGTGATAGTATGATAATGTGAAGATGGGTTAAGCGAGAGTGTGTGAGTGTGTGCGTGTGCGTGAATGTGTACAAGAAATTCAAGTGTTTGTATTTTCAAGTTCGAAAAAGTGCTCTTTAGCTAGTCTCTTGAAACCTGAGATAGATGTAGTGTTACGAATGTGAGATGGTAGGTTGTTCCATAGGTAAGAGGCGCTGATATGAAACGAGTTCCTCAGCGTCTCCGTCGCGAATGTCGGAATATCCAGAGGTATCATCTCCCCTCTAACAGGCCGGAGTGTCACGCGGAAGTCGAAGTATGCCCGTACGTATGATGGTACGGCTGAGTTAAACATTTTTCTTAAGAAACAAGCAGTGAAATACTTCCTGCGTCCGGCAGTGGTTAGCCACTGCAACTCCCGCCTGTATGGGGAGATGTGCTCATTTCTTCTTACACCATAGATGTACCGAATTCCTGTATTCACGAGCCTCTGAAGTTTTAGGTCGAGTTCTTGCGTCAGGTCACAGTATACGAGAGAACAATAGTCTATAAGAGGAAACAGGAGGGCCTGCACTAAGTGCTTGCGCAACCTGAGATTGGTGCTTTTCCTGAAAAAGTAAAGCCTGTACATTAGCGTGTGAGCACGCTTACACACTTGTGTAATATGCTCCTTCCACGTAAGCTTAGAGTCGAGCACCAATCCCAGATTACGCACGGAAGATTCAAAGCTGACCTGGGCACCCCCTATGTCAATAAAGGTGTTAGCTGTTGAGGGTAATGCGTTTATGTAGTAGGGAGAGCCCAGGACAATTGCTTTAGTTTTAGCTACATTAAGTTTTAGCTTATTCTGTGCAGCCCAACCAGTAATCCTCTCAGCATTGGCACTCATCTTGTTTGATAAAGAATCGAGCTCTGCGAGGTGGCATTGACTGTAAATTTGCAAGTCATCCGCATAGATGAGATGGGAAACATCGGTATCAAGGCAGAAACCGATGTCGTTGATGTACAATGCAAACAGCAGGGGACCCAGAACGGACCCCTGCGGGACACCGATGTTGAGACGCCGAGGAGAAGAACGTTCGTTATTGTCACCAACGACGGCCTGCTCTCTACCAGAAAGGTAGGAGGCAAACCAGCGGATGACTTGCTTTGAGAAGCCGAAGGTGGATAACTTTCTCAGGAGCCTGACGTGACACACAGTGTCAAACGCCTTGCTAAAGTCAAAGAGAACGAGCACTGTTACTTTCTTTTTGTTTATCCCAGCCCTGGCATCATCAGTTAGCTTAATTAGGCCAGACTGAGTGCTGTGACCAGTGCGGAAGCCTGTTTGAAGGTTTTCTAGTAAGAGCCTTGATTCAAGGTATTCTGAGACTTGCCTGTGCACTAGCCACTCCAGAGCCTTGGAAAGAAAGCAGAGAAGTGAAATCGGACGGTAATCAGTCAGGGCTGTTGGTGAACTGATTTTGTTGAGTGCGCGCACAAGTGACAATTTCCAGGCAGATGGAAAGCAGGGTTCGCTCAGGGACAGGTTGAAAATATGACTTAGTAAGGGAGCAAGAACCGGCAATGCTTTTGAGATGATAACCTGTGGGATGCCGTCGCTCCCCCTGGCCTGAGTGTCAAAGTGCGATACCGCAGCCAACATGTCCGATTCCGTTATAGGGTTGAATTCGAAATGTTCCGGGAGGTCAAGACTTTCCAGGGTAACTAGATAATCCTCAACAGCAGGAGCCAGCGGATCGTTTGAGATCGCGCTGAAATGCGTGTTGAGTTCATCTGTGGTAAATCTAGATGGTAAGGGGGCCTTGGTGGCAGAAATTCCAAGTTTCTCCAGCTCTTTCCAGATCTCAGCAATATCGGTCAAGATGGACAGGCGTGAATAGTAATTGTGAGCATAGTCTCTAGCTAATCTGTAAACGCCTCGATCTGATTCGAGCCTGAAGTCCCTGAAACGCCTGTAAAATCTATTGCTCTCGGATACAAGGTCACGAAGAGCCGCAGTGTACCACGGGTGACGTTGTCGTCCTGGTGTCACAGTCCGCAATGGAGCGAGGTGGTTGATGGCGTTAGTGAGGTTAGCGTTAAGTATAGATATGCAGTCGTCGAGTGATGAAGTGGTGAGAGATGACCAGTCACATTCGCTAAGAAAGTCCCTTAGCTTATCGGCGCTGATTCCTTTAAAGTTTCTGTATGAGTATGTATTTGGTACGTAGCGTGGAATCTGTACGTCGAGAGTGGCCGTGATAAGGTCGTGTCCGTTGATGAAAGGTGCGTCTGTCTTCCACTATGACTGCAGGCGATCCTGCTCGTCGATTAGGCATAAATCAAGCCAGGTATCAGAACCCTGTTTATGGTGCGTGGCACCATAGGGAACGGACGAAAGAGAGTTCTCATCAATGAAGGCCCTGATGAAATTGGCATCTTCAGATGAGGATAGTTGGTCAGAGTTAAAGTCCCCCATTATAATCTTCGTGGAGTAGTTGTGCATGTGAGTTGTTAGTTGGTCAATAAAGTTAGAGCCTTGGAAAAAAGGAGCATGAGGTGGACGATACACAACCCCCACAAAGATGGGAGAAACTCCCTTGGCCGATATTTCACAAAAGAGGTATTCAGGCTTGCCTGGCTTGCCAGACCATTCACCGTCGGATGATGAAATAACACTAACCGTCAGAGATTTGTGTATATAGAGGGCCACACCTCCACCGTTTCTGTTTCTGTCTCATCTGTAGAGCAGGTAATCATCCAGTGAAGGGCTGGATGTCACATTCTCGCTTAGGCAGGTCTCAGTAACAGCTATTACGTGGAATAAAGAGCGAGTGGATAAAAAGAGCCTGATCATCTCAATGTGACCCGTGAGAGAGTTCGCATTAAAATGACAGACCCTTAGACCTTCGGACAGAGATACCTTAGAACCCGATGAAGACAAGCGCGCTCGGCATGTACACAGCGATGCCTTTTTTTGCTCGACCGCCAACGCGCGATCAGCGTTTCCGATCGCCGACGCTTTCTCAGATTAAACAGCCAATCAGCTTGATAGATCCCATTATATTCGGCGGGGCGTCGGCTGAACAAAGAAAATCTTGCTGAAATGTTTGCCCGGAGAAGTGAAGGAGGCCAGAGTCGAAAAACAAAAGTTTGAAGAGTTGAAGCCTGCACTTGATTATTTTAGCCTTGCTTTTCTGGACGCGGCCGGATATCGCCCGCCGCGTTTTATGCAAAAACGAGGTCTGAACGAAGGAAAACTAGCCGTGGGAGAGAGAGAGAGAGAGAGAGAGAGAGAGAGAGAGAGAGAGAGAGAGAGAGAGACGATGCAAAGTACTTTTTGAACGTGCTTCGCCGCTACCTGTTATACGCAGATATAGATATAATAAATGGAAGCAGCACATTCAAAGTGGAAGCTGTACAGCAATTAAAAATACCGCACGGAATAAAGCTAGAAGGAAGGACTAACTGGAAACCGATACGGGGGAAGGAAAGGCAAAGTCCAAATTGCGGGAATGGAATAAAAGCGCGGCGGTGAAACGACTCGGGAATATCTGTGTATTGCGAGATATTGATTCTTAATTTCCCTCCCGGCGTTGCGCGAGTGTATCTATGTATTCATACCGGCGTCACGGTCCGCGCTTCCGCAATCGAGCGTGCGAGCAACGAAGCCGGTATTAAATTGTCGTTTATACAAGTAATTGGAAAAGCAATATTATAGAATTACACGCCGCGCACGCAGATAGAAATTCTTCGCGAGGGCGGGGGATCCAAGATAGCCGAGGAAGCAGCGGTTTCAGGTATAGGTATACATCAGCGGAATTTTATCTACGACTGCGCGCGACACTTTTGCGCTAAAGCTTCACGCGGGCGAGATAAAAAAGGATTAGATATGCGCAGAACACGCTAGCCGGGAGCTCGCTCGGGGGAAGCGGCTTTCCGTGTTTTCGACGTTTTCGTAAATTTACGCTCACCGCTCGGTTGCCGGCTATCTTTTGCTCCCACTCACCCTTCCTCTCTCTCTCTTGGCCGCGTATAGCGCGCGGGGCTGAGCGCGAAACGCTGCTATACCGGCGCCGCGAGCGCGCGATATAACTTCCGACGTAAATCCTAATAATGTCTAATTTGTAGGCGGCGGCGGTGCGCTCGCTCTCTCTCTCTCTCTCTCTCTCTCTCTCTCTCTCTCTCTCTCGCGAACTTTTGAGGCTGTACGCGCGGAGAGCGCGTAAAAACTTAGCTCTATGTTTTAGGGCGCGATGGGGGAGCGTTAAGATATTAAGGGCTCATTTGCGCTAAGCGAATGGCCATGCACTCTCCGGCGATATATCAAGCGAATTTGTTTTCCCTGTTATTTCATTATGGCCCCTATAGTAGTACACTGCAGCAGTGGAGCGGCTTGTGCGCGCTTGCAAGCTCTCGTCGACTTTTATTCCTTTTCGCGATTCGACCTAATTAAACTACTGCGAATTCAAATTCGCCGCCGCGCTCCGCGTTATATATAATTAGTAATCGCGTGGCAGTAGGCCACTTTAATTATCGGCGAAATTGGATCTGTTTGAACGACGCTTATACGCAGAGAAGGTTTTACTTCTGACTCTGATCATTTTTTCATTCGATAATGCACACCAAGTATGCCATATTTCATGTGCTGGACTGCACAGCCTACAGTTATTAATTAAAATCCCTTCGATTTTATTACGGTCAATTCATCTCGATGGTCATCAGTTGAATCATTGCACCACAATCGCTGTATGAACTGTGCAGCATTTTGAACGAGATTTTTCGGGCACCGCATACAGTGCGCTGTTTTCCTCAAATTCGAAAATATACCGTTATCATGTTATTCCAGAAACTCATATTACGTTTAAACGGCACTCTTATCTGGATCTTCTTTCTTCCTTATACTGCGGCATCGCTAAAGCACCCTCAACGATTTCGAGAGCGCATTCTAGAAGCGTATTTGCTCAATGCTTATGTCGATATGGAGAATTCACCGCAATAACTGAATAAGGGACAGTTGAAATCCCGTCTTCTGGAAAAGATCGAGTGTACTATAGGAGCATCGGTCTCTTTGAGTTACAAGTCCGGCATCAGAATATAATCCGTGATCCCACGTAACGGCGAATTCGTCACGCCCGCATAATTCACTTCCCCGGAGAGAGTACACCGAGAGCGTCCGCCCCGTATACGCTCCAGCCGCTGCGGTTCCTGCTGTTCGTCCTACAAAAACGACGAGGCTCTATTACGTACAGTCGCGTGCGTGTCTCCATATACGTGTACAGAGAAGAGAGAGAAAGAGGGAAGAAGCGTTCGACGGGAGAACAAAAGGTACGGGAAACGCGGAAAACCTCAACAAAAGGGCAGCAAAAACGAGCTAGAAGAGTTGCGGTTCGGGAATAAAAAATCATCGTATAGTCGACTTATTAGGAGTATTGGATTTTGCTTTTTGCGCGCAGAAAATCGACACGAGCGTTGAATCGTTGAATTTTTTTCGATTTTATACGTGAAAAATGACCGTCAGAATAGCGATGTCTTCGGGACAAGGACTAATTAGAATCTAAAGCTCGGGTTTTGTCGATAAGTTAGACTATGTAATATCGACATTTCGAAGCGTGCACGGATGGAACGCCACGGCGACATGGCGATATCGACGGTTCAAGGAAACTGGGACAGCGAGATAAATAGCAAAAAAAGGGACAACTGCAAAAAAGCAACTTCAGACGGTTTCCTGAAAGATCTAGATTACGCAAAGAGCGCGCCACCGGCTCAAGAGCTTAGATGCCTGCAGGGCTACGCGCGCCAGCTTTGTTCTATATACGTAGTCGTACCTATAGCCAAGCAAAAAATTCTAAAAAAAAATTCAGTTAGAGGGTTGAAAACCTTGAAAAACAAATTGAAGTCGCACACCCCCTGGGACGCTTTGTTCTTGGTTTATACAAGCTATACAAAGAAGGTGCAAAAATGCAGCACTCACGAGATTGGCTCCAAAGCACTGGATTTCGGTTCTTCTAATTATCTTATACAGAAATCTAACTTGAAACAAAAATAAAAATTTGATTTTGCACCTCCGCAGGCGTGAATATATTCTACACAGACCTAAAAACCTTTGCCCGGACGATGCGATATTTCCTCCAGTATATTTTTCTCCTATTCGAATCCTCCAGCCGACGAACGGTTTCTGCGGAATATCCCTCATTTACGCGCGAGCTCGCAACGGAGATTTTCAGCTGCGCTGGCTCTGTATACAGATTAGCGCTCGTAGAGGTCCGCCGGAATTCTTTGCGCCGTGTGCATGAGCTTTCAAAGAACGACGGGGTAGAGAAGCAGCAGTGCGGCTGCACAAGGCGTTACTCCGCGGAGGAAAGTGCGTCCCGGCGCTCCTCGTAATCCTCTTTTCCGCTTGCGGATCTCTCTCTCTCTCTCTCTCTCTCTCTCTCTCTCTCTCTATCTCTATCTATCTATCTATCTATCTATAGTGTCGTACCTCGTCTCTTCTCTCTTTCTCTTTCCCACCCTTTTTTTTCCTATGTATAAGGCTACGCTCTCGCAGATTATTCATAGAGCCAGCGAGAGCAGCGATCCGCTCACTGCAGCGGAAAGTTCGGCGCGAAGAGACCTCTCTAATACCCCGTCTGCACGCGGCTATATACGGCGCCGCCGAGAATGAATAAAGTTGTGGCTTCTCTCTTTCGTCGGAAAAATTTCAAAGTCGTGCTCCGTGTGCGCGAATCGTTCGCGTAATGGACAGACGAGAAGAAGGCAGAGAGATAGAGAGGGAGGGGCTGCTATTAAAATTTAGTCCCGGCACGTGTCCGAGCGAAATTCATTAGGCGCCGATAAGTGCATGCTCTGCGCACCTCGTACTTACATCGCAGCCGAGACGGAGGCTGTTTCCTCGGGCTTGATAAGCTCATTTTTCAGCCACCGCCGAGTAGACTCGAGCGACTGCAAGTGGCTAATGCGAAGCTTTTTAAGGCAGCCCGCCTAATCTTCTTGGCCTCTGCCTAATTCATTAGAAGAATCTAGCTTTGAACCCCCCTTTCCTCGGAGTGGCCACTCTCCGCTTGGCAAATTTATTCGACTTCCTCCGCAGCTCGGAGAATTCGAGACGGCGCTGGTCCCGAGAACGGGTTATTAAAAATCTCGCAAGTAGAATGTTCCGCTAAGTCAAACGAGGCATAATTAGAAGAAGGTTTAGTTATATATAAGGGGGAGGAAAAAGAAAGTGCTTCGAAAAATTCCAACGCGCTCTCTCGACTGGCACAGAGAGACTATACTGTCGGGTAACGAAGCATCAGAATACAGCTATAGTCGCGTTGCTGTTGTTGTTCGCGAGAATCCGAGATAAGCTGTCCTCGCGCTGCAATCAGTCTTGGCAGGAATCAACAAACTCGGATTACGTTTCTCCGTCGCGGAACAGCAAGAGTGCACTCCGTGGAGTGTGACAGAAGCATGCGAGAACTAATTATCCTTGGCCTGTGCTCGCGCTCAACTATATATACAGTTGAGCAAGAAGCGATTGTGGGCCAGGCTGGCTTTCGGGAAGCGCAGCTAGTGCATCTGATTATCACTCGCGCTCCTCTCGTGAATTCCAGGCATTATCTATCTTCAACGCTATTCCCGCGATTACCGGCACGTATATACGCACTACGAAGAAGCCGCGTATTGCTCTCTGCACCGTTTAGCCCTTTTGCTCGATTGGACGCTGTCTTCTCTCTCTCTCTCTCTCTCTCTCTCTCTCTCTCTCTCTCTCTCTCTCTCTCTCTCTCTCTCTCTCTCTCTCTCTCTCTCTCTCTCTCTCTCTCTCTCTCTCTCTCTCTCTCTCTCTCTCTCTCTCTCTCTCTCTCTCTCTTCTCTCTCTCTCTCTCTCTCTCTCTCTCTCTCTCTCTCTCTCTCTCTCTCTCTCTCTCTCTCTCTCTCTCTCCTCTCTCTCTCTCTCTCTCTCTCTCTCTCTCTCTCTCTCTCTCTCTCTCTCTCTCTCTCTCTCTCTCTCTCTCTCTCTCTCTCTCTCTCTCTCTCTCGGGAGAAACGTAAACTATGGGCTATAGAGTCCTGGCTGTAAATTGAAATGGAACTTCAGAATGCTCCCTTCGACTTTAGCTCTGGTTCATCGGTTTTATAGCAATGCAGAACTTAGAACTTTATTCGCGGTGAGCAAACAGCTTGTGTTTCAGTTATTTATGATTGTTAACTGATAACTGTGTTTTCTTTTATTTGTTTTTTTTGTGTAATCAGTCTGAATTTTCATTATTAGTGAGTGCGAAAACTTGATTTATTTATATTTTAGCATAATAATTTTACTAATAGCAATAACAATGGGCTCTACTCTAACGATGTGAATCCCGGAATCACGAATACAGTGTTTCATTACATTTTTTTTTTTACATGGCATTTGGAACTCGAAAGTTCATCGCCTCATCTACGCAAGCCTTCCACGCTGCACTATCTTGTGTCAACCCCACCCAAGATGCACCTCTCCGATCGACACCCACCTGTCCTATTTCTACTAGATCCCCTTTTACGTTGTCCTCCCATCTACGTCTAGGTCTACCTAGAGGTCGCGTTACCATCGGCCTGCCCTTCGTGTCACGCGCTGCCGTACGGTCGTCTCCCATTCTCGCTACGTGCCCTGCCCATCCCAATCTGTGCGATTTTATTATTCTGTTAATATTTGGTGACGCGTACAGATTGTGTAACTCATCATTGTGTAGTCTCCTCAATTCCCCGGTTTCCTCATCTTTCTTCGGCCCGTATATTTTTCGCAAGACTTTATTTTCAAATGCCCTAAAACGGTTGTCCGCCTGCTTAGTGAGAGCCCACGTTTCGCACCCGTACAGAACCACCGGCAGTATTATTGTCCCGTATATTCTTATTTTAACGTTTTTAGACAACAGCCTCGACTTAAGTAAATTACTCACGGCGTAGAAGCAAGCATTACCCGAATGGAGTCTCTTATTTATTTCGACATTAATCTCGTTTCTATCATTTATGGTCGTACCCAGATACCTGAATTCGCTAACCTTTTCAAAAGTAAAATTCCCAACTCTGAGATCTTCCTCCTCTCTGCAGATGCCTAGCTTATCCACAATCATGTACTTTGTTTTTGATTCACTCACTTCTAACCCTGTATACTCCACCGCTTTTATGAGGATTTCCGCGTTTCTTGCTACCGTTTCCCTACAATCCCCCAGTATATGCAAATCATCTGCGTAGCCTAGTATCTGCGTTGTTCCATTAAGCGTTGCGCCTATCTGGCTAACCTGCATTTTTCTAACGGCATACTCTAACGTTAAGTTGAACAGCACCGTAGAGAACCCATCCCCTTGTTTTAAACCATCGCGTATCATGAAGGGTTCTGATACATTACCGCCTACTCGGACCTTTCCCGTGCTTCCGTTCAGACATATTTGAATTAATCTCACGAGTTTTTTCGGTACACCGAGAAGTACTAGAATTTGATACATTTTGCTTCGCTTAAAATCTATAAATAGTTGGTGTATGGTTTCGCAAAATTCCCACTTTTTCTCTAACAACTGTCTTATGGTAAACATTTGATCGCTCGTCGATCTGTTGCGCCGAAATCCGCACTGATAATCTCCTACTATATCTTCCGCGAATGGAGTGAATCTAGCTTGTATTACGTTTGACAGAACTTTGTAGCATGTTGCTAAAAGTGAAATACCCCTATAGTTATTGCAGTCTGTCTTATCCCCCTTTTTAAAAATCGGTATAATGATAGATTCCTTCCAATTTTCGGGTATTGTTTCATTTTTCCGGATGGCACATACTAGTTTATAGATTTTGAAAGTGAGCTCGACGCCCCCATATTTGAGTAACTCAGCTGGTATAGAGTCATTTCCCGCGGCTTTGTAGTTTTTTAGTTTTTTAATCGCGGCCTCTACTTCTTGGTAGCTCGGTTCCTCCACGTGGGGTTCAGCAGTGTCAATTTCGTCCCCTAATTCTTCGCTATTTTCGTGCACGTTTAATAATTTATCGAAATAATTTTTCCACAGCGACAGTAATTCGTTGTCATTTGTTACGAGGTCACCGTTTTCGTCTTTCATCAATTGCGCTCTACTCCTAAAACCCTTTCTGATGGCGTTAATCCCTCTGTACATTTCGCGGGGGTTATTTTCCTTACTGTTAGTTTCTATTCTCCTAATAAGATTCTTTTGATACTCCCGCTTCTTATTTCTGTAGATCGCGCTCGTCTGTTTCCTTACGTTAGAATACTCTTCTACGGTCCTATCGCTTCTATTTTGTAAGCTATCTAATTTAGCCTTTTTGCGCCTTTCAAACCAGAGTTCGCACTCTTCGTCAAACCATGGTTTGCTCTTTGGCTTTTTATTTTTACCCAGTACTTTGTTCGCGGCCTCTTTTACCGTTTTTTCGATGTCCCCCCATAAGCTATTCGGTTCGTCATTCCCCTCCGGCGATGTGTTTGCTTCTTCAAGTGCCTGAAACCTGTTATTAATTTCTATCTGGTACCTAATTCGCTCTGTTCTATCTCGTAGTTTCTCAATATCGAAGCTTTCTACCTTGTTTGCTCGCTTACTATTTTGATTCGCTACTAGTCTAGCTCTTAATTTGGCTACTACTAGGAAGTAGTCCGAGTCGCTATCTGCCCCTCTGTAAGCCCTTACGTCAAGAACATTAGTATGACGTCTTTTTTCAATGAGGAAATGATCAATTTGGTTCTGTGTGGCCCCGTCCGGCGATGTCCACGTTGCCTTGTGTATGTTCTTGTGCTTAAAACACGTAGTTTTGATTATAAGATCTTTTGCCGCCGCGAAATTTATGACCCTAATACCGTTATCATTGCTGGCTTCGTGCAGGCTTTCCTTACCTATAGTAGGCCTAAACATTTCCTCCCTACCTATTTTAGCATTGAAATCGCCTAATACTATTCTTGTGTCGTAAGACGCGAACTGGTCGATTACCTGCTCTAAAGTTTCATAATAGAGATCCTTAGCTTCTTCTTCTTTGTCCTCCGTAGGACAGTGTACATTAATAAATACATATCTATACCATTCACCTTCGATAATGATGTACGAGAGCCTATCATTGACGGATTTGAAACTTTTAACCGAATGTATGATGATTTTGCTTACGAGAAATCCGGTGCCTAGAGATCCCCCACTCCCGGCCCCATACAGGTACGTGAAGTTACCCGATGCTAGTACTCCGCCATCTGGTCACCGCGATTCCTGTATGGCTACCAAATCTAGATTGTACCTATCAGCTTCCTTTACGAGTTCTTTAAACGCACCTGCTCTGTATAGACTGCGAACATTCCAAGTTCCGGCCCTTAAGTCCCTTTTGGTTCGGATTTGATTTTTTTGAGCCATGATATTATGTTAAACCCGCGCGCTTCGGATCCTGTTCCGATCGCAGGTGAGTCCACCGTTCTAGAGGTGATAACCCCCATACCTCTCTAGAACTAAGTATGAGAGCTTTCCGACTTTGACGAGGACAGTGTCAATTCGTCGTCAGACACACTACGGTTTCATTCTCGCATCCTAACGCCCCCCTGCAAGGCAGCGCGCCTTCGCTGGCATCGTTACCGCGTAAGACCAGGTGACGAATCATTCTACACATCCCCTTTCGGGGCAGTTGTCATCGCTCCCGCATCCTCCTCGGCAGCAGGATTTTTGCCCATTTTTGTAATGTGTGATGAAAGAGATAGATTGAGAGATAAGAGATAATGTGAAGTGTTTTTGTTGTTGTGGTGCTTGCGTAGTGTTTCTAGATGAATGCGTTCGACAGTGTGGGCTCGTCACACCCACGCCTGTTCCTATCGTCTGTCCGCGGCTGCTTATTCAATTTATTCGCAGCTAACCTCTTTCTCAGGGGCTGTTCGTCTATCCGCAACCTAAGGACGCGCTGTGTAGTGGTGATAGGCACCCACCAGTCCGATCTGGACGACAACGCCCAAGACCCACTTAGGGTAGCGGCATTGTAACAGGTTTCATTACATTACCACTCAATTAACCGTCTCGATACAAACCTCTTCAAAATAACTAGTCATTTCGTTTTCTCCTGTTATTCGAGCATTGTTGGGCATTACTCGCTATAGCACCAATCGAATGATATACTGTATCGACTACTCCCATTGCTATTATCGTTTACGCGATATTTGCTCCACAGTCGTACACAATGTTCCATTGGAAAATGACATAATGCCCTAAACATCATTATTGTTCAATCACTTTATCGAAACTCGAGAACACGAGCCCACGCCTCTGCGCAGGTGGATATTCGATATAGCTGCAGCAGGGCAAAAGAAAAGAGCATCGCACGTTGATTACCGTACAAGGCACACATCCCAGAGCCCTGGCGCTCGTCTGCTTTTAGAGCCAAAAGAGAATTCCACAGGAGAGTCGCCATGTAAGAAAGACCGTGAAAGAGAATTTGGAAACGAGCTCCGAAGGAATTCAAACGTACGACGCTGTAGCCCCAAGGGCTAGCGGACCTCTTTGATACTCGGCTAGGGCTCCTCCGCGCATTTTTTAAATAAACAATTACCCCCGGCTACGTGCTCTTCTCGAGACGCTCGCTTCTTCCATGTTATATACGTACAACAATATCCCTGTGCGCTTTTCCCGCGGCTTTTTAATTTGAAAAATCTATATTTATTGCTCGCTGCGCAAATACCGATAAGCTCTCTGTTGGCTGAAAATGCTGCGACCGATACCCGGTCGAGAGGTGAGCGCAACAAGGGAATTGAATTTTAAATAAAATGAAATACGACGGCTTGGTGTATCATGGTTATAACGACCGGATGAATGAAATTCAGCTTGTTTACATGGAGATACTTTTGTTACAGATATGGCGGACCCGACACTAACGAAGTAACCGAGAAATTCAATATAGACTGGGGAACGTATTTGGTAACGAACAAGAGCATTATTTATGCGTCGATCGATGGGCGAGGAAGCGGATTAAAAGGCAACAGCATGATGTTCGCTGTTTACAGGAATCTCGGCACAGTCGAAATCATGGACCAAATAAACGTTACGAGGTAAATCGACGTTTCGCCATCTGCATAAAGTATATACTGCGCTTAAATAATAACGGTCGCATATACGTCGCACGTATACGCGTTGCTCTAAAAGAACCGGCTTTTAACGCGAGCGAATCTTTCGAGTAGACAAAAGCCGCAAACTCGAAGCGTACGCGTATGTATAGCTATAATTATAAAGAGCCATGGTGATCGGCTCAAAATTATATATAAGCGTATAAATTCATCGGCACAGCCGTTCGACGCAAAGCCATACGTATATTGTACGCGGGGCGGGCGAAAACTTTCACTGATCAAAAGCTCCGTTGAATCGCATTATGTAGGCGATCAAAGCCGCAGCGGTGCGCGCAACGGCTTCATTTAAACGAGAGTATACGCAATTAATAGCGACGAACACGTTGCCTTTTCATTCAAAATATTGAATCTCGTTGAGGTTGTTGTGTACGCGCTCCGCGGATTCCTCATTTTCAAGGGGAACGTTCGTTAAATATCTCGCATACGCCGTATAATACACTCCGTCACGAAAAACGAAACGGCGGTATCGCGCTGACAGGCTGAGACAAACAAGTCGAGAGAGTTTCGCGTTTGTACGTCCGCGAGTCTGGCAGCGGAAGGAAGTCGGGAAGAGAATCTCCTCTATAAACGAAAAGTTGGAAAAGTCCGATACGCATCTCCGCGATAGAGAGAGAGAGAGAGAGAGAGAGAGAGAGAGAGAGAGAGAGAGAGAGAGAGAGAGAGCGCACGCCCGCGGAGAAAGAGCGAACGAGGTCCGATGATAAAACTCGAGTTGAAAGAAAGAGCGGAAGAAGAAAAAAATCCTTCCGGAGAAGGCCTCGTCTTGCGCGGTGTAATGAATTGAGGAACATATCCCGGCCGGTAATCCGGAGTGATCCTGCAGCGTGATGTAACCAACTTCTAACACCTAATCCCAGGACCGTGCCCGTTAAATTAACTTCTTTTCTTCTCTCTCGCCGCGGTGGCAGAGCTCTTGGTTTTTTTCGTTTTTTTTCTCGCGGCGCGTTCCCTCATCTCTCTCTCTCTCTCTTTCTCTCTCTCTCTCTCTCTCTCTCTCTCTTTCTCTCTCTCTCTCTCTCTCTCTCTCTCTCTCTCTCTCAGTTGGAAGTAGCTGCAGCAGTAGCCGCACTGGGTATATAGGTAGCAGAGAGTGTAGCACACTTTCTCCTGCATCTCGAGGCTCTTTTTCGCGCGCGCCGACCGTCTCTCACTCTCCAGAGGGATAAGAAAACGTTAACAAGAAGAAAATTGCTCCTAACTTTGTCTGAATTTATCGGGCTCCCGACTTTTTTCCGGCTCTTGCGGCTACTCGCCTCCTGCAGCGGCCTTTTCTCATTCCACGACGAGGCTGCATGCTCGCTTTATTTCCCTCTCGGCCGGCTAAAACTTATCAGGATGGACGCCTGTGCATGATGGCGTATAACATGTATTAAGCTCCTGAGAATCCTCATTTCTCTCGAGAGCCGCGGAAGAAAATTAGTCCCCGATACGGAAATACATTAATCCGGTTGTTTAACGTGCGGGCTATGCACTAGGCTTCTCCACACGACCCCCCATGGGGCGCGGGGCCGAGATACGCTCGGCCAACGCGATCAAAGAATGCACGTTAACATTCGATGACCTACCGATGCCTGGTGACATTAAGTGGGAAGTCAACCTGTCGCTCGGATGGGCGGCGGGATCCATCCAATCCCTCATGACTCTGCAGGTCAATACCCGAGTTGTTCACTGCAACTCACACATCGAAAGTTAAACTTTCTGCCCAGCATGCGGGCTAACCACCGCCACCACGAGTCCTTTACCCTGTCGGGATAGGATTTCTATCGTGCGGCTCCCCGACCCCGTGGTACTGATTTTATCCTCTCCAGTAGAGAGTTCACAAACGTTTCCACCGGAGTGTACTAAGCAAGCTACCACGTTCTAAACGTCCCACTCGTTCTGGCATTGGCCAACCATACATTACGCCGGAGCGTTCCCAGGGCTAGAGTCCCAAGCAGCTAGTTAGAGCCCGACTAGCTTACAAGGGCCTGGGTATACTAGTTTTGATCTTCGCCAACCGGATGGTCCTTCAATCACTCGACTAGTTACAGCTCGGGACATTACTGATCCTTCCCCCTTCCTCTCGTGGGGGGTATACCGAGGCTACCGAAATCTCAGGGTTCACCCAACTGCCCTGGCAGAAATGCCACCCTCCCGGGGCTCTTCCGTTCGGAAGATGATACGGAAATACAATGCGCTTCCGACTACAATCGCTCGGCGCAATAATGTCGTCGCGATTTGTTTTAATGATACTGCCGCCGCCGCTGCCCGACTACGCTGAATGAATGAGCTCATCAGGCGACGACTTTATATTGCTACTTTGCGATAGACTTGTAGAAATATCGATTTTCTCGCGCGAAATGAGAATCTCTCGAGAGAAGCTTTACAGCACCACTCGAAAGTTGCTCGCTTTCGCAATAATTATCGTAAACGAACTTTACACGCGGCGCTTGCAGCGCCTCTGGCCGAACTCGGATTTTTCCACTAAGCTCGCACTCGTTTGGCGCGCTTGGCTTCGCAAACGTGATGCGCGACTCGAGCGCGGTTGATAATTATAACGAATTAGCAGAGAGACGGCTGAAAACAGCTCGTTTGGTACACACGTAACGCACACAGACGAAGTCGCGCGAGCGTGGATTAAATTCTCATCCAAGCGCGGGAGGTCAACAGCAGTTCGCGCTCGCTCATCATTAAAGTATACGCAGCTGGCCTCTTGAAATGCAATTACGAGCCCCGTAAACGCGGCTCCTACGTCGAGGGAGAAAGAGAGAGAGAGAGGATAGGAGGGAGTCGTCGCGCTGGCATCGTGCCTGCACACGATACGCGCGGATTTCTTCGACGGCGCTGACGAAGCCCCCTGCGGAGCTACGTATATAGTTCAGAGTCTCTCTCTCTCTCTCTCTCTCTCTCTCTCGTCTATATGCGACTCCTGTGAAATGTTGCACTGGTCGTAGGTATACGCTATCGACTCTTTGACTGTATGCAGAGAGGAGCGAGCGAGAGATTCGTCGGCGGAACACAATAAGACGCGCGCGGCGCGACGCTGAGAGACGTGCTCTTGCGCTCCGGGTGCAATCAGCTTGCGGATTCTAAGCAGCGCGTGGAAGCTGGCTAAACTACACTGCGCCAATATATAGGCAGCGGCAAGGAGCGGATCTCTTCCTCAAAGGAAAGATGCCGCTGCATACGTATATGCATGCTCGAAACCAAGCTGCTGCAGCAGCAAAGAGATCAAAAAAGATGACAAAGACAAGGAGGTTCGGAGCTACAGCGGCAGCAGCAGCAGCGGGGAGTAGTATTCGGGGGCAAGGGCCGCTGCAGTACAGAGAGAGAGAGAGAGAGAGAGAGAGGGGGGGGGAGAAGCCGGCGCAAAGGCTCTCGCGCGATTCCGCAATCACTTGGCCGCTCTCCAATTTCGCGACTGGCTTTTTGCGCGCAGAACGATCGCGTCGCGCCAGCAGCAAAACACTCGCCGCAGCTGCTGGTCCAGGCACTCGCGCACACACACATGAGGACGACGTCTGTACTGTATACGTGCACTGCGTGCGGTGCGGGTCACGCCCCCGAAAAGCTGGCTGCGCCCGCACCGGCTAGCTGTACTCCTCGTTGTCGTCGGCGACTTGTACCCGCAACCTGCTCTGATACTCTCTCTCTCTCGCTCTCTCTCTCTCTCTCTCTCTCTCTCTCTCTCTCTCTCTCTCTCTCTCTCTCTCTCTCTCTATGCCGGACAAAACTTGCGGACTGGGTATATATCTTATGTATACCTATATGCTGAGTAATTTTATTACCAAGTAAAGCTCACTCACTCTTCTATGCAAACTGGTCAGTTGCTTTGTTTGCGTCATAGTTGAATTCGCCTTTGCAATGTTCAATGATACTTTGGTCGATTGGTTGGTTGGATGAATGTTTTAATTACACTAAAAGTTACGCGCTCTAAATCGATGAGGGTATGGATATATTCATGATTTTTCCGCGAATAATTGTACACGCGAAACATAATGTGGCTATATTTTTATAAATTTCTGCTTTCATCAGTGTTATGAATTGATCAACAAATAAAGTAAAACATTCAGTTTTTAATCATCCTTCACCGAACAGCAATCCAACAGTAAAGTGCATTATTAATTTCATTAATTTACACACCGTAATAACTTTGTGAAAATATGATAAAAGTTTTTGAATTCTAAATATCCGGTTACATTGGAGGCATTTTTACGTCCGCTGGACGCTTTATCGGGTATTTTATAAAAAACGAGAGTATTTAATTCCTCGTGCAAAAATCTCTTGAATTTTTAATAACGTAATACCCTTTGATTCGGACTCATGAGATTATTAATTTATTTGAGAGCATAAAAATTACGTTGCAACACAAACGCACCGTTGGTCGAATGATCGGCTTCGAAATCGCGCTTAATAAAACGACGCGTAATGTATAATTCAGTCAGCGCGAATGTCGAGATTGATGAATAACCGGCAATTTCGGTACGTGAGCGTCCGAATCGCGGGTCACGCTGGCGAAGAGGACCGCGTATATAGCGGCCATATAGGAGGGCGGAAACGAGGGAGAAAGAGAGAGAGAGAGAGAGAGAGAGAGAGAGAGAGAGAGAGAGAGAGAGAGAGAGAGAGAGAGCGAGAGCTGCAAAGATGTCGATCGAGTGCGCGAGTCGCAATTGGAATAAAGGAAAAGCAATTCGAATCGGGAAGAAATGTCAAGGGGGGGAATTGACTCGTTCGATTTCGAGGATTTTCCCAGAACCAAAGGGATAAAAGCGTAGATGGAAGAGGGATATTACAGATTGTCAGATATTCGAATCCTGCAGCGCGCAGCCTTTCAGCGCCTCTCCCTTCCCTCTTTCGTCGCGCGGTATAAAGAGAGCCGCTCGAGTTTTGCGGAGTATTAGCTCGCGGAATGACCTCGGATTCTGCCGCTAAGACGCCTGTATGCATATAAGAAAAAGCTTCGCCGAATTGTTATAACCTCGGAATTAGAGCTATTCGAGAGCTCCCTCGTCTCTCTATCTCAGCAGTTGAGCGAGTCAGAAGCAAGTTTGACTTTGATAAAAAAATTCGCGGATCTGTCTAATTAAGACTTTCGCTACCTCGCTCTTCGCAAATTAAACTTATTTGATAAGCTCAGGGTAATAATTAAATCAGATGTTCCCGAATAAGGAGGAAAAGTTTGAAAACCGAACCATCGTACGCTTTCCGCGCGCGCGAGCACAGCTTCCAACTATACACGATTCGACTTCGCAGCAGCAGAAGCAGCAACGCTGCTTCCGGAACTTATTTTAATTAACTCCCTTTGCTCCTCTCTAGTTCACAAAGTCGTTTTTCGAGGACTTTTACAATTTTCCACGTTTGATGAAAATTTTTTAAATTAAAAAATCGATCCTATATACTGCTGAAAAGATATCACGTGCGCTTGTGTACGATGCGATGGAGTCTCAAGATAGAATTTAATCGACGTCGGAGGCGTTCTAACGTTGAATTTTTCAATTTTCAGGCATTTACAAAATAGCTTTTCCTACATCGATCGCTCAAGAACTGCGATATGGGGCTGGAGCTACGGAGGCTACGCCACGGGCATGGCTCTGGCAATGGATTTCGATGGAATTTTCAAATGCGGCTTGTCAGTCGCACCAGTGACTGACTGGACGCTTTACGGTAAGAGTGCCGCATCATATCATCGGTTCAAAAGCTCTGTAGACATCCCATATACTATATGTATACATGTGCGCTTGGAAACGCGCTCTCGACTAAGAGTGCCACAACGGATCGCTTACTCCCCTTTTCCCCCATGTTTCGTGGAATAAGCTGCTCGCGCAAATTTGCATACCATTTTTTCGAAAAATTCTCCTGTATTCTGTCAAAATTTATTCAAATATAAACGTGCATTACATACAGTTTCTAGTTCAGTTGGGACAGTATTAGATTTTTTACGCGTATAAAACTTCTATCTATATGTAAAGTAACTCGAGCAAAGATGACTTTATGCAAAGAAGTCTATACATTTTCCAAAATTTGCTTTACATATAAGATATTCATTTTATTGGCATTTGCATGCTTATATTGATTAATAAACGGGAAATAGGAAATACTGCGATTGTTGAACTTTTCAAAAGTCATTGTCTGCCATCGATGTTATTCAAATGTTTGCGATCGTTCATGAGCCGCATCGCTTGTTTGTACATTCTCGAAAAATACACATTTTACGTGTATGAGTAAAATTGGTAAAAAAGCAGTCGAGCGAATCGATCCGGTAGAATGCTATTTACCAATGGATTTCGATTTCTGCGTCAATGTCCACGTTATTATGTCAACTTTAACAGTCTGAATATTTTAAATAAAATTGTGGTGAAACTACAATTTTATTTCACGTTTCCTGGACTTTGTAAAATTAAATATGAGTTGTATTTGTACAATATTGAAAAAAGCTGCACTTAATTATTCTAATTGCCGCTACGCAGGAGAAATATTAAAACAACGTGCAATAAAAGGTATTGACAAAGGAAAGCGCGAAGCTTTGATATACTAGTAATAATATGTGTTTACTGCTCATATATGTACGCTTTTCTTCGAATCTCATAAAACTGCTCTACACTGCTCGGCGCCGACTATAATTACGAAGAAAAAGTACCCCGCTACAGGTCTACCATTAGCATGTGCACAGGGGGAAAAGTCCCTCGTAGGACGCCAGCTTTTATTACCGCGCGAAATCGCGCCTGCATCCCGTCAAAGGTCCCTTTTCCTCTAACCTGACTCTTTTTTTCCTCTCTCCTTGTTTTTCATTACCAAGAAAACTCATTAATCTTGCTCTTGTGCAGTCTAACGCAGCACACATAGACCTGTACACACACACACACACACACACACATACACATCTCGACGCTGATTAATTAGGATAACTTGTTTTAATTACAGATTCCGTCTACACGGAGAGGTTCATGGGCCTTCCTAATGCCGCCGACAATCTCGGCGGCTACGATCAAAGCCAGCTTCTCAACAAAGTTGACAATATCAAAAACAAGGGCTATTACCTGATTCACGGCACCCTCGACGACAACGTGCACTACCAGCAGTCCATGCTGCTTGCCAAAATGCTCGAGCAAAAAGATATTCTCTTCAGGCAGCAGGTGAGTAGATTCGCGGCAAAAGTTCTACTCAAAATTAACGGAGAAATTCAACAGAGATTTTCTTGTCTTTCAGACATACACCGACGAAACTCACGACATTGCTCGAATGCGTCTTCACCTGTATCATTCGATGGAGAACTTCCTTGATGAATGCTTTAAGACGTCTTCATGATTGGAAGGTGGCCTGCATCGTTGATGAATAAATTGTATGATTTGTACATAGATGTGTACAATATTGTAACATGATTGTTTGTGTAAATATTAGATTCCAGAATGATTCAGGTATTAGCACCAGAAGCAGTCGTTAGTTACAGAGAGCTGCGTATAAGGAAGCATTTTTCATATATGAATATTTTTTATGAATCACAAAACGATTATATTACGAGGCGAGAGAGTAAGAGAGATACTGCGCGACACTAGTTGAGAGATCATCTTGTGAATGAATTTTTATTGTCCAGTGCGGAACGAATGACCTTTACGCTATTGTAATTCGTACTTACTAACTGTTAAAAGTATATGCTTTTTATTCGATTTTACAAAACAGAAAATCATGTTGAATGTATAACACTATATAAGAGCGAATGAAGATTCTCGTGTGTTATTTGTTATATTATTGTATTCATAGGTCTTGGAACGAAATTTATCGGAGAGAATTTTAAAACGAAAATGGAATAAATCCTTTTATATTTCTTGTTGACAATTCAGATTGTATCCTTCTTTTCTTAGAGGATTCTTTTATTTTTTTTTTTGTGATGAATGCAAATTTTTATCCTACAAACTTTATTGTTGTTAAAATAAGATTTCATATTATGACTGTGTGATATACTACACAATAGCGTATTTATATGTATATAAGAAAATACTACCGATTTCAGCGAATCAAAGTTTTTTAATCCAACAAGGACCATTGCAACATTTTGGAGGATTAATCAAAATGAATTTATTAAAGAAAAAACTTGTTAACTTTTAATATTCGAGGTCTTTAAATTGTGTAAATATTGAGGTCATTTCATCCAAGCGTAATCAAGGTAGAATTTCGTAGGATCTGCCTTCGCAGACTTACAATAACATTAAAGAGCTGCTTGTATAATCATCATCAATTATTTGTTAAATGTAAAACAAATAAAGCTCTATGTTTTATTAAATTTGTCTTAATTATTACATTACTATAAACCTTAATATACGTAAATCACGAGTTTTCAGTTTCTTTGAATCTGAAACAAAAAAAATATATATCGCATTAATTCCTATGTTCTTGCACCACTTGTTGATTTGTGTGATTACTAAGACAATTTTTTTTTCAATACATACTTGCATTTGGTGCATGTGTAAAATACTGTTTGACCTTCATCAGCAGATCTTAATTGCAATGTGGCATAGGACATTTTGTCATTGTTACACTGAGGACACCGTCTATCAACAATGGGGCCATCAGCTTCTTCCTCATCGTCATCATCTTGTTTTGCTGATGCATAGGTATCTTTATTATTGAAATTAACTGTGTAAGTCATGGCCATTTCTCCAAACACTAAAATAAAAAAACAGATAAACGAATGTAAAAGTTGCACTGTTCACATAACCTTGCAATCGTCAAGTGATTTTTTAAGCTATACATTATTTATAAATGCCTTACGCGGGCCTTTTAGTTCACACGCAAAAGTAAAGCAGACAGCTTCAGTACGAACCTTCGGGGCCCCAGACTCGTTTGCAAGCGTAGCAAGTCACACCGCCGCGATCACCCAACAGAGGCAGAATTGATCCACAATCCGGGCAAAAACCAGGAGTCGTCGTGAAAGACACGCCGTCGTCAGAAGAGCCCATCTTTAGCCAACTTTTTTTACGATTTTGCCTGCACTAGTTTGTTTTCCGAGACTTCTATAAACAAGTGCGTAAAAACCATCCGGCGGCCATGCTCCAGCTCATTTGACTACGGACTAGCCACTACTTTCACGCAGCATCGCAGGAAAAAACGCACGTGGTTTAGTTGGTGAGTTGCGCATGCGCGACGCTCACGTGACGTCTTTAGAACAGTGGCGGTAATTTTTAAAATAGCTGAATTTAACATCGATAATATAATAAAAAAGTATCGACTATATGATACTCGTGTGGTGTACGATGATTCTGTTGACATATTCTTGGGATTAAAAAGAAAGATTGATCTGATTCTGACACGCTAAATTTGGATTTTACTGTTTTCTTTACAAACGTATAAATATAAATCCAATAATTTTAATAACCTTTCTTGAGAGCTAATAAGAAATATTTCACATTATAATTCATGTCGTTTTGTATTTTTATAACGTTCGATTAATTGAATCTGGAATTGTAGAAAACGAAAAATTCGTTATAACAATAAGGTTTTTTTTTATTTTTTTATTATCTGTGATCAAATAAACTTGCACGAGTCCGCCCCGTAACGCCAATATGTACATTGTACACTATAATTAAATCAAGGCCCTGTTATCGTAATACAAGTAACGAAGATAATAATTTATCGACCCCACTAATGTACGTAATTGTTTGCTTTCCAGAACGTCTTGGTGATTCTTGCCTGGCAGCAGTTCATATTTGATCGTGTTTTGGCAGAGATTCAGAGTATTTTCTAAAATCCCGAAGACAATACAATTGCATCGCCAAAAATGCGCTTTTACCACATCTTTGCTGGTATTACATATATTATATTCGGCAGTGCGATGATGAAATCATCGAATGGGTGAGTTTTAAAATTATCCACGTAAATATTACACAGGTCGTTAAAATGAAGCATATGCAGCCAGTAAAAAAATGCCAAACCATGATCTTAATAATTACGTCTTCCAGAAGCAAACTCGTGCTCGACTTCACGAAGCTGGACAACCTGAACGGCTGGATGGAATCATCCGACACGGTCCGCAGGGTCGGCATGTCCAAGGCGACCTTGACCCTGCAGAAGACCCAAGTCTTCCAGCGCGCCGTCTTCTTCACGCTCCTGAATGCCCAGCCTAACGGCGCAGGTTTCGCGGGTATGCGGATCCCGGTAAGCTGGGACCTGCGCGAGTACGACGAGCTGAGGATCAGGTGTCGGGGCCAGGGCCAGAACTCGCACTACAAGATCGTGCTGCGACACAAGGGCCAGTCGTCGAGCGACGAGGTCGAGTACGAGCAGTTCTTCGAGGCGCCCCTGTCCAACAGCAGCTTCTCCGAGGTCGTGCTGCCGCTCGGCAACTTCAAGCCCTACTTCCGCGGCCGGGAGGTAAAGGACGCGGAGCCGCTGGATCGCGCGCGCATAAGCATGTTCGGCCTGCAGATCTACGGGGGCGTTTACCTGCCCATCAAGCAGTCCGGCGTCTCCGCTCTGGAGATCGAGACGGTCGAAGTTCGCAGGAACAATTAGTGTCAACTGCTTATGATTTTGTACTCGGTCTTGATTATATACTCGAACGTATTTTGTATCGGCATGAATAAATATGCTCGCTCAAGCTAGTTGGATCAATTGTGTGTATACGTATCGATCAAACGATATTCAGAAAGAACGTCCCGCACAAACTTGTATATATTAATTCTTTGAATTCCAGGGTCGGATACTTTTCCATATACGATGAGACGAAAAAATGACGCTCTCGCTCTCGGCACTGATCATGTATACGAGACAAGTATAATAACCGATCAGAACGCAGCTCCAGGCGCGATTGTGCGGGCGAAGCAAAAATCCATAAAATCCAAAGCGATTTTCTATTCTTCCCGCCTCGTTTCGCTGTCTATTTATGTCACCTACTGTCACATCGGCGCGCGGCTTACATTGCTCGCTAAACAAGAAATTGATCAAACTTGTCGAGCCGAGCGCCCTTGCATCGAGCTTCAAAAGCATCCGTACAATATTAAAGAAGGAGTGGAGCTTGCAGTGCAATAAATAACAACAGCGGTATAAGAAAGGAAGAGCAGCACGGGTGTCACTACGTCGAGGTTCGTCGACCGAGACGAGCCAATGAGAGGAGGAGCCTCGGATATATGGCATGGCATCATCGGCAGGTTTTCAGGAAAGCCACGTGCAGTTGCTCCACAAATGACTCGAGGACACGCGAGTCTGGCCCATGCCGTGACGATCTCCGCCGCTCGCCGACGACTTACATTTCGGGAAGGGAAGATCGATTTCCTTCCTGTATATTTGGCACAATCTGAGAGAGAGAGAGGCTTCTTTTTCCGAGCAGCGAGCCTAGGAGGCTCGATCGCGAAAGAGAGATGACATGGAACACCGGCGCTGATTCGCTCATTTGGTTCTTGCTGTGCTCCGGGCTCTCTGTGACATGGTAGGCCCAGCCTCAGGGTGAGTCGATTCTCTTCTTTGTTTTATCTGTCCTATTCGTCGATTATTGTCATGCGTGATGAAGAAGATCGAGTAATAGATCGATGCCATGTTATTTTTAAAATCAAGGGCGCTGAGTTCGTGAGTTTTCGCTGGCTCTTGTTTCATTATAGAATTACTTTTGGGTTTGCGATACGATTATATGATTTAACGCGTATACTTATGACGCTGATTTTTGAATCTAATATATAATATATACGCTTCGCTCATTCACTCGTGGTTTATTCCAACCGTCACGTGCGCTTGAAATTAAAAGTCCCCGCACTAACCGGATTCCCGGCAAATTATAAATATAATCAACAACGGTATATAGCCGTAAAATATACAATAAAATACAATTGAATAATTCGCGGCGTCGATTTGGCAAACCTTTCAGAAGCGTTCAGACCTTGTTCGACTTCACGAGGCTAGACCAACTGAACGATTGGACGGAACAGTCCGACACTGCGAAGCCCAGTGGCATGTCCAAGGCAGTTCTCGCGCTGCAAAAGTCTCAGCTCTTCCAGAGGGCCATTTTCTTCAGTCTGTTCGTACCCAAGGCAAGTGGCGCGGGCTTCGCCGCCATTCGCACAGAGACGAATTTCGACTTGAGGGAATACCATTATATCGCCATCAAGTGCCGAGGTCAGGGCGTGAACTTCAAATACAAGATGGTCTTGAGGCACAAGGGACTCGGCAGGGATTCTGCCGTCTACGGGCAAGTTTTCACGGTACACACATTATGCGCATACTTATTTTTTTTTTTTTTCTTTTCATACGCGCGACTGGCCGCAACTTTCTTCATCGCAATTTGAATTGCTTTAGAAATATAATAACGTGGCGACGAAAGGTATCGACTGTAAAAATCAATAATACGATAGAATAAAATGAAAAGGATTCAATGAACCGCAACAAACGGGGCTGATAATGTCGCGCTGTTTGTGGCTTTCAGGTAGCTGAAAACGAGTTTGCAACGGTGAAATTGCCATTAGGAGATTTCAAGCCCTACTATCGGGGCTTGCCGTTACCCTTGGAAACACATCCATTGGACTTATCGGCAATTACGAACATGGGAATTAAAGTCGACAATGGACCGTATCTGCCGGATAATCAGCCTGGAGTTTCGGCTTTGGAAATCGATTGGATTAAAGCTGTTAAATGATTCATACCTTTCGTTTTTGCATTTTATTTTATTACACAATAACTTGCAAGACGAAAATTCTCATTACACAAACTTTCAGTTATAAACGGATGTATAATTAGGTATAATCTGTATACAACTTCAAATTCAACAATATTTTGAATATACGTTTCATACATAAATATATTTTTTTTATTCAATTTGACTTGTTTCTATACCCGCAGTCCCGCAGAAATATTCATATTATATTATGCAAAGTATGATTATTTGTAAGGTTTATTTTATATGCATCGATAAATATTAAGATAAACGATATAAAATGAACATTATGCATGTATACCATCCATCCAGATAATTATACTACAAATTTATTGGGTTAGTCAAATTTTTTAAAACAAAAAAATCTCATTTGACTAAGACAATCTCTCGATTGCATATTTCAAATGCCATTATCTTTAATATATATATAGGACGTTGAGTACATTTTTATACGATCAGCCGACGATCAATGTACCGCGTGTAAAACAACAAAAAACATTATAGCAGCGAATATTTTTAAGGAAAAAGTTTGTCGTTAATTTCACGTACGCGCTATATTACCAAATCATTTATTATAATTGATAAATAACTAGCTATAGTTAATTTACTATCAGTTATACCGCTTATTATTATTAGGCTTATATATTTATCAGATTATAATTATTAATAGTTTTTATTTATAAAAATTCAAGTTTAAATGCGCCATTATATATAAGTATATAAAGTAAGGTAATCCTGAATCCCCGTACACAAATTGTTTATAATGATAGCATCGATACGTATATTATGTGTATAACCTACACATAATGGAGATAACGTTATTTTTTTAGTATTCGCCTTGATTTATTAGTTTGCTTATCATTTTTTAAACATCAAATAAAGTTTGTAAGTTCAAGAGCCGGTGAACTATAATAACAAGTACCTAACAAGACATCTGATGATCTGAGATCCTGTTTCCTGCGTTGTTTTCGCCGAAAATCACACGATCGCTCACACACACACACACACGCGCACACACACCACACAACAACAAATGAGACGCGCCCGCACACACATATAGGTATGAGAATACAATGCAAATAGATCAGGCGAACCGCGAAATCACTTGGCGAATATTCGCGAGAAAGAAAACATGGCGCCCGTGGATAATTCGCCGGCGAGCAACATGGGTGGTTTTGAATTGATTTGTTCGTTAACTTCGAACGAAATCATTCCAGTTCATAAGTACAAGTCGGTCAACACCGGCCTCACAGTTTTTATCGCGGAAGTTGAGGGTCCCGTCGTCTGCGGTTACTTGGGTCTAGGTGAGCGTCCTCAACTTAACCTACAAACTCCCTCTTACTATTATTGTCCTTTTACAATCCAACAAATTTGCCGTTCTCGAATAATGACTAATTGATTTTACGTTGACCAAAGCTTTATTTCCAAATAATTCATTTTTTGCAGCAACTGAGGCATTCGATGACGATGGACTACCTCACACACTGGAACATCTCATATTCTTGGGTAGCGAGAACTATCCTTACAAAGGCATTTTGGATCTACTGGCAAACAGATGCCTGGCTTCCGGCACCAATGCATGCACCGATGTCGACAATACATTCTACACTATGGAAACAGTTGGGAGCGAAGGTTTCTTAACGCTGCTACCAGTATACATTGACCATATCCTTTATCCTACTCTCAAGGTGATTTTTTGCAACACCACACAAAAACTTGTTACAACTTGTCTATTTTTAAACTGAGACATTTCTACTTTCTCTTTATTAGGATTCAGCATTTATTACTGAAGTTCATCATATCACTGGAGAAGGCGAAGATGCAGGTGTGGTTTATTGCGAAATGCAAGGAAAAGAGAATGTTGGCGAATATCTGGTGCATAATGAATTGAAGAGAGCCATTTATCCTGGCAAATGTGGATATAAATCAAACACTGGAGGTAATTTAAACAAATTTTGATTTTGCACAGGTTATTTCTTTAATAACGAGTATTTTGTTGTCCTACAGGTGAATTGAAAAATTTAAGAGAAAGTACTAACAATGAAAAAGTTAGAAAGTATCACGAAGAATTCTATAGACCTGAAAACTTATGCATCATTATTACTGGACAAGTAAAGCATGCAGATGTTTTTAAAGCATTACAGCCCATAGAAGAAAAAATTCTTGCAAAGGTAAAACAATATCTTGTCAATCTTACTTTTTACTTAATAGCTGTTAAATTATTTAAAATTTATTGATATAGGGTGATCGAGGTCCTTTCACAAGGCCTTGGCAAGGCAAAGTACCGCCATTTCCTAAAAATGTTGATATGGATATTTATTATCCTTGCAATGATGAAGATAATGGATTAGTTTACATTGGATGGCGGGGTCCCTCAGCAATCTCTGGCAGATCTGATCTTTTGGCCTGCACTTTACTACTCAAATATCTAACAGATACATCTGCTAGTCCTTTGCAACAAGAATTTGTGGAAATAGAAGATCCATTCGCTAGCGACGTTAGATTCTCTTTATCTGAAAATTCCGAATCACTTTTATATCTCATGTTTGAAAATGTACCAAAGCCCAAAGTTTCTAAAATATCTGTTCGCTTAATGAATGTATTAAAAGATATTGCTAAAGATGAAAGTAAAATAGACATGCAGAGGATGAATACTGTGATTCACAGGCACATATTAGAGACATTAAGTAATATAGAAAGCAGTCCTCATGATTCAGTTGCTTTTATGATCATTGGAGACTTTTTGTTTGGAAATAGTAAAGAAGATGTAAGTTTTTATATAAACTTGATGATAGTGGCATTTTACTATGTTATAATGTTTTTATTATGTTTTTACAGCTTGATACAAGACTCAATGAAATTGAAAGTCTGAAAAAACTCAAATTAAAGCCAGTTACATACTGGATAGAATTGTTAAATAAATATTTCATTCAAGCGCCCTCAGCTGTTATGAAAGGTATACCAAGCATAGATAAACAGCAAGAATTGGCTGATATAGAACAGAAACGCGTTTCTGAACAGATTAAAAAACTGGGACCAGAAGGCTTAAAGAAAAAAGATCAGGAACTGCAAAAATCAATCGTGGAAAATGAAGTAATATTAAATTCAAATTTTAGCATAAATAATACTTTTAATAGTATATTATGATACGTGTGACCTAAATAACCGATTACTGCACGGCGTCTATTAGCGCCCGAGCGCAGCGAGAGCGATTTATACGCCGTGTAATAATGGATCGATTTGAGTCACAAGTATCGTATACTATTTTATAGCATCTGCCTGCCCTAAGTCCGCTATGTCACAACTATCCGTGACTTAAACGCGGACGTAGGTCACGCAGTGCTATAAAAACATTGAGGTTCTCAATTATTGTTAATATTATATGTGACATTTTGTAGACGCCAATACCAGACGAAACTTTAACATCTGTACCAATTCCAAGTACCGATTCCATCAATTTTCATCACATCAAGAGCTACACAACAGAAAGTGCCGAGCAGCATCCAAGATTCAATGTTGATAAACTGCCATTTTATACCTATCTACACCATGTTAATACAAATTTCGTTTATGTAAGCTGAATATTTCGTGCTCAAAATCGCTGGTACTCTCGTTAATTTTAATTTCATATTTTACATACAAAATTTTTAGATGTTCGTAGTAATGGACACATCTGAAGTTTCACTAGAAAGGAGGCCTTATATACCTTTGATTTTAGAAGCAATTTTAGAATGTCCTGTTCTACGTGATGGAAAATTAATCCCTTATGAAACTGTAGTTTCAGAATTAGAAATGGATACGATTGCAGTTAGTACTAGAATAGGAATTGAAAACACATCAAGATTTTCATGTGGTGCTTACAGTCATAATGCGATTTTTGCCTTACAGGTAAATGTTACAAAATTATTTCGTCGCTCCCTACAAAGAGTAGCACTGTTCAAATTTCCCGTCATAAGTAGCACAACTCATTTTACGCACGCTAGACTAGCATAACTCCAAATTTCCCGCAAAGACTAGCACAACTCAAACTTTCTCACAACTTAAACAACGAATTTCTATAAAAATTTCCCGATTTTTGCGAAACTGTCCCTAATGAACATTTTTAAATATTCACAATTTACAACTTTCTACCGAATTTAAAATTGTTTTCACAATTACAATAATTTTTTACAAACATTTTTTTAAATTATTCACTTTTTCTTAGAAACCTTCTAAAATTACCGAAACTTTTTTAAACTTTGAGGTTTGTCTGTCTTTGTTTATCAACATCAAGATTTTCATGAACTTAACCAACAAAATAACCCAATAAAAACGTAAAATACTCACATTTTAAGTAATATAAAATCGCGAGTTGTGCTACTCTTGACCGCATTTTTGAACTGTGCTACTCTTCGCGGCATATTGTGAGTTGTGCTAGTTTCGTTTGAAAATTTGAACTGTGCTAGTCTTCGTACGGAGCGACGATTTCATCTCAAAACCAAAATGAGTACTTAAATTTTTTTTTTCAAATTTTGTATGGTCTATAGCTCGAATTAGCCAAATATTCCAAGGGTGTCAGATGGATCAAAGATCTGTTGTACAGGTCTCAACTCATTTCTGAAAGACTGAAAATAATTGCTTCCAAAATTATAAATGATGTAGCGCAAATGAAACGCAAAGGAAAAAAGGTAGTTGATGATCTTATGAAAAGCCTCATATATAAAAAAGGTACTGTATATTTTTTATGCAAACATTTATCATGTATTGTTAAATAAAATAAAGAAAATAAAGAAAAATGTTAACGTTTTATTTTAGAAAGCAACCATTTTAACGCAAGCATGTTACGACAACAGCAGTTCCTTACAAAAATGCTGGAGCGGTTAAATACGGAAAATGGTGCAAAAGAAGTTCTAGCTGAAATAGATGCCGTACGAAGTATTCTGACAGCAACTAAAAATATGGCTTTGTATATGGCTGTTAACATTGATAGATTAGCAATTCAAGTTCCTGATGTTTATGAACCATGGAAAGAATTTTCTGATGCAGATAACTCCACAAAATCTAAGTAAGCTATTTATTTATTAATTTGTATACTAGAATTACATGTTATTCATAAGTCTTATTGATTGATTTTTTTTCAAATTCTTAATAATTTACTTAATAATTCATATAGGCTTCATGTAGTTCAGGATTATGAACTCATTAATCCTTTGTCGGAAATAAATCTCAATGGATGCGTTACTGGTTTGGGTTGCATAGAATCTGCATTTTTCTTGCAATGTAGTCGTGGAATTAAAGATTATCAACATCCAGATTTACCACCTCTATTAGTCTGTTTGCAATATTTGACACAGTTAGAGGTAAAGCCATGAGTACAAATAATAAATAATTAAACTAATTAAAACTATAAAAACGTTTTATTATTATTTTTAATTGTAGGGACCAATGTGGAGACAGATAAGAGGTCAAGGTTTTGCCTACAGCTATGACATTTATACAAAACCAAATGAAGGCCTTTTATATTTAATATTCTATAGAGCAACGAATGTTGTAGCAGCTTACAAGGAAACAAAAACTATCGTTGTTAGTAAATATTTTCTCAAATGTCTTAATATATTTTGTACTATGCTTACATTCAAATGGAAATGTATATTCACAGGATAATCATTTATCTGAGAACAAGTGGGAATCGTTACTTTTCGAATCAGCTAAATCGTCGCTTATTTACGAAATTGTTCAAGGAGAAAAGAGTGTCGGAGATATGGTTGTTAAATCATTGCTGAGTTATTTCAAGCAAGTACCACACGATTACAATCTGCGCATGGTTAAAAACATTTCTGCTGTAACAATGAAAGATATTGAGCGGGTGGCTCCGCAATACCTCAAGCCCTTATTTGAACCAAGTAGTTGTAAAACAACAATAGTATGTCATCCTTCGAAATCCAGTGAGATTGTTAAAGTTTTCAAAGAGTATGTATATATGTTAAAAAATAAGTTTGCAATTGATCAATCCAATATCAGCATTAATAATAATACTCTTAACTCATTATTTTTAGATGGAGTCATGACTTGAAGCTTTATAATTCTCTTGAAGAGACATACTTGAATTCCTGGTGAATATAAACAAGCAAAGAACTTCGCGAGGAAAAGAGATATACATTTTATACACTATTATTTACCGAATTTAAAGTAGGCAACTTGGTGCCATTAAATGAACCATACAATATAGTGAAATTATCAATCTTTTAATACTGTGTAATTAATTTTCAATTTCTGTAAAAAAATATACATACTTTTGCACGGTTTATTAATGCTTACCTATATTATACTTGAATAAATTGAAATTCGAAATGTTTAAATATTTTTAAAAAATGTGAATGTTGATACATACTTATATATAAAATAAAAACATTAACAAAAAAATTGAGCTTCATTTTTTATTGAAAATATGTAAATAATAATTCCATAACCCAAAAAGGTTATAAAAAATATCCCCAAAATTTTAAGTATATGTAAAAAGCTTCCAATTGAAAAATAAACTGAATCTTTGAATCTTTAGATATGTTAAACAATACTTGCCCAAGGATTCAACTCTCGCTACAAGAAACAAATGGTTAATCTATCCAAAGAAGCAATGCTAGCTTTTAATCAAGAATTAATTCAATGTACGTAACAAATACATTAAGCTCATAAGAATAATCATCTTAAACTGTTACTCGGTATAAGGTTTTCCAAATTGCTGTCGAATAACGCGAATTCCAGCTAAAATTATATAAACAATTTGATAAAAGTATATCGAAAGAAAGTGAAATCAATACATTTTAAATAATAAGGTATCGAAGAGTTAAAGTCTACGAAATCCAGCCTCGAAGAGCAGATCGTGGCGGAGGAAACCGAGAAGTCGCGGCTGCAGCACGAAGTCGAACGAATGAATGTTAGAATCAGTCAGTTGAATGAAAGCCTGGGTAAGAAGTCGGCAGCGCGTACAGATTACGAGCGAACCATTCAGGAAACTGAGTCGGCATACATGAAGGTTTTTCAGTTTCTATCCATCCCACAGTTTCCAAATGCGATATTTTATTTTGTATCTTTATATAAATATCTGTATGGATCGTTGCAGATCCTTGAAAGCTCGCAGCTGCTCCTGAACATGGTGAAACGGGAAGCTGCTTGTCTCGATCAGACGCTTAGCAGCAGTAGCAGTAACAGCAGTAGCTCCAAGAGTAATCCAGAGACTGCAAGACGCAAACATTCCAGGGAGGCTGTGAATTGCTTGGATGACAATGTTACGTGCAGTAAACCTATGGCAACTGCGGATCACGCTAGAAGGAAAAAAACTAGTGATATAGCCATAAAAATGTGAACTACATTTGTCTTTGTTAAGCCGCAGTTTAATACGCAGTTATTGGGTAATCTAAAGTATTGTTATAGTAATCTTTTTATTTTTATAAAACATTTCAAAATTAAATTGATTTTGGATTTGTAACAAATAAGCATTAGTCTAGAATTTAATTTACTGTACAAAAATAGCAACTGACAATCAAGATTCAAAATTCAAATCTAATGGCGAGCGCGCGCATGTTTAGTACAGCCGCCACCCGCTAGGTGGCGTAGACGGGACATTTTCTTTTCCACAATCAAAGTAGCAAAGTTGAGGGGATATAACGAAAGGCGAGGCGGCTGAAAGCATACTTACCTGGCGCAGAGGCTACCGTGATCATGAAGGCGGTTCCTCCAGGGCGAGGCTCTTCCATTGCACTACGGTCGAGCTGACCCTTGCGAATATCCCTAATGTGGATATCTCGGGCGTATAATTTTTGTTAGTCGGGACTGCGTTCGCGCTATCCCGGACCTAATCGAATCCAAAAACAGTTGTCCACAACAATGAACAAAGTGTCTATTACAATACTATACAGTATTGTTGTAAATGGCAGCACTGTGTATTATAGTATGTACTAAGTATTGCCTTGTATATATATTTTGTTTGTTTAAATATTGTAATTATAGCGCGTTTTAACAGAATCTGTGTTAAAAAATTTAACGCCGAATAGTACAAAACGCAATTGTTGTACTTGATAAGACTTTCAAAAGTGTTAAATGTAAGATTTTAATAATTGTATCAATTCTACTTATTAACATCACACTTCTAAGTTCAGATATTCATCTGTTGTACAGCATGGTCTTTTCTGATTATTACATGTACATTATTACTCTTGCAATAGAATAAACGAGGCGCTTAATTTTTGATATAAATGTTTTTTAAAAGTTCGTATTTTTCATAAAAACACCTTGCAAAATACGCATTATATGCTCAAACGAATAAATAATACATATAGTAGAATTTCTCGGCGCGAGAGAAAATCAATACACGAATCAAATTAAACAAAAATTATGATTCCTTTTCTCAAAACAAGCGCCACCTGTTTCTCCAAAGCATCTCTTTGTATAAAGAACAGATGTCGCTCACTACCCGATGTATGGACAGTGGACAGAATGATCCTTCAACAGTGTTTGGAGAACCTGCATCAAGTGTATACGCCCAGTGCACCCCGATACACGCAAGTGTAAGAGAGAGAGAGACGGAGCTACAAAAGAGTTTTCTATTCCCCGTTTAGCGTTGTATATGTGTGTAGTACGGGTACGACGGCAACCGGGCAACAGCAGATGCGCGACAGTGGTGCGCGTGGGTGCGCGACGCGATAGAACGCTAGCTTTCTGTGATAAACTCTTTGTGCAGCGAAGCCAAAAGGAAGAAAAAAGAAGGAGTCTTCGGCAAGTGCAGAAAAAGGTCTCGTATACAAATCGTTTCTCCGCGGGGGCTCAATACGGGAAAAAGCGAGACGACCCGGCGGCTTTCGAGCTGCAGGTATACATCGAAGACCGCAGTCGGGCGCCCTCGCGCGTGCGTAGCGCGTAACGCGATCCGAGCGAGACAGCGAGTCCGCAGTGTTCAGTTCAGGCGCAGGCCGCGGTGTGTGCAAGTGTGTGAGACTCAGGCGCACCGAGCTGTACAATAGAGTAGTGGTGGCCAGTGCTTCGCGAGCGGCGATTGATTTCGGACGTGGTGCGCCGACTGTGCATGTCCTCCAGGAACGAGCCGTCCAGCGTCGCGGCTATAATGCCATTGCCGAGTTGTTGCAGCAGTAGTTCGACGATCAGCAATAGCACCTCCTGAGGAAGGTGAGAGAGAGACGAGAGTGGGAAGGAAGCGAGCCAGAGCGTAACTGGAGGAGACACACAACCGGACGACGCCTTCGTTCGAGCAGCGAGAGAAAGACCGAGAAAGAGCGCTATCGCAGAAAAGAGCCGAATTTGTACTCGTCGTCCGAGAGGGAGGCTGTTCGCCGCACAGAGCAAGCCAGCTTCAACAGCCGAGTCCAACGGCTTTCTGGTGAGTCCATGTCCACGCAGACTAGTACAGTACAAGTGCAGCCTACTCGTCTTACGCCTTTGCCGCGGCGCCTTATCTCTCGCGCGCGGCGTTCGTTCCTAACCTAGCATTTCGCGTCCCACCCTCGTCTCCGAGCCAACTCCTACGTCCTCGGAACTCGAGCGCGGAGCGGTGTGGATCGGTTTTTACTCTTCCCCGAAATCATTGTCTCCTCTCTCTCTCTCTCTCTCTCCTTCGCACGCATATACGGAGGGAAAGGAGAGATAGGTGTGTGAGTGTGTATAGCGCAGCTATACTATATACGTTATCGCGGGCTGCCGCCGCTGCCGCGAGCGCTCTCTCGGCAGCGTGACGTCGAAGCTAGGGGTGTGTCGGCTCTCGCTGCTAACAGCGCCCGAAAAGCCGAAAACCCATCGGAGTGTAGTTCGCAGTATAGCTCGCGCCCGGACGGTTGTGCGGCCGCAGTTCCCTGGAGTGTCGCGCAGGTTAGCCTCGTATATTATGAGTCTCTCTCTCTTTCTCTCTCTTTCTCACCCTCTGCGTGTTCGACCGGAAGGTTATTGCTGCGCGTTGCCACGGCGATTGATTATTGCACCGGGCGCTCGCGGCGTCGCTCTCACTTTATCTCTCTACTCCCATATACCCTTCGTCTCTCTCTCTCTCTCTCTCTCTCTCTCTCTCTCTCACTTTTGTGTTTGCCGTGTATATATGTATATACACTCTGCATGCGCCAGTGTGCGCGTGTGTGCATGATATCTCTCGCGCGCGCTGCCTCGAAATTCGCTGCCGCCGCCATTTTCTCGATCGGAAGGAAGATCGGGCCGTGAAAAAGAGTTTGTTGCTGCGTTTTGGGCGGCTCCTCCGTACTAGTTATGCGATAGGAGTTTTTCAGAGCAGGTGCCGGCGCTCGTGCATCCGAGTCTCTCCCGAGATACGTGTAATGCGATGCACCTATACACGTAAAGAGCACTAAGCTAAGAAGTTTCCACTGTTTACACAAAAAATTTCTCGTGTAAGTTTGCTATCGGAGCTCGAGCGATTCCGAAGGTTCGCAGTAAACACGCGAAGTTTATTTAAGTCGCGCTTATTAATCTTCCGCAGTGAAAGCGAGATGTGCTGCGGGGCCTCGTAATCTAAAGTGCGCCGCGTATACACTCTCGGCTTATCCCGGCTCTTTTCCACAGCAGCAGCCGCTGCTTTCTGCGAAAAGCCGACTGGACGAGTACTCGTGCTGCTCTTCACGGAAATCTAAGTTGAGATCTATCTTCGTAACGGAACAAAAGCCTTGCTGCACAAATAACAAGCTAAGCACATTTGTTTTTTCGCGGATAACTGGTTTTGGAACTACTGTTTGACAACTCGATCGAGTAAGGCTCGCTCGGTATCATCTACTTGTTGACGAATTCAGACTTTCGAGCTTCTTGTGTTTGTACATCGAAATTTGTCTATAAACAGAGTCGATTTGTATCAGTATACGGAATCTCCGGTCGAAAACAAGCAGTCCTCCTGTCGAGCAACACAAAGATTCATCATCGCGTCTTCGATTATGACCGCCAGTCGATCGTGGCCGCGAGAGCATCGGTGCAAACGCAACAGAGCGAGTTGAGGCTCGGTGCACAAAAACCGGCGTCTCCGCGACGTCTCGCTTCCGATTGGCCCTCGCGCCGCCTCGCTTCATTTCAACCGGCTTCGCGCGAAAGACTATACACCGGTATATAGAAGGAGAAAGAGAGGGAGAACCGCGACTCGTTGTGGATGATCGTCCGTGCATGTGTATGTGTTTCTGTGTAATACTGTGCGCGCGAAGCGAGCCACCGCCGTCATCGTCGCCGTCGCCGTACGTGGGGGGCTTTACTCTCGCTTGACTCGCGAGCAGGGCGTCGAGTGCCTCGAGACACGCACCGTTCGTCCGTCAACTCCCTTCTCGCTGTGCCGTTCCTGCATCAGCTTTCTTTTCCCCGCGCCCCCGTGTTCTCTTTCTCGTTAAAACAAAAGAACGCGCAGCGAAATCAAGAGGGAGGAAATGTGTGTGAAAGAAAAACGCGAGGGTTGCGCGTGAATCAAGGGAGAAACAGCCCGTTGTACTCGCCGTGTTTTTGTACATCCGTGTGCGTATAACCCTTTGATATCGCGCGTAATTTGAGGTTAGGTAAAGAAGAGTGAGAAAGAGAGAGAGAGAGGGAGGGGGACGCCTGTTATACCGCTCGCCTGGGCGATTCCCCAAAGTGACCTTGAGACCGAGAATAGTATAGTTGTACACATGGTGATTTTTTCCACTGATTCCAGTGATAAATACTGTTTTAATCTTTGCTGGGAGTGCAGAAAGGGGGCAGAGTGACTTATTGTCGACGAAGAAAGCCGACGAAGTTTTGTTTACGTGTGATATCTGGCTGATGATTCTGGCGCAAGTGCAATGACAAATGTTCTCCGTGCACGGTTTCTGACACTGTAAGCGGTGAGTAGATCCATAAGTGAGAGCTTCTCATTTCAAATTTTAATCAACTCTCGATTCACGTGCGAAGAGCAATCTCATTGAGTGCTAAGAATGAAAGTACTTCAGATAAGGCAGCCTCATAATGAGGACACTGATTAATTAAAAAAACCGATATAATCGATTGCTTTCTCGCCTGCACTATTTCTATTGAGAATCGCAATAGACAGTGCAAGGTTTTATACATCAGTAAATAAACGTTAACAATAACAGTTGTGTCGTCTACGGAAACATTACTTTTCGCGTTAAAATAATTCAATCATACAAACTCTTTCTGAAGTTAAGGCAGTATCAAATTTGTCCCCGCTTGGAAAAATTGATCTTCGACTAATTTTTGAAAGAAAAAAATCTAACTGATCTATCCGTCCAGCACATCAGACGACTGGCAACGCTCCCATTTTTTTTTAAACTATATATCCGGCAAAGCAAAGCTCGCTGGCATTATGAAAAAAGTCGTACGGCTACGTTGATATTCTCTCTTTACGAATGGCATTTAGCCGTGCGACGAGGCTCGCACACACACAACGTACGATGCGCGCGATAATCTATGTTTAAACCGTGACATCATCGGGATGCCAACGCTAGCCGCCACCGCCGCAGCTTCGAGCGAGAGGCGAGCGCGTGAGCTTGTCGACGACGACGCTTAGAAATTCTGAATCGTGTTCGGTGTATAGCAAAGTCCCTGCTCCTCCTTTTGCCGAAAAGATGTCGATGCTGCAGCCACCGCTGGTTTATATTATTTTTCAACCGGTACCCGTCGTGCTGCGTGTAGCATGGGGCGTAAAGGGGGGGGGGGAGAGAACAGGAGAAAGGATTACGAGAGGTTTTAATGGCTGGCTCCAGAGCTCTCTTTTTTCGAGGCTCATCATTTATATGGCTGCGGGCGTAGTAGCAGCTTTTGATTCGGCTGGCCCGCAGAGCTACTCGTTATTGATAACGTTACGAAAGAACGTGTATATATTTTTATGATTTATTGCAGTTGTAAAAAGCGATGAATCGAGGCTATTTTTAAGAGGGATTTTTTATATTTACTATCTACCAGCCGAATATAAAGTTCATTGTTATAATGTACAACCGAAAAAGGTTCCGCGCAGTCGAAGCCGTTACAATTTCGTAATTTCGTTAGGAACTGCGGCGCATTGATGAACATTTCGACACGCCTCTCGGTTTCTCAGCACTTGTACGCATGATTACGCAAAGCACCGGTGCATGTGCACCGCTGCATGTAGGCGCGAGGAACCGGGAGATACTTGTTCTCTCACCATTGTCCGCTACGAAAATCTCCTCTTTTTCGAGTCGTTTCCGTATCTCCCTTACGTTCGCTAAAAATTGAGCATGATGCAATACTATTATCCAATCCTGTGTACATATGTACCACAAAAAGCATGACTTCACTTCCGTATTTATACTTTCATTCGTAAATTATCCTTGTGCCCGCTCGGGTAGGTCCTCATTTGCATTCGATTATACGATAGGACTTGTGAATTGATCAATCTCGTATAATTTACTAACGTGAACGAGAGTTTACACAATTGTGTCCGTTGATGTTCATCGATTGACAGTGATAAATCTGTTCTGTGTATGCTGTTAAACAAGTTGCACGATAATTGTGATTCGAGCTCCTTGTACGTTGTTTATTTGCAACGTTATTGCAACGCGTTACTTTGGTAAGAAACAAGCGTCCAAAGTTTAATATTTGTTTTTTTATTTATAAGCCTTTTTTTCTAATTGTGTATGTGCTGAAAATCTAGGAGTCTGCGTAAAAACAGATGGACTTGATTCGTTTCCACGAAGAATTGAACCGCTCTATTTCGGAAAACGACTGGCGAATTCAATTATTTTCGTCCAGCACGCAATCTGCCACTCTGGAACTCGGCCAACGTGAATTTGCAAAACATGAATGTTTTCACTCATCACTCACGGCATTTCCCTCATGGTTATCGATACTTCTCATATATCTACTCGGCGTTAGTAGGGATTTGCAAAAACATTGTGCGCGCTATCGATGCCTCACTTTCTCGTTATAATTCCTTATCGGATATATCTCTGTTTATCAACCGACAGTCTTAGTCTGCGATAAGGCAGTGGTTTGAGCCTGGATAAATGCTCGTGAAAGCAAAGTTCAATTTATTTAGAAATTATATTTGGCTGAATTGATTTCTAATAACATTGTCCGCGATTTTGCAAGTCACGTGTGTTGTGAATAGTTTGGAAAACTGTGGCGCGTTCGTGGAAGTTAGTCTATTTAGGAACAGTTCACAGTTTTACTTCGGAAGATATAAGGGATGATCAAATCTATTTCGATCACGAAAGTAAGTCGAGGCATCGACTTAGCCGAACGCTGTGGAACACTCTGTTTTTGTCAAGATAAGTGATGAGGTACGCACTCGAAGATAAATAGCAGTAAAAGTGAAGTGATGTTACGTGAATAATTTCTAGTTGTTTTGTTTTTTCCAAAACTGTACAATATTGTTATCGATAAATTTAAATCCAGGAGTATTTATCGCGTTAAACATCGATGCTTAATAGAGCGGTATACTGTTATATCCGCGCAGTAGTTCGTGGTATCTAGGCCATCGCGTACGTTTCAAAAATTAACGGCATACACCAGGTCCCAACGTAATCCATCAAAATAGTCTTGTCTCTTGTTAGCGCGTGACGACTTTGACAGTTAGAATTTTGTACTATTTGCTTATGAATGTAATGCTCTCCTAAAATTGAAAATACAACAAGCTTATCTACACAAATTTCACAGCTGGGCAAATTAAGCATTAGACACTATCACCCGAACAGCGCAACTCGATTTTTTCACATAATCCTCGATCATATATAATAATAAAAAAAGCACGTTAAGCGTTGACAAAATTCGTAATCGATCAAACAAAACAAGTGTGACTAAGAGAGTATCCGTCCCGGCAAATCTTTCAATCCGCACACGCCAAGACAGTCGTAAATTGTCGAGAGATAAATCAGAATCATCGAGCGCGCGATCGTTGCGGAGTCTCGATGTCTCAACGCCGCCGCCAAACGAATCCGATAAGCCCCCCATAGGCCATACACACACTCGCCTACCGCACGCCGCTTCAATCGATCGTCAATCGAGCGTCAATTAGCTCTAATTAGACTACGCCGTCTTCTTCCTCCGCGTCGTCTATCCCCCGCCGGGTTCCTTTTTCTAGCTCGACTGAGGCGTCGACTCATCCTCTATATCGCTATGCACGATAAGGGTGTAGAGGGCGGGGTCGGCGTCATAATTCTCTCTCGCGCTCTCTCTCTCTCTCTCTCTCTCTCTCTCTCTCTCTCTCTCTCTTCGGAGACTAGTCCCCGGATAAGGAGTGAGTCAGAAAGTGGGGGAGAGCAGCAGCCGGCCGAAATTCCGTGTGTCGGGAAGCGAGATTTCTCGGCTCGGTGAAGTATCGAGACTTCCGTGAGATGAGCTACTTTGACGTGTATCGCATAAACAAATATTGGCCACTGCGTTTTGCCCCAACTCACTACATTTCATTATGGAGTGTCCGAAAAATCGATACAATCGATTTTCGGCAAGCAAAATCATCGCGGAAAATCCCAAACGTCGCCGTTGATCCGAAATCATTCGTCGGAGTTTGTTCTCTCGCCTCGCGTCAGAGAAAAGTATGTAGGTAGGTAGCTCAGGAGAGTGTGTTGCGGCGCGATCGCGCACGCCCGAAAAATTAGGTCGCGCACGCGTTGCTCCCCGCACACACACACAGCAGCAGCAAGTCGAGCTTTTCAACGACGAAATTGCCTTAACTAGGCGAGCCTTGTGTTTCTTTACGGCTCGCGGCGCTGCCTTTTACGAGTTGATAAGAGCCCCGATATGGGCGTGTACATCACATAGGGCTTATACGAGAAGCAGCTGCTTGGCTTTCTACTCGTGCTGCTGCTTATACTGCCCGGTAGAGAGAAAAGGATGGAAAAGCGAACGGCCGCGATCAATAAGGTGCAATACAAAGCCCAAAACGAAGACTGACGGACGCGAGCTCGCTGTACATCCGTCGAGATCGAATTTTAACTCTCTCACGATTAAGGAGCCTATGAATCTTACATTTATCGTGGCTCAGTGTGAAATCTAATCTCGTGTATACTCTGCCGAGTCACTTTTTCGATTATGTTTTTTCAGTGTCTCTTAAAACGAATGATTTAAAACTGCCTTCTCTTTTTTGTAATGTTGAACAGTATTTGCCGCGATACACGCACAATATTTTCCTCTTCTACCAATACCACAATATACACATTTCTATCGGCTCTCCAGACATATGCTCTTCGTAGACCGGGAACAAGGGAGGCAGATACAAGACTGCGTACACCGCAGAAACAGACGATAGAGGGCAAGGGAGGAGAGACGATCGACGGCTGCGGTCACCTGTCACTCTCGTCATTTGCCGCTGTCGCCGTCGCGACTATATTTGCGCTCGTAACCGAAGACACAAGAATAACCAGTCGTCGGCGTTAAATGCCCGCGCGCGAAGGGGAATCTCCGTCGGAAAATGCTATGGAGGCTGAGACGAAGATTATCAAGAGAGAGCCGGATGGAAGACGAAAGTTTATTTTTCTTAATTGATTTTCTCGCTCTGTTTACCTCACGATTTTGTAGAATAGTCGACTCGAGAGGAAAATACTGCGCCGAGGATGGAATCCTTTTACCCGACGTTGCTGCCTCGATGGAGCGAAGAGATTAATGGGCTTGGTTTTGAAATTAGTATAATATGTGCTTATTCAGCAGGAAAATGTAGCGTTAGAGGGAATTTATGGTAATCGAGGCAGTCTGTTATTAATAATGTATATTATTATCTGTTATTATCTTTTCTTAATATAAATAAATCTTGAAAATGCACCTGCGTGTGTATAACAACTAAGAACACGAAAAGCTACGTCTGAAAAGATGAATCGTTCTACTTTTTAAGTGTTAATGAACACTTGAGAAAGGATTACGAGTGGAATCGAAAGTTATATTATTTACTCGAGATCGGAGATATGAGATTCCTGCATAAATTTCAGACCGGACTGGACGACCGATGATCAGCATATGATCGAGATCCAAATAAGTCTATCGTGCGTGCTGCACTCGATTGTGAAAGGCTTAAATTAAAACCGATCGTATATCTTCCGATAAGAATCTACATGAATATCTATCCTATACAGGTTCATATAAGAAAAATCAGAATACGAACAAGATAAATCAAAAACCACAGTAGATCTAGGAAGTCCATCGAAGAAAAAACGTACGTACAACCGCGAACAATATTCCCCGTATCTCCTCGCATCGTCTGCGGTGCAGTCGGTGGTTGGAGCTGTTGGAGACGCTTCTCGACAAGCCACAGATCCTCTCGTTCGCCAGAACATAGAAAGATATATACAACTCGCCGACTACACATGGCACGCGCTCGCGAGGTCAGTGCTCGCTTTGCGCCGCGGCAAACAAGACAACGTCGGCGTGTGCCCTGGGGCATCAGCTCTCGCACTTCTTCTGTGCTGTATTCCCGCTTCGCCAACGTGGATTGGATTCGAACCGCCCCGGTTCGATAAGTGTTTATATGTCGCGTGCGTACTCGTAATCTTACCTTTTCGTCGGCACGTGTATAGCCTGTAAGGTATACACGAATATTGGCTGCGACTGAAAATAGAGGGTAGAGCTTCTTTCGTATAATGTGAAAGTTTTTGTGTGCTCAAGCTGTTGGGCGACTATCGATCTGTCCTCCGGCTTTCGGAATTGAAGCGAGTTGGCTTGTGGAGGGATTAGTTTGATCTTTTGTAAATGAGGTTATAACTTTGCTACAACTAATCGTAGGCGAAGATACAATATTGAGTTGTCAATCTATAATAAACATCTAAGTTAAATTAACGCAGGTTTTACTAAAAGCAAAAAGAAAGCAATAATAAAAGCTGTACTGCGGTAATAACAAACGCAAATCACATGCCTCGGATCATAATGAAAGTTGCGGCACAAGCGAAATAACGAAAGGCCGTGTGGTGGCAGGTCTATAAAGACCCTAAGGACTTTTCCACGAATCTCCGCGAAAAGGATCGATACGCTCGGCCGTATGTTGGAGAGAACTCGTGTGTGTGATTTACGCTAACGCTCTTTTCCATTCTTACTCTGTGTGCTTACGCATGCGCGTGTGCTCGGGAGGGTAAAAATGGAAAGTGGGTAACTCTCCTCCGCTGAAATATTGATTACTCGTTAAGAAAAGAACTTCCGTTCTTTCAAGAAAATTTGATAGAAAAAAAATCTTTTTGTCGGGATTCATGAATGGATTGTTTGCTCAGCACTTCGACTCTATATTCTAGACTCGATAAAAAGCCAATGCAGTCGCGTATAGCCGGCGGTCTCTTTGTGAAGACCATAGTCACTCTGTGCTATTTATCTATCTCGATTCCGCACTTGTTCGTGGAATCAATCGTTTGGAATAAATGTAAACAGACTTATCGATGAAACTATCTTTGATTTATATACTAAACAATAATATACGCACAAAATCAAATTCATTCATTGTGTAAAAGTAAAACCAGATTGTCGTCGTTTCTATACATAAATACATGAATTGAAACTTTTTCTTGTTCTAGTGCGACAAAGTTATCATATGCATTCTATTTTTGTCGTCACCTGCGCGAGAGTGTACAATAGATCGCGCAGCTCCTCTGTTTCCGGTTTTCCTGCAGTCGAACACAATGCGTGTTCGTTCCGCAATAAAATTCGGTTGACAGTATTCAGTAAATGCGCTTATTAGACGCGGTCAATTTCATACTTGCACTTCATTCATACACCTCGCTACATGTGGAACGTGTAATTCGGTAAACAGCTGTTATAATTACAGTGGTTGGGATTAAAGAAGGTTCATAAGGAATAATTCGATGTTGTGACGAACCGTTCTCATTTTACATGCACACAATATCATAACGCTTGCATTTATTTACGCAAATCTTTATAAAAAATTCATCGTCTGATTTTAGGTTGCTACGGAAGCATCAAGCCTAACCTTGCATAGGTAAGTCAACTTTTTAAAAATTCACCACCAAACATGTGTGCATATAAATCGGGGAAAGCGATTCGAGAGGGGACACGAGACCTCTATCTAAATATAGCCGGTAAAATTTTGAAGAGCAGCCGCGCATTCGTATACAAATTGTTCGCCGGCACGCGCATCGTGTACGTTTTCGTATATCGTCAGAGGGGGGTGTAGGCCGAGAAATTTTGGTCTCTTGTTGTTCGTCTCCTTCAGCTCACGCGGCATTTCGGGCATTCCCGCGCCGGAAATAGACAGCCCGTAATTCCTTACCTCTCTCCCTCTTTGCTCTTTCTATGAGACTCAGGTTTGAGGACGTCGACGCCTTGAAGGCGAACTTTAGCTTGTACCTTGTCGACACTCAAGTTTGGGGTCGATGCACTCCCAACAAACAGAAGCCATCGTTGACTCTCTAGCTGTGTATAACAACGCTGTTGTGCCCGCTGGTCGAGGTTCGCGATACATTTTTTTTTCTTCACTTCGTTGCTCGTATTGACTCATGCAGTGTCTGCTATGTCTTTCTGCTACACTTCGATGCATATAAATAGAAGTTTGGTATTTTTAATTCAAACTAAAGCAGTACCGGATTAAAGAGATCGCTATCCACGAAAATAGTTAGATTTTCAAACGTTCCCCCCTTAATTTAAATATTTTAATTTTGTTTTACATTAAGACTCCGGGGTCTACAGCCTTCGACAAAGTTATCATCAAAAATTCTAATCGTCTCTGCACATCGCAGCAGCGAAGTTCGAGTGTCTGCAGGCGTTGCGCGACGGCGCAGTACTCGTGATTTTTTCATGCAGCTTCTTTGAGGCAAAGTTTCCGGTGTCCAGGCTTCCCTTCGCCCTGTAAAAACATTCATTTTGTGCGCGACCGTCCTCTTCCGGCTGTTGCGCGCCAGTCAAAGAGTCGCTCGAGATGAGTTTGTGCACTCGGCCGATGCTGCGCGGTGGAAAAAAGTAGGCTACGTTTGCCTAACCTCGCTCGCTCTCTCCGCACTGCTGCGCCGGTATGTGCTTCGCAGCGGCGATGCATCGGCTTTAAAAACGCGTTGCGCGCATAATGTATACCTGTGTGTTACAGTGTGTCGAAGCTCGCGAAAATCTAAGGTCATAGGGCGTGTGGGTGTATGCGTGTGTGTGTCGAGATTGAAATTGTAGCTCGCTTCGATTGACATTTTTATTAGCGCGTAATGCGACGAGTACTCGAGGGCAGTTAATCGGCTTGATTCTTCGTGCTTGGCTATACACAGCTCAGCCACTCGCACCTCTTTTTGTTCTGCTAATGAGAGCAAGGTCAGCTTCGAGTGTGATTTTCACGATCGAGCGCGTCGGATAATTCGAAAGCTTTTGCAGCTCTGCGCGAGAATTTTTCTAAAGTTAACAACTACGATGCTCTCTAACTCGAGAAAAGAACGAACTTTTTTGATTTCATTACGCAATGCGTTTTATGCGATTCGTGATTCTCGAAAACCCCGGGCATAACTGCTTTAATGGATCGTTAACTAAAAATAAGCGGCAATCCATTAAGCTAATGAATAACAAACACCCACTCCCAGAGAACAATCGGTAAACTCGTGCCAGAGCGGGCATACAGGAAAAAAAGAACTTCGTCCGTTTAATGACATTCGCACAAAGGCTAAAAAAGCAATTGAAAGGTCCACCGTGTCCTTGGCCATCTCTCTCGTAACTTCAGAGGCAACAATAGTAAAGGCTCTGCATATAGCGCGTACTTGCTGTTATAGAAGCGTGTGTGTATGTGCGCTCGCTATAGGATTTGCGAGCATCGAGCGGTACGTTTTTTCATGCTCTTTCTAACTTTCATTCTGCAATCTTTCGGAATGAAACTTTTTGTATTTAATAATTATTTCTCTTCCTGTTGTATATACAAATTCGAGCGGCTATAGAGTTTTGTTTGAAAGCGCACTGAGAGAAAGATATCATTGCCGTAAACATGTACACACGTTAGGAGCAATGATTGCTAATATATTCGTGTACATCTTACAAATATTCTATACGAAACAAAAACAGTGTGTATGTATACTATAGATTTCTATAGTATACATACAAAATGTTGCAGGAAATATTTGTATGTTAATAGTTAACATATGAATTTCATGGCTATCGTGCGTAGTGTTGCGTGTAGATGGCGTTTCTCTCGTATCGCCTAACCTCAAAATCCGTCATCCTCTTTCATACAAAAAATATTTTTGAGGGTTTATTTATCATGAATAATCAATAAATCATTAATAATAGAACGAAAGTAACTGAATATACCTAAGGAAGCATGCAAAGTGCCTTTGGAATGATATAATGTCAAAATTCAAAATTTTGTCAAAAGAATGATTACGATATGATGTTTAACACACTACTGAATTTTTCCAATAAATTTTGAACTAATAGTGATAAACTAGTTGATATATACCTTTTTGGAAATGCCAGAGGCTGCTGAATCAGTTGGAATCACACTCATTATTTTATCTCTAGAACTATCAGATCTGGTATTTAGACCCAAAAGGCAGATGAAAGACAAAATTTTTAATTTTGACATTATATCACTGTAAAGTTACGCAGCATTAATAAAATTCATACAAGTGTGTTTTCTAATAATTTTTATCTGATTACTTCATAAAGTCTATGAAAAATCGTAAAGGGCAGCCATATGTTAACTATTAACATACGTATTATTGGCTCAAATGTTAACAATTAACAAATATGTTTGCTGCAATGTTTCTTTTCTTTCAGTGCGTGTATAACATTACTTTCATGTGAATCTTGACCTAGTTCATTAAAACTTTTTCACGGTTGAAGCAATCATAAAAATAAAGCTATTTTAAAATCATGACGCTGCGGGTTCACGCATGTCGTACTTATCCTGCAGCGCATAATGTCATAACAAAGTTTAATAAACCCACTTGATCACGGTGATGCATTATGTTACGTAACGTTTTATTAACAACATTTCATGGGTATTATCTCATACCACTCGCCAGGCAATACCCGAGCAATAAAAATAATCAACTGCGCCCCTTAATTGCAAAAATAGAAGGAAAAAAACCAATCGACAGTCGATCGGCGTATTAAAATTCAATTCAGTAGATAAACGCGGATGAAAAACAAGAAGAAAACGCAGTCCACCTCAACCGAAAAAAGTATCAATATATCGGAGAAAAAAAGCTCGTGGTTTACGAGCAAAACGAGTGTGTGTGTGTGGGGGGGGGGGGGGATTTAGCCATAGAGCCCGAGCGCACGTCCCTCGAGCTTCTCTCCCGCCGGCGCTGCTGGCTCCACCAGCGACAGTAGTATACTGTGAGGCTCACGGCGGCGCACAGAGCGTTTCGGTATTGATCGAATCTCTTCGCAGGACGTCGCGACGCTCGAATGCGTGTGTTCCTGCCTGCCTGCTCGCCCGCCCTCCCCGATCGGCGGCGACCCTCCGACGACTGAGCCCGCGAGGCGAATCCTTGTCCCTTCCTGTACACAGACCGTGGGTATATGTATACCAGCGTTCGCAGGGCATTGTTTCTCGCGCTACCACCGCGCGTGCACGTGCGCACCTATCGACCAAAAAAAAGAAAGAAACATGCGGATGGTTATGGGCACACGTTAGTCCTGGATTTTAATTAGTTTTTTTGTTTTGGACTAAAACTGTGTGAATGTTCCGTTGCCTATATAATATCGAAGGCTCAAACTCCCATTGAAATGAGTTTTTTTAATCAGTTCTGATTGGTAGCGTTTCTGTTAAAGCTGGACCTTTTGTATGGACATTAAAGGGAACATGAATAGTGTATGAAAGCAGTAGGATTGAATGCAATTAAGATTGCTATTAAATCTCTAAAAACACCTCAGCAATGCGTAGAGCATTTTTTACCCATCATAGTTCTGATAAAAAAGAGACACCAGAAGCGTGTGTGCAGCCGTCAGAGGTGAAGAGGAGAGCGGTGGGACAGAACTCGCGCAGAGACATAGCAGCGCGAGCCGAGAGAGGTGCGTCGGTTTCGCTAAAACGTCGCGTTGCATAATTGCGGTGTGCGTGCATAGCGTTTGCGGCGTCGTCGGTGCGGCGGGGCTGAGCCCAGCTGGCCACCGCGTCGCTCGGATCAGCCGAGGCCCATCTGACCCGGAAGCCGCGTATTCGGGTTAAGTGCGCGCTTCCGGCAACAGAACGCGCGCATCGATCACTGTGGATCAGCTCGCACAACGTCCAGTCGTAGTCGAAAGTTTCTCGATGGAAATAGTTGTGTGTAACATTTTGACGTTGGATAGCAGTATAGATGGAATATGGCAAAGCTCAAATATTGGAATCTCTTTAGAACTTGTTATTATTTAACATGTTTCGTGTTTCTACATTGAGGAACTGATTATAAGTAGAATCAGATACATAGAATTCAAGACTTTTACTCGAAGAATTCATTTAAAAAAGAATCGAAACGTTTTATCGAAAAGTTATACTGCTCATTATGCACCATCAGCATCACGCCACGCGTTAAAGAACTCAACTATTCGTTAGATCTCAAGCTAAATCGCAACTAATTAGGGAACATCGACATAAGAAGCAAGAGAAATGTTTAAATACCAGAGCTCGCAGCTGTGTAATTCCGCGTAAACACTAGTCATTGCTTAAAAAAACAAAACAAGAGGAGCCGCAGCATTGCGTGTAATTACCAGTCCACTAAAGATGTCGACTCAGAAAGGGAAAAAGGAGAGCAACGACGCATTGTCTTATCCATTCAGAAATCCGCGCCTCTCTCTTTTTCTCTCTCCCGTGCGAGAGTTTCAAAAATAAATCGCACGCTACATAGCGGTAGCAGGTGTACATCAGCAGCGCGCGTGCAGCGCACGCAAGTTCACGACGCATAGCGTCTCCTTTAACGGGGCATCGTTTACTTTGGCCAGCCGAGCGTGGAACATGTATATACGCGCGCCGCTATGATGTGAGTGTATAGAAGTGCGCGCGCGCTCGCGAAACCCATAAATTGATCTGCTCCATGCGCGCACAAACTGCAGCGATGCAGACGCGCCGGCTTAATCGACTTTGAAAACGAGCACATCTTTTCCCCCTTTTTCATGTGGCGAGACTCTCGCCGTTTCCTCTCACGCTTGCGATGACTAATAAGAGAAAGTTCCCTCTATAATCGAGCTTAATTTCGTATTTGCACTGGTTAATTGAGCCGATTCGCGCCGGGAGTATTTTTAATTGCAAGGAAGTCTAAATTGTTGGAAATTTTATGCAGTTGTGCCTTTAACTTTGAAGTTTACGGAAGAGTGAAATTTTCAATCGCGCATGCCGGTCAAGTGTTTTACACGCTGCGAATGTTCGATATTTTCTAAAGCCATTTTACGTGTTGAACATTTTTTAAAAAACTCATTGCTGCAGAAGTCAACAAGTATATGATCCTATTATTCGATTTTATCCAACAATGTATCTACGGATCCTAGTAACTAAAAAATATTCTTTTTTTCTGGATATCAAAAAGATGCTGTAATGCCAATCCATAGTGTCCCAACAAACCATTCTATACAATATACAATAAACGTTTTTTTCCAAAACTCAATTCTTAATTATGGAAATTAACGAACAATGCATCGCAATTCAGAGCTGTTGAGTGTTCATTGTAATAAGCCTTATCAAAACCTTTTCGCATTTAATCTTAATTTCTTAATGACCAAAGACACGGCAAGTGTCTTTAAGATTGTTCAAATCCTGTATACTATATACGCCTACAGAAGCCTCTGAAGAGCTTGTAATTTGTATACGTGAGTGCTGCAATCCGGTTCTCTTTGAGTAAAATTTGCAATAAACTGTGTAGCAAAGTAAAATGTAAGTAAAAAAAGAGATTTTTAATAGGTACACAGCTAAGATAATCCTTGAGAGTATCAATGGCGTGCGTCCTTAATTACATGATAGCGTCTCACGAGCGTCATTATCACGAAACCACCACTTTAAACGAGGCTCTTAGCTCTCGCTCGCACACTCGCTGATACCGGTTGCCACGTTGATTTCCGCAGCCATTATAGGGCCTTAATAAGGATGGAAGAGTGGCTATAATCCGAGCGGGATTCGCGCGACTGGCCCACGCGCTTCATCGAACATTAACGCGTGGGCGCCACCTCGATCGACTCGACTCTCGGTCGAGTTGCTTGTACTAGACTCGAGACTGGTCGAATCTCGACCCTCTTTCCTTCTCCTCTGTTTCATCTCATGCTACAGTTTTTTGTTGGCAGCTTGTTGCTGTGATTCATATTCATTTTAGATTTAAAAAGTAAACGGCAAGTGACTCTGAATCATCTGGCTTCTTCGAATTATACAGATGTGCCGCCAAGAACACAGTGCGAGCTGAAGCTTAAAAAATATCACAACCTGGTATTATATTTTATCACGTGATTTTCTTCTGCGAAGTTTCTATAACTTGTGCGTTTTATGTCTCCATAGCGTGCGGCTTGATGTATCGGTGCAGTATATATAATCGATACTTCAGTTTATTATACCGAGAGGAGGATGCACTTTAAAAATGCATGAACGTCTGAAGGAAAAAGTTTCCTCTCTCGCTCCGGAGAAGGAGAAGACGAGATAAAGGAGAATCGATAGGTCAGCTTCTTCTTCATCGTGGGTATACATATACAATCTCCTCGCTTGCAGAGAGCGGGAGCTTTGAATTGCGCCTCGACTCGCGTCTCTAATTGGCTGGCCGGCTGCGCAGCTCTCTCTCTCTCTCTCTCTCTCAACTCCTCGAGGTCAGTCGGCTTGTAAAAACTCACCCTATACGCGCGCGATGGGAGCCCTTGGACTCATTGAACAAGTATACGAGAAAAACAAAAATTATAAACTCTTGCGGGATTTGTGTAAACTTATATAGATATGACTTAATTTGCTGTCCTTAAAAGCCAACTTAATTTAAAATGATGAGTTTTTGTTACTACTCGGCCGTAATAGAGTTAGGCATGGAGTTCAAAATACATAATATACATTATGTATTAATACCATGATCCGTTTGTATGAAGAAAGATTTAATGGAAAATGTGGTGATAAACCATTGAAGGGCTTGGCAGGATCGTACGCGAATCTCTTGTACAGAATTTACAACGTCATAATTCGCCACAATGACTGACAGAGTCGCGCGCGCCGCTCGGCTTGTTTATTTTTCACTCCCTCTTCCTTAAGAATTCTTTGGTGGATTACGTCAAGCGCTTCTCGTGCCTCGTGCATGTCAGAGTATATGCTTTACGAATATGTTCGCGCTGATCTCTTGGACTGTACAGTGTACATGTGTAGCCGTTCTGTATAGCCGACTTTGTTTTGTCGCATTTTAACGATGCACCATGTGATGCAATTCAAGAATATCTTTTACCATTGGCTCACTGAGTCATTCGCTTTTATATGTAGATACATTTGCGACTATATCGCATACTCTTTTGCCTCTGATAATAAACCTGAAGTGGAAATGGCGCGTGATATACTGTCGCGCGCTTCTAATTTATTTTACAGTTGTCGCCGAAAGGCATTTTTTCATTATGCAGGAGGAAATAACGGGTCGTCATTATTCGCCGGGTATGACTTCCGTTTTAGGTCGGAAGATTCTGCTTGATAAAAAGCTTATAGTCTTGTGGCTGTAAACTTATATTATATCTGGCTCGTTTCCCAATATCCTGGCTCGTTTTGCAATTATTATTATTATTATTATTATTCTATTTTTATCATTTGGCTAAAATTTTTGTATCAACGCTTTTCTACAAGTAAATCAGCATACAGTACAGTTGTTTTTTTATTAACGATTAAGGAAAGTTGTTTATTTTAATAGAGATTGTATATTTTGAAAAAGCAATCCGAAAACGTAATAAAACAAACTTTGGAAGGCTTACTCAGACATGAAATGATCCTCTATCTGTGTTCGTAAGCGCAGATTAGTTCGTCGAGGTAGCCTTTTTATCGAGAATTAAAAAGAGAGAAAGTATAAGAGAGAGAGAGAAAAAACGAGCGGCTTATAGGCTGGCGAGGAAAGTAATAGCCTTTATACACGAGGCACGTACAAATCGGATCAACGACTTGACCTGCGGCGATCGCCAGCCTTCGTGCAATCACCCTCAAAGCTTCGCTGTCACAATATTTCCTTTTTCGAAATATTGAAAAGGTCCAATTTTTTCTCACATTTTTATCTCGTATTATGTTTGGGCTCAACACTATCATATTGAGTCACGATAATGAAAATGCTGCATCTGGATTTGTAGCAATGCAAATTACTTTTAACGCAAAACGAAAGTCTGCTACAACCTACTATACTACTTTCCTTTATTATAACGTAATAGAAAGTATCTCTCACCGTATCTTTAATGAGCAAAAAAAAATCCAAGTAAAAACCGAGCCGTAGAAGAATCCGTAGGCGTTGGTCGTTGATAAAAATGAGCACGGAAGATAATGTAGAATATCGGCTGACCCCCTTATTTCCTCGGCCGTTTATTGTAACAAGATGCATTTATAGTTAAAGCTGGCGGCGTCATAGCCGCAGAAGCGGCAGCAGTAGCGCTCTTCTTTTTCTTCTCCCCTCTTTCGCTTTCTTCTTCCTCGTCGGCACAGAGCTTTTTATCGCGCCTGATGCAGCGGCAGCAGCAGCACGCTTTTTCCCTCCTTGCCGCGTTGATAACTCTAGCGCGTCGACAACATGCGGCTGTCGATCCCCGAGTCCGAGCACAATAGCCGAGGTGTTGATCGATTTGCTCGCTAGCGTAATTAAAGACCACTGCGAATTTCCGATTTTCTCCATCTCCCTTTTTGATTCACCAGCTGATCACACAAAATACTATCTCGTTATCCAAACGATTTTATTTTTAATATAATAGAAACGAAAGCTCACATTTCAAGCCTCAAACTTTCTCGTATCGCATGTGATACCGATTTCAAGTTATTCCAACTCGTGACTTCGCGGCTATATTTAAATACGAAATATTCGTGTGTAGTAACAGCGCTGTTCGTTTAAAAAAAGTGACTTCTTTGGGTTATTCGGAAAATCACCGCAGGGGGCTTCAATCGATTGTGACCTTGGAAAGACAGAGGGTGCAGAGCCTCGGCGCTCGGATGCACGAGAAACAAAAACTCGAGCATGCGAAGAAAGCGAGAGCTGCCCGCGCCTTTATTCGCCTAAGACTCGCGAGCTTCAAGAGGCCATTGTTAGTCGCTCTCTCAGACTTTTCGAGGGGATGAGTCAGTCGGGCGAGTACAAGTGCGGAGAGCAACGATACAGCATACCCATATGTATTTCTCGATGCACGCATACCACTGAAAGAAAGATCAAGGTACTATAACTCAAAAGGAGAGAGCACTTTGGCAAAAAAATAGTTACCGGTTCTCGGAAACGCAAGGTAGCCGGAGGCTTTTTAATAAAATGTCGTACAAAGTCGCTAAGAGAGCTAATGGCGCTAAGCGCGGCGGTGAGCATCAGCGAAACTTAGCACTCTCGCGGGCAAGAAAAGGCTGGCTTCCGCCCACAGCGGTGTACGCTCGCTCGCCAACGTAAAGAAGCGGGATAGGCTAAGAAGAAGAAGAATAATGAGGTGCTGCGCGGGGAGAAGTGAAAGAAACGCGAGATGAGCGAATATGCAGAACTACTGGCGCTCCACCACGTATTTCATACGAGCTTCAAGCGTCGGCGCGATCTCTGTGTGCGCGTTGCGCCACATCACTAGAGAGGAGAGAGTCGTTAGGTGCAGCTCGCGCGAAAAACTCGTTGCGAAATGCACATTTTCGCTCTCTCTTACACGTGCGCCGAGAGAAGCTGTGCTTGTTTGTATGTATACCGAGGAAAAGCAATGGACGCTGCAGATGTGTGGAAATATCGAGGCTATACCTCCGTATCGCGCATTCCCGCGCGAGCGAAAAAATTCCACGAATGAGTCATGCGGTCCCCTGCCGATCTGTCTCTTATGTAATTTGTCCGGGATGTGGTTTTTAGAGACGGCTCTTTTTGTTGTTGGTGGACTTGGAAGACTGCTATTGTTGCAGTCTTCGGATGGTTTGTATACTACGATCCGAACGAGAATTCGGAATCTTCTCGATCGGATCATGAATCTAGTTGGAATAAATATTTTACGAAGGAAAATCATAGCGGCGCAGAAGCATCATACATTTTCACGCCCCAGCGAGCTGTGAGAATTGTTTTGGCATTACAATGCTCGAAATATGAACGCCTGCATAAGGCCGACAATAGGTACCGTTACGGCAAGTGCTTTAACCGTTCGAAATTGATGCCGGCTATTCAACGCCTTTATTGTCGCTCTCGTCTGAGCTGCGCGCGAGCTTAGACCTAGAATATAGAGAGAGGCTCACGTACGTTTTTTTCAAAATCGTAATAGTCCCAATTGCGCGAGCTACTGTGAATGAACTACATCACCGTATAATATTTCAAGCTTCTATACGCTCATCGTCTCATCCCGCATCACGTGTTCTCTCGCGCTGATTTCACCACTAACCCGACTTCGCGCGCACTGCCTCGAATAAAGCGCTTCCGTCTCTGAATCACAGCAAAACTAGAAGAAAAAGAGGATATAACACGTATAAGCTCTGGATGGACGGAAATACATTCGCTGCCATTGTCGTCGTACGGCACTTTTTCAAGCGTGACCTTGCGGTACCTTCTGGCTGCAGCCGGTGTGTTGTATATAGACGTATACACGGCTCTTCGCTTCTACGGATCTATAATACACGCACCGCAACCGCGGCGAGTATAGAGCGACGTCGGTGAAACCGGCAAAGTGCCTGATATTCGCAGGGCTTGATTCTCTGATGCCTATGTGCATCGACGCGTGGATCGTCGACGTGTCCGTGTGTATGCATAATAGCGTCGCCTCGTGTCGATCTCTGTAATTGGGTTTTGATTTGTTGGCATAGCAGCACAGCGCAGTCTGCCGTTATATATAATTCACGAGAATCGTAAATATAACCGTGGGCTATGAAGTCCCAAGAGCGCCAGTCTAATCTTAGTTCCCGAAATCAAAAGTGAAATTCGAGGCAACTTCAAACAAGACCAGCTGCATCGGAGCGGTAAACTCTCCAAAATCACGTCCCTGATAATCGATCATCTTCGCTTCTCCGTACAATGCAGAAGGAGTAGACTCGATGAAATTGAAAAAGAATGGGACAAAACTAAAATAGAGCATCCGAGAGTGGCGGTGACAGATAGAGAAGAAGAAGCAACGGAGCGCGCTGCAGCCGGCATTGAAACGAAGCCACACACACACATCGCACAGTGTATACGAACGCTGCTGCCGGCGACGTCTCTCGGGGTCGCTAACCCGACGCCCGTCTTTCCACACACAGAGCAGTAGCAGCAATACGGCCCGTACTTTCGTCTTTCTCGCCTCTGCGTGTACTCCTGGCTTCCGCGATGAGCCTTTCTCTCTTTGCCCTTCCTCGCTGCGTCTCTTTCCGTTCCTCTCTCTCTCTCTCCTACACTCCCCTTGCTCTTCCCGCTTTTATTTTTTGCCCTGCGTTGTTCTCCCGTTCGCTCAACTGTACAACTTTTAAATCGAGAGGCGATACAGTGAGTAAATCGGATATCGATGCACGTCGCGAGGATGACGCAGCCGTTGTAGTTCTGTGCGATTAAACTTTGCTGGAAACAACTCTTCACGCGATGGGAAAGGCAAATACACACAGGCACACAGGCAGTTTTCAATTAGCTATTCTCAACGCTTATCGCGCTCGCTCTTATTTTCTTCGCTGATTAATCGGAAAAATTCGCACGCTCGCTTTATTAATCAGGTGACCCTGTTTCATCGCCTCTTTCCCGGCTGCCGCAACGACGCTGCATATAATGAGCGAAGCGTAATTCGCGCAGCAGGTGTGTAATTCATAAGCCGATCGAGCGTGCTCTCGAAAGCGAAACTGTCTTTTGTTTTCGTGCATACGCTCTCGCTCGATAAACTGTGACAAAATTAAAACGATGCAGTAAACGTCTTTCTCGAGCACCAGCCAATATGCGGTTTCATCTTCGTCTTCCGACGACGCATAACCATATAACGCGAAAGCCCGATTACGCGGATCCGGCGTTCGACCCACAGCCGCTGCTATGGGTGTGTGTTTGTGTGGGTGACGCGAGTTAGATATTGGGAGGAGGAAGGCGGCCGGCGGTCGTTTATGCTTTCCGTGCGCAGAGCATACACGTCGGTTCATACGGGAAATTATCCGTCTGGGCTAATAATAAACCGTACAGCGCGCTCGCTCTCGCGATGCCACGCCTACGTAGGCCGCTGACTCCGCGAGAGCGCGCGAAACTATACTCCCGCTCTTTTCGATGTGTATGTGGATTCTCTGCCGCGCCACACGCTCTTTTTACGCTGTTTACACGCGTAAATGCACTGGATCGTCTCTGTCTCTCTTCTCCTCGTGTGCGCGCGCGTCAGTATGCCGTAATTACGTGCGAAGTGTAACGATGACACTACTTTTTTTCTGTTTACGCAAGGCTGACAACGGCGTTATTACGAGGCGATGATCGCGTCCAATTACACACGGGTGTGCGCTATTGTGCTGCACTGGATTTTTATTCGGATTCCGCTGCGGCTCGAATAACTCCCTCTATAGTTTGAAAATTCAATGCGGCTTTTTGCTCGATCAGTGCGTATAAGTAACCGAGAGCACTCGGAGTTTGCGCTCAAACTCGAGGACAACAGCTCCTTTGTGCTCGGCGCGTTGGTCCGCGGAGTGACTTCTCTTGGCGTAGGTAAACTCGTATCTTCATGAATGCAATTTGCTGAGAGAGCTGAGGCCTCTCGAGAAAGGGAGATTGACAGTTTGCCAGAAAGCCCGTTAGTTTTGCGAAACGGCAGAGGAATACGAAGGTTCAAGTGCAACGCGCGATATCATGCTCCCTGATTGTGAATCGAAGCTATGTATAACGAAACTACCAATGAGGAGGGACGACGCGGATAAAATTAGACTGACTAAAATCGCGATCTCCATGCGCTGAACGCAGTTAATGTAATACGTAATATAGGCCGAGCGAATCTTCAATACATGCATTGCAAGTTATTATAACCCTCGCGTGTATTAGCATGAGAAGATCGTTTGGAAATGCAAATCCGACCATTTAAAAACAGAGTCGGGCTAAAGAGAGACGTCAGCCAGACGCGAGCAAGTATGCGTTTACGTGCTGGCGGCAGCGGCAGAGAGGAAGGAAAAGGAGTGTAGGCTCGAGAGAGATAACCCGGGAGTCACGCGAATTACGCCGATTGAGAGGGAGAGCGCTGAATGGCAAATCGTGATCGGCCTCCTCCTCCTTCTCTCTCTCTCTTTCTCTCTCTCTCTCTCTCTCTCTCTCTCTCTCATTCTGCCACGTGACTCTCCGAGATTGCTCTGAATTAAACGCGATAGCTTCGGCTCTCTCGAGACGTAATTTTAGGACTGACGGATTCCTGCGCCTATCGCGCGAGCAAACAGAAGCAACCTGTAATTCTTCCAACGCCGAACGGAGACTTATGGCGTAATCGACTTTATTCAGTAGCTTCTATACAATGTCTTTGTACACGATTATTCTACTTGTATCATCATATACAGAGAAAAACGAAGAAGTTTAGAAGCACACAGCTGCGCTCAATAATTCATGCGCGGGGCATAAAATAAAGATCCATCGTCGAGCCTCTGTTTATCCAGGCTCGTTTTCTTATCGCTCTCCCGCCCGTAAAAGCTCGCAACAACAACGAGCGCCTCCGCCCACGTACATGAATATGCGAAAATCTCTCTCTCTCTCTCTCTCTCTCTCTCTCTCTCTCTCTCTCTCTCTCTCGAGGAGGCTATACTCAGCCGCGTTAATTAGAAAGTCAGATTGAAGGAGAGCTGCACGCGAGCCTAGCCGATCGCCACCTATATCTTCGAGCCTCAACTTTTTGCTGCTATTCTCTTCGTTTCGCGCCTCGTCGTCACACTGTACACGCTTGTACATTCAAATTGATTAGCGAGCGCGCTTCTTCTTCTTATTCTCTCTCGCGTACACTCCCTGTGTGACCAGCAGTGGGTCAATCGGCGGCAGAAGTAGGTATGATGCAACGGCTGGTGTGTGCACACTTGTAACGTGCTTTTTGCCGGCCGCAAAAGCGCTTATCTCTCGCGTTCTCCCAGTCACACCGCGGAGCTTTTCGAGGTCGAAACGCGATCGCGTCAGTCACGGTTCGAGCTATTGGGAAGGAGAAAAAAAACCGAGAAGAAGACGCGAGTCGTTCTATTTTCTTCTACGGCTTACTGGCTCGCCAGAGACTGTAATCCCGGGTCTTCTTCGCACCTCGGCTAACCTACTAATGGTTCAGTTCGGTTCGGACACGATCATCGCGTGTACCTCGTCGGAAGTGATATCGGACCGTCGAATAAACAGTCCAGCAGAGCGAAAAACGCGAATTCGTGAGTCGCGAGCAAAGAGCGACTGGAACGAGCGCACACGTCAATTTATTTTGCCGCTGTTTTACGTAACGCCCGCGTCTCGCTCTCTCGGTGCTTTCTGTCAGTGCACGAACGGGGAGAAACTGCAGTCGTCGAAGATGGAACGTCGAGCTCGTATAAAGCTATATTATAGCGACACGGCGGCCGCCTGACGAGCGTTCGGTGATAATTTCGGAGTAAATGGGACCCAGGTGCTGCAGCTCTCATTGCAGCTGGTCGCCGCGCCGCGACGTGTGTTATAAGTCTCGTTTTCTGTGTCACTGATCGCGTACGTCCATATGTGCGACTCGCGATTGATCGTCGTCTTAATGTTTACGGACAGTTTATGTACATCGTTTTGTTAGCGTGTTATTGTTTACTTTGAGTTTGCTGTGTTGGATTATAGTTTATTTTTCGTTCGCGTTGTTTTAGACACCTGTTATGTAAAGTGTTCAGGTTAATGAGTCAATCTGGCTTTTGTGCTTAATATATACTAACTAGCGTTAATTCGTTTATACAAGAATTCGATTATGGCTATGTTACATTTAACGTTGATCGCCAACGTCATTAATAAGGCGCTCATCACTACTATATCGAGTAGAGTCGACCTGGTAAGTCTGAATCGAAATTTTGGGTTTAGGTGCTGGGTTGTGTAATCCAAAGACTTGGCAGAAAAGCGATGAAACCTCTAGCATTCTTCTAAACGTCAAACTTTAGTGACTGATCTGAATATCTATCACCCAAACTTTCGTGTTTCTCGATTTTTCTCACTGACATTAGCTGTTGAAAAATACCTGGTTAAATCGAGTTAGTCACCTGTTGATTCTCCTTTTAAATCTACGAATTACACGATTCAATAGCTATAAACAAAAGATCGAGCATTTACTCTGAGAAGTAAATATACTGAAGTCTTTTTTATGAGATTCCGAGTATTCGATAAGGAAAATTGCGTTTATTTTAAAAAAGCTCATTTTCTCTGCTCATTGCATCGCAATGAAACAAATCAAAGAAGCCTTGTCCATATAACCAGTGCCCGCTAATAATAAATCGATCATAAGCATTAGTCCCGTAATAATGCACGTAAGATGCCTGCATAATGCATCGACGCTGTTAACTTACATAATATCCTCCTGCCGAGATGATGCATACAATCGCACCGGCGCACACACGACCAAACAAAGTCCGTAATAAAATTCCGATTCCGCGGCGTTATCTCTGCCGGTCTCTCGGAACATCATCCGCGCGCGGGCGAGAGATACAGATAAGAGACCATTATCGACCTGAGGCAACTCCAGAAAAAGAGCTCGCACGTATACTAACGTCGGTTTCTCCTTTTATTTTTTGCTTGCAGACAGTTCTAGAGGACGGCAACAACGACGATAAAATGGCCGACACGAGTCAACAGCAGCAGGAGGCGCCGGAACCACCTCAGACCAATGGCGCCGTCGACGGACTCACAGAGGAGGAGAAGAGCAAAATAAGGCCCGCGGATATTGACGCTGTGAGTAGACGTAGGACAACACTCGTATGTATGCACTCTTCTGGCACCACATCCTCCTTCACTTGTTGATACTATGACGACTAGGCTTTGCAGAGTGTTATTTTTGTTTCGCGAGTGACGTGTACTTTCGATCGGAGGATAACCACCGGTTATTCCGCGCAGACAGCTTGCAATCAATGCGGTGCATATAGCTGTGTTTGTTTTACGCCCGATAGTGCCTTTCTGTATAATATATTTATAGTCTCTGACCTTAAACTAGGTTGGATATTGGAGGGAAGCCAAAAACGACGAAGCTTGCAACATTTTTTCCATCGTCGATTTTTTGTTACGAAAAATCTTGGTTTAACGATACCCGTCTTTTTCTTCTTGAAGAAAGCGTCAAGCTGCGTTAATAATAATGGTGAATGAACGTTTGCAGGACATGAGGGAAATGGAAAGGAGAAAGCGCGTCGAGATGATGATGAACTCACGGCTATTCAGGGAAGAGCTCGAACGTATCATAGAAACACAAATGAAGGATGGCGCTGGTCCTTCTGGACTGTTGCAGCAGATCTCTGAAATGATGGGACCTCAAGGAGCTCGTTTCAATGCCAATGCGTTCAGAAGTAAGTGATTGTCACATTGTTGTCGGTCATAACTTATTCACTGCAAGCACAGAATTTTCCTCCTGGATTTTAAAGTGTGGTAATGGTTTGGGTTTTTACTATTCAAACTCATTAAATAATCGAAAGAAACACAACTTGCGCGTTAATACTTTGATAGAAGTCTATATTTACGCTTTTAACATACACCAGTAACTTATTATTTATGCGACTAAATATTAAAGTACGTACACTCGTGTCTAGTAAATTATACAGAATATTCATTAAATTTTAATTTTTCAGACTCGAATTGCGTCGTCCCGATAAACGACATACGTGGAGTGGAGAGCATGGGCTATGCCAAGGGCGAAAAATTGCTTCGATGCAAGCTCGCCGCAGTCTTCCGGCTGCTAGACTTGTACGGCTGGACGCAAGGTGTCGGCGGCATGATTACTGCGCGACTCAACCAGGACCAAGAGCACTTCCTTGTCAATCCCTACGGACTTCTCTATCATGAGACCACTGCCTCGAGTCTCGTCAAGGCTGACATGCAGGGCGGCATCGTCGAGCAGGGCACGACGAATTTTGGCGTACACATCGCCAGCTATCAACTACACTCGACAATCCATGCAGCGCGACCCGACATCAAGTGCATCGTACACATTGCGACGCCCTCCGTCACAGCCGTGAGTGTGCTAAACCTACTTGAATGCAGTGTTGCTGTATACGCAATGTGAAAATATTGTGTTATTGATCGATGCTTGAATCCTTGTTTACACGAAACATTCTATCTTACAGATATCGGCAACGAAAAGTGGTATTTTACCTCTTGGTCAAGAAAGTATCGTGATCGGTGAGGTTAGCACCCATCATTACATCAGTGGCGCCAATTTGGATCCGGAGGAGCGTGAAAAGCTAGCCCGAAACTTCGGTCCCATTAACAAGGTGATGCTGCTGACGAATCGCGGTGCGTTGTGCTGTGGTGAAACTGTTGAGGAAGCCTTCTATAATGTCTACAACACGGTGCTGGCCTGCGAGACGCAGCTCAAACTGATGCCTTTGGGTGTCGATAATCTTAGTCTGATATCAGATGAGACACGAAAGGCTATCTATGAGGCCTCGCGAAAGGCTCCAGTACCGCAACAAAGCAGTGTGGCTGAACCTTCGCCTCTCGCCGAGAAGCTTGAGAAGCGCTGGCGCATCGGTGGCACGGAATTCGAGGCCCTAATGCGCATGCTCGACAACGCAGTGAGTATTTAATTTTAGTGGTATAGGTGTGTCAGATGTAATCAAAATTCAGACCGTTCATGATGGAAAAAATAATAGAGAGCCTTTTAGAAAATATAGTCCAATGACACTTTAATATTAGTCTTGTGGAAAATTAATAATGTTTTTATTTTACACATTTTCTCGTGATTATTTAGAATTAAAAAAAATTGAAAATAGTAATTAATCCATGATTTTTTTAACAGGGCTTCCGCACTGGATACATCTATAGACATCCTTTAGTCAAAAGCGAACCTCCTAGGCCAAGAAATGACGTTGAAGTACCGCCAGCTGTTTCTTCTCTTGGTTATCTGCTCGAGGAAGAGGAATTATATAAACAAGGGTAAGCTGGCGCACAATTTCGTATCTCGTTATTTACTTATTTTTCTTTCTAATTATTCAACTTAGTTGATTTTACGCAATGAAGAATAAACATCGAAATAAAACATGAATTTATGTTTCAGCTTGTGGAAGGGTGGACGCAAAGGAACTGATAGAACGCGTTGGCTTAATTCACCAAATGTTTACCAGAAAGTAGAAATCCTGGAGACTGGCACACCAGACCCAAAGAAGATTACTAAGGTAGAAGTCATAACTTTCGAAGATAAGACCGATTAATTTTTTTTTTAATCGAAAATACTTTTTATTATTTTTACTCGCATAAACGTAATATAAACAAAAAATAACTCAACTGTCATGACGCTTAAAAAGTAGTTAACTATGTTTATCGGCGTTGCTTTTAATATAGAATTTATGAATGAATTTATAAAGATCAAATTATAAGAGTATGATATGATATATATGATATATATATATATATATATATATATATAGACGTTATTATGATGAAATTTAAGAAATGATATTAACGATCGACGAATCATTGTTCTCTGCTTCGATGCTCTTTGAGCTTGCTTCGAATTTTATAGAAACTCTTCGGGCATTCCAAGTAATGCATTCCATTTTTAATTATTCTATATCTTCTCGCCTTATCTGTTAAGTAGTTTTGATGTTTTTAAATGTTGTGCAATTTAACAGTGCCGTTAATGATCAAAGCGCTGAAACTCATAAGATAGCCTAGTTCCTCAGCACAGTGCTGGTAACAACTCACACACACACACACACACACACACACATATATATATGTATATATATATATATATATTGTGTTTGTATTTTAGCGTGAAAAGTAATGTCTATTGTAGCTTTTCAATATTTCAATAAAAGCAAATACTGCTCAATCGTCATCACAAAACTACTTCAGTATTCTCCCAATCAATCACTAGTATAATTTAGATTCTTAGAGTATTAGAGCATGAAATAGTCTCTTACTATACTTCTAAAAATATCTCTTCAAAAAAATGTGTGCCTGTTGGTCATCATCAAAGCTTTCGGTGGCCTCGGCATCAAACATCCACTGCATCCACAAAACCAGATTCGTCGACTAAAATGACAATAAATATTATATTCTTAAAAAATGAATACCATGGAACGCATTCCGAAGTTCATAAAGAAATAGGAACAATTTAAACATCGACGAAACGGCTCAATAAGCTTTATTGGAGACTAGCAGGCACACAGCTCGCGTTGACAGAGTGGCCAAAAATTAGTTGTGATTGTATTGCGATGATATTGGAAGAGTTTTTGTACTTCATAATGAGACTGAAGTCAAAATTAAAATACTAATAATTTACGTGGTCGGGCCGTCTATAATGCTCTGGTTTTGTGCGCAGTGGGTGTCCGATGGCTCGCCGACACACAGCAGCACACCAGTCAAGATTGATGGCGCACTCCAGTTTGTACCGAAAAATACTAATCCAAAAGAATTCAAGCAACTTCAACAACAGGTTCGTGCGTCTTTTTGTATATTCAAAACGGTGTAAAAATACAGATTTTTATTAAATATTGCTATTTGTAGATAAAAGATTACCGACGAGCTGACAAAATTTCCGCTGGTCCACAATCACATATTCTGGAAGGTGTGACGTGGGAGGAAGCGAAAAAGATGCAGGTGAGTTTTTAACTACTACATTTTTATTACAAGAGACAGTCTATAAAAATTATTAGCTGTTGTAATATTTTGTTGCATTTATTATATTATCTCTGTTTATATATTCATTTAAAAGATGACAAATGTTGAGTATATAATGAATTTGTTAAAAAACATGAAGCTTAAAGTAGACTATGAATTAATAATGCCTTAATATTTAAAGGATGCAACAATAAGTGGCACTGGTGAACAAGTTGTTCTTGTTGGAGCTGCTAGCAAAGGTATTATCCAGAGAGGTTTTCAACATAACGCAATGGTGTACAAAACTCCATATGCAAAGAATCCCTTCGATGCAGTTACCGATCAAGAGTTGGATCAATACAAGAAAGAAATTGAACGTAAAACTAAAGGAGATCCTTGTATGTATTAGAATATATTTCATAAATATATAATTTTAAAGTCTATTTGATATTTTTTTACTTAAATCATATAATTTTATTAGGAATATATTTATATCAAATGTATCCTCAACTTTCTAGATGATGAATCGCAATCGGAATCTGAGGCACTTTCATCCTTTAATATAAGTCGCGCCACCCATGAATCCAGCACTGCCAAAAGTCCAATTCAATCTCCAGTTTCTGTAACCTCAGAGACAGAAGAAGAAAGCAGAGACGGTAAAGAAATATTTGCTTAATCTTCGTTTATGTTTACTGGCCAACCTTAATTCCAATAAATACATGCATTATTTTTATTCTAATAGAGCCAAAAGTATTACGGATAGAAACCAAACAAGTGCCTGCACCGAGTCAACCAGAAGTTGTGCTAAGTGATGGTAAGTAGAAGTGTTGTATATCATAATCGTTCTAAAAACGATTTTATGGTGATTTGTTTTAACAATCTTTAAACTTCGGGTTGTATTATTCTATGCGCTATTATCCACTTGAGGTAATGTCGAATAGTTTCAATATTTAAAAGTTACGGTGCATGAAAATTTATGCATGAGCATGAAAAATTTGTGACGCAGAACGATCAGTCAAAATTTCGGTGGCGGGGAATTCAGTTGCACGGCGGGAGGATGTAAAGTCAGAGCACTCAAAAGCTCAGCGTGCAACAAACGTTAAAACAGGTGAGATTTGGATATCACCGAAATCAATGAAACCGCACCCCCAATTGTATTATACGCAAATGATACATATAAGTTGTATGCTATTTGTGTTTTCTTAATCACTAGTCAGTTAAAAATATCGTCGGCATAGTTGTATTTGATTTTAATTTTAATCCTCGTACTTTATTTTTATTTAACCGAACTAACAGTTAGTTTAAAAAACTTGTTTTTTTTTTATTCTTAAATATTCGATTTTTTTTAACATTCTTAGATAAAATATGTAGCTTATCATTATTTATTATTTTACATTACTCATTTACAAATAATGTATACGTTATTGTAGTTAATATGAAACTTTGAACTTTATTAAATACACTCCGATGATCTTGTCTTGACAGTGTCTTTTTTTATCTATGAATGTACCACATACTATAATGTCATTTTAAATTCAATTCATGTGACACAGTGAATGCTGATTTTCTCAATGAGCAACGTCGCTCCGAGATGTTGACCCGTAGGAATGCCAACGGACGAGGTAAGTTCTGTGGACTTTCATTCCACAGAACTAAAAACTGCTTATGATCTTTGCTTTCGGATGCTAAAATTGGCTCCTCCCAATGTGTAATCCTTGCTGACCTTAACAGTTGCTTCAATAAATATAATATTTTTTTTATGGCACTCGCACCTCTTGCTATTGGACACACATTCCTTGTCACGCATTCATTTGCTTTGCATTACCTGTCATTCATCAAAGTTTCAGGATAATTTTATACTTTTAATATCTTGAATATTTTCATACTGCTACCTTAATATTCCTTATCCTGTTGTTATTCACAATCGTAAAAACATAATACAGATTGCACATTATTAACTAAGCAATATCTCATAAAAAATCGGTCAAGCTTTATGCCTTATTTTAAATTAATTAAATATTTTTAACTTATGTTTGCTGTTATTCGTATGGCAAGAATGTTTTATTAATGCATTCGAAAATATATCCAATCTTTTCATGAGTGATATACGTGTTTAGTGATATTTACAATAAAAAATAAGTTAGAAAAATAATCTTCAAACAATGCTTTGAACAATTGCTAAGTGTTTAAAAAATTTTTAATATTCAATTATGAAATTAAAATTAGAAAAAGTTTTTAGATGTACATGCAAATTTGTATCAATATGAAGATGATTGCTGAAAATACTAGCATTTATAGGTCACTTTTGTTCAAACAGAAACTCCATTTTTTATTAGATATTGTTGAAATATGTCTTAATAATGTATTATTAGGACTTTTTAAGGTATTTAATTTCGAATGTTGCATCCGAATGATGAATTATATAGTTGCTGAGGTTTATAAAATTTTGTTTGTTGTAAGTTAAAAAAATAAAAAAGAATGAATGAGCAATCGCCAGGGGTGCGAGTAGCTCGCACGTGCTGCGTCTTGTCCAACTTGATTGTTTTCTTTTCTTTAATTTTATTTTATACTTTAGTCGTGTATGTGTGTTTGGTGGGTGTGTGGTTGCAGGAGTTTCCGGTGTATCAAGGCTCAGTAGCAGCAGAAGTATCAGCAGCAGCAGCAGCAGCAGCAGCATCAACGAACATTATTGCTCGTGGAGCGAAATCTGTCAGCCTTGTTATATTGAAACAACGAGAGTCGAAAAACTGGCGCAACCCATGAAGGCTCTGATTACTGATGTTCAGAATATTTCAACGATTAAGCGCAAGATGAAAAAACGAGAGTTTTTCGAAAACTATGAGAAAAGATTTAAAAATAATGCCAATATGCGCGTTGAAAACGTAACAGAAGCTAAAACGATCGAATCGACGAGTGACGTTGACATTTGCGAAGATAGTAATAAACTATGTAAGGCTAGAAGACAACTCCAAGAAGAAATGAACGAGAAAGAGTTGGTTCGTGACGTACAGTATTCGAAAACTGCAGATATAAGCTTTGCTCAAAAAATTAACCTGCCAGTAGAATGCAAAATTACGGAAAGAAACATTTACAACGTAAATTATAAGCAAAATCAAAATCTGGTGTACCCTCCTACTGGAATCGAAACAAGTATGAGTAATAACAATCAGTTTGCCGATGTCAAAATTTATGACAAATATAAAAAACCGAACGTCAAAAGCACAGGAAGAGCAACTACACTCTCAGAAGATATTATCGATAACAGATCTTTGTTCCAAACGGAAAGCACAATCTGTAATTCTTGTTATAATAATAGTGATGAAGTAACAAACTACGTGAACGAATTAGAAATTTTTGTAAATAATGTTCAGAATACTGTCGAATCTACTGAAGAGAATCCCACTATTGAATTGCAATTGAACGATAATGACACTGAGGAACATCAATTTAATATTGTTAGCACTAAAGAAAATTCGTTGGATAGTACTTTGAAAGCTTCTTTAAATGAAACTGATTATCACAAAAATAGACAAGAATGGAATGAATACAACAACAGCGAAAGCTTATGCGTTATAGATTCTGATGCGTGTCAAAATATTAATAGATATGTAAATGAATTGGAGGTGTCTGTTTATCGGTATTCTGATGTGTGCAGTAATGAAGAACAAAAGGAAGATTCTAAACAAAAACTTGTGATTATAGAAAAAAGGGACTACAAGAACAATAATTGTTCTGTGAATAACCCTATAGATTCAAAGTTCATTCAAGTAGAAATTATTAATAATTTGGACGATAAAAATAGTTTAGAAGCGACTAACTATGTTAACGAAGTAGAATTCTTAGTTTGTGACCATTCTCATTTTCTTGAAAGTGATACGACAGTAAATAGTATCACTGAAGACCCTTTAAAATTATCATTAAAAAATAACACAACACATGCAGATAGTACTAGACAAGACACTAGTATTTGGAACATACAAAAAGTAGATTTAGCATCTACAGAAGATATATCGAAGAAATGGCAATTTGAAAAGAATGAAGATTGCAAAGTAAATAAGATGCTTGAAAAGGATTCTCTAGTTTACAAACATTCTACACCTCTCGACACTGATGATATTGAAAAAAATCCTCTAGATGTCAGTTTAAACATATTTTTGGCAAATGAAAAAGACTCTGTACTCGAAAAATCTTTTGAAAATATAACAGTAAAAGAAGAGGATATAAGTATAGATTCTTGCAAAAAGAAATCTGACAATAATGGAAATCTTTGGTTGTCAATGATCAATGACAGTTCTAACTTTATAGAAGATACTCCTGATCAATCGAGAGAAATATTTAAATCAGTACCCAATTGTTTGGATTTCACTTATTCCGAAATCGACAAATATAGTGAAGATTACAGTCCTGCATCTACAACACATTGCAGCTTCTTTGGAGACGAGGATGAAGTCGTGAACCAAATCTCACGGCGTGACAGCCTTGTCGAGGTCGTCAGCAGTATAAATGTCGATATGAAACCCACTAGTAAACTTACAGTGGATACTTTAGCAGACACTGAAAATTCTGTAAAATATAATTTAGATTCTCAGAATATGAGTCTCATTTATAGCATCACTCCACCCAATGATATAGGCGATTCTAGTAAAAATACTACCATCACAGAAGATATCCTGGAGGATAACGAAGAAGAGTATGAAACATTCGACAATTATATCGACAACGAAGATGCGAATTTGATTAATCTTTTAAATAATACTGATAAGAAAGAATTAGTTAATATGAATAAAACTACAGAACTATCTGAAGCTTCCTTTTTATCAAACTTTTCAAACCAAGGATCAGATATCTTGGAATTACCAAGTCACACATATCTTGATTTGAAGAAATCTAGTGACGAAATATTTCATAAAAATATGAGTTCGTCTGTCAATCAAATTTTGACGGAGTTGAATGATGCCGAAGTTTTCGTGACTGCTGAAAATTTGGTCGATCAGATAATAGATTATGTTGCCTGTTTAGATCTAAGACGTAATACTGCAGTATACTCCAAAGAAGAATTAAAGAGTTTTATTCGAAAAAAAGTTTCGTCGTTAAACTTTGCAAGAAAATTAGCTAAGGACTTGGTTGGAAATTTGCCGTGTTATAACGATGCCAACAATTCTACAAATTTGAAGGTTAGTAATACTGATGAATCGAGCAGATTAGAATCATTAGACCAAACTGTATATGTTATTCGTGAAATCATTCATCATGTAGTTGATAAGGATAGCTTAGGTAATAAGTGTGACGTTAAGTCCAAAAAAACAGTAACCGACAAGAAAGTCAAAGAGTCTATGAATATAGAATTGAAGGGTCTTAAAGATGATTACGATGTTGAAGATGAACAAAGTTTGAAGTGCTCAACTCCAAAAATGCTATTATCACCTGTCAGGTCAAGAAACAGTAGTTTCTCTGAAGAACATATTTCAACTAACTTCGAAAATGATACTGAAAATCATGAAATTGATGAAGATAATGTTACAGCAAGTTCAAAAAGTCAACAAAGTTCGGATACAGCTGTATCGTCCCATTTTTCACCTTCAACAGAATCTCAAAATTTTGCAGAGCAAGAAATTACTTCTGAATCCACAGACAATGATACAAAATCTGATAATAGCAAAGAAAAACCCAGTGATAGCGGAAACATTCAAAAGAATCAGTGCATTTCTGCTAATTTACATTTAAATCCTTTAATTAATACAAATCATCACGTATGTTCTGAAGATCAAGAATGTCAAAATTTAACAAATAAAATAAGTTTTTGTGTGATTGAATGTTCAAATGATGAACATTTAAATCTAAGACAAGATTTGCACAATGATATTCTTGTAGACAAAAGAGACAGTGATACAGGCTCCGATGAAAGTATTAGAGATTTTATGGAAAGATTTATGAATTGTCAAGAAGAAATCGATCAAATGTGGCAAGAGAGTGAAGACAGGTTAGAGAAAATATATGCAACAGAAAGACTTGGTGAAATTTCAAATCTCAAAAAAGGAATTATGGTTTGTCAAGAAAATATACGCGAGTTGCATCGAAAGATCGAGGTTGAGGCTGCATCGATATTATCAGGCATAGAAGAGGAGTCGACATCTTTTATTTGCATTGAAAATGACTCTGACGGTACTGCCGAAACTCATGTGCGATTTGATCCAGTCGATAAAAATTGTACCTGCTGTCGTTCAGCTGATGAAACTGTAGTATTAGAAAATACTACGACTCAGATTTTGTCACCGATATCTGAAGAACCTGATTTAGAATTGTTGGAAACGGCTGAATTACAAGCTGCAAACTCTTTCGAAACCTTACCACCAATATTTGATGAACAAGAGTTTCATTCTTCTTACGACGATATTGTTGACGAAGAAAGCGACTCGCGAACAATGGAATTTTACTCATGTCAAAATTCTACCTCCATGAAATCATGCGGCGATGCAGAATTTACGGATTCTACCTTTGCTATATCAGCAGAGGAGATAAGTAATTTCGAGAAAGCTTACAGCGCAGATATCTCGACTAATAATGACACTGTCTCAGCCAGTTCAACAATAGTTTATTCATCTGAAAGGGGCACCTTGGATGTAAATTCAATCAGCCTGCCCGCTAATGTTACGGGAAATTTGGCTGACATATCAAGCGATAGTTCTCAGGCTGGAAATAATGAAGAAGTCATTCTGGAATACATGACATACTCTTACGATACGAAAGAATTCATAAAATTAGAAAGAGCTTGCAGCACAGACGATTCAAACTGTGCCGATACTATGCATTTCAACTCGTTGTTATCAAATCACGTCGTATGAATCTTCAGACAATTTCAGAAATAGTATAGTTACTAAGAAGATAATAACGTATATTGTATAAGACTCGCTCTGCAGCAGGATTGCGGAGACTTTTTAAATTATTTAGCATAAATAGGTCGTTATATGCTCAACTTTAATACGAAAGTTGTTCTTATAATATTGAGGGTGATAATAGTTTTAACCGTAGTACAAGGTTAATTTCAAAGCATTATTTGAATGAGAGAATAACAGAAACATATAGACTTTACTTTAGTTGAATTAACTATAGTTACCAAATAGTATTCAAAAAGTATTATTTATGCGATATTAATGTTCTGCTCCTCTAAAATTTAGCTTTTTAAGCTTTTAAATTTATGCATATTTCTATGTGAATAATTCTAGTATGTAATTTCTTTCAACCTACATATTTTTGGCTTTATATGGAATACCTCATATTTTAAGTTACAGTTATTGCAATAAATATTTCATGATATTATAATATATACGCAATTTCGTTTTTATTTAGATTTATTTCATTGATCACTTAAAGATAGAGCCTAATTACAATATATTTTTCTAATGCTGTAGTTTATGATATAAAACTTTTTTCAATCTCTATTGATTATTGTATTTAGGTTCTATTTATCTGCATAAGTTTTTTTTTTCATTTCGTCTTTTACTAGAAGAAAATCTTTTTCATATGCCCATAATCAAGTAAATATTGAATTTTAGATCAAAAGTAAGCTTTATCAGTTAATAAAAAAAGTATTTTCTTCTAGTTAAAATTAGTTCATGGTGTTTGATATTTAATAGAGCATGCTATAACTCCCAAGATAACCTAATCATCATAAGAGAAGAAAATCCTTAACTAACAGGTAAGCTTGGTTTCATTTTTTGGCACTCACAAACCCCCAAAACGAGCCGTATCATAATCAAACATAAAACTAATACAGCAAAAATAGTTGTACTTATTTTAGAAGCTTTAATTGCAATATCTCTGTTACAGGTGAAAATACCGTCAATGGCGACCACTCGGATGCCCACCACAGCACTTTCTCGCACAGTAGTAAGGAGGTATGTCGTAATTACATTAAATATTTGATTGATAACAACCATACAAAGGCTATACTGAATTTTCCAATTTTATTATTTAAATTATCTTTATAAAAATATGGCCATTTTAAAACTTTTAACTAATTACTTTTTGTTATATTTATTTATTTGAAACTTATTTATAATATAAATTTAGATGTATAACCTGATATTTGAACCTTTTATCTATATTATTTCTAAGATTTGAAGTTCAGTATAGTTAAATCTAACAAACATGGAAAATCTTAAAATATTCACAGTTATGGAAACACATAAAAAAAGTATTCTATAATCATGATTTGATTAAAATTTCATTCATTTATATTTGTATAATAGAAAGCTACTGATTTATTCACTAGATTACTATCTTATTTGAATAAAGCCAAGCTTTCTTGCTCATAAGCTGCTTGCATGATATTTCTCAATTTTTGTATTAAAGTAAGTTGGATTAGACAACAATCAATCAGATAACTATCATCTTATTTGATGCAGAGAATAAATTATTCGATATTAATAAAAATTATATTGAGGCAAAATAGAGTATAAATTGAATCAGATTGTTGGGGTTGATCAACTTGATTGTTGTCTCATCTTGATGCAAGAGGCGAGTGAACATTTGCATGTGCATGAAAAGAGTTTTATGGTTACGGTTGGGACCTTCCATGTTAAGGGTTCCATGTCGCAGGATGTGAGCGTTAGCGAGGAGTCACCCAAAAAGGAGAAGAAGAAAAAGAAGGGCCTGCGGACACCATCTTTCCTCAAGAAGAAGAAGGAGAAGAAGAAGCCTGTTGAGGCGTAGGTAGTTCAAGCTCAGGTATGTAATTCGAATTTGCATTATAAAACAAATCTTCGTCAATTCTCCCCACACAGAAGAAGGAAATCAATCGATGAAAAATATTTAAGTTCACTGTTACTGTATATGTACAGTTTTGCTTGTTCATTCTGATACGTATGTCATATTATATAGAATATCATTAGTGCGTGCATAGTGTAGAGTGGATCGAACAATTTTTTAAAAAGTGACAAGCAGAAAAGTTCAAAATTTCTCAATATATATTAAAATTTAGAAATCGTCAAAATAAATTTTATCGTTCCACTCTCATTAGAGCTATCAGAAATAGAAATTTTATATTTGAAAAAGCAAGTGAACTTTGAATTTAGATAGAGCCTTGCTGCGCTACTCTTAATTTGCATATTAATTAGGTTACATACAGTCATAAGTTTTTTTATTTGCTTGTGACAGTGCATATAAAATGAATTCAGGCTCTGAATTCGATTTAAACTAGACACAGGTCAATTATAATGACTTAAGAATGATAAATAATAAAATAATTATTTCTCTCTTTAGGTTTCATCACACTGTTTAAAATGCTAATTGAATTATAAAAAACACAGAATTAATTCTTATTTGTGTTTCTATTTTACAGCCACTGCCACAAAGAAAAAAAGCTTATTTTAAATGAAGAAAAAACAACCAGCAGCAGCCGAAAAGCGAAGCGCTAAATTTGGGAATCACGGAGGAGGAGAAACCAAGCATTAGAAGAGTCAAGCCAGACATCGGCAAGCAGTACGGCATTTTTCTAAAGCTCAAGACTGCCAATCCATGGACATTGCGGACTAGCGATTTTTATGTTTTTATTATATTCTATCACCAAGTAGCTCCTTTATTAATGAGGGTTGAACTAAAAGGAAACTAACGTTAGATGTCGTATAATCGTCATTGATGACCAGTGGTTAAGGCCGTGTTATACATACATGCTATCGACAAACGAGAGAAGGCCGATTTCTCGTGAGCTTTTTGAACTTCTAATACAAAACGATTACACAGACAAATTAATGCACCTTCCGTCTTTTGCTCTTCTACTCAGTCTTCTTCTCCGAAACGGCCTATGAAAAGCTCGACAAAAACCCAAAAAAGCGAACGCCGAGAGGCTTGAGAAGCCGCGATATTCTCGACACGGTGAAGCTCGCAGAGCCGAATTTCACGAACGAACCGACTCAAGAAAAGAGATCAATTGTGCAAAAATAAAAAATAATACCGATAATGAAAGATAGAAAAAAAGAAAAAAAATGTAAACTGCGCTATGTGTGTTGAAAGAGCAACTGTCTTAGTGACGTTAGAATAATTCGATCGATCCGGCTTTTGACTGCTTGTGCTTGCAAATTGAAACCGTGAGAGTGCTTTTAACGCGTTTTATCTTCAACCTCTACGTCTATTGTCTTTAATCACTTTGCTCTTTTTCTCTCTCGTAATTTCCGTTGCAAGAAATGTCTTGTAAGAGAGAGGTCAGCGGTTATAAAGCAAAGAGCCAGTCAGAGAATGCAGCGAATTTTTAAATGAATAGAGGGTAAACAATTGAAGCGAATCGATAGGGTAAATGCTGAAGAATAAAACCTATGTGACTTGTCGCTGTTCGTTTATTGACGATATATTTTATTTTTTATTGTTCTGTCGTTTAGCTTTTATCGATATTACTGATATTAAATTAACGACTTAGAGACGGACGAAGTGCGAATGTACGATTTAAACGTCTTTAATTTTCTTTGTACAGAGAAAAAAATGAAGTAAATGATTTATTAATAAGTGCGTGGGTGGATTAACGCTCTTCCTCCCCTAAAAAAATTTATTCGCTACGAGTGCCTTTCGTTTTACATGGTAATCGTAAAAATAATTGTGTTGTTAACGTCCTATTTTATTAATTTTTAAAAATATTCGAGATTGTCTTAATCAAACGAGGTTTTTCGTTTTGAAAAATTTGACTGCTCCAATCAATTTGTATTATATTGTCATTGAAAATTGTTTATATATGAATGCTTTGATAATATTTTATTTCGACAGATTTTTTTATTGGTCCTCCAAGGGAGACAATTTTATAAGCTAATGAAAGGCACTTGAAATGCGTGTCATTTTTCTCGTTGCATGTTTGCACGCCAATCAATTAAAGAGAAAGAATATATATGAATCGCGAGAAATTTGAAAAATACATGCGAAAAATGTATACACAGACACACCACGAGCGACAAAACACAATGTATGTACACAGAACACAAAGCGAAAAGAAAATTAAGAACCCTATGGAGTACTATCATACATAACGATAATGATTGTATTATTGAGCGATATGATAATTGCAGTTTATCATTGTAATAGTTAATATATATATTATAATATAAAAATTAATATTATTAAAATATAGGGATAAAGTACTTTATTCGACGATCCTGCTCGTTATATCACTTTTCACAGTTTTAACGATTTCGCTTCATGAATGAAAGGACATTGTGCAAATTTAGGACTATCGAATGAAAACAAAAATTATTACAATATATTGTTAGTAAAGTACTTTATTTATCAAAAACTAAAATCGTTTAATTTTATTGTCACATTGTCATTTCCTGCAATTGAATATAACCTTATATTTTATTATCATACAGATTCAATATAGTCTCTCTAACCAACCGAAATTTATAATTAAAATTTTTTATTCACAGATGAATATTAAACTCTTTGAGGAAGGTTAACAAATTACAGAAAGTCAAAGCAATTGCGAGTAGTTAAAAAGTAAATTGAAACCTTATAATGAGTTTTTATACTTTTCTTTTCTTTAAATAACATCTTTATTACTCATAATATACACCTACGATTTATTGATAAGCGAATTCAGGACACAGTAATTTATCTTAAATATGTAAGCAGGTAAGTACAATAACAGTGGTAGTTATTTTAAAATAAGTAAATTGTTTACAGAATTTTTGAATAATATCGAAAAGTTTTTGCAATATGAGAAAGATAATTGGCGTTATCTTTTTTGTTCTAGCGTTATAAACACTGTTGTTGAAATCTTAACTTGTATACAAAACAATCTTCAGTAATTAAAGCTTAACAACGGCTGCTAACTGAAAATATTTTCTATTTTTATTTAAAATGAATGATTTATAAGACTTATAAATTCATCCTTTGTACATATTTGAATACTGCGTTTGGAGTCTAATGGAATAGCATGCACCTGGCACTCAGCAGCGCCTAATAAAAAAATTATTTTAAATTGTAATGACTATAATCAATCGCTAAACATTTAAACGTGTAAATTAAATAAGATGGCAATGATAGCAACTGAACTGATGATTGCTGAGAACAATTTTTTTTTTCAAAATAATCAAAACTGTGGCAAACATAAAAAACTTGAATGTAAATTAAAAAATCAATGTACCCAGGTCGATAATATAATCTCTTTTAAAACATACCCTTTTCTAATGCTACTGCGAACGATTTACTGACCTCGATTACACGAAGAAATAATCACCTACAAAATACCTTAACGTATCATATCATGTAAATTATCTTTTATGCTATAGGCACATTTATATTTTTAGACGACAGAATCGATTCGAATGCCTCGACTAATAATCAGCAAGTTTTCCTGCGTGTAATACCGTAGTCTGATTCACTATAGCATACTATCTATTACTAACATAATTATCCACTTATCAACTTATTTATGCTTATAGCTGGCTGATCAATTATTTATGAACGAGGAAAATTTAGAAAATACAACCTACTGCTAGTGATAAAAGATCGTATACTTGTTTATAAAAGTAACGTTACCAAAATTTGCTCCACTATCCCATCATGAGCCACGTGCATCATTATCCAATTTTCAAATTATACTTTTTCACACCTGCTGTAATACGATCGTAGAAAAAATTCTTGGAATTTCCACCCTGACCGACGCGTAGTAATTTCGTTAATTGATGCTCGCGCTTCAACTGGGTGACATCGGTGACAGTTTGATTCGCCGGCACACCCCTCACGAACACACATCAGGCTATAATATACTTGTGACCCGGCATCCCGCCGCTAATCAGCGGAGAATGATGACTTTATTTCGCTCGTGCCTACGGCTCGAGCTACAGTCTCGCTTTCAAATTTGCTCTTACCTCATATTGTACGTGAGTTCGAAGATCGCCGAGATGGGCTACTCGTGATCACGGTAAACTTGGTTGAAGAAATAAAGTAGTTGACGTGGAAAGCATAATCGTTATTGTGTTAATGGTCGGCTCAGTGAATAGCTAAATTTTGTGGGCTCTATACACGCGTTGATTATTTGTGAATCGTAAGGTTTAACGGTTCAAAACAAGCTTTTAAAAATTTCATACATCCAAAATACTTTTCTTTTAAACGTATAACTATAAAAATCGCACGCATTATTATAAAATACATTGGTTTTAGAAGTTCAGTCGGAAATAAATTTAAAGAATATGAGAAGAATTTCGTCAACGAAGTAAAAGGTTCAACAAAGATATAATGTTGCTGTAGAAAAAAAACTTATATAACTAACACAAAAAATGGGTAAAAAGCCAATGACAAGACCGATTCTTCCGCTACTCATATCCAATTGGGTCCTGGGGATCGGAATAATCGAGTATCCAATAGGAACACCGCGGCCAACCTTCAGTTTTATTTATTCTACGACTCTCCTCGTAATTTATTGCACCACCTCCATTATGATCCGACATGAGATCTTCAGAGTGAGCATCATCCTGAAGAACAATACAGTGCCAATGACTATTGTATTCTACACCAATATTTTCCTGACCATCAGTATTGTCACTCTCGGATGGTATCGGAGTAAGGTAAGCAATCAAAGTATATTTTTTAAACGATAATTCTATTTTTACATTATACTCTGTTAACTTTTGAAATTTGAAGGGACTACGCCGTTACGTCGCTAAAGCAGCCGTCGCAGATGATTTGATGGAGCGAATTGGCATCCCAAATAATCATGGAAAAATGCTTAGAGCTGTAGCTGGACAAGTGATCAAAGGTTTTTTCTTGGTTACAGTTCTAATAGCGATAATCGCTGTGATCGTTTTAGTCGAGGATGCGCCGTTGCAAACAAAAATTTTAATATCGTCAGTAATGAGCTTTCCACTATTTACGATGTTTGTTTCCGATGCAATGTTCACCAGCTGTGTCAGGTTGGTTATCGTATGTAATGCTATAATTGTACAACTGTATTGAAATAAAATACTGATATTTTTGAATTCCAATTCATATAGGTGCGCTTGCTATAGGTTTACCGAGTTAAACAAGGTTTTAAAAGCTGTGTTAACGAGTACACACGCTTTTCCTCAACATAAGAGAGTATGCAGTTCAGTGTTTGAATCAGGTGGTCAAGATTCTAACTTTGTCATCAATAACGTCAGTCAAAGGAAGAATCCGGCTGTCATAGTAAAACTAGCCAAGTAAAAATATAGTTCTGAGCGTTTTAAAATATGTTTAAAAAAAAAATCATACCAATGTTTGCATTTTCAACAGAGAAATACACTTGCAGTTGATAAGTGCATGTCAGGAAATCAATAACACCTACGGACTGCACCTGCTTTTGTCTATAATATTCGCCTTCGCAGTGATAACCGGTAACATGTACTTGTGCTACATGAGTTCAAGGAATTCTAATATTCCACATTACATTTTGGTAAAAACGTTAGTGGTCTCGGGAATTTGGATAGTTCATTATGGAATGAAGATATGCTATTTCAGCATTGTTTGCGGCTGCTGTACAGAAAACGTAGTTACGCTTTTGTATTCATATTTTTACAAACGAACAGTTTTTATTTTAACTATAATGGAGATAATTTTTTCAGTCAATAAAAACAGGAGATTACATTAACGAATTTTATGACGAACCTTCCACTACAAATGAAACAAAACTTAAGGTGAATTGCTTGACACTTTTATTTGCGTAATAAAACATTGAGGCATTTTCGTGGATTGCGCGTGAAAATTGATTCTTTATTTTTCAGATTCGACAGTTTAATATGCAACTGATCCAAAAACCTTGCAAATTTACAGCTTGGGGATTTGTTGACCTCAACTGCCACTTGATACAAGTGGTAATTGTCGAGAATTAATTATTATTGTACAAGTAACATTTTCAAGCAGAATCTTAACCATTGACTTTTATTTTCAGATGATTGGCACAATAACTACGTACTTAATGATTCTCATACAGCTTGGTACCACTACCTACGTGGCGGATGATTCTTATTCTAAATATTTGAAATCATTTAGTTCACTGACCTATTAATTTGAATATTAGTGTACTTATATTTTACGTGCATACGTAACTTTGTCTTATATTTTCGATTTAATCGAACTATACCGTGTAGTTGACGCGTATTCTTATTAATTTAACAGTCTAAATTTAATCCAAGTCATGCTACCTATATTGACGTATGGCAAACCCAATAAACTATATGCTAATCAATAGCCGATTAAGCTGTCACCGGACAAATGGTACACAAAAAGAACTCTACTGCTCTACACAAAATCATCCTACAAGTTCTTACGCAGTTATAACAATATCGATATAGAACTCCTGGGTAATACAGTTAACTTTGTCTAATCAAACTTGGCATTGATCTAATTACAGATAACTAATGTTTATAAAACATAAATAAAACATATATATTGTTTTTATTTTTTCAATATCTTGCAATAAATAAAATTGAATAACTGCGAAGTTTCAATTGTTAAAAAAGGACTTTTAGGAAATGTAAATTTTTTCTCTTGGTATAATAATTCAACAAAAGACAATTATTGAAAAGAAACAAATAGACTTTTATTCACAAGAGGCAGGTGTAGTTACATTGTGTGATTTCATTCGGTTGCTTCATACAATAATACTTGATCTCTTACGAACTTATGATAATCATCGATAATCGTCTTGACTATGCATATAAATGAGCGTGCAAGCTCTGTTATTATTATTATTCATTATTATTTTTTTTTTTTCAAAAAGACGTTTTTTATCTTCAATATTTTATTCGTATATTAATGCGCGTCAAAACATAAATTCGCAAACATTTCTCTTACTTTATCACTTAGCAAACCTTAATAATCTCTCGTTAACTTAAGTGTTTACTCATTTTTATCAACGAGCAGAAACTTCTCTTGGTAACATTGACAGCACTTTGAATGTGTACTGCGAAACCATTTGGTTAACATTAATCGCCGATAGTAACGATCACAATAAATAATAACAAAGAAAAAAGCTCACACAGGCGCGAGTTTTTTCAGCTTGACGCATTGACTTAATATTTTTCTATATAAGTGCGATCGTCCATTTAGCGATGAGTGGACGATCGTATATTGAGATCTTGTACTGAACTTTGATAAAGTTTTGACATCGTCACATGATCAAATACTCCATTGACAAATTCCAAACTTTACCCTATGTCAGAGCTCGATAGGTTTATGCTTATATTAAACAAAAGTCGACTAATAAAAAAGAAAAAATCGAGTTTAAGTTGCGACATTTCTTTTTTTTTCTTATGATAGATATAAAGATGAAAAAAGCAACGGTGCGGCGCGACACATTTCAGTTTAACGCGACAATGACGAGATGATAGTATAACAATTACAACAGCATTTTAACGATGACAGATGAGATTCATTTTTTTACTTTATATATAGCGGCGTTCACGCAGTTGGGCGATAGTAGTTTGTATGCATATGACAATTACGATTGTGTAAACGATTGTGAGCAGATGTCTATGTGTATAACGAATACGATGTCAAACTGAATGCGTATTTCGGCAAGAATATCCATCTATTTCAGAAGATCTATTACAAGAATTCGCTCTTCTTACGAAATGCACATCCAATTTGAGATAACTCTATTCATATGAGGTACGAATGGATAATGTCATGTTTATTTTTTTCATTTTTGAAAGATTATAATCACCACAAAGCATTGCCTTTTTGTGCAGAACAATTCTTTACTATCGTATCAGCTTTGTTTCCTTTTTTTCAAATAGGTATACATAATACATCTCACATTAAATACAGTAGGTCGCTATAAGCTAGTTTTCAGTGGTGCGAGAAGTTCATTATACGTTAAAAAAAACGACTATTTTTGACGTATTTCTTTTCGCTGTAGACGGCATACGAACCTCGACGCTCGAGAAGGAATCGTTTTAAGCTATGCTCGTGTAATAAGCGTGTCACGTCATTTTCTTTTTGGTAAATGTTTTTGCTTATAGAATGTGGACAAAGTGTGTGCATTTGATGGCGTTTTTCTTCAAACTCTTACGTGGATTTCATGCTTTATTTACGTTATTCTCCGTATTCGATAATCCATTATACTGCGTTATAAGAAAAAAACAGTGCATTCTATTTACGCCCTACATCTTGTAATTCTATATAATATCGAAAATTAAAATACCTCTGTAATATTTACATCGAACACAATAGAAATCTTATTTCTAAGAATTATATGATATGATATAAAGATAAAAAAATCTTGACTAGGACAGCGTAATGTTTTACACTATGGGAGAAAGTATTGAATAAAGTCCAGTAATGCGTATTTGGTTTGACTGAAACTGCATAGTGCTGATCTTTGCGCTATTCAAGACGTTTTTTCAACAATTTCTCTCACTGCGCGTAAAAGTGAATTTTGTTCAGAAATGAGCAAATGTTTCAGATGGTCTCTATTTGCAGGGATAAAAGTAACGTTAAGAATGGATTTAGTACCATGCTGCAGCTCGCTCTCATCGGATACTAACAGTATTATTGTTACCGAACGCTTCGTCTAGCGATTTTTCGGGTTTTTCCGCGAATAAACGTACATAGCCACACACGAGAGTGGAAGAAACAAACGCAACGGGATATAAGTATTATTGTAGCGCGCACTATTATTTGTTCTAAGCTCGCACGACGAAAACGCCTATTAATTTTTTCGCGTGTTTACGTGTTTTTCAGTGTTCGTGGGTCGCGTATAGGTGTATTTAAGAGTACGTTTTTCTTTATGCATTATGGCCCTGTATTGATGTGGTGTAAACGGCACTTCCTTATATTCTCTCACAATTCTTTCATTTACGAAAGTCGTTCGGGTTTGTTGTATATTTCACACGGGACTTGGAGAACTGCTGTACCACGTTATGTTAGAGCACGCGCGCGCGTGTGTACTATTATGCTGTTTGCGTTTATAGCTTTTTTAATATACGTATTTACATTCAAGTCATTGAAGCTGGATCCGGCAAAACGTCAAATATTTACAACATAGCAGTCATCGCTCCGTCTATATACGCGGATCGCATCTTCTTATATATGGCTTCATAAGTATATCTTTTCTCTTTCACACTTTAAGGTTCACTCACTTCTTTCGCGGTTTACTCGTGTCACCTTTACATTTCCTTGTATGTACCAAAACACTTTGTTCTTTCTGCACGAGTGTAATTTCGAATTTCACAACAAAGGATAAAAAAAAGTAAAAATCAGACGCTGACATATATCTTTCGACACGCAATCTTGCGTTTATGCTTCTATTTTTTTCACACTCGTTGCACATGCAGTCATGCATTCGTTAATCGCTCGCACTCACTATTTTTTCTGGTTCATGTCCCTTTTTTCTTAGCCCTATCCTACTGTGGAATCGTCATCCTGGGTCCCGCGTAAGTTTGTCATCCTTCACTGTAAATTCGACGTCCTGCGCAGACTATGTGAATTTAATTAATTTTTTTTTCGACTATTTTTTCACAAATTTATTTATTTTCCTCTATAACTTTCTTTGTATGCCTTTAAAATTTGCAAAAACTATAGGAACGCTCGCGAACAGATCGAACGTCAATATCAAATGTTTTCACTGATGCTAACAATGCAGAGGGTACGGCGCGAAAAAATCATCGTTTATTTTATCTATCACAGATAGCATTTAAGGAATGAAATTTCAAAAGTGTAAAAAAAGAGTATGGCCGTCGCGATCTTCATTTAGGAAAATTTACAAAAAATGCTATTAATAGCAGTTTCTTCAAGACTCGTGAAAACGCTTGATTTTTAACGTTCGTACCAAACATAGATTTAACGCGTCTGCAGCGCTGAGTTCGCATTGTTAACGTTATCGGCGCTTACCTATTTATTTTCTTGTTTTCTCTAATACAGTGTGTGTCATTATAATATATAACGTCTGTGATCGCGTGTTCATACATGTATGTGTAATTGTGTAATAATCGCATATGTGTCGCATCTCTTTTTCATTTCTTTTGTTCCGGGTACAAAGCTTGACTCGTAGGTGCATCGATTGTGCACATCTTGTTTTGCATGGGCGCGCGAAGAAAAACTCAGGAGTCTCTCAATCTATAATTTTTATTTGTTCTATAGTGCTCAAGCTTTTACGTACGTTTTTAAAGATAGAGGAAGAGAGATGAGGAAAGATTTCTACAGTATCATCCAGCATTTATTAATCCTTAAGTTTCTCTTCCGCGCAAGGACTGATTGCACTGCTCTCGATGCGTCGTACGTTTTGTATTTTCTCTCGCTCTCTGTCTCCCTATTAAACGTATAATTTTTTTATATATTTATATATATATATATATATATATTCATATTTATATATTCAATATTTATATCGGTTTAGCGCACAACTTTGAAACGAGATAACGTTAGGGATCGCGCGTACTGTGGCATTTGTTGTATTATCGTACAACTCTATTCTCTTTTTATCAATCGTTCTTTTTCCTACAACAATGATCTCCATCCTGTTTTCCATGCATAGCTTTTCCATCATATATCTCCGCGAGTTCGCCCAAATTCTATCTGTCATTATTATCTCAATATTATCTCAATATCTCCTGGACTCGTTCCTCTCATTCGGCATAAAAAATAAATTCCCTATTAGCTAAACGCGTTTATATTTCAAAGACCGGCGGGACTTTGGTTTGTCTTCTCTCGTGTATAATTAATCTGTTCTACAAAACATCGATTCGAATGGCTCTCGTCTTCGCGAGTCTCGCTGTTGCTTCGATCTCAACGTTTTCAGACTATATTATTATACGCATTCGATTCGATCTCTAAAGCATGGCGAAGAATCGAGGATGATTCTCTCACATAGTCTTGAGTATGTACAGAAACTAATGAGAGCTCCACCGCTTGCAGCCTCATAATACAGCGTACGACTAGATTTTTTAGAGGGCTCAGGAAACGCGCGCCGCTCCGTCTCTTTTGCCTCATTATTTTAGGATTAAACACGTAACATCGTATCCTCTTATTTTGTTTCAATAATGCATTAACACGAGACACGTAAGCGTAGTCCATTTTGTTTTATGATTTAGCTAAAAAAACACGCAGCCCATCCTATCAGCGCTCTCGTCTCATTCGTTCATCGTCATTCTCATGTCTCTCGCGCTCTTCGCAGGTGCATCGCAGGATCAGCTTTCTATTCTCTCTCTCCCTCTTGTTCTTGTTTTTCTCTTCGAATGCTGGTCGACCGGTGCGTCTTAGGAGTTGCTGCTCTCCCAGCGGGCGAGCTGTATGCGCCTCGTGTCCAGTGAGGGCGAGAGTAGAGATCTGAGCGAGGCACTCGGCGGCGATCCTCCGAAGTACTTGAGGGTCAGGGGCGACTGCAAGTGTCTGTGTCTGATGACCTCTCGCTCGGCAGGCAGTGGCCAGAGTTCCTGCGCGTTCAGTGACATGCGAACATAAAGGTAGACTGCTTAACGATTTCGTTGCCTTCGTCCGTTCGATATTGTTGCGATACTGGTCAAATATATTCTGTCGCCGTTGTTGAATTTCAAGGGGACCGAATATTTTTGACCAGATTCGTTGATAAAGATTTGTGAATACACGGAGAAGACGTTACACATTTGTATCGTTTTTGGCGTAATACCTTCTCCGCGCGGAATTGACGCTAAGCGAGATTGCACTCTAATGTTTGATTTAGCGATGAATGTATAATGAAGTCGAAATTTGCTGATAATATTTTGGTAGAAAAGCGTACTTTTCGAGGAATCCTATAAAATACGCGTGAAACGTGCGCGTGAAATGTTTGCACGACGGAAACGTTGCTGCTTGCAACTGGAATCAAAGCGCTCACTGCGATATTGGCGAAGAGATGAGGTGGGATTTCGATTCGAAATTTTGCTCCCTTTTAACGAACAAACAATGTAGTCATGCATTTAAAGATACAGTGATGATCGTAAATTTATACGTTAAAAATCAACGAGAGAAATCAACGAGACTGCAAGCATTTGACAAACAATTACAACAACTCACGACGGGACAAGTATATTTCCCTTCAAAGTATTACAACCTTATATAATAAAAAAAAAAAAAAAATGATCAGGAAACATCGATGTATGTACACATTCGATTTCGAGTCCGAGCATATTTGGTTACCGGCTCGCTGACGTTGCGTTAAAGTGCAAACCTCACGAAGGCCGTGTTGAAGTTGTTTTTTGTAAAAGCCATTGTTACTTGTGTGTCTAACCTATAGCGCAAAATCGCCTCGAGCCGGCCATCTCGTCAGCATCATGGCCGAGCGGCGGCTGCGATGTAACGTCCTACGATGCTCGGCTTCTTACACTTAGCATTCGCACATCCATGACGTAATTTGGTCTTACTACACACCTGCAGCGAGAGAGCCTCGTCTCAGGATTCGTTCTGTTTGTTTTTCCGGCCGGTAAGCGAGCCGACGAAAGACTTGAGGGTGGCGCCGAGTCCCCGGCCACTGGGCGTGTTCACGCTGCTCGCGTTTCTGAAGCCAGGCGGGTGAGCGTCCAGACATTTTTGGTACCTCAGCTGTAATGACATGATATGGTTACAGCAGCGTCAGTAAAAATATTCTAGCCATATATGCAACATTGCTACAACGTACCTTGCAGGCGGCCTCAATTGTTTTGCAGAGTGCGCCGCTGCTGGGCTCGCAGTTGAAGACGTGCGCTATGAAGAGATCCTGTGCCGTGTGCATGATGAAGGCGCACTGCTTGACGTTCTGGCCGATGCCGAGGAACGACAGGTAGCGCACTCGACACTCGGCTATGAGCTTGTCGTCCTGAAACACGCGAAATCCCATGTATTCGAGGTGCACACTCATCTAGCGGAAATTTGAATAATGCATATGCGCGCGCTTCTAGCTCGTCTTCGCAGTATGCTTACACACACACACACACACACACACACGAGACGCGCAGAGTTTATCGCGTTATATGACAATTACGTTTGGCGTGAGTATGGAGATCATGCTGGGCGCGATGGCGACGTTGACGTTCCGCCACTGATTGATGGGTGTGTTGCCGATGAGCTGGTCAATAGCGTCGTTGAGAATTTCCATGCCCGTTGCCTGGGAGACTTGCATCGATCCGAGGTACTGGGCGCGCAGCACCTTCTTCGGCTCCTCCATTGGCGTCGGGAAGGATTGCGCTGGGGTACGAACAGAAAACATGTGGTCAGGGACAAAATACTCGCACACGGTTAATTTTAATGCAACGGTATAGGACTGGATACTGACTGACGAGAGCCTGGCCGTTCCTGTGAAAGCGTCTGTGCTCGGTGGGCAGATTGGTGGGCCTGGCTGCCAAGCTCGTCCGGCCGTTGATGTCGACGGGCTTGGCAAGGTTCTGGTGAAGCGACCGCTCGATCATTATCTTCTTGCAGATGTCGCGCAGCGTGTTGGCGATCGTGCGGGCAGGTATGTCGCAACGGAATACGTGGCACATGTGCTTCCGCGTGCTGCGGTCCCTCGCCACGTATGCGAAATCCCTGCGGATATTTGTAAGATTAATATTGCGTTGTACAAATGCATAAGTCGACGTTGGATACAGTAATGCCGATTTTCGGCTCTGTATGCTTTATGCGACAATTACCTCTCTCTGCGCGATGAAAATTCGTAGCGGGTGGTGAAGGAGCAGCACGATTTGGAAAGAAGAATGAGGGGTTAGTGATTTCAACGTGGTTTTAATATACATTCGGCGAGATGCTTCATGCGAGGCTCGGATGACTTTGCGACTTTATATTTGAATACTAGTAAGCTTGATTGACGGAGGTGACAGAATATTTGTTATGTTTTTTTGCCAAGATAAATTCATTTTTTATTTTTTCCAATTACTTGTATTTTTTTGCCAAAGTGTTTGATTCGTTAAAACTTTCCATTCACTTCATCTTCTTGTGAATTCTAACGTAATGGTTTTCAACACATCAGTCATTTTTCGCAGATTCCGTTGCATACACATCACGGTCTACATGCTAATAATCCGCAAGCGAGCGCAAGGCATTTCGTGCAACCGCATTAAGCAAGTTTGGTCAATTACCGTCCGTGATCTCGACCAACTCCCCAGACTCGCAGAGTATGTATCGGCTGAGTATTGAGCACTGTGAGGTTCTCCGGATCGATGAGCTTCAAAGCGCCTTCGTCCAGGTCCATGAACAGGTCCTTACCCTGTAATCACGATCGATAGTCAGCCCCTGGAGCTTCGATTTCCTTGCAAAATTACTCACATCGCCCCAGCGTCCAACGACGTCGAGCAGGTCGTTCCTGCCGAGCGACAGGTCGACGATGCACTTGTTGACGGCTTTGCTGCTCCTCTCGGGTGTAAGGTCCTCCTCGGCGATCTCCGTCCAGCCGAGCGATCGAACCGCGAACCTGATCGGTTTGTTTCTGTCTTCGGAGTCCGCTCGCGCCGGGTAACTTCTTCGCCTGAAATTCGACAAAGCCCAGTAACGTAAGTATAACGATTTGCGTCTCGCATATTCCTTTGAGGATTCGCTTGTGCAGCACGAGAGAAGGTATAGAGAGGCGCCTCGAGGGAAAAGGACAGATTCAAAGGAAATATCTGTATAACGAAGTACTCACTTCAGCGCAAGCTCCTCCCTCCTCTTGTTCTCGAGCTCCTGGTCCAAAGCGGAGCTGGTGTTGCTGCGCGTTACCGTGTTCACCAGGCCGCCCAGCGAGTTGAAATTGTTTATCTGCGCAAAGTTTCGCAAGTGAATTCGTAATCGCGGATTTCTTTGAAATGCAAAGCGTCCTCGTTTCTGAACCGCGGTATACGCGGTATAATGCTATGTAACTCACGCTGTCGTTATCCTTGACGAAGCTCTTGCGGGACTCGAGCTTGGAAATGCGAGCCTCCGGTGGCTCGCGCTGGATCGTGCCACTCTTGATGTGCCAGTAGTACGGGCCATCTTTGTCTGGAAATTAGATGATTCAAATTGATGAGGTCGAAATAGAAAAATAGAAAACAAAACAATCCTCACCCTCGTGCTTCTCCCAGCCGGGCGGCAGATTCTCGTCCTTGTCCTCGGAGTCGACTGAGTTCTCGTCGTTCTTGTCCGGATTCTCGACGTTGTTCTGCAGCTGCTGCTGCAGCTTGTCCTTGTGCTGACGCCGTTTGACCGGTACGTTCGCGTACAGATCGTTGTTGACACCCTCCACGTGTGGCACGCCGCCCATGTCTGTCGTCACGTTCTCCGGTTTCTCGCAGTAGCTGCACAGACGAAACGGAAGCACGTCTTACAAATCGCATCTATTTTTGTACGTTAAATTATCACACTGCATATAGTATTAGCTGCTACTCTCTGGAACTTTACACAATCTGATTAAATCAAGTGCGGCTTGCGGCTTCAAAACAGTACTACATTCGAAATCGAATAAAGTTTCGACTATCCGATTCCGAATCAAATTGCCGCGCGGTACATCGACATTCTACGCAGTAAATATGCGGCTACGCTGCAAAACTTCCGTGAACCGCCCGAAACTCTCGGAGTAATATAAGTCGCGCGGGGATCGATGTGCTGCCCCAAGCGCCGTTATTAAGATATTCCGCCGCGAAGTCCGGCCGCAGGGGGGCAATCAGTCGCAGCGCGCGCCCGAAAATTCAGCGACTCGCGCGATTCAAGGCTAAACGTTGCGGCGGTGCCGTGATGAAAGGCTTCTAATTAAGGACTTGAGCTGCGCGCGCGTAAGTGTGAAAGAGAATCGCCGCGCCCGGCGTGAAAAATGAAAGAGGCGGAGCTTGCGGTGGTGCGAAGCTGAGAGAGACAGAGAGAGAGAGAGAGAGAGATAGAGAGAGAGAGAGCGAGAGAGAGAGAGAGAGAGGAAGAAGCTACTTCAGGCTGGGTTATCTAAGTGCGTTCGTAGTTGTGTACGTTTAGTTGGTCCTTGTCGGCTTCTACAGTGGAACTTGCGTACTTATACACGTCCCATTTTGGCTTTGAAGTTTCGAGCTTGGATTATGTTTCGTTTGCAACACATTTTATCGCATCGTCACGTAGTTGCGTGAAGTTGTCGTTATAGTCAAAATCGACGAAGAGACCAAGTCAATATTTAGTCAAGCGTTGAAGCATATACAGACACTGAGCGGTGTATCGGAAGGAAAAAGCTTGCTTACATTTACGCTCTATTCGGATACAGATTCGAGCTTGAATCGAGCAGTACTCGACAGCCAGACTATTAAATTCATATTACGTATCGAAGTGCAGGCTTTCATACATCGCATATTCAGACGGATTCCGGTAGTGCAATGTGCGCTATTCATACCAGTATCCACATTTTGCGTGTCTTTGTTCGCACACCGGCGAATATCGGCGGATTTTCAACATTTATATCGTACGTGGTGATAACACTAGGTCTACAAATATTTCAGCAATACAGGTACATAACCGATTTTACGGCTGCTTCGATACGGTGGAATTTCTGGATGGCAACGAATACATATGGGAAAATACATAAGCTTGGATGGTATATGATTGTGGCACAAAAGCATACGAAATACTCGAATAGCCTCGATTTTTTCAGCTCAAGCTGTGCATCGTTCGCAAACATCGATACTCAGTTTCAAAACGGAATATTATGGATAACCGAAAAAGCTCTTTGAAATAACGAATGATGTCCAACTCGAGCGCAACCCTTCGCACAAAGGCATCACAAACAACAACAATAGCGCTCACTTTCCTCGAAACACACATACACACACCCCCACACACACACACACACACACACACACACACAGCACAGACAATTTGATACGAGCGAGTGCAGATACCGAGTATTACAAAACCATCGTCGCGCACACAAGAGCTTTGAGCCGAGTATGTGCGGCCGTGCGAATAACGTACTTTCCGACAATGGCGTCGTCATCGACGCAACTGGCTGAGATACTGCAAGCCTGGCTCGAGGTTGGCCGCTCCTCGGACCTAGTAGCTAGCGCCTCGGCCGTCCGGGGATTCCCATTGAGGCTGTCGTCGATCAAGCTTGACTCGGCGAAGCTTCCACCCTCGCCACTGCCGTACCTGGATATATATATATAAGCCGTGCGCACTCGCCATTAGAAAAAGCTGCTTCAGAGAGCGGGATCCTTCAAAGCATTGTGTGCGTGTGTTTGCCCTCTCTATCTATATATCTGCCTCGCGAAGCTTTCGCCTTATGTACACCCTCGGATTCAATATTTTTCCTCACTTTTCGAGTGCCGCTCAACTCGAGCTTTTTCGAGTACATCGAAAAGCTCGCAAGCACGATTTAACGTGCGGATGCGACTTATTGTCGAAGGTGAAAAATAGAAATGTATAGAGAAAACTATATTGTAAGCAAGCTTTTTCATCAAGCAGAAAGCTCTCGAGTGACGCAACCCGAATAATCGAAGACGAAGGCCGCACGCTTTGCGCGAATTTCGCGAGAAAACTCGTATGTAACCCAGATTCGCGGAAAGTTTGAAACTCGTGATTAAAAAGAAAACGAGTTTCACGGGGACCGGGGGGTTCTTATACGCGACAACCGATATAACGATCCAAGCCATTTTTTTCCTTACGAAAGCTCCCTGATCCAGACGTTGCACACCTACGCACGTATACGCGGAGAGAGAGAGAAAGGGAGCCTTGAATACGCCCGGCAGATTAAAGATTTTATCGGCGCTCGAACATTTCGCTCTGCAGAATAAGCTTTTCGCGATTTAGGACCTTTGTTGAACAATGCTTGCTCGCTCGCTCGCTCGTGCAAGCTTTACTGTTATAACGCACGTGCGCCCGCCGGATAAGCATTTTATATATACGTATATGTACAGGGTAAATGCACTTCTCTCTCCCTCGCTCTCGCTAAAAATAACGCAGCGAAACCTTTACGGCCGTTTGCCCTGCGAACGTATGTGTATACAGGATTAAGCACGCTCGAGAGTGTACGGTAGAAGAGATCTTTACGATTCGGAATAACAACGTAAATCCTCGGGGCAAAGGTTCCCGCATCAATCCGCTCTTGCGAGAGGAAGTAAGAAAAAAGGATTCGAGGCAAGTGGGTTAATCGCGCGCGAATCGACAGCCGTAATTCTCTCTCGTTGTCTTTTCAGACGAGCGTCGCGGCTGTTGTTCGAGAGCTTGCAGTTCGTAAAATCGAAGGCCCGACGTCGGGAGATGGGAGAGAAGGAGCTGTTTTAATCAACGATCGGAGCATGTCAAGCCAGCGGACCGCAGAGAGACAAAGTTGCCCTGGGCTTACTAGGCGCGCGCATCGATGTAATTAAAGGATTAACTCTCTTCCATCCCGCTATGCGCGCAAGCTCTACCTGTATACCTGTGTAGGCGGCCTCTCGGTTTAATGCGCTTATTCTTCCTCTCTCTCTGGCTCTCTCTCTCTCTCTCTTCTATTTTCGCTTATTATACGCGCGCTCACCCCTTTTGTCGTTTGCAAGTAAATAAAAATTCTCTCCTCAATATCGAAAGTCATTGTACAATCACGGCTAATCGCGTAAAAAATTTTATTCCCCCAGCCATCCATCACCGGCGACGTAGCAAAATCGACGCTCTCCACACAGCCTTCTCTCTCCCCTGCCGGCATAATAAACCGATCCATCAATCTTATACGTTCGACCTTTGCCGTCCACCTCCGAGCACTCTCTCGATCCTTCCTCATACCTATACATTATATAATCCTATGGTACGCGTATACTATATTATACAGCTGTCAATAAAGCTCGGCGAAACGCATCTCGGGAGTGTCGTAGGGACATTAGGGCTCGCGGCTTGATTATTTCAAAAGGGGAAGAGACAGCACGCGCTCGAGAGGACAGTGTACATAATGTATCGAGACGTCTGCTGGGACTGCTAATGAGATAAATACGCCGCGCGCGCGCGCCGCGAATTTACGTTTATGGCGATTAGCGATCTCACTCTCGGGAAACATCAACTTACTGCGGCCCTTCTGCCTCGACGTATATACGTGTGTTTGTGCGCGCAGACGAGCGTCAATGTAAACTTAATAAGTGCGCGCGCGCCGGATATACGGAGCTGATGTGTGCGGCGATTAAGTCGATGTGCTGTTACGAGCTAGCCGTGTGCTCTTGCGCGCTGTAATTCGCTGTTGTTCCACGCGCGATTGTCGTGCGAGGGCGAATCGTTTCTTGCGGCGGAGGGATGTTATATTCTGTGCGACGTCTTAGAATTTTTTTTCGAACGCGAGATTGATCGTTTTCACTCGAAATCGCTCCCCCGACTCGTCGGCCTCGAGAAGTTGTATATTGTAACGTTCGACGTTTATATACCGCAGCTTTTGTCGCACGCGATACCTTTTTCCCCTGCAGCGCAGTTCTTTGATTGGTTGAGGCTGCATTTGAGGCACCGACAACGCCGATATATAAATTACGGAATAATTCCCTTGGGCCTCGTTCACAAACTCACGGCTACACTGGCCTTTCGATGCAACTTTATCAAATTGAACAATCGAGAGCTATTGCGCACTTTAATGGCATTCGCCATTAAATCGAGTGCAAGTGTATAGCAGAAGCTTTTTTTCTCCGAGTCGAGATCGAGCGCTCGATGGCATTGCACATACGTATAAGTCTCATGCATTACTGCGATAAAGTATATTCAAATTCGAAAATTCGAGATAGCCGCACGTACGGTCTTAAATTTTGTCCCGAGCGTACAATCGAAAAAAATTTGTAAAAAAAATTACGTATTCGCCCAGCTCTAATGCATATTTAATGCGCGTACATCAATATCTGTCGCATACTGATGTATGTTATATTAATACGTGCGGTCCCGCGCGGGCATAAATTGTCCTACCAACACATTCTCGCGATACGTACCGCGCATAAATCGACTTTTCTCCTGTACTTTAGCGACGAACATTCGTTTTTCGCTTTGAAAGTTAAATCCGCGCTGTAAATGGACAGCGAGCGTGTTTCATCCGAAATGTACCTCTTTTTCGAATATAATTATAATTGACGGCAATCAGCATTTCGAAAAGCTGCATCCGATTCCGCATTAATCACGCTGTAGCTGTAGATTCGCCCTTCGACGAGATAAAAGTTTTTACTCAATGGAAAATCAGCCCGATCGTTCTCGCCGCGAGAGCAGCTTCCCTCGCTTCTAATTGCGCGGGCTTTTAATTGCGACAGGTTTTGCTGCTGCTGCACCTAATTCCACTCGACGAATTCTACTCCGCGCAGCTCTCCTCTCTCCGCGTTTTCGAGGTGGGAACGAATACGACTCGTCGTGGTATATAGTTATAGTCTCTGAACTGGCGCGGTGGTTATTGGTATGGGGCGTGTGAGGTGGAACTTCGTTCACGGCTAAACGTTATTTTTATCTTCGAGAGTTTGTTTTACAGGATTTTAGCGAATTCGTGTATAAAGAGATGACGCGAGTTTTTGTCAGTTTCACATGTATCTCCGTGATTTCAATTATTTCAATTCTTTATATGTCAGAGGCACGATCGAGAATTGCGCAACTGTATTTTATTATCCGTCATTTATGCAGGATCTGACAAATCCTGGAAAATTATATGATATTCCGTTGGGTTTATTCACGTTTATTTTTCAACCGGACGTTAATCACGGCGGACAATTTGATCCCATTATGACCTGATCGACGTTAACTCCGAGCAACAATAAATCCTCATTTGGGAAAATTCATGCGATTCACGAGTGTACCGTCGCGTATAATTAGCGCCAAAATGTGAAGCTTATCCACGAAAATTCATCAAACTTACGTACGATAAAGTTCGACATTAAATCCGTCCGCTTATCAAAATCAACACAGGCAAAAATAAAAAACTCGTCTTCCCTCAATAACTCAACTGTAGCCCCGACGGCTATATCGCCGCGCCGACAGACAAAAACGAGTCGAGACAAGCGCAATAAAAGTCAAGAGTATACGCGGCGACGAGAGAAGGGAAAAGAATAAGAGAGAAAGAAAGAAACGTGAAACTCGAGCTTTTCCGCACCGGCGCGCGGCGGCCAGTCTTATGAATAAATCACGCCTTATCGAAGCTTTATCCCGGAGCAGGGCTTCGCACTACACCCCCCAAACTCAATTACCGACGAAATCCTCGCTCGCGACTTAACGACGCGATCTCGCGCAAACACGAGCTCCAGTTTCATTGACCTTGTCTTTGAATAATTTTCATTATCTGCGCTACTCTCGCCGCCGCTGCTGCTGCTGCAAAGGGAAGATCAATGTTTGGATAGCGCCACGATAATTAGTGGGTTATCGCATTTTCGAAATTTCCATCGCGATTAAGGTCGCAATGTGTCTGTGGCGGCATGAGATCAATTTTATTTTCCCCTACCAGCAAGGTCAGATACTAGATTTCCGCAGTGCGAATGAGAAAAATACAGTTGGCGCTCGCTACGAGGCTAAAAAAAGTGGAATCAAATTACACGTGTAATAATTGAACGAGAAAAAACGACCATCGAGATGGCGTCGAAATAACACGGTGTATTCGCACGTGCAACGACATGCAGCACACACTGCACAAAAGTGGCGCCACCTAGCGGTCAAGTATAGCGCGCATAAGAAAGAGATGTAACAAATAAGAGTACACTATTAAGATAGCGAGGTTTCGTATATTAGAAATTCATTTCCTCCAAAAGCTCGTATTATCCAAGATTAGCCCTCGCATTGCGCACAAGGCGCAAGGCTTCTTCGGAGCTAAAGCGCAGCGATATACCGTATAGCGCTATGCATGTAGCGAATACCCGAGACTACACACACACACCCAGAGGCGGCGAAACGAAAAAGAAAGTCGCGTCTCGCGGCTAAGCACAAGTATATACAGTGTATACTTGCGCGCGCGCGCGTGTGTGTGTGTGTGTGTGTGACGACTGTGTTGTGTAGAAGAAAGGCGCAAGAGGGAGGGAGCCTGATCAATACACACCAGCACTACCCACCTAACTCTCAGCTCTCGCTCTCTACCCTTCTGCTGTACACACGCGCGCACTCTTTCCCCATATATAGCGTGTGCGCGTGCGGCAGTACAGCGGCAACCCCTAACCTGCTCCGCTCGTTTTGTTCCCCGTATCTCACCTCCCTCCCTTCCAGCTCTCTTGTACGAGTGTCGGTTTTCCGCATTTTTCTGCGCCTCCTTCCGCCTACACTTACACGTCTCGTTCTCTCGCGAAAAGGCGATCGTTTGCACCGCCGCGGCCTCGATCACTATACCGCGAGAGAGAGATATTGCCGCAATTATAGAAAGGAGCTTCGTTTTTTTGCGCGTATTGCAACTTATTGCGCAACACCGCTTCTTGTACGCGTATAGGTATACGTTCTCGACGGGATGTTGGCTGGAGAGTAGGGAGCGATGAATTATAAATTCTCTATTTCCGGAGCCGGCTTTATCGATGTTCGCCAGCTCTCCTCCATGTGCTAAATGTCCGAGCTTTTATTGCGTCGATTTCGTGCATAAAGGGGAGAATACGCAGCGCGTCTATATACCAGCTTCTCGTTCGCCCGGACTGAATTATTGGAAGAATTTTGCATAATTTTTTAGTTCCGCATTATCATACAAAGTCCTCTAGCTCTAATATCGTTTGCATAAACATCCTCGGTCTTAATGAAAGCGTTCTTATATAATTCAACGCGAAAACGGCTAAATTTTCCGAAGGACACGCAATCCAATTATACCGTGTCCGTTCGTCATCTCGCTGGAAAACATATCAACGCTCTCTTACGCATAATTTTTGTATCCTCTCATTTTCACTGCGTTAACGTCGGCCAATTGCGGAAAAAAAGAGAACGTATACGCGAGCCAAGGTCGGCGCGAGAAATGAAGAAGGATTTTTAATCTCGATGTAATTGTCGGAATAAAAGTGCGAGCTGCTGCTCTCTTTTTTTTTGCGCCGCGCGCGCGTATAACGTAGCTCTCGCTCGCCGAAAAGCAGAGAATAAAGTTGGCCAATAAAATGAAAAAGTGTGTGTGTGTATGTATATAGTGTATATAGTCATGCGTTTCAAATGAACTCGTCAGATTTTACGAGGCTCATAAAGCTCGCTCGCGCATTCTTTCTATACCTGTGTGTCCTCCTCCTCGCTCTTTTCGCCCACTTTGCTCCCCACATCTATATACGCCATACCTACGCAATCCGCCCTTTCGCTCGACGAGATTTTCATCTAACTTGCACGATAAAACGCGATTATCTGCGAACGAGCCTCTGCGCGTGCAGCGGATCGCCTCTTTCGCGGATTTTTCTTTCGTCCTTCCTCGTGTTCTTGCTTTCATCCCGCGTCATTGTGTGCAGCCCCGGCGAAAAAAAGGAGACGCGAGGGAGAGATAGCGCCTCGTCCTCTCTTCGTCTGATTTTATTCGTCGAACATGTGTTGCCTGGGCAGTAGGTCCTCGCGTATTTTTTTTCTCATCTCTCGCGCTGCTGTTTTGCATACGCGCGCCTTCTGCTCGCGCTATATTGGGGGATTTCGAAAGGATCGCGTATTATACCGAGAGCAGTGTGTACCGGTATTTTTGAAAGCTCGAGACCGAACGTGCTATACTGGAAAAGAGAAGAAACGGACGCGTTTGCATAAGTTTTTACACCGACTCTTGAAAAAGTTTTAATATCCTTGCTCTATACTCTATAAAAAATAACTTGAATACACGTCGAGTGCGGGGGTTTCGGTATTTTGCGAGGTCTTATCTTCGCTTCGAGGATCTACATATAAATCCTCCTATGTATAGGTATACATAAGAACAGTTTTAAATTGCTTCTCGCTCTCTCTCTCTCTCTCTCTCTCTCTCTCTCTCTCTCTCTCTCTCATTTTCTCGGCGAAATTCCTTCTCTCGTCCGTGTGCGAGCCGACAGTGTTTTCTTATTCGCCCGCACTGACAAGGAAACTTATCGAGCAGTTCGATTTCCGGATCCGACGTTCGCCTCGACGGAAGCCCGCCGCCGTTGTGCTTCTATCGAGCTCCGCGTAGAGGTACATGTAGAGAGCCGATGCAAAAAGGATAATACAGACTTCGTAATATCGGGGAACGCATTAAAATATTGGAAAAGAACACCAAGGCGCTGCGGATCTGGATTTCGAGAGAATTTCGAGTGCGTATGTATTTTATAACAAATCACACACAGCTTTTGGTCTCACACGAGTATACAGAGGAGACCGAGACGCTGGGGAAGAGGATTCCATTTCGAGGATTTATGGCGATCGACCTGCATACATGTGACCCGGCGGGACGTACAACCTAAAAGCTCCTGTAATTTCTCAACGTTCCACGTAACGCGGCACGTGTCAGGCGGTATTACCGTTGCGCTCTCAGCTCGACCTGAAAAATAGACTCGCCTCGTCTCCTCCCGCCGAAATACGTCCCGAAAAACTCTCCTCCGCCTAATCGATCTTCCCTTGCTGCTTACTTTGCCCTCGGAAAGTATTTCTGTCGTTTCAGGGAGGAGAGCAGGCGATTTTTCATACTGCACCTTTCCGGTGGTCGTATACTGTATACCTACATTTTTTCGTTTGTGAAAAAACTGCATATTTCACGAAAAGACGATCGATTCAACATCTATACACGACGCACGATAACTCACTGACAAAATTCCCCGACGTATACACCGTTCCTGCCAAAAAGTGCGAGCGAAAGCTTGTCGTCGTTCCAAGAGATGCTCATACAACTCTCGAGAAGAGAGCCGACAGTCATGTTTTCGCGAAGCCGCCGCGCACTTATCTTCCCGCAGTGGCCCACGTAGATACCGTCTAGGATAACTGCGCTTTATACGCGAAGGATCGGAAGCTCGCGCGAAGTGAGCGCCAAGTTTAGTAACGCTCCGAGAAATGAAATTACCTTCGGAGCTCGCAGCGCGTGTGTATGCGTGTGTCCCGAAACTATCCGCGAGCTTTGAATATTCCATTAGTTGCCGCGGCGCATCGCGCGCACTGTTTCGTCGCTTGATACTTCCAGTGGATTTTCATTAATTCGAATTCGGGGCGCATAAGATAATTGCAGTTTTATTGGTTTTTCTTTTTGAATTGTTTGAACGAAAAAAATGCGCAATGGTTGAAAATTCACGCGCCGCCTGACCGAACTCTATGCTTACCACTGAAAATGATTCCATCGAGCTTTTTCCGCAAGATTAACGACTAAGCTCGATCGCTCTTCTCTGGCTCTCTAGTGTCTAACGTCTGCGGTCGTAAACAACTCGAGCGGCTCAAAAATTCCGGCCAAATATTCCCAGGAGCCGTTATGGCGCGCCGCCGTTTAAATAATCTCCAGCCGAGCCATAAAGCAGTATACGGCGACACGTCTCGCGGCTAGCGTTGAAACATTCAGGCCCGCGACTAACGGAGTGGGCGGCTCATAAACCATCTACACGGAGAGAACCGAGGGACCTGCAGTCGAGCCGCGCGCGCGCTCTCTATGCACAGAATGCGCGAAAATGGCCCGGCAGAGAACAACGCTGTATCTCTATCTCTCTTTATCGGAGCGAATCGATCGGAGCTTTCGCACTCGCAGCTGTGCGGTGCGTGTATGCAAGCTCGCACGTCTGCTCTCACCTACACACATATTCTGTATATACATAGCCAGCGGTGTCTATACACTCTGCTCCGCGCTCGCTTTTATCGATCTGTGTTTCTCGCTACTGGCCTTAACGATCTCTCGTTTATAGCGCTTTCGCTCTCCTTCCTCCTGCTACGCCGGCCGCCGCCGCGGACGTTCAGCTGGGCAATTACGGGATTTCGAGAATCGCCGGCAGCGCGCAGTAGCGTCGAGCTGCACCTAACCTCAATTTTTCCCGGAGAGAGAGAGAGAGAGAGAGAGAGAGAGAGAGAGGGAGCTTGCACGCGAGCCACGAGCATGAAGCTAGATGTGCTTTTTTAATTTGCTTCCTCGCATGCCACGCATATACACAGCGCGCGGAGACTGGAGAGAGAGAGAGAGAGAGAGAGAGAGAGAGAGAGAGAGAGAGAGAGAGAGAGAGAGAGAGAGAAGCCTATAGCGGCCGCGGAGTGTAATTGGCGAGTCGAGAGCTTTTTAATGGCCGGTCGAATCGAGTTGCGGCATGCGGGCTTGTTTATACGTTTCTCGTGAAAAGCTCCGCGGTGCGATATGCCATTCGTCGCTAGATTCTCAGCAGGTGTCGCCCATGGATTTCCAATAGTAAAGAGACCCCCGAAAAAAAGAAAGTGGAGCGGTTAGATAACGTTGTCGCATGCGAGCGACGATCGATCACGGCTCTGAAGCCTATAAGAAGAGAAATCGAGTGTCGCGTGTATCGTCTAGAGAAGATAGCACATAGCAGCGGCTGCACAAGCGCGTACGCATGAGAATAGCTGATGGACAGAAAGAGAAACTCACAGTCAGCTGCCGGCGGTTTTCAGGTGCGGCGACGGCAGACAACGAGCCACCAGCTCGACCTCCACCACCAGGCCGCCCGTATTATTGTTCATTGAAATTGAACCTCGCGGGGGTGTTATAGAAAGCGGCAGCTCGTCCACCACCACTACCTCCTCCTCCTCCGCAACAACAACCCTTTCCCTCTCGCTCGATAATCTTGAATCCTACGAAGCGGTGCAGGCCCGCAGTGACGTAGTTACGCCTCGCTCTCTCTTTCTCTCTCACACGCGCGCTCTGCAGCAGCAGTGCTCGACTTCGAGAAGCATCCGCGGCGCAGTGAGGCTCACGGGGAACGGAGGGAAAAGCCGGGGGAGAGGACTCACTCGACGCGCGTGTTTTCCTCGATATTTTTTTGGCTTCTTCAACGCGATATTCGCTTGAATGTAGAAAAATCGCAGAGACTCGTCGAGGCCTGCGCGCAAGCCCCTGCACGTCGGGTCGCGGACTGGATGCCGCCGGCTGCGCGAGCTCCTACCCTAAGCGTCGCTCGGCTGTCCTCGGGCTTTTTCGGCTCTCTCCGCTAACTCCCTCCTGCTTGCGTCATTCGCTCTCTCCCTCATCGCGTGCTCCTGCTATATTGCTCTCTTTCCCGACTGGCGCCTGCTTGCTGCGCTGCAGTTGGATTTCGGCGAGATTATAATACGCGCCGTCGGCTGTTGTCTTCGTCTTCGAATTTTCGAAATTCATGTCGGCGCTGTTCGCGCGTGTATATTTGATACGCGAGCACGGGTTTGCGCAGTGGATTTTGAGAAATGTCTCGCTCGATTTAACGCTGCGCTCGCTCGGCGAATTCCGATATAATTTCGGGGAATTTTCGAGTCCGCCCATGTTCCCCGATGCTGCGGGAGTATTAGCGAAACAGAGTTTAATGCGACGCGTGATTTACGACGGCGTCGATCTATGGAGAGTACGTATAAGAAGTCGTGGCCAAATAAGCCATTCGCTTTTAATTGATATTAATTTATCGCTGCGGATATCTCGTCGAACCAGTTCGCCGGCTTTACTACTTAATCGCGTTGTTAAATCGCGTAGCAGTACATGCATTATGCTGTGTAATGTGTGTTTGTATTCGGATTATTTCGGCGTTATTGCTCATTGTTGTTTACAAAAGCGCCGTGTTTGCTCGTCGAAATTGGCGCTAGTCGTCCGGAAAGCTGCGCGGATTTACGAAAACTGTTTGCGTTTTATCGAGCGATCGAACTTTATCGGTTTATGCAAAGCGAATAAAAAGTCGTGTCGTTGCTTCGAAACGAATTATTTTCACATGCTAACGAATTCATATCGGGTCGTTGTTCTACAAGCCATGAAAATAAGCGCATACGTCGATCACTGCGAAAGCGAAAATAAAATCCTATATACACACACTACACACGGTATAATGACTCATAACGAATACAATATATTCGCGTGACTCCCGGAACGCGATAACGCGCCGCAGAGACTATATTGTCAAAAAGAGCGGCAGACAACACAGTAGGCAAGTCGGGAAAAATTACGCGCGCTAGAGGGAGACGAAGCCGCCGGCAAACTTTCGAATCTCTCCCTATATACTCTACTCGTCGCTATACCGTAACATCGGCGCGCCAGCAGTGCGAATCTAATGTAAGCCACGAGCCGACGAGTCGCGCTAACACACGGCACCCTCCGCGGCTCTCGAATGAATCATTGACGCGCTCGCACATACCGACGCTCTCGCGGATACGCCGATCGATAACGCGAGCTTTTATATTCGTTTCTCCACATGGAAAAGCGCTATTTTTCAAACGCGAAAACCAATAGTTTTCTCCATACGCGGACGTGTGAAAATTTAAAGACCGCCAGCTCTCCAGAGGCGCGAACGCGCAATTAAAATACACATACAGAGCGCAGGCCGAACAATCGCGGGGTAAGCGACCCAGACGTCGAAGCTTTTGCTCGCGCACAAAAGATCGAAACGTACGCCGTGCACAAAGCCCGGTGAACAGCCGCGTATACTTTCGGCTCGACAAACTCGAGGCTTTGTCGCGCGCGCGCGTTTCTTTTCAGAGGGACAGAACAAAAATTATATATACGTATACGGCGTGGACGCAACGACGCGATAACGGCGCGAAAAGGACCGACGCGCTGAAAAAACCGTGAAAGGAAGAGCCAGCGATAAAAAGAGAAGACGCGGTCGCCAGAGTGAGAGAGAGAGAGAGAAAGAGAGAGAACAGCGAGATGCGGGCGAGGTTTTTGTTAAAGCGCTTCTCTCTCTCTCTTTTTCTCTCGTGGCGGAGATATTTATGCATTTATTTACGTCACCTGGGGTTTTATTTTTTCCTTGAGAGCTTTCTGCCCGGTTTATCCGCGCGACTATTTTTTTTCGTACCGATTCCATGTGTCGTCGTTCAATGCGCTTTTAACGGGATCCCGCGTAGCGAACGAAGCTAATCAAGCAGCACCGCTGCAAGCGCCGATGCGCTAAATTAGATCAGTGCGGGCACCGATAATTATGCGCGTAGCGGACGCATTCTAATTGAATTTCAAGCGCAGCGGGTCCTCGCGACAGGCGGAAATCGCGAATTTTTCAAAGGCTGCAGAGTGACGTTAGTTGGATCTAATGCGGGGGACAAAACCACGCGAAGCGGTATAGGATGACGGGTGCACTAATTAACCATAAAAGAGGCCTCATAACGGGCCGACGAATTCAGCTGCAGCCGCCGCGTCGGTTCAGCTGGACGAGAATCGAGCGACCGCGTAACACATGATAATGACATGCAGAGAGCTGAGCAATGTGTATACACTGCAGAGTTGGCCGCACGAAACTGGCAGCCAACAACCGCGCGCTGGTGCGCCGCAACCGACGGACATCCAGATCTAGCACGAGTATATAGCCCCGGACGTTATACAGACGCGAAAATAGTCGATATATGCGAGCGGCGGACGTATAGTAGTGCCGCCGAGGAGAAGACGCGGGGAATTACACGCGGCGATGGAGATTACAGTGGGGGAATCCGATACGGAATGTGCCGCAGACCAATCAATAGAGCTTCCCAGAAGAAGAAGAAGAAGAAAGGGGCAAAGCGACGCGACGGACAGCAGCAGCAGCGCCTTATCGAGAGAGTGCATTCTCCAGCGGTGAAAGAGATCCACATTTCCGCGTCCGGACGTTGCTCTCGGCCTCTCTTCCTCCTTCCCTTCTTGCGTCACTTCCTTTCCGAGCTCCCTCTCTCTCTCTCTCTCTTATGCCACTGTATTCTCCTCGAGGCCTCTCGTTCCCGTTCTTTCCTCAACGGCCGTGTGCGCCGCTATTCTTAGCTGCTTTGTACTCCGCCACTGGCGAAATCTCGACTTTGGACTGCTGCGCGTCTTGACGGCATTTTTTTTTTCTTATACGGCGGAGAAACAGACATAAGTATCGAAATAGGCAATTTCTTTTTCGTTTACATTTTACTTTTTCGAAAGACAGCTCCTCAATAATGTCATCGCGGCGAAATGCATTATATCCCTTATCGCTGAGGGCGAATCTAATTGCGGCGCGCTCGATATGTATTTCAGTGTATATATTTTAAGTAGTACAGGTCAACGTTTTTCGACATGCACGCGGTGGCACGACCCAACTCGGACGGTCTAAAATAATCGCGATCGATAGCTCGGATTCAGCGAAATATGCACGAGGCAGCGCACTGTCCACCCAGTTACATCTTTGGAAATTCAACCACTCTTCGCTGATAGTACAAATAACGCGAGCTTTCGTAAAAAACGTGATAGAACGCGAAAAGTCATCGCGGAAAGCAATTCATCGATCTCCCCTGAAACCACGCCGAGGAATCCGCTTAAACAACCGAACAAATCGTTCGCGAGACTGAAAAACAAAGAGAGAGCGGGACAAGCCCAGAGGCTGCTTCGGATCCCTCTCTCATCGCTGAAGATAAATCTCTCTGCCATCCCTTTATTTCAGCCAAACCTAGTCCGATGAAAGGGAAGAGAGGACCGGGCCGAGGGGGACGTCGAAATCGAATCAAGCGAGTCGCGCTCGCTGTATATATATATATATACGATAAGAGGAAGAGGATCGCGTCGAGCAAAAGGCGAATGAATGCAGATACAACCTTGGGGTATACGAGAAAAGAGAAAGGGAGGGAGGGAGACGCCGGGGATCAATGGGGGGTTATTGATGCGGTCGTGCGCGCACACAAGCCGAGAAAACGCGGGAATAATGAACCCATGACATGGATGAGGAGGAAAGCAGAAATGAAATCGCCGCTCGCTGTGTGTGTACGTGGGGATTCTATAGAGCATTGTGATGGATGCTTTTTCGTTCTTCCACTGGCATCTCATTACTCGGAATTTCTCCGCAGCGAGCCTGGCGCTTTATTGCTTGTTCCCCCCGATATGCATCGGAATTCGCACGCAGCGATATATCGAATCGAAATTGAAACGGCTGATTTATCCAAGCGTTATTTACGCCGTGTAAACATTATTGAAATAAAACGCACGGTAAACATCGATCGGAGATAATACAATTCGAAAATTATTCAACAATCCGCAGCATCCACTTGCGCTCTCAAAGAGCGTGGGCGCATTACCACATCGAAATATAGCATCAGCAGCTGCGGAAACTCCGTATAAAGCCGTGCAGAGCCTCCGGCAATAAGAGGGATAGAGTCTTTGATTTCTATATACGTAGGCGGATGTGCAAAGAGGATGACTCGAGGCCGTATATATTCACGCCCACACGCGCGCGGGTGCGGATCGTCGCAGTGGACGCCTGCGCGAGTTTCGAGTGCAAAAAAAATAGCCTGGGACTGCGAGAGGGCGCGAGTATTAAAGAGAAACGCATATCTCATTCCCTCCCGTGTGTGTGTGTGTGTGTGTGTGTGTGTACGTTGAATCGGACGATAAATTTAGAAGGTCGATAGAGGCGAACGGCTAAGAATAAACGCGAGTTTTTTTCTTTTGTTGCCCCGATGGCTTTCCTGCACACGCGACTGTTGGAGAATTCTTGCAAAAATGCTCGCAAGCGACAGCAGACCCGTTGGTTTTCCGGTGCAGAGCCTTGTTAAAAATGCAGATTTTCATTTTCCGCGCGTATTTTGCAATGTGTTTTGCAGCAGCCGCTTGTGAGGCGAGTAAAAACGACGAATAGAGCGCCGGCGAGAAGCGAGAGAGACGGGAACGAGCTGACAGAGAGAAAGAGAGGGATAGAGCGAGGTGAAAGCACCGAAGTGGAAGTTGGCAAGGTTCAAAGCCGGGAGACTCATGGCACGAGGACTGCGTTGACGAGCTGCAAGCTCGCCTTCGTGCAAATCAATGGCAACTTGACATTTTTTTCTCCCCCCGATAGAAGAAGAACCAAAGTCACTTTCTTAGAAAAATGCGACTTCTCTGCCTTCCCCCGCGCAGTCGAGCTCTTTCGAAAAAGAAAGTATCGACCCGCGGCTGGTGGCAACTGGCTCGCATTATGTAATACCTCCACGGCGCTGCATACAAGTGGAGCATCGGAGAATCCCGTGCAACGACGATGACGCATCAGACGCAGCAAAATTTCGGATGGATCATTCGAGAGGCCTCTAGTAATCCTCTTTCCGCGCAAACCGCAGCTGTATACTTGCAGAGCTGGGAGAGAGAGAGAGAGAGAGAAAGGGTGGGGGGGGGGGGCAGAGATCGGCGGCATAATGCCGCGTCGTCGCCTCGGGCGCTTCTCCGGCGGAACAAAGTCTGCCGCACTGCAGCCGGGCCGTCGTCCCCGAGGCAATCAGCCTCGAAATTCTCGCGATCCGCGCCCTGTAGCGCATCAAGAATCGAGAGGGAGCGCTATACTCGCGAGTCTACATGCACCTGAACAATGTTCAGATCCACTACTGCGCTTCGCAGTCGAGCGGAATCGCTGAATAATCGCGGGCCAACGACCTCCACCTATACAGATACACGTATACACTCGCTTCTCTTTCTTGCATGTGTATACGTACACGCACACACGGTGTCGGTGGTCTCTGACCCCCTTTAGGACGTCCTGCGGTATTCGCTCGGTTGCCTCGCTCTATCTCTCTCTCTCTCTCTCTCTCTCTCTCTCTCTCTCTCTCTCTCTCTCTCTCTCTCTCTCTCTCTTACTCCCTCCGCGCGAAGTAGTCCCCGAGCATTTGAAGCAAGCGCACTTCCACTTCGTAATGCGCGAGGGGGAGAAGTGCGACCTACACACAACTTTCCTGCGGCCCTGTAATTATTCCCTGTTTCGCGATCCCGGGCCAGCAGCTAGATCACTGCCGCCGGCGAATTTATCCCTGTTTTTGTTTTGCAAGCTCTCTTTCGCGTAACGAGCCTCGTTATATGCGAGAGAAAGGCACTTTTAACGAGGTCGCGCAAGCTCGATCAAATGCAAGTTTATAATACAGTCCGGACCAGCGCGAATATCCTGAATAATAGAAGAGGCTCTTTTCGACAGGTGACTCGATCATGACGTGTGTGTGCATTTTGCAGGTCTCGAATTATTCATGGATCGCCGAGCGTAGACGTTCGACGCTCGTGATGCGTCGAGGGACAGCCGCACGCGGCAGCCACGACTTGCGAAGCTTATTTTTGAGTAAAAACGTCGACGTTCCTTTTTGCCCCGCTTTTTTCTGCCCTCGACGCCGCTGATCGCATCGCGGTACTCTCGCGGCGACCCCCCAAGAAACCCTTTTATAGGCGGTAATACTTTGGGAAAGTTATTTCGTCGAGAAAGAGAGGGTTGCTTGAAGTTACATTTTACCTCGTCAATCTACTTGCATCGGTTGGCTTTTTACACTGGAGCAAGGTAAAACCATAAAACACCCGTACGATCAGCGAGCCGTCAACACGCCTCCCTTCCATTATTAGAAAATAAAAAAGAAACAAGGGCCCGCATCGTTAAAAACTGGGCAGCCTCGTGAAACGTCTCTTCATTCTCCGATAAACACATCGTCGCGACCGACTAATTTCAAGCAGCGCAGCTTAAACGAAACTTTACACGTCGTAAAAGCTCGGTATATATATATATATATATATATATATATATATATATATATATACACACATACACAAACAGCACCCACGCGTCGCTGATCCTAGGCGCGCACGTCGCGCAAAATATGAAAGCACGGCGCACACGCTACGTGTGTGTGAAGAGTATACTATACATATAGAGCGCCGAGGGAATCTCGTAAAATCGAGACATAAGTGACTCGCTCCAGCCACACCGCCGACGTGGGATAACGACGCCGATATATTTCGTGTATACTCCCGGCATCAGCTGCGTCTGCCGAGCGACCATATATAGAGGCGCTCCGCTGTGTACACAGGCTTGTTCAATCGCGGCACGCACGTCTTATCGCGCTGTGCTATACACTACTTTTTTGCCCCGCGGGTGAACGATTGCTCGGCTTTTATGTGCCGCGTCTTTTAATCGTAAATTACGCTTTACGGCTCAGCGAGCTTTTGATCGATCGGTTTTTGATTCTTCGCTGTCTGTGCACTTCTATGCGAAGTAAAGAAAAGCGTCGCACAGGTATACATCTGCATCAGGCCGCCAGTATTCTCGACTAAATCTCCTCGAGCGTAACCAAGTACGTGAGCGCACGAATGTGTAAGAGCCGAGTCGAGAGTAGGAGAGGAACTAGCGCGCGCAATGCGGCAAAAAAAAAAGAAGTACAAGAGACTCACCTAGCGAGTTTCGGCCAACCGCAGGCAAACGCCCTCGTTATACGCGCGTGCATACGCTTCTCGCGAGATATTCTCGTCACGTGAACCAAGCTTAAACGCGCATCACGCGCGCGTCTAATTATCGTCGAGCCCAATTACAAGATGACGGAGCTTCCGGCGGCGCTGCGGTCGCGAGGCTTCTTTCTCAAAGCCTGCACCGCTCTTTATACCCTTCGTTAATTTCAATTTGCTCGGCGGTCACTTTTTTTGCGAAAGAAGCTCTGTCGGCCGTGCCGGATTTCATTAGGCAATTGGCCCGGATCTTTTTGCCCCCGTTTAAAGCCAGCTGTGCGAGAAGCTTTTTGGATGTTCGACCATATAAAAACGGTTAAAATCACAGGAGTTCAAGTATAGGCACACGCGTATAAGCGCCTCGTGTTAACTAAGCTTATATCTTATATACATTCATTAGCATAGCATAACCGGGAGTTCGTGGTCACTTGATTCAGTTCGGCGCAATATTGTATCCTCGTTAATCACCTCCTCTTGTGCGCGCGCGTTACACGCGAGTATAGGCGCAGTACATGTACTATACATCCAAATCCGCATTTATCGCTGTTTGCGGCGAGTTTTAGAGCTGCATCCAGGGATGGAAAATCAGTTGAACAATCGTTAAATTCCTACCGCAGAGCACTTTGTATGTGTGTGTGTGTGAGAGATAGAGAGAGAGAGAGAGAGAGAGAGAGAGAGAGAGAGAGAGAGAGAGAGAGAGAGCGCTTGCCGCACGCGGGGAGATAGTCGCGGCCATTATGCGCCGCGCGAAATCGCATCATCCCTCCTCGTCGTGGCGCCCGAAGGAAACAGTATGAAAACGAGGTAAACGACGTGACTTTAGGCGCGCACCCCTTTCTCTATCTCTCTCCCTCTCTCGCTCGACCCCATCCTGCTCTGCGCGCGCGGACGTTATAACGAAGTTTGCTTGAAAGCCAGCAATGGCGCTTCGCAAATTCGATTTCCGCGCGCTTTCGCTCGAAACACAAAGCCGCGCGCCGAAAAACGCGACCGGGCGAGCGATGGGAGTGTAAGTCTTTGTTTTTCGCCAGGGAAAATTGCCTCTTAAACTTGGCTGGCGTTCGGTGGCCGCGAGAATTATTAAAGTTTTAACGACGGGAAAATTGTCCGTCTTTTTTATCCCCGAAGGCGCTACTTCGAATTTCCTCGTCTGGATAATAATAGCTAGTAGAAGAGGCTCACCCGTGATTGTGGTTCTCGCTGTTGTCGGCGGCGTCGAGGTTGGCTGGGTCCTGGGTAAGCGGGCCTTGGGTCACGTCGACGCCCATGCTACCGATGTCGAGAGAGGCGTAGGCGCGACGCCCTTGGACTCTCGTGCCGCTGCCCGTCATCTCGTTCACGCCACCGCCTCCGCCGCTGCCCACGAGTTCTTGATAAAGCTCGTCGTAGAGGGAACTGCCGTTCTCATTGCTGTTCAGGGCGTCGTCCAGCCGCGCTGGGTCCAGGTGGTAGTTTGGATTCTCGAAGGAGAGCAGCCCGTTCTCTGAAAGCGAAAATTATCATCAATTTTATTTTATTTATCGCGTCTACGTGCTGGCTTCTTCGTTTCGACTGGCGTCTGACTCGCGTCGAGCTTTACTACTGAATTCGTGCTTTTCGTTGATACGCTCGGCCAACGACCCTTATTTATGGGGGCGGTTTAATAAAATAAGTTTGATTAAAAAGTTTCACCCTGCGAGTTCTAGAAAACTACATAGAAATATGCAAGTGCAAAGTGTAATGGAGCTCGAGAACAGCGTGACAAACTTTTCGAGAAAATGAAAATTACATTTTCCAGAGAGACCCAATTCACGCTAAGTTTTCGCCATTCCGAGAAAATAACCTGTACACACTGGAAACTATTAATGCGACGTAATCTCTAATGATAAATCGATACGCGTGTCATTTTTAGCAGGCAAACGCCTCTGCATCAAACTAGAAAAAAGCACACAACAAGAACGTTGTTTCTATCGAGTGCCGCGAAGGAGCTGGGGGGTGGAAAGAAAAAAAAGCAGCTCCGCTCGACATTTTATACCGCGTCAGTTTAAGAAACTTTGCATTTTTCCGCGTAAGAAAGCAGCGCGAGACTGGCAATCTGCAGAACTGCAAAACGGGGCCGTGTCGGCTGAAGAAGGAGCGAGAAGAAGGAAAAAGCAGTAAGTAAAGCCGGTGCGTTCTCCCGAGGGACTCTCTTGCGCGCGCGAGGAGTTTGAAAGTTTGGACACGCTTTCCGTGTTAGAACAAGTACAAGTCCTCGGGAGTAAGGAGAGCTGGAGAAAGGGGCCAGGCGAAAAATGGAAAACCGGCGAGAGAGCAATGGTCAGTTCGATAGTACGAGAATCGCTGTGATCTTGTTACACGATTGCAAAAGTGCCTACCTCATTACACGCTTTATACAGTGCCACACATACGAGAAGGCGTCGTAGTACGCGTGCGCGAGCTGGCGTTATTACGTAGCAGCCGGGAAAGTACAGGCGACGCGCGCGTAAGAAAAGCCAGCGGGGCAAAAAAATAGAAAGAGGAAAAGTTTGTGTACTGTCACCGCCCTCGATGAGTCACCCCTATATCGATTGCCGCGCGCCATCGCGCCGAGGCTGAGCTGTACTCACGGAGGAAACTTTCCGTGCACTATACATGCGCCTCTTTTTTTCCTCATCGTCGCCGCTATACCGCTCTATACTTCCACGTGAAATTTCACGCTGGACACCGAAAAGCCAGCTGCCTCGTATGTCAATTTGAACGAACACACCTACGGCTATTACGCTCATTATTCATGCGCCGCAGGCTCGTTTGGTAAACACACTGACGCGAGCTTTCTTCTGTGCAATCGCGCGCGTGTGAGCTGTTTTCGCAGCGTGTGTGTGTGTGTGTGTGTGTTTTCGACAAACATCGAGGAGTAGTAGGGAGGAGAGATTAGTGTAGTCGTTTGTTTTTGTCGCTGATAATATATAGGACAGATGCGATAACGCGAACGAGTGTGCGTAATTAGTTTTATTGTGTGGAGAGAATCGTTAATAATTTATAGAGCCGAGGGTCTTTTAGACGCTCGCGATAACGCGGATTAATCAGCATAGCATGGAAATGAATTATCGCAGTACAGTTTGTTATTCCGTTATTCGTGTGGATTAGCGTTGCTACGTAAACACACACACACACACACACACACACACACACATACAGCGTGATTGATTTCGTCGTCAATGCGCGAGAACAATTCAATCGAGTATATATCGAACTATTAAATTTGTATTAGCGCGCGATTTCCTAACGAGTCAGCGGTAATTACGAAATACACTGCGGAATATACACCAGTTCGTGCGACCGCATTATCTATATAAGCCCATTAAACCGCTTTATATATTCTCCTGCCTTTTCAGTCTCGTATCGAATCATTTAAACACACACACGCGAAATGTTCGAGCCATCAAGTCTATATACGTTATTCTACCGCCGCCACGGCGACTTCCTCGTTTCATTACCGCGAATTTCCCTCCGCGAAGCAAATTAACGACCCGATATTACAGTCTTTGCCCAGCAATTATACACTCGCGGGGCAGTAAAATTTCGGAACAATCTCGGAGCACTGCGCTATAGCTCTAAAGCTCGCCGCCGCGTTGTCGCAGAGTACACAAACTTGCGGGCCATCGAAAGAATCTATACTCCTGCAGCGGCAGCGGCGACTCGTAAATATTTACGAGCACCAATAACCATTGAACCATCGCGTTTTTTCGCCAGGCCGATCGATGCGCTGCCTTATTAATCGCGATGAGGAAAAGGCTGCACGCCAAGTATGTACGTATACAGACCATCTCGCCGGAGTATATACGAGAGAGAAAAGCTCGCGCGCAGAAGCCGATGAACCCGCGGCGCCGCTGAATTATACTGCCGAGGGAGATCGTGCAGTCGCCCGACGCTCTGGCGCCACACGCAACGACTTAAACGCTCCGACTCGCGAACGACCGGTAGCTATATATGTGTGTGCGCGTGTGTGTGTGTGTGTGTGTTCTGGCTGTAAGGCCAGAAGCGAGCTCGCGAGCGAAGCGTGTCTCGGCTCGCTTTTGTTCGATGTACGGACTGAGAATACGTTTTGTAAGTGAGGTCTAGGATTTTTTTCTTACGCGGGGCTGTTTGTTCGTTTTTGCCCGTGAGTTTGGGGTATATTGGTGTGAAATAAAGAAAAAGGGTTTTACGAGGAGGTCATTGCGTCTATTACACTTAATGGGGAGTCTGCCCGGCACGAGCTGTTTCTACTTAAATGATGGATTAGCATACTGGTTTGAAGCGCTTTAATTACGTTCGTAAAAGTTTACGAACTGCATTATTGTTATTTTGGTACACGGATGATTAAAATTCATAAGCCGAAAGATAGCAGACGATGCATTAAGCCTCTTGATCGCGTACACGACTCCCTCGAAAATCCGAACTCCATGCAATCATATGATAATGATTAAACTTCGCTCCGCCATCAACCATTGTACTCCACATAAAGCCCTAGAATTTCAAGATTTCACAGTATTTTTTCACAGACTCGTTCTCTCGCAGTTTAATTCTCCCGACAAGCTCCTCTTAGTATATACATATACCAAGAATACATCAGCTCCTTCTTCCTTCGTTAAACTCTTTTTCCTCCTTCACAGCCCTGCTGTCCCAGAAGTCATAAGTATGACCCGGCTAATCTCCATACAGAATGTCCCTACTCTTCTACATTGCAGTTCGTCCGCTTTTTTGCCGCGTCGTTATCGAAATTAGCCTCGCGCGCGCGCTCTCCTTGCAGATTTAAGACGAATTTAACGAGCGAGATAAGGACGAGGCAAAAACGAATCCGCTGGCTTGCATTATGTAGCGACTTGGAAATTTGAATACCTCCTACTTATGGGCCGAGAGATTATAATGGTTCTATCGGCACCGCTATGCACCGCGTGCAGCTTACACGTTCGGGCTGATGTATTTACGTGGATTAAAAAATTCACGTAAGTCGGATCAGCGAAATTCAATTGAATCGCATGGAAGGTTCGCTCAAAGCCTTGATGAAACTGAAATTGAATTAAAGAAGACAAGGGAGAGAGAGAGAGAGAGAGAGAGAGAGAGAGCCAGCGAGGACGGCAGCGCATCGGAATCCAGGTATTCTTGTAGATTACAAACATTTTCTAATTTCTCTTACATTGCGAAGAGACGAGCTCAGAAAGAGAGAGGGAGAGAGAGAGAGAGAGAGAGAGAGAGAGAGAGAGAGAGAGAGAGAGCAGGAAAGCTGGAAGAAAATCTCCTTAAGCTCGACACTGCGGCTTCTTTTCTCAGTGCCGCTCGCGTTAATCCGCTTACGCTCGCGTTTAACCTGTGCGCGAGAGAAACGCCGCGGCAACAAAGAGACGCAAGGGAAGAGAACGAAAAATGTCGCACAAAGAGAGCCGGCAGCACTTTGTTTCGCTGAAACATTGTTTAATACCGTGTGTCGTTCTCGACTCTCTTCGCCTGCAGTGGACGTAATTTTTCGCGCTGCAGCGCAAAGTTTTCTCGCGGCGCTCTTAATTAACTCGCGCGCGGCGGACATTGTTATTGCGAGAAGATTCGTTGCGCTTGATGGTGCAAACGGAAAGACGTTCGCGTATTTTCGTGCCGCGAGCGAAACTGCAAACTCGATTCCTCCAGTTTGTTGGATATATTTGTCTTGAAGTATAAAAATTCTCTTCTGGGAGTCTGTGTGTAACTTGCCGGAATAAATTGACGTATACGTAACGGAAAAGCTCGACTTCGCTACTTTAATACAGCGAAACGCAGCTGGTGAATTATAGAAGCGGGGAGTTGTAAAGTATATTCAAAAGTATATTCTAACAACGTTGATTATGTTTGCGTTATAGACGGAGGCGATTCATCTGCGATGGTAATCATAACGCTGCATGTCGGTTTAACGGGTTAATTAAACGGTTCCGTCGAACTTTGGACCAGTCGATTTCACATAATTAATAGTGTTATGATTGAAAAGTTGAAGCGGAGCGAGATTGACGCCTCTGCACTAAAGTAGGTGTTACAAAAACCTTCTGAAATTTATCAAAAGCAGAAATCGATAACGAATAAATCAAACCTCACCGAGATCCCTCAGCTGATAGATCGAGAGTAAGAAACAAAAAAAAGGGAAAAAATATGAGCTGTCCCGTCATACAAGCGACCCCTATCTTTCTTATCTTCACGTGGGAGAGCCGACGCACTGTATTGTGTTCGGCCTAAGTAATACTCCTATGGAAATTGAATCATCCAAGCTCGAAGCCCTCGACGATAATTCATCCGTCAAGATTTCTCCATCCAGTATAAATCCTTCCTACTCCCACGCAGCTACCCTGTCCTGATTAATACATCCCGTCGGCCGAAGCGAGCTGCAGCGAAGTCCGCAACAAGCCGAATCGGAATCCCCGTTGCATCACACACTATACCCACTTCCTCGCGCTATTTATCCGTGTCTTTTTCAAGCTCGGCCTTTGTATAGAAAACGACCACCTCGTGCGCGCAGCCTCTGCGCCTGATCGATAGTTCAAGGATAGAGGAGAACAGGCGGCACGGCGGCTTATTCGCGAATGAAACATTGACATGCGGAGCGCGGCCGTATACTGCATCGATTGCCGGCCGGAGAGAGAGAGAGAGAGAGAGAGAGAGAGAGAGAGAGAGAGAGAGAGAGAGAGAGAGAGTACAATATAAACGCAGTGACTTTCTGGCCGAGTGCAATCTCTGGAGAATCTGTTTCGAGCTGCGCCCGTGCGCGCATGAAAATTGCAAACAACCGCTCATTATAAAGGGCGTCGTCGTTTTACGGCCCTATACGCACGTGTACATGCGGCTTTTCGGACATGCGCTGCCGCGATCCTTATTTCTTCCCCCTTTAATTAATACGTCTGCGCGAATTACCAAGGGCTCGTTATGAATTATTACTTCCACGCGGTAGAGTAATGAGTTTTATTCCCGCGGTGTGCCATTGCACTTTTTGATGTTGAAATATCGCGCGCAACTATAACAAAAGCAACGCTGCGCGTTTCATCGGAGTGCAATCACGGCTGGAAATTCGCAAATTCAACGTAGAATATGAGCAAACAGTCGGAAATCGCTAATAAATTTTCGATAAGCGTGGCGCGCGCGCGCGCACAACGAAGGCTTTTAACTTCATTGCCAGTCTCGGCGTTAATCAGTTCTCCGATAAACCGAAATAAATTCGACACGAAGAGAGAGAGAGAGAGAGAGAGAGAGAGAGAGAGAGAGAGAGAGAGAGAGAGAGAGAGAGAGAGAGAAAGCTCTGGCGTAGTTCGGCCGCTAATTACGGGGCATAAATTGGCGCGCGCGGCATAAAGTTTCATCGGCGAGCTGCTGCCCATCGGAAACGCTGAATCGCGCCGCAACTTGCCGCGTACACAAGAGCTGGGAATATTTTTTTTCAGCTGGAGGCTTTTTCCATCAGGTGTTGACCGGGGGATTTGCGTCCGCGGGTTGTTATATGAAAATTTCGACCGCGCGCGCGCGCGAGAGAGAGAGAGAGAGAGAGAGCGAGAGGGAGAGAGAGAGAGAGAGAGAGCTGGCTTTCTATATGCGCCGGGCAAATGAACGCATTCACAATGCGCGCGGACTGGGGATCGATTGGGGGATATGTTCGCGTGGCGTGTGATGAAAATACCGCGCTGGAAAACTTATTGATGTCGCCGGTATAAGGAGATTAGTTGCGCGATATGTATACGCGCTGTATGGAATAAGCTGTGAATCGATTGTCACGGGGGCTTAACAAATAAGCGGTCAAAGGGCTGATTGGCTTTGAAATTCGATTGCAAATTTCGCTGCACCAGGAATATCGAGTTTGCTTTTAGGAGATATTTCTGCGGGTGATTAAAAAAATGGCTATGAGACACTGCTGCATGTTCTATCTTCAAACGCTAAAAACTGCAAAAACGCTTTCATTACACGTAAAACCCATCATTATACCTTCTCTCTCGAGACGACGCGTCGATGAGATCAACGCGACCAACGAGTCTCTCTAATTTCCACGAAAGCTCGCAGCGCACTCATTGCCGCGCGCGCGACGACTCGGCCTCGTTAGATTCGCATTTAGATTACAGCGAGTAACGCGTATAATGGGCCAAGTTGAGCCGCGACTAGGCTGCAGCTGATAAAGTCGAGCTATAACTCAGCGACGGCGGCGGCGGCAGCTTTCGCGGAGGAATACAAGTCACTGATGCGTAATCGCGACGCGGCTAACAAGCTGTAAACGCGCGCACGCGAATACGGCTTCGATAGACTCGCGAGTCTTGGAAAAAGCGCGCGTGTGTGCACTGTGTTATAACCCGTGATTTATGGGGTGTGCGCGGAGAGCTCGTCCTCGAGGGTGTTGTTCCGCGCGGCTGGCGTTTTAGGGTGCAGCGCCTTTACGAGCTGTTGCTGCGCGCGGCGTTGCGTTTCTTCATTAGGCTGCGTGCATGCGAGGATGAATATGTTTACCATATTGTTTGCCCGCGCGAAGGGTGTGCGGTGCTAGCTCGAAATCAAAATGGAGATTTTGTGGTAGCCGGACTGCGGAATCAGTGTTCGGAGTTTAATTGCGATTTTTCATTCGACGCCGGGCTGTACCGATGATCGTTGCTTTTAGATCGAGGTATTACAGTGGATGAACATCGAGCAGGATGTTCAATTTAGCTTCTTAAATTAAATACACGTCGCGCGCATATTTGAAACGGTCACGCTCGTACAGAGCTGTCTCTCATAATGGTATAGCGTTAAATTTTCACAGCAGCCGACGGATGATTTTTATAGATTCAAGAGCTTCCAAGAAAGTCCGCTTTTTCAAATCGGCGCAGAGAACAGCGACATCAAACAGTCGTAAAAAGATGCATTTGCATATTATATACGATAGCGGCGCGTCGCGCGCGTGCATATATAATATAACGAGGCATTTCGCTCACTCGGTCGCGTTCCACTCCGGCGGATAAGCGTATTTTATTCCGTTTTATCAGGCTCTGCCTCTCGTACGCGTGCAGCGTCGACTGGTGAAGGCTTCTTTTTTCAATCTTTTTTACTATCGCACGCACGCGCTCGTACAACCGCAACCGCACGCATCTGCAGCAGCGTATAAATGTTTTTACGAGCATATGCCAGTCGAGCTTTTATGGTTCGAGAGCCTATACAGGATTCGGTAATTTATAATCGACGACATTCACTTCTCGCTGCGTTGACACAACCAGCCCTGATGTTGCAACATTTACTATGTAACCTACTCCAATCTAATCGAAACTACCTCTAATTCGTTCTCGGACACCGTATACTTTTTTACGCACACCCGAGCTCTCGTTCATTTCGCCAGACGAACTGCCAATCAAACTCCCGAAACACGCGCAATCCGCGTTAAAAGCACCGTATAATCCACGCGTAAAGCACGAGTATACGTCCACCAGCGGCGCAGGGATAGTATACGGGCGTTTCGAAAAATCGTTCGTCGCCTTGTTGATTCAGCGCAGTAGAACTGGGCACACACTCACACACACCGGTATACACGCCGGTATACACGCACTCGTAGCGGGCCGCGAGTGTAAAGACCGGCACCGAGAGAGTGACCGGCGAGCCAGTAGCGCAAGATGAAGTGCCCCTCGTAAAAGCGCGACGCGAGGGATATATAGAGACGAGAAGCGGAAAAGCAGCGCAGTACGCGACGTCGCGACGGTTAACCGGATTAGCCGCACGAGAGAGAGAGAGAGAGAGAGAGAGAGAGAGAGAGCGGACCGGCTAAGTGCCAAACTTTCGAGCGACGAGGGTTGAGTCTCGGCTTTGCCGGCTGGGGATAAATTTTTCGAACTTCCGCGAGCGACGACCGGCAGTTGGAAGCAGGAAAAGTGCGGTCGCATCGGTCGCGGAAATTATTGGTTTATGGAAAGAGAATCACAGCTTTTCCTCTGTGTACGTACCAAATCATCGCGACGGAGGGAGTCAACATGCGCGGCTACGATATTGATATACTTTACGCGGTGGCGGTAAAACAAAAAAGCGCTTAAGCAATACGAGCCGAACGTGCTGGAGGGAATATTGCCCGGACGACTACTGCAGCGAAGAGCGATTCGATCTTGTAAACAGCCCAGGGTTTGCTCGGAAGATTGCCGCTTCTTAATAATTTTTCAATTTTAAAACGAAATGTCCCCAAGCACATCCCGTGATGAAAACGTCGTTGCTCTAATTACAGTGAAATTATATAAAATGTAAAAGCGTAATCTCCCGGGCAAGCGCGACATCAAAGGCGCAGTAGCATTTAGAAAAACATTTTCCGTCTCTGCGGAATCCCCGAGCAAAAGTGTACCGGGGAAATTCATTCCAAGCCGAGCGAGGCAGCCGACGGTGCGAGATCGGATGAAAATCAAATTATCCCTTAATTTAATTGATTTACAGTACAGCTGCTGCAGCGTCTTGATGAACAGCAGCGGCGCGCGGGAATGTGTCCGTCTCTCCTCGCTCGCAATACTGCCGAGACCGTTTCCTTCTTTTCTTCGTTTTTTTGCCGCGCTCGTGTAACGGGATCAAGGCACCCATCCGCACGTCCGGGGCTTCAAGTGGAACGCGTGGCTGCAACGCCGTATTTCGTTTCTCCCTCATTTTCTCCCTGCCAAATGCGGGTTTCTTGGAATGCGTGTCCGTCGATGTGAAAGCTCGCGAAGCCAATTATTACATGCGGTATAAAGCTGCGCAGAATATTTGCCCGATCATTTTCACCGAGCGTCCAACTTTTAACCGGCTGTCTATCACTACCTCCGTCGCGCTGCCTCTGCAGCTGAGTCTATTAGCTATATAGGTTGCGGATTCCTCCCTCCGCGCGCCACCCCCCGCAGCTTAGAAACAAGCTGGTTAATCTAGTTAGCGGCGATACCGAACCACTTTAATCCTGTATCGTTGCCTCCCTCCCTCTCTCCCTCACTCTACTACTATACAGATACACGTATAGTTCGCCTCTCGCCTCTCGCAAGTGTTCTCCTAATCGTTCGCTGAACTGACTTTCTCTCTCTCTCTCTCTCTCTCTCTCTCTCTCTCTCTCTCTCTTTCTCGCTCTCACCCGTTCTTATAAGCTCGGGGGATGAAGGTTTCAGCCGCGCGTCTGTCGCTCCTCTCAACTCGACGCGGAGGTAAATTAAAAAGTTCCGCGATTGATCGTCTAAACGCGAGATAGCGAGCTTCGCGCTACTACTGCTGCGCTCTCTGCTACTGCCAGGAGGAAAGAAGAAGGGATGAGCTTTCGCCGGGGAAATTGCTCCTGCTGAGCTGGTAATCGAGTACGGCAACTGCCTCGCCAGTTTTCTTGTTAGTCGTCGTCGGGCTAGAGAGCGGATTCCGTGTATAAGCCCCGCGTATACGTATAGTGTATAGATATAGAACATTTGACGCTGCGCGTCGTATCACGCTCTTCTCGGAAGGATTAATGGCGCGCGTGCACGTTGATAATTTTCGAGTAGTTCCTTCATCTGCGTATAATGTACAGCGCAGCAGTTTGCTGGAATATGCTTTATAATTTGTGTACTGAGTATTTTAATAATAACAATTAATGATATAATTATATTAACGAATCGCCCGCGATATTTTCACGTGGTAACGTATACGAGCACCGGATATTTTACGTTTAAATTTCAGCCCGGGGTATTAAATTTATGTATACATTTTATTTTTTGTTTTCAAACGCGGACGTACGCCGCTCGCGGTAAGCCGATTTTCCACTTTGGCACACGCACTAACACATGCGCGTGCTTTTTATATCCCCCTGTACGCCTTTGATTCGTTCGCGCGCGATTTCGTGGAAAATTGTCGGACTGGCGTTGTTGTGAGCGTCGGATTTTTTACACTAATTGTGCTTTTTCTTTCGATACGGCACAACAATGACGCTTCGAATGAACGAACTCTATGAGTGCCACGACTCGTGCATTTGTTTCATCGTTTAAAAATTAGGTAAACTGGTGCGGAACGAATTGAATTTTTCATCCTACATAAATTCCCAGTCGTCGGCGGACGAACAAAAGTCGATACTTTTACCTGCCTCGCGCAAAAAAAAACTCGCTCATAAACCCTACTCTATAAATAAACCAAGCAGTCTTCGTCAGGCGAAAAATTCAGCTCTCCTCTCTCCTTTGCCATTTCGGCGCGTCGCTCGCTAATTCGTACTGATGACGCGGCCCGAGTACCTATATGAGGTCATTTTCAAGAGTCCTCTATCTCTCTCTGGAGTGGCTTTTATTGGAGACGATAGGAGCCGTTTATCATTGCCGCCTCTTTCTCTCTCTTTCTCTCTGGCCGAGGCTCATCCGCGCCGTCGTACCGGGGGGAAAAAGCGCATTATCGGTCCTCCTCAACGCGACACGGGCTTCTCTCTTTTCCTATATACAATATAGTCTCTTTCTCTCTGGATATTTCACGAAGACGCGCGAGGCCCGCAAAGGCGAAAAACACGCCGGCCCTGTCGGCGAACGTGACGGATTGTATTTAATGTCTCTGCTCCTTGGAGTTATGGCGGGACAGGCGAGAATTTTTGCCTATAACGAAAAATAATGCCGAGAATCAGCGATACAGCCTTGAAGCGCTACTGGAGAAGAAAACAAGGAAGTAACAAGTTTCACGAGCAATTATCGCGTGAAGAGCGGCGAATGCGTTTACTTATTGTTCGCGAGAAAGAAAGAGCTAGCAAAATCTAAAGAGCAAAGAGAGAGAGAGAGAGAGAGAGAGAGAGAGAGAGAGACTCGCCCAGCGAGAGCCGAAAGTGAAATAAAGTAGAGGATATAAAGGGAAACGCGAAAAGCTGCGCAGAAATGGAACGGTGATAAAGACGCGCGCTGCGGAGGAAAGAGAAACACAGCGGTGGAAAGCCGCCGCCGCCGTCATGAGTGGACTGTTATAAGAGGCGCGAAAAGGGGGGAAAATAGCGAATTCGTATATTAAAGCTTGTGCACACTCGGCGCGCGAGAAAAAGGTCTGTGTGAAAACATGAAAATTTTACTCTCGCGCTCGCTGACACGCCTCCTCCGCCTACGCACACGAGATTTTAATTAAACTCGAAACGCATCGTACGCGCAGCTTGTTCCTTACGCGTAAAAGTCTTATCGCGCGCGTCTTTCTTTCTATTCGCTCTCGCGGAGCATAACCATAGCGTAGCCATTCATTTTTAAGAAGCTGCAACCGAGTTAATGTCTCCCCGGCCGAGAAGGCAGTCTTGATATCTCGGTTGAGTAGAGAGAAAGGAAAGAACGAAAGCGGCCCCGAAAGAAAACTGCAGCGCGAGAATAATAGAATGCATTATTCAAGGAAATAGGCAACAAGAGGATAAATACACTCGAGATAGCCGCCGCCGCCTCTGCCGACGGGAAAATGCACGGTCTAGAGAGTATTATAGCTGGGCAGGAGCTGCTGGGAGAAGGTGAGAGAGAAAATAAGAAAGAAAGGAAAACACACTAGTGCGCGTGCGATGAAGGAAGGGGCTAATGAAATAAAGCAAGGGAAACACAACATCGCAGCTAAGTAAGAGGCTCCGGGAAGAAAGTGCAGAGTCAGAGAGGGAAAGAGAGAGAGAGAGAGAGAGAGAGAGAGAGAGAGAGAGAGAGAGAGAGAGAGAGAGAGAGAGAGAGAGAGAGAGAGAGAGAGAGAGAGGGAAAGAAAGCCATAGGCAACGGGAAGTCGACGTGCTGGCCGGGATAAGGAAAAAAGCACTGGCTGGGAAAAATCAGGGAAGCGGAGGAAAACGAGCAAATAAAGTGGCGTCTTTTCGTTTTTAGTTTAGTGCAGCGCTCGCGTCAGTTAAGCTGCCTCGGAGCCGTTCTCTGCTCTCTCTCTCTCTCTCTCTCTCTCTCTCTCTCTCCGTATCCTATATATACAGCACAGGCGAATGTCAAACGCTAGCGAGAATGGATTCTTGATTAATACTCGGAAAACAATTCAACTTTTACGCTCGCCCGCCGTGGCTACTCCGAGAGAGAGAAAAAGAGTTCACAACCTCCTCGCGCTTTTGTTTCCGAGCATCGGAAACTCCACGCAACAACAGCTATAGCAATTACTCGCCTAAGAAGCGCTTCCCTCTCACGACCAAAACTCCTTCTCGCGCGCGATTACACCCGCTCAATAACGTCTTCATCTCACTCGCACTCGTGTAATATACAGAAGGGGATCGTTGAGCTTCCCCCCCCCCCATCCTCGTTTCCGCGCCTGTATCGTCGCGCGAATACTTCACTACTCGTCCCCTCCTCGCGAGCAGCTGACCTTGCGGAAGCGCTTCGTCTCCGCACAGGCTCGATCTCGCGCGCACGATAACGCGCCGTCGTATCTCAGGGAAGACGCGCGAGTATACATGTGCATAGTCTGTGGACGCGGCGGCGGGGGAATTCGAGATAATTAGAGTCCGAGAGAGTGAGCGAGCGAGTTTGTCGGGGGTGGAGCACTGGCGCCGCTTAGTTTTATGGGGGCGGAGGGACCGACGCGAAAATCTGCGTCGGCGAGGGACCGAAATTTGTGTCTTATTTGGGAACTGCTGCGCTGTCTCTCTCGCTGATCTTGCGAGCTTTCTTGCGTGCGCTGTACCGCAGACTCGGCGGTTTGTCGGAGTTATTTTCTTTTTGCGGGGGCGGAAAATAATTTTCAGCGCTTTCTATTTTTCATTGCGTTCATCGTTGCGATGTATATGTAAAGCTGAGCTAAAAACAAATCGCCCCGCGTTTTTCTCGTCCCGTGGAAACTAATATAGCTCTAATCGAGCTGATATCAATATATCGCGCGCGAGCTACTATTATAGATAGCTCTCAATGATGCCCCCACTCGAATCCAAAGCTCCCTCAATTTAGCCGTAAAAGCACACGCAAAAAGCCGATTTCCCTACTCACACACGGTCGAGCCTCGTGTGCATCGGCGATAATTTATTTTTAGCCCTGTACACGGTGACTCACATGCGATCCGTATCTCCCCTTTTCTTATCTACGTCCGAAGACTCGCACATATAAAACGAAACTCTTGCAGTACGGCTGTGTATACACGCGCAGAAGCATATTCCGCACATAAAAACCAATCCCAGGCGCGAATCTCACGGCTAATTTCACTTTGCAGTTTTCCGCTCGCTCGCCCCGACAAAGGCTCTCTCTCTCTCTCTCTCACCTACATTTTCGCGTGCTGCAGTTTATCACGGAAGGAGGCGAGAACGACTTTCGCAGTTGGCGAAATTCACGAGTCTCTGGAGGCTGTGCAGGAGAGGGAAAGAGCGAGAGAACTGGTCGCCGCGCGTAGATGGAGAGTGCAGCGAACGACGGAGATAGAGCAAGATGGAGTGAAAAAGGGGGAAATAGAAAAATTGTTTTGTGGAGAAACATCTCGCGCAGGATTGGCTCTTTTTCCACGCCGCGCGAGCTCGCGGGGGAGATAAAGTTGACCGGTGAAATTATGTCTCTTAACTTTTGCGCGGACGATGATTTGCTTATAGCTGTGTGTAGTGTGCGGGTATTTTTATAGGGATATCAGGTTTTCTTTGACGCGTCGAGCGGATACGTTTCAATTCGAAGTTGGAAACATTTATAAAATTTGACAATTGAAAAATAGATGGATAGCGCGACGTGCCTGGCGGGACATGATTGTTACTACTTGATCTCCATATACTAGTTTATACGACTATTCCGCAAAAGTTCGACACGTGTTTCTAAACCCCGAGCGCATAAGCGTAAAAACCGGCCGAACCGGGAATTTCCGGCGCCAGCTGCTATACACACTACCACATACGTATACGACACGACGACGACGCCGAGAAATAAAGCGCGAGAAACATCCTAAAGACGGGAAAGTATGCAGCTTGCAAGCGCTAGCTCTGGCGCCAGAGTCAGCCGCGGGTTTATGCATCACGCTCTCTCGCCAGCCGACATATAAAAGGGAAGAAAAGTACGTATACACATATACACTGCGCAGTCATGCGCCACGCGGTTTATATAATACAAAACGCGGGGGCGTCATACTCGCGGAAACTTTACGCCCGCGGAGACGAAGATACGAGCGGCCAAAAAGCCGGCGAATGTCGCGCCGCAGTGGGTGTACATTCGGAGCTTTTTCGTCTCTCCAGCCCGCATTCTTATACCGCATCTATACATATACAGAGCTTCAAGCGCGAGCGTCGGGTCCAAAGAGGATCAGAGCGAGGAAATCTTGGGGCGCCTCGTAAAAATTGATGGCCTGTGGCGCCGAGAGGTGAAAGAGAAGAACGGCCGCGTGTTGATGTCTTGATACGAAGGTGGGATTCACGGATATATTGATATTTACTGCCTCCGCGCGTGGTTAATTAACGGGGCGGATGCATTCGTTTTAATCAAGCTCGAATTTTAAATGGCTTTTTTAATCAAGCCGGCGGAGCTTTTTTGCTGCGACTTTTTGGCGAGCGAGAAATTTTCTGATAGAATGTTTGTTCTCCCAAGGAGATCTAACATGGAGTGATTGGCGCGTTCGGAGGTACGATATTTGTTTAGGACATGACGGAAAGAAAGGAAGAGGCGTATAGCGAGCAGGACTTATTTGCGAGAGCGCAGAGTCAATCCTCTTTAGAAAAGTTCTATCCGCAGACTGAGTAAATTCCCTTTAAATGATTTCCCAGTGTGCAATAACGGAATACAAATACACGGACGGATGAGCTTTCAGCGCGAATATCACAAGGTATGGACTATGTTTTAAAAATTGTACAACCAGGCTCACGATGCATTTCACATAAACCGAGGATAATATTCAGTTCTTCTTCAAAGAGGTGCACGTTCACATCGCGATCGCCCGTAATAACTCGGCAACCTATATAAGCAGTCATGAAAGTCCAAGAAAACTGCGCTGCAGCAGTCTCTCGGCGAAAGGCTTCATCTTTTATTCGTTTGCTTTACGAGCTCTCCCGCTCGGCGCGATCTCAAATCTGCCTCGGAAGAAAATTCGCCGATCGGCCTTCCGCACAGCCTGCTGCAGCTAACGGATTCAGCTATAGGAATGTGAAATTTACAGTGGAAGTTGGCTCGGCGAAGCAATCTACGACTATGTCGTGGAAATATTCGCGATCGCTCCCATAGAAAACGAACGCTTAACTCACCGGGCCGAGCGAGTCTATGGATGTAAGGGATCCTCGTCCTCGAGGACTGCAGTGGTAGGGAAAATGAAGAAGAGGACGGCAAGGAGAGTAGAAAGAAAGATTGGAAAAACAGAGAGAGGGAGAGAGGAATGCGAGATGAGAAAGGGAGTCGCAGAGGCGCTCTCGGCTCTCCTCGGCCGGTAATGAAGTTTCCTCGAGAGGAATAGCCGCTCGGTCTTTCATCCCAAACACGTCCCCTTTCCAATCTTGTAATCCAGCCGTGACGCGCTCGCGCGTGCAGGAGAACAGAGCGACGAGAGATGAGAGCCGTGTTCTGGCCAGTATACGGATAGGGAGCTGCCGGTGATGCTGCTGGGCACGAAAAGGGGATCGAGCTTATGCGCCGATGAGCCAGAGAGAGAGAGAGAGAGAGAGAGAGAGAGAGAGAGAGAGAGAGAGAGAGAGAGAGAGAGAGAGGGAGGGAGGCTTATTTAGCCCGCATATCTAAGATGTGTTTTCTCCTTTTCTGATGTCTGTCATTTCCTAGAGATGAGCCTCTGATTTCTATGCAGAAAGAAATCCGAGCGATAAATTCAAAAGGAAACTATACCTATAATACACGCTATGCGATGGAGTTATAATCTAAGCGATCTGAAAGAAGGCGAACGATCTGATTATACAACGGTTCACACTCCTTTCACAGGCTATAGAGCCAAAAGGTCTAACACGATGTTCGCAGTCCATTCCATCTCCTTATTCCATTCTCTCTTCGCTCTCTCCTCCGACCGGCTCCCCATCTCGAGCCCCTGTATTTCTCTCTCTTTTCCGTTCTCAATTTGCCTCTCGGTCCGCTCTCCCTCCTCTCGCTCCTCCGCTCGCCTATACATAGTCTCTGTCGTCGTCGACCCTCCTGCAGACTCGAAGATTCTAGAGAGAGAGAGAGAGAGAGAGAGAGAGAGAGAGAGAGAGAGAGAGAGAGAGAGAGAGAGAGAGAGAGGGAGAGAGAGAGAGAGAGAGCCCATGAATTCGGCGCCAGGATATCATTTGCAGAATATTTTCTCGTGGCGATATCAGCTTGTTCCGGAAATGACTTCGTCTCGTTTTCAAATTTCTCGCGAGGGAAAAAAAGAGAGGGAGACAATGCTGCTGCTACGTTCGAGGAGAAACATCGCCGTTATTACCCACGGGCATCGTGCGAGAGAGGAGAGAGCGTGTAATCAGCTCGCTGCTGCAGCTCTCTCTGGGTGTGTGTGTGTACAGGATGTTTTTGAACTTTTTTCTCTCTCTTTCTGCTCGACGCTGGCGAATTGGCGATAAACGAGCGATAAAATTAGCCCCGAATTCGGCTCTCTAATTCGGGTTTCTCTTATCGCGCTTCGGCTCGGCTGTTTCGGAGAGTGATTCTTCCGTGCTTTATTCAGAGATACGTTTATTAGCGATCATTTTGTAATATTCGTTCACAAGGTCGGATCCTCACCAGATCACGCGTATATCGATCCACGAGGTAATTATTTGACGTCGCGTTAATATAGTCGCTCGATCTTGTCTCATTACCGGCCGCGTGTGTACATCTGCGCGATTTATCAAGCTTGATTACTCCCTCGGTTAATGCGATCCAGGGCAGACACGAGAGATCTGATATATTGAAATGTAATATTGATATAATCCAGCGAGTTTACCGTACGAGTGCGGCTTTCATACGCGTGCGCTAAAAGCCTTCGTATTTAACGACGAGACTGCATTAATTAACGTCGCGCGTGAAGCTTTACACATATGAGCACGCTTAGAATGACTGAAACTGCCAGCGCAGCGCGCGGCGAGAACGCGATCGGCAAAATTAATCCTGTGTCTCGCGATTTATGAGCCGAATTTTCATTGTTTCTTTTACAATGGACAATATTTTCCTCTATCCTGTGCAATAGCAGCGATGCTAATTTATCATCATTAAAACGACGTCGCGCGCCGCGGGCCGGCTTCGGCGCAGTGATAAAAACGGCTCTCAATTAAAACTTGCCGGCTAGCTCGAATAATTAATATAACGTGCACGGCGTATATAGTCCCCTCCCCCTTCTCTATCTCTCTCGCTATATTATTTACGAACTTCATTAACTGTAGATCCCGCCAAACTACCCACATAAATTACGATAGATACAAGACTTGCAGGCCCGCAATCTAAGTTGGAAAACTTGTAACTGCCACGGCGACTCTATACGTATATAACACGTACGCTCTCTCTCTCTCTCTCTCTCTCTCTCTCTCTCTCTCTCTCTATCGCCAAAACTCTCTCTCGCCCCTAAGGCGCGAAAAATCAAAAATTCCCGCCGCGCGCTACACAAAAGAGAATTACAAGTTGCGCGCCTCCGGAGGAGCCGTCTCGTCTTACGCGGTCACGCAGCGTCTCGAGCCAATTACGCGACGCGCGTAACGAGACTCGACGATGACGCCAGGCACCGATGATGCCGAATAACGCGGTGGAACGTGCGTGTGTACGCGCTGTCTCGCTGCTGTGTGTGAGTGTGGGGGTGTACACGTATACGTACGAGCGCCGGAGTAAATAAGAGCCGACGTGAAATACGAGGCGCGGGGTATCGTTTAAAGTCCTCCGACGCGCAGTTCCCTGCTGAGGAGCTTAGGCGAAAGTTCGTTGGCTCGCGCGAGCGAAATATTAGTGTGGCAATAACAGTATTTCTTGCGATATTAGCTACGCAAGAAGAGACAGCGGGTGGGCTTGTTAGACTTTTCCACAGTGTCTGCGGAAGAGCGGACATATGTTGGCTGTGTCACTCGCTCATTCTTTCGCACATTTTCGTTTTTAGAGTACTGATTTGAGCACTGGATTCCTCTCTTTTCCTCGAAAAAGGCTTAACGACGACGATGTAAAAGCGAATCGAGTGTACCCGTGTAATAGGATTGTTCCCCCGATCGACCGGTTTAATCGACTTTCGGATCTACTGCAGCAGCCGTTCTCGTGATTCGCGCAAAGCCAAAGTTTAGACACAAATAGAGAACACGTTCCGCGTAAGTATTATGTAAACTCGTCGGATAGATCGGATTTGCAGAAGATCCAAGCGAGCTGAACTGGGTCAAAACGAACGACGAGTTCGCATTTTTAACGACTCCGCTGTAGGGTGAAAATTGATTTATCGGATTTCATATCGGAAAGCTGTTTAATCGTAACTCTCTCGAGTTTTCGCTAATTCTTATCAAAACCTTTCTTTAACAGCGAATCTAATTGTCGGTACGTTATTTGAACTGGATTACCGAGAGTCGTTGAAAATTTAAAGCGACCGACGATTCAAAAATTAAAAGTCAGTTTCAACAAAAGTAGAGCTTTATAACGTAGCTCTCAAACACAGCTCGATCAGAAATAAACCCACTTTCGCATTCAATTCCTGATGCACCTTTTCCGAGTTAGCGCTGGCGAGAGCAATAAAAATCAAATCAATAAAGCCTCCCCTCGACATTCCCGCGAGATAAATTCGTAGAGACGCGCGCGCTCGGAGGATTTTTTCCTCTCAATAACGCGCGTTATACATCCGAGGAAAACTATCCATTGCCTCCCTATATACATGCATGCAACGTTCGCCGCGCTGCACAGGCAAGAGCCGCGGAAAATTTGCTCAGCACTCGAAAGCGCGTTACGCGCAGCGAAGCGCGTCAAGCGAAATCAAATTCTCGTCAGCGATGCGCGCGCGAGCTTGCGAATTTGCAAGAGAGTGGCAGCAGTCCCTGTGTGATGTGTGTGCATAACTCTAAAGGTTTTCGAGTGCGCGAGAGCAGCTTGCGCGCGCCGGTCTCTGCGGTCGGCACTCTGTAGCCCCGGTGCTTTATTATGGCTTGTACCTTACTTTGGAGTAGTGCCTCTCTCGTCTACCCATCCAGCCGTGGCTAATTTATCGTTACGTTTCCGCGAAGCGAGTAACGGCGTAAAAGTCACACGAGTGTCCGATTGTACTCGGACAAGCTCTACTCTGTGATAAGTTCGGTCATCGTGACTCTCCGCTGCCGACAGTCGAAAACTTGACCCGAATACCAGCGGAGCGCGCGACGATTGCTCAAACCGAGTGCGCGGAATTTCCAATTTCCATACGGCCAACAATCGCGCGAACACGGGGAAAACAGCGGCAGCTGCGGAGTGAATTCTCTCACTCTCTCGCGTGTGCGCGGGTAGAGAGTTGGGTATAAAACGGCCGAGAAGAGTCGGTCCGTCTTGCGCGCGAGAGCGTAAATTAAACGCCCGAGAGCCAGCCGCGTCGTAGGTTCTCTCAGTCGAAATTTGCTACACACCCGTATATATACAGGATAAGAGGTGCAAGAAAGGCGGCAGCGGCGGCGGCGTTTGAGACGAACGAGCTACTTGAGATGCATCTCGAATGAGATCGCGGACTTTGCTTCTCTCTCTCTCCCTCTCTCTCTCTCTCTCTCTCTCTCTCTCTCTCTCTCTCTCTCTGTGTCTCGCGGCTTTTCTTCTGGGATTAATATACCTTTTCCCGGCGCCAACTGTAAAAAGCGCGACGCCAAGTTTCTCGCGCGCTCTCTGGCGAGCCGGAAAATTTCTCTTCATAAAATTTTACACGCAAGCTTTCTCGCGCGAGCGCTATGCTCTCCTTGTTTTTAGCTCTTCTTTATTCCTGTAGCTGCACTTTCTTTCGAGGCCGTTTTCTCCGCCCGGAATTGCTCGTCGGCTGCTACTCTCTCTCTCCCTTTATTTCTTACTTTCTTACGACTTTTCAGTTTTGATTTGTTTCTTTTGTAATTGGATACGTATTATACGTACGGCTTTCACAATCGCGCTGGGGATCTCGTTTCGCCGGTTTATGTTAATCGGCCTCGGATATGATTTCAAGTTTAAAACCCGGGTTTGGTCAGACGTGAAAAAGCTCCGGTTCAAAATGCTGTGCATATTATCAGCATTGTTCGCTTGCGACGAAAAGCTGCCGACTTATTGGGTTATCTGAATTTTTCAGAATCCAATGAAACGGGCTTTGTTTGAAAAAACGTCACAATGCGCGAGAGAGCGTGACCCGAATAAAAAATTCTTTTTCAAAACAATGCCCCGCTCGCGGTTTTTCCTTTGTGTCTCTCAACGAGTCACACGTGAATATTTCTCAAAATGCTCGAATCATCCTCGTACCGCACATAAACGCTCGCTCCTACACAATACAAATCGACGCTCGCCGCAGAAAAAGCATGTTCCTGCTTCTAATAAAAGGCAAACACGGCTTAATAAAACTCTAATGGAAAGTAAATATCAGCCCTGCGGCAGCCAATAATCTACGTATCTATCCGCGCGGTAGTGCACAAATGAAAAAAACGAATAATCCCTTCGCTCTTTTTTTACATGTAGTACACACAGGGCTAATAAAGTACGACTCTCGTATCGCTACGAGCGTGAGTTTTCCCCATAACCCCGGAAAATTCGGAATATGCACAGCGCGCGAGGCTATAACGTATACAAGCTCTCCGCGCACACAGTTGTAATATCAAGGGTATAAAAATCTGACACCGCATATTTGTTCGAAAACGTCGCTGCAGCGTGCAGGTAGTAGGTCGAAGGTCGTGACGGTCTGCGTTTGCGCGATGTGTACACACGGCGGCAGTAGTGTAGCTGCAGCCATCGTATACGGCGCGAGCGACATTATCGGTTTCGCATCAAGGCTACTTTAGCGTCCGCGCGACGTAGCTCCTTATACGCGGCTGGATTTTTTTTCTCCACCTTTTCCGCGTGTAATGCGCCGCTTTTTCCCGCGCCGAGTTCTATTTTCGAGGTAGTTATATAGAGGAAAACACGCCCTGAATCAATTATCCGTATGGATTATGAATATGAGCTAGCTGAAGCTGGAAAAGCTCACGCGCGACAGAAAGAATCCGAGCTTTTGTTTCAAAAATTCGAAAAGCCCGCGGCAGCTCTTTTATTCTACTACTCCCACAGCTGCGGCGGCAGGCATCGGCCAATCCGAATTAAGTACGCCTCTCTCTCTCGCGGTGTTCTATTCTTCTTTTTTCTCCCTTTCTTTGCTCGCCGGCGGCAGCAGCTCCTTTCCTGCACAATTAATAGAGCCACTCCTTAACATGCGGCCGCTATGCCAGTCTCTCCCTTTCGCGCTCATGCATAATGCATGCGCTGTGCACAGCAATATGTCGTCGACCCTCCGTTCCCTCTGTTACACTCTCCGCGCGCGTCTTGGCCAGCTCTCTCTCTCCTCTCTCTCTCTCTCTCTCTCTCTCTCTCTCTCGAGCGGCGATGCGCGGCCCCTTTCGTTTTATGAATTTTTCCTACCGCGCAGGGATATGGCTTATATACTGTGCGCTTATAAGTGGGGCAGGATTGCCGATTTCGAGTATTTCTTTTTCAATCTTTGCGTAATTGTACGCTAGCCTGCGACGACGAATCGCTTTGTCCTCATATTGCCTTGATTCTGCTGTATACAAAATTATTCCACTGTAGCACGCTCGCGTTCTTTATAAAACTGAATGTCTTCTTGAGAAAGCACGCTCCCAGCAACGAGACGTGATTCGTGTGTCTAAGGAAAGAACTTTTTACCGAAAAGTTCACCAGCATCCGCGCATTAGCCTCACGTCAGTGTTGTCTAACACGGTTATCCTCTTTCGCGCCCTAAAATTTCATCCTCTCTCTGCCCTCCCATGATTTCATTTCTCCTTCAATGTACCGTCGCGCGTATAGCCGTTTACCTTCGTTTATGACTTATTTATGACTTCACGTCACTCAGCCCTCTCTCCCCTCGGAGAGCAGCAATAATCGCAATTTTCGACGCGCGAGAGCTCGGAAAACGTTGCGGTACAAAACACGTCTATTGCCATTCGACCTCCGACACGCGTTGCTCGCGCAAAGCCAAGATAGAGCGAAATTGAATTCGACGAGATATAATATTTCCCCCCCGCACGCCAAAACAAATATGGCAGGAGAAGGAGAGAACTTGATGAAAATTCTGGCGGAAAAGTTGTCGGAAAAAAGTCCCGCACACGAAAGTAGGCTAGCGTCCAGAAGAGAGCAAAGCGAAGGGAAGAGGAAGAGAGCTGAAGGCCGGCATTGGCTCGCGCGCAGTCTTTACACGCCTCCAGCCATTGGCTTCTCTCCTCGGAGCTGGCGGAGGAAAAAAAGAAGAATTTACGGCAAATTGTTTTAGCCGGCCGCGTGCCACCTGGTGCCCTCGCCGAAATATCGGTTTCCGTACACAGTCGCCTGTGCACCTATGTATGTATGTAACACAGCGGCGAGTGCTCAGCTGAGTTTCCGCGGGGCTGAAACGTTAAAATAAGAAACCTCGATCCGCCCGGCCCCTGCTGCAGCGGCGCTCGTCTTTTACATCGCCGCGGGAGTTTTTAATTGAGGCTATCTTGCTCCGTATTATACCGTACGTCGATATTTAATGTCTTTTCTTTTCGTTCCTCGTTCGACTTCGAGCTCGTTCGGGGCAGCGCATTATGTGGGAAATTAGTGCCGAGATGATATCGCTGTTTGAGTTTGTCGGGGGGGATTCCGCGCGGCGATAAAAAATGAATCCATAGAGGGCTTTACTCTCGTGTTTTTTATCGCGGAAATTGAAAATTGTAATGAGTTTCGGGGAGACACGTGCACGAGAAACTTTATAAAAAAAAAATAACCTGGGTATTATATGATATTGAATTCTACGTAATGAATCCCTGCTAAATTATTGGATTCAAACGCACCGTGTGTTTGTGTAAATAAATAGTCTGCAATAACGCGAATACGTGTATGCACACGCTTCGCCGCAAGCCCCTGCAGGCTGCTGTATCAATAACGCATTAAGAGAATGCACCGGCGGTTGTAACATTATTTTAATGCGTCTGATTGATTGCGCATCATCCCTCTCAGCTCTGTTAATTATACACCAGTCAGTCACGCGCGCAGAAACAAAAAACGGTGCATTAACCAACGCCATTAAAACCCTTCCGCTCGATTGAAGCCCCGAGAGTAAAATATCACTGGCATGTATAACTGCAAAACGTTATGCATTTTCTCTTCAACACTCGCATACATCCTCTTATATAGATCCGTCACATCTGGCAATCATACGCGTAATCTCCGAAAGTTATCAAATCTCCCGTGCGCGTAAAGTCGCCAATTCTCTCTCTCTCTCTCTCTCTCTCTCTCTCTCGTCCGCAAGAAGTACAGCCGAGTATAACGAAGCCTGCAAGGGATGATGACGATTACGCGGCCGCGGCAATGGGTCATGGACGTCCTCTTTCTCTTACTCCGGCGCTGAAATTTCAGGAAGATTAGAACGCGAGAGGAAAGTGGGAACCGCAGCGGCCCCGGGATATATACCTTGCGGCTGCTCCACCGCGCGCCCTGGAATATTAATACGCGGCCGGGGCTGAGCTCTCTCCGCTGCTGCTACTCTTTGGCGACGAATCTCCTATACTCTCTCTCTCTTCGCGTTTCATCAAAAGCATCGGATCTTTGATGTCGCGAGAGCTCGAACTTCGGATGGACGCTCGTGGTTTGTTTCAGGCGAGAGAGAGGAATGTAAGGTATATGACACCACTTTGAATATTTCACGTCAGACTGGCTGCGGCTTATTCGATAAACATTTCACCCAATTCTGTCATTCGCGCGAGACTATCATTCGATTAATCGACCTATTTACTCGCTCATAATATACCCTCAATAAACCGAATAACGCGCGAATACTTCAGCCGAGCTGCGCACATAAAAACCCGATACATTCCACACGCGCCGTGCACAAATGAGATATAACAGCCGACACTCCTTCATATAATTTTCACGAATAATCACTCGGCGCAGCCGCGCGTCGCGCAATAACGCGTCAATTTTAATCAAGCGCGCGAATTTTTACGGGAAAAGTTTTAATTTGCATCGCCGAGAGCAAACTCGATACGCGAAACGGCCGCTGCCACTCTGTTTGATATTTCTTGCTGGCCAGCGAGTCCTCGTTTATACATATACACATATGCATACGACGTGTACGTGTGAATCGAGCGCGTGGAAACACGTATTTGCTCTTCGCGCGAGCAAACATTCGGCTGCGATTTGACTGGACGCTAGCCGCCGCGCATATATATCGGGCAGCGCGATGTCGATCGACAGAGACGGACCATTGGCCGTGTGTGCGGTTTTCCCCTCTAACTCGACAGTTTGCCGCGCGGCTCGGTTTTGTTATACGTGTTGCACTTTGCCGATGGGCTAAAAGCTTATATGCTAGACCAGATAGACTTATCGATTTTGCATCGAAGTAGCTACAGCCATCGTTACCGGAATTAATACGTAAGTTCGTATACCACGCACGAGAGACGATAACGAACGACACGTCGCGGGGTCTGCAATCGGTTCTTCCTCCTCGCGCTGTACCGGCGTCAGTCCGTCGTTTCGACCGCAGCATCAGCGCAACGGAGAAATTGGACGCGAAGCGAATCGCTCTCGGACTCTGCAACTCAGCACGTCTATCGGCGCAACAATTAGCTAATGCACCAGCCTGATGGCGCTCGAGCACACACACACACACGTGCAAGTGCAGACTTAGCTGTACGGCTTTTACGAGCTCTCGGCGGGCTCTCTGCGATGCTGGAAAGGGCGAGACGACCTTGCATCCCTCTCATTTGAACCGATCGTACACACTCGTATAGGTCGTTCATATATATAGGTACGCAGCGTTTATCTCTCTCGGTGTACACCGGTAATTGCGGCCCATAAAGCCCAGCTATCACGTAGTTATACGTCGGAGCGGTATAGAGCTTGAAAAAGTGACGGACCAGCGCTCCTGGCTTCGTTCCAGCTTCTCTCCTTATTTCCCATTTCCGCGGGGGAGGGACTAGTCTGACTTGTTCCCTCTCGATCGCGCTTTGTCAGTGGCAACTGCTTATTGACAATTTCCCGGAACGAAGCGCGTGTCGCGGCCATGTCGAATGCCTGCACAGCTGCCGTAGTAGTGAAATATATTTCTTCGGGAAATGCTCGCCGCGGGCCGCACTGCCGCCGGATGTCTAATTGGTTTGTAACGCGCCGGAATTTCGCTATCGTAACGAGCCGTTATTATTGCCGTTTTAGTTATATTATACCGCAGTCGGGTGCGAAATAGGCGTCTTTTCGTGTCGGTCGTTTAAAGCTATGTATTATTCAGAGGGAAAAAAAGTACTGCAAGCACTAGATCGACCGTCACACGTCATCGCGTGTCTGTGCACTATAGTGTGGCCGAGGATCGGCGGGATCGTTACAGAAAAAATAATTAATCGCGTCGTCCATTCATGCCGGTCCACATAAATTAACCGAATAATTCAACACTTGCAGACCGCTTCTCGGCAACTAGTTTTAATCACCGAATAACACAATATACGACCCCAACACTTCCGGAGTAGAGAATTCGAATTCCCCGCGAATCCCAGACACGTCACTTACAATTTTATCAACTACTCTTCATCCATATTATAGAGCCTCGCGCGCATAGCATACATATACAGAGGGAGAGCGCAAGGAGCAGCAGCTAGTGGGTTGCATTCTCCGCTTGCTATATCTAGATACGCTTCCTCGCATAGTCGGCGCGTGTGGCGACGGAACGCGCGCAGCTGTGGCAGTTGACAAAATTGCGATCGCGATTCCCGGCATTCGCCGAGAGAGAGAGAGAGAGAGAGAGAGAGAGAGAGAGAGAGAGAGAGAGAGAGAGAGAGAGAACGTGTGCGGTGGCGTTATACGTATTAAGCTCTATCTTCGCCGTTAATGCGCGCCGACGACTCGTACGTGTTATATACTTGAGCATTTTCGTCGCTCTGTTGGTCAGGGTCGCCGCGGAGTTTCAATTCGTTTTTCGCCAAGGATCGAATTCGCGTTATGTAAGTTAGAATCGGTATACAGCCAGTCGTCTGTGCATACGTGTGCTTTCATTCATGAATCGATTTTGTACTTGCCGCAACTATATAAAAAACAATTCATTCTCGAGGGGCTTTGCCGCCGTATAATATGCGCGCACGTTCGTCGCTGCTTCGAAAGAACTGTTATACGCGAGCGCTATGTACTGCGGCACTCTATTGTATAGAAGTTTAAATTGAATATTATTATCGCCCAGGGGTAGAGCTCTCCCTACACACATACAGCACACATTTCCAATAGTTTTCTTCTCTCTCTCGTGCGGTGTATAAACTCAAAATCCTCCTAAGCGCGGAAACGAATGAAATTCACGAGTTTATAACTCTGTTTTTCCTAGCGGGAATAAACTCGTTTTCCTCTTCTTGCCCCGTCGCTGCCACGGCCGGGTTTAATTGAAATTGCGAATCGAATATGCCCGGAGGACGCGTTACCCGTTAAATTGAAACTCGAAGCAAATGGACTTTGATAAATGCGCGACGGGCGCGTCACCGCGATATCGCGTTCAGTTGCTAAATTGAATAGCAATAATTACGCTCGGACGTTATATTTTAAACGCGGGTTGGTGTACAGTTAAAAAACAGCCGCATCGCGCGAGTGAATTATTCATCGACGCGATCCAGCTGCGACTCTATATACACCGACGTCCAAGAACACGATGAGAAATTAGTTGCATGCCCGCTAGTATTACCATTTTTCCAAAAGACGAGCGAGAGCCTAATCGACGCGCGCGCCGAGGAAAAAAATCAAGGTCAAGACAATCAGGTGGAAAAAGGTTGAAATTTGCCTCAAAGCGAAACCCTGACCCATATTTGCCTCTCCTCTCTCTCTCTCTCTCTCTCTCTCTCTCTCTTTCTCTCTTCGCTTAATTAAGCCCCCTTCGCGAAACTAACTCAAGACACGAGCTCGAGTTAGGAAAAAATAGGCGGAGAGGAGAGTATCCCTCTCGGCTGACACGAGGTACGTGTCAAGCGCACAGTGGGTATACTGTACACAAGCCGAAACTTACGGTTGACCCCGTGGAGGACCATCGTGCGTCGTGATGATCAGAGCAGCGGCTCGCCTTGTGTCCTTGTGTGTAGGTGCAGTGCGCACGCGATGTGATAGGTAGAACCTGATGAAATCGGGGCCGACTCGTTTCCACTGCGATTCTGCGTCTTAACTCATGTTTTTCACACACCCGCCCCTCTCCTCGTCAAGAGGATCATACGTCCGCGACCGAGAGAGAGCCTCACTCGAGTCCACGTGACATGGTCCTCGCGCACGTCAGAGTGGTGATATACTATATATATATAGGTTGCACTTGTCTCGCGCACAGAAAAAAGGGGCGAATTATCCGGTGCGTAGCACACGTCCCTCACTGTATAATGTACGAAACGCCGATGTCAAGCGCGGCGAGAGAGATGCTACAGTTGCTGCGTCGCGTGCGTATGCGTGTACTATAGAACTGACACGGTACGGTATAGACGGTGCGAATCGCTGCTGCCGCTGGCTGTAGTCGGAGTCGACTCGCGGGCGTCGCAGTGACTGGCGAGCATTGCGACGCCCCCTCCTTTCTCAACCCCGCTTTCGTTCGCCCCACGTTGCAACCCCCTGCCTCTCTCTCTTTCTCCCACCCCAAAGCGCGCACGCTCCTTTGCTCTCTCTCTCTCTCTCTCTCTCCCTCCTTTTTCTCCGCGAGCCGCCGCTGCTGTGTACTTCACTCGGTCGTCGCTTATGCGCGTGTGCGGAGCCTCTCTCTCTCTCTCTCTCTCTCTCTCCCTCTTTCCTTGTTACTCGCTCCGCTGTTATTGGCATTATCGGCTCGCTCTCTCTCTCTCTCTCTCTCTCTCTCTTTCTTCGCACACACTATAGCACTGCAGCAGCAGCAGCTTTCCGACAGCAGCGATGCGTTGGGATTTTTTCTCGCACGCGACGACGAGTTTCTAATTTCCTCTCGCGCTCTATCTCTACACCTGTTTTCCCCTGACGCTTTCTCATTATTTTAACATACTTTTCCAATTTGCCTAATGCGCGCCGGGCGCTCGGTAAATCTCGTAGCTGCTGCCTCGTCGAAAATTGAATTGCAAAAGTAATTATTCTCTCTCCTCTCCGCTACTGTTGCTGCAGTATCCATTATCAATATTTTCTACGTGTATGCTCTGTTTTCCCGCGCAGCTCTCCTCGATTTCAGCACACAGATATCTTTCTCCTCGCGCTGAAATATTCCGTTCCCCCGTATATTTTTCCACGCAGTCATCATTGCTCCCTCTCTTTCGTGTGTATATAGGTGTACGTAGCCGTAGACGAGAGAGAGAGAGAGAGAGAGGGAGGGAGCGAAGCGACAGTCCGTCTCCGCGTCTGGCTCGACGCGCCCCCCTCGTACACGGCCGTGTGGCAGTAGTCACACGACGAGTGCGCGACGGGGGTGGCTGCTGTCACGTGATGTGTGCGCGAGAGCTCGCCTCGACCAATCGCCGGGCGCACTACGTCATAGCAGCGGTTCTCACCGGGAAAACCAGAGGCGCTTCGCGGAAAGACGGCCTCGTAAAATGCATCAGTCATCGGCTCCTCCAGAGTTTTCGGGCTAAACAGAGAGACGTGCGCAGGGGTAGCTCGCGACCCTCTCTTTTTTTCGTGGTGCAACAAAATTCCGATGAGCTGCTTCGTTCCCCCTTCGATCTTTTCTACAGAGATATTATTGACTTTTTCGTCCCATCTACTTGAATCTATAATTGCTCGCCGTCGCGGTGCAGGGGCTTATACATGCCGGTTATGAATTTCGGGGGATCGCCGGGTTACGCCGCATTGTTTCAGTCGACCCAATGGGCACATACTATACCGCTGCTGGCTCGTCTTCGAGAGCAGTCGCTGCTACTCCGGATGTATAGGTTTACATTATTCATCTGCACGGTGGGAATCGATATTTACACGTCTGCTACTTACATCTCGCTCGCGAGCGTATTATGAACGTCGTTGATATACGCTTCTATGTGTATATAAGGGCTCGCGTGTACGAGGGAACAAGCGAGCGACTACTGTCGATATTTCAGTCATATAGACGTCGACGTTGAAACTTTGTTGCGCGAACGCGTGAATATATCGTTTCGATCTCGTATTTATAGCTCGGAAAATCAATGCTTATAACTCTCTATACACGAGCTCTAATATCAAGCGCGGAAGTTAAACGTTTTCCGAAAATAAGAAAGAGCAGGAGAGAGCCGCAGAACTGCGCAGCTGCCCTGCCCGCGTCTTAACAAGCGGCCAAACATTTAGCCTCGGGTAAACAGCGGCAGTATATAGCGGCGCGCGCTCTACTACCAACAATCTCACCCTTTACCTTAATTAACTCTCGAAGTAAAGTTCGCCGCGGCGCACTGAAGGCTGTGCAGCAGCGGCGCTGTTCTCGCGGCATAAAATTACCCGAGCCGCGTTCGCCTCTTCAAATTCAAAAGCGCTCAGCTCCCACATACAGAGAGGAAAAGTGGTATAGATACACCCGACTATAGCCGCGCACCTTTATTAAAGAGCACGAGAGAAAAATCTCGAACTTGCGTCGAGAGGACGATGCCGTGCGGTGTCTATAGTGTTTTCTAGCCAAAATGAAATTCCTCGGCTGCATAGCCGCGGGAGGGTCGACTATCGCGCGCGAGTGTGTGGGTGTGCGCAGTGTACGGCGTGTGCGCCGCGTATAAATCAGTCGGGATTTCTCTTGAAAAATTTCCCGAGCCTTCTCGCGGCCGTTAGCATGCTACGTAGCACTGCGCGCGAGTTATCTCTTCTCGCCCTTCTTCCTATGCCTATGTATGAATATATACTTCTGGACGGAATCGAGGAGAAAATCAGGTCGAACTCACCAACGATGAAAATTTCGGGGAGGGCCACGCTCTGTTGCTTTTATTTTGCACATAGCTGCATCAGTGCACGCGTGACGCAGTTTATCTATGCTTTGTTTACGGATGCTGAAAAATCAGTCTGGGACACATTCCATTACTTCCGCGGTTAAAACACTCGGCGAGCAGCTCTCGCGCGGGTATAGAGTGCGATTGATTGATACATAAAAGCGCGACACACTCGTGCCATGTGCGCCGTGGCGTCGAATATATTTATACATTTGTATAGGTGTGTATAGAGCTCTATTATGCGCGTCGTGACGATTTCTGCCTTGCGACATCGATTCAGAAGGGTATTTATATACCCGTATAAGAGGGCGCAGATTGAAATCTTTTTTCCGATCAGCAAAATGAAAGATTTTCACTCTCTCAGCCACGTCCTTCAGTGTGTGTGTGTGTCGAAGAAATCCGCCTACCGCGTCTATGTGGATTCGAGAGAGAGAGAGAGAGAGAGAGAGAGAGAGAGAGAGAGAGAGAGAGAGAGTAGCGGTGTGTAAGGAAATGAAAACATACACGCGAGAGACCTGGTTTTTTAATTGCTTGTATTTTAGTATAGCGGCCGTAATTAAATTGCGTTTCGCTCACGGCGCTTCAAAGTGTGTATACGCGAAAGCGAGAGAGCACGAATCTCATTTGCCTGCGCTGAAGAAGTATACGTGGCGCCGAGAGAGAGAGAGAGAGAGAGAGAGAGAGAGAGAGAGAGAGAGAGAGAGAGAGAGAGAGAGAGAGAGAGAGCGAAGCGGAGAAAAAAAGAGCTAGCACAGAGAGACGAGGCTGTATATGGCGAGTTGCAATCGAAAGAGCATTTAATTGCATTTCCCGCGGCAGAGAGCTGCTGAGGAATTCGAAAGAACGCTTCAAAAGCCGACGCTTGAATTGCCTTTTTCACGAATGGCTTATACAGTCCCCGGCTCTGTGATGCATTCATAATAAGCTGATCCTTTTTCCCAAAGAATATTACGAATAATCATTAATTCTACAGCCTGGCCGCGTCTTGCCCAACCTCGACTCTTACTACTCGCCATCCTCCAAACTCTCTCGCAGTAGCTTTTCGACTTCGCGTCGATAAAATGGGGTCAAACTCCGCACCCACGCGAAAGCTGCACAAAAGAGCGCGAGCATTTAAAGCATCGGCGCAACCATTACCGCGCGCGCGGAAACGCTCGTAAATCGGTCCCGGCGTACACGCTCGCGCGATAATTATTGCCGGACGATTTTATTCGTCGGCGCCGCGAGAGGGCTGCGGACGCCGTTTAGGTGAATACGTCAGACAGCTGGCTCGCCATCGGAATTTATGATCCTTTGCGCGCGCGAGAGAACCGTTCATCTCCGCTATCGCCCCCCCCCCCCCATCTCTCTCTTTGGCTTCTCCCGCGACGCACGCCAGCGACCATTAGCGCGCCACACACGCGAATCGACGCGCGTGTATACTGCGTAAATCGCCATCGATTGTTTTGACGCGCGCATAGCCCGCGCGCCAGCCTCCCTCAGTACTATAGGTATAGGCTCGTTCAACGGCCGGCTGCGCGATTTAACGGCATCGATCTAATTGTCCCGATGTATGCGCGTATGTTTGTTAATGGGCTATCTCGTTGTTGCTTCACCGATTACCTCGTGCACGACTGTATATGGCCCGAGGTGCGTAGGCGGAGAACCGTGTGCATATAGGTGGGACTCGCTTTGTTTTGTTTTCAGGGTATACAACGATATTGCGTTTCAGAGCTTGTTTTTTTACGCACAGTACATATCCTGGAAACATAGATAGAGTTTCGTGTGTTTATTTTAAATTCGAACAAAAGTTTTTTTTTATCGACAGCAGACACGTTATTTATTTTATAAATGAAATTTATATACGATTGCATTATAATTGACACGTATCACAGTCGCAGTATATAATTATTCGGCTTCGCGACAGCATCAGCATGCATCAAAGCTGCATCGAATGCGCACACGTCTCGCAACGTGCGCGGCAGCTCTCGGCCTGATAAGTCGCGCGTGAAAATCCATTACCGGGGCGTAGATTTTCTGATTGGGACCGCGCGCAAAAAAGGAGATCAACGAGATAAAGAACATAATCCCGCACCTGCGCTCACTATCCCTCTCTCTGTCTTCTTTTTCCATCCGCGCGCCGTAAAAGCGACAGTAGGGATAGGAGAGAAAAAAGGAGGAGCGGAAAAGAAAGTCGTCTCTCGGCGATATTTCCCGCTCGTGTGCGTGTGCCCGGGTCATAAAAAATCAATTTCTGAGCGCCGCACGCCTCGGATGCTTCAGGCGCTTTTTCTCTACTCTCTTACGTCTATATGTATGTATATATATATACGTACACGTGTATTATCGCGCGAGCGCACGCGTCGACTTTAGCGCCCTTAACACGCCCCGCGACTTATTCGATCGAATATTTATTTATTCGACTGCGCGGCGCGACGCAGTCGTCGTTCTGCCAAGGGCCGACCTTTTTCCCTCTTTATTCCTCTCTCTCCCCCCCCTCTCTCTCTCTCTCTCGCGCGGTGTATACCGCGACGTACCTATATATATATAGAGAGCAAGCGAGAGAGTACAATGCCCTTTTCCATAGACATGCTTTTTTGCGCGCCTCGTCGCTCTTTCGACGCTTCATCTTTTTGCGGAGCCACTTTTTTCGGTTCCGCTCTCTCTCTCTCTCTCTCTCTCTCTCTCTCTCTCTCTCTCTCTCTCTCTCTCTCTCTCTCCGATATCGAATTCCCATAATCTTGATTATCCCTCGCGTTCGCTCAGCTCTGGCTTTATTAAAACTCACGTGCGTTTATATTCGGCGTGCAATAATAAAGATAATTGTTATTGGCTCTTCTTTCGCATATTAGCGCACAGAATTAATATCCTATATACATACAATCATCAGCATTTAATTAAAACGAAAACAGCGTTAACGCTCGAGTCGCGTCATGGCCGATATTTAACTCGCGGGAAATAGCTGCGAACGGTAGAGCTCGTGCAAAGAGCACCGCGAAGCGTAAAACGCGCAAATTATACACAAGGAAATTTTATTTCGCTCCAGATGACAAATTCACACGTTTATAACGATGATTAAAGAGAAATTAAAAATTTCACCCTCACCGCTGCGCGAGACCGAGTTCGAAAAACGTTGTGCTGACGCGAAAGCCCTTTAAACGCGCGCGGACATTTTCATTATTATATGTATACGCGCACACTGTACATCCAGGTCAATTTTTCATCAAAACGACGTCGAAAACAACGGTATGCTATGAAAAGAGAGAGCTCAAAAAATATCCAGCTAGAAAAATTCAGTACGACATCGGCCCCGCAGGCGCGAGTAGCAAAAAAAGTCCGGCACGCGCATTGAAATTTCAAATTCAATTACCAGCGAAAGCTCTCGGGACGATCCTAATCCGGAATTCATCGCGCCTTACCTACACATACGCACGCAAACATGCATATTCAATCCGGCATCAGAGGTGTTCTTTTTTCACTGCACCTTCATTCCTGTATAATATATAAGAGGGTGTGTGTGGCAACGCTCGAGCGAGTAAAGGGAAAAAAGGGGGCAAGATCAGCTAGCAGCGCGGATTACGCGGCGCCGCGCGCGCAGCTGGATACTCCCGGGCACTTTGAAACGACGCGCTGAAAAGTATGTCGCATTAATTAAAGCCTCGAAGCCTGCGTCGCCCGGAGCTTAATTCCCCGCTGCCTTTTTCTCTCCCGAACGGATCGCGCGCGCTGCTTTTTTCCGCCGACGCGGCGCCAGTGCTTGCGCTATATATGTATATATACTATACTGCTGTAGGCCCTAATTTTTTTTTTCGAGGATTATATTTTTCCGCTGCAGCGCGCGCGCGGACGCGGAAAATAAACTTTCCCCTCGTCGCACCGACGAGAGAAAGTATATACTCTATACGTTCACGCATACGCGGCGGAACAATTCAGCATCCGGGGCGTAATACACCGGCGAATATCGTTGAACTTCGCTGCCGGCCATTGTGAGCCAAAGCGTCGTTGGATTCCATCCGGAATTTTTGTCGAGCTTTTTGTTCGCCGGGTTTTATTGTGCACGGAGAGAGGCTGTTACGTGATGGATAATGACGCGAAATGCTCTCAATATTGCCGATTTGCACGTGACGGGAAACAATCGGCGCCTATGCGTGATGTGAAGCCGACGAAATTTATGCAAGGAGAAGAGCGTTCTCGAATCGGTAAATCAGAGGGCGAGAGAGAAAGAGCATAGGCATCAGCGGGATATTGGTGCAGGAAAGTTCGAGGGTATGATTCATTATAATCGAGGAAATTTATGCGACTCTCTCGGTAAGAAGTTCCGAGAGAACGCGAGCCACGAGCACTCGGAACTTTCGCGCGCGAGAACTGATAAAATTGCTCCTTGCGCGATGCAGCGGTCCGGGGGATCGAGAATCGAACTTTGATCGAGTCCTTGGACGCTTAATGAAGGAAATTCGCAGAGAATGGCCGGACTCGGCCGAGCGGAAGGGAATCGCTCGAGTCGCAGCTCGTGCAATATCCGTCCTTGAATTGAAACGTTATTGCGTTACCGATTTCTCCCGATTCGCGCCGAGTGTTTCTCCTATATATCGCCGGCGCACTTCTTCGAGCGGACTCATTAATTCTTCGGGGTCGAGCGCTGTGTGTATACTTTTATTGAATTCGTATTGCGCCAATACTCTCGTTGAACTATATTACAGATTCGGATTGATTGATTAACGTGTACTTAAATCGAAAGTCGAAATTGTGAAATCCACGACGGATACGTCTATTCTCGGCGTACCTATACATTCGAGCGTTGCAAATATTGATCGGCCGTTGTTAATTAGGAAGGAACAAACAGTCGATAAGCATCTCGAATCAACACGACCGGCACTCGAGATCCTGGCACAAGGACAGCAGACCTACGTGTGACACGCTTACGTGGCTCTGCTCATCTCGCATCCAACAATAGCCCTCTTCCTAATTACATCGGCTATATATTTTCCGTGACCTCGCGCTTCGAGTTTTTTTCCAAGCTCTAACACTGAATAATCCGCCGAAATATCGTCAACGTCTGCTACCGAATAACGATTGTTCCGCGCGTGGAGCCTCGGGAGGGAAGGGATGGCGCGATGTTCTGGACCCAGTCCAATTCTGCTCTCCTTTCTCCCTTTCATTCGACTCTTGTTTTTCAGCAGTTTTCCAGGGCGTCGCTTCAAGCTCTATCACTCTCTCTCTCTCTCTCTCTCTCTCTCTCTCTCTCTCTCTCTCTCTCTCTCTCTCTCGCTCGCTCTTCTACGACCGTTCGCGAAATAACGGAACCCGTTAACAATCCCCCGTGGTGTTTATCAAGATTTAGAGTGGTTGCCGGCCGCCCTTCGAATTTACCGCGAGAATCGAGTGCCAAGAGGCGAGCCGGCCTGCCCTCGCCTCCCGCAATGAGCCGAGAAGACACGGAGAAAAAAGTCGCGACGTCTTCGGGAATTAAGTAGGCTTCTGCTACGGATTCGCTTCATTGTCTACGACTACGGTATTGTACTCTATGTTCCGAGAGATCGGGAGGCGTTATTTCGCGAAGGGCTTATTTGAAACGGCGCGTTTAATCCTTCTCGTATTTCCCGTGCTGGCTAACGGCATATTTTCCGGATTGAAATACGGCAGCACGACTCGAGGCAGCTGTTTGTTGTTCGCGTTGTTGTTTATTTTCACTGGCGCGTAAAGCCGTAACAACGACGGCTCTGGCAATCATGTACATATTTATGTACGCGAGAAGAGCGACGAAAGCCCGGCAGCAACAACAACACCGACTTTCAAAGCATGACGAGGCTCTCTGATCGAAAAAACTCTGCAAAAAGCTGCGAGAGAGAAAAATTTCACCCTCGAAATACGCGAGTAATTGCCTCCGCCATTTGCAGCGGTGAAGAGCACACGCGAGCGCCGCTTCCGCGTCTCATGCCGATGTAAACGCGAAATCCGGGGACGAACGTCGCCTGCAAAAAAGGAGAAGGGTTGCAAGCTCTCTCTCTCTCGTTAAAAGTCGACAATGCCTCCGCGCGTACACACACGCCGACATGTACGCAGCGGGAGCGAAAACAAACGCTCGTCCGCGGCGCATCGCGCGTAGTGTATAGGGAAAATGCGAGTGGCTCTCATGACAAAGTGGGATGAAGCGAGACGGAAAACAGGGCTGCACAATGCCGCGCGCGCGGCTCCTGGCATTATTTTCCCCGTTTGCTGCGTCAGGCCGCAAGCGCCGCTCGAGACTCATCTCTCTATCTGTCTGTCTTTCTGCTCTGCTCTCTTGCGCTCCCTGCGTGTGCTAGCTCCTCTCTTCCTCGTCGCGCTGCAGTCGCGCGCTGGAATTTATGTATCCGGGACCCACAGCAGCTCGCCTTTCGCGAATCAGCTGCCGAGCTAAACGAGTTCTTTTTCTTCATGCGTCTGCGCGTTCGATATGAGAGCGTTTGACTAGGGCTCCTTTCCGCGCGTTTGCTCCTCCCTTCGACCGTGTATACGCGGAAAGGGACCTCGTTAGCCGTGAATTAATTCGTGGGACGTATGCACACATGCTGGTATCGCTTTTTGGGCTTGCGAAGCGTCGTTATCTCTTTGCAAGCTCGCGCGGGTGCGCTTCTTTTCAGAAACTCGTGGCTCTGCGCAGATTAAAGCGATTTTTCGAGAGATTTATTTTTCTGAATCGAGGATTGCCTGAGATCAAAGGACGTCGGCGTCCTCGAATGCTATTCGTGCTCTAATGAAACTGCAGCGTGTGAATAGAATTTTTGTCGTTATAGGGAATAAGCCGAGGACAAAGTAGGGAATTTTACGTTTTCATAAGAGTACACGCCGGGCGTGTGTGTGTACGAATGAAAAACAATTTCATTCCAGGCCAGGGCGAATAATTAGTTCGGCAAACTCGACGCCGCGCGAACTCGCGCACACTGCAGTGCTGCTATTGACTTTCCATTACGGGACTTGTTTGCTTTTATTATCGCATCGGTCGGGCGCGACTCGTCGGGTTTTTTCGTTTTTAAAATAAAAATATAGGTATCGCAATTTAAGCGACAGACAGTAACGTTTGCTTACCGAGCAGCACGTCCTCGTCGATGTCCTGGAGCTGCAGCTCGAGCTCGTTGACGCTGGCGTTGCGATTGTTGATGGTGTCCATGCAGTGGCCGGCGTTGGACTCGTCGGCCGCGGCCGCGAGCCTCAGTTCCTCGAGATAAGCCGCGGCCAGTAGTTCGACCAGTATCGGCAGATAAGGCGAGCCGGTCAACGGCCTAGGACTCAAGCCGGCCCTGAGGCAGCCAGGCAGCCAGAGACCGAGTCCGCAAGGCACCGTTACCGCACCTGCACTCGCGAGCCCGCCGTTCACCAGCTCGCCGCACAACATAGGGCCGCCCCAGCGCTACCCACGCCCTCTACTCTGCCACGCTGTACTGTCCGATGCAATGACAAGGAGCCTTTTCTTCGGGACGCTGTCCTTCAACCTGTCGGTTAAAAAAGCCTTCTTTATTGTTTACGATATGTACATGAGATTATATTTTTATGACATTTTTTAGTGCACTATACTCTAAAAGGTTCCTTTTTTGAGGTTAGGAATTCATATGCTGCGCCATCTTTGAAAAGAGAAGTATCACTTGAAACTAAAGGACGTTGATTGTACGTCAGCACCTCCCCAATAACCCGTCCATGTATACAAATTTCAAGGTCATGATAAAGCTATCAACAATAATAATCATGTCAACGTCTTTCGAGATATTCAGTATTATACAGTAGGTTACTCTCTAATTTTCAAATCAAACTTCGCCATGCACTTTGAATGGATCAATCAAGAGACTCAAAATAGCAAACAGAAACATCCATATTTTTCGAATTCAAATCAAATTCCGCATAAATTTCTTTTACAATAAAAACTCGCGGACTGAATGTTTAAATTTTCCATATCGTAAAAACGACACGAGCAATTAGCCATCGAAGTCGCCGCGATATGCGCTCGACGCGGGATGTTATCCGCAGGCTGTACGTGCCATTTGTCAGAGACGGCCCGGCCGGCTATAATTCCCAGTGCGCCGAGAGTTGGCTTGCACCGGGCGGCATCTCGCTTTCCGAGGATAATTCGAACAGCGCAGCGGCGTCGTTAAATATTTGCCGATCCTTTTCGGACTCGCTACCGATCATACTTGGAAAATTGAACAGCCGTAGTGTACAGCGTCGATATAATAGTTTCGCGCTGGCGATATCGGGACGCAAAACAAAATCGCCGATTTTAGAGTTACACGCGAAAACGCCTCACGTTCGGACGTAACGATCTCGAACTCGAAAGAATTCCCTCGCGCTATATGTGTGTCCTCGATCATCGATTTTCCGATCGTCCGGCGGCAGCCTATTCTTCAGAGAACAACGGCAAACACAAAAGAAAGAGAAGCAGTATACCGCTGCCGCGGCGGGTTGGGAACCGACGTTACGTTTTCTCCTCCTCGACGGCTCCTTAACTCGCGCGCGCGCGGGGCTCTCTCGTTGCACCGCTCCATTTCACTTAATTTAACGGCGGCGTTACACGTCTGCCCCGGCCATATAGCGGCCTTATACCGCGCGCGCTGCACCGCTTGCCCGTTGCGCGCGTATAGCGGCCCTTCGTTCTTATAGTGCCTTTTCCTACCACGCTTCTTTCTTTCTCTTTCCAAATCCCCGCGCTCTTATCACTTTCCTCGTGTATGGAATTACTCCGGCGCCGCTGCTTTTAGCCTCGACGCGCAGCTTTCATTGCGCAATATTCATCGACTCGGTCGCTGATGAAAAACGTCGAACGACTGGTTTTTTTTCGAGAGTTAAGCGACTGTCTCGCAATAAAGAAGAAGACGCGCGTGGCTATAGAGAGTGCAGAAAAAAAGCCCGTCAAGGAAGAAGAGTTCATAAACCCTCGGCCCGAAGGAAGCGAGACTAAAGTGCTCACACCCCTCTGCCGCGCGCAGCTCGATCCCATTTCGGGTCTCTGCAGCGACAGCGACGTAATGCCCATCGCGGATCACACACAGGGACTCTCTATACTGCTCTCCGCTGCAGAGGAGGAGGAGGAGAGAGAGAGAGAGAGAGAGAGAGGGAGAGAGAGCCGGAGACGTGATTTAGATGTTTTGGTCGGCGTCGTTGGCTCGTAAAGCCAACAAACTCGACGTAATTGTATCCCCCGCCGCGCGGCCGCCCTTGGCCAAATGAGATTTTACCTCTGTGTGTCTGCGGCAGCGTCGAGTCTCTTCCGTTATTTCTTCTCCTCTCGCTGATGTGTGTGTGGGTGTGGGCGTGCAATCGAGCGGCGAACTTTTCGGAAATTCACGCGCGTTCGCTGGATGATTGGCGGTATACATCTGCATCGATTATAACTTTTGGAACACGAGTTTGTAATATACTCCTCAAACCTTCCTCTTCCAGCTATTCTCCACTCAATCCCAGAGACCGATCGGAAGATATTACGGATGATAATACAATACGCAAATTCGGAGTTTAGGTCAGTGGGCGTGTAAAATCGAGCAGCCTCGTTGCCGAATCGTTACGCCCCATAATGCGCAAAGAGCGAGAGAGGGAAAATCGAGCTCGGACGCATTGTGTGTCCCATTATGACGACGGAGCTCCTAATCATCCGAGGTCAATTATTCAAGCGCCACACGCGACGCATTCATACTCGCCGCGCGCCTGTACGTGGGCGTTATCAACGCGCGCAAGCTCTCATCCATTCGATCACGAGAGTGAGAGATCGCGCGTGTAAAGGGAGTCAGCGTTGTGTAATTAGCCTTCAAAGGCTATATATCCAGGCTTTAATTCGTATAGCGCCGCAGTCGATTCGAGATTAATGACGAGCTTGCGCGTATATAATACCCTCCGAGCTTTCATCGGTTCGACGACCCGAATAATATCTCCTTTTTCCATACTCTTTCCTCTAATTGTAGACGCGACAAGGCGCTGCGAGCTCTTAAAATATTCCAAACTTTTTGAGCGAGAGAAAGAGCGAAAGCTCGCGCGGCGAACTCGAGTTATGAAGATTTCAGCGGATCGGATACAAAGTTTGCCTCGAGAGTTGCGCAGTTTGTCTCTCGCGCCAGCGGCGGCACGAAGCGCGGAAAATCGTGTAAATAAGCAAAGAGGCTCTCTCTCTCTCTCTCTCTCTCTCTCTCTCTCTCTCTCTCTCTCTCTCTCTCTCTCGCTTGCAAGCGGCCCGTGATAAATCATACACACACGCGGAACAAGTGCATCGATCCGGAATATAAAGCAGCTTTCCCGTACATATACAGAAAGCACCTGTGCAGTGTGTAGATAAAAGTCCGAGAGCTGATGCGCGCGAACGAGATTCTAGCGCCGGAATCAGCCGAGTTTCAATATCGGTCATACCTATACGGTACACACCTACCTACGCCCGGTGTAGAGAACAAAAGGCGCGCGGGGTATTACTGAGCGTAGTGTCGCGCGACGTAGCTCGGCCGGCTCATAAATCCCGCGCGCAAATGCGGAAGCCACGCGGCACTTGTAGCTATATATATATATATATATATAGACACATAGTCGCGTCTTTGTTACAGCACAGGGGGAATGTCTTTAAGCGCGATTCACTCGGCCGTTTCGCCATCGACGTGCGAGGGCTGCTGCTGCTGCAGGTGAGCGCCGCAAGCAGAGTATATGTATATGCGGAAAGGGAAAGGGGCTGTAGCCGCCGGTAGGTTGATTGATCGCGAGCGCGCGCGTCGGGCACCACACACAGCCAACCTGGCGCCGGCAGGGGTTCGCAACTGCTGGCTCATTCTGCGCTCTGGAGTTCGAAGATTCCATGGGCTTCCATATATTTTGTTGAAAAAAAAGGAGATTTCGTGTATTACGGTATATCGGATAATCGCGGAGGCGAACGATCGGTTAACTCGTGCAGCTCTCAGGTAAGACAAGCCCGGATAGCATAAACGCTCGTAATTATATGTACAGGGTTACAGCTTTCGCACGAGCACTTTGAGAGCAAGTTTAAGATCGGCGGGCTCGAGAAATAACCCTATAGCCGAGATCCGGATACGCTTACACGTATTATATAGGAGCCGCAGTTCCATGTAATCGGCAATGTCTGCGCGAAACGATTTTCGAAACCTTTTCAAAAAAATCTTCCATCCGCCACACTGCATCAGTATTCGTATAGACACGTCGTTCGCACATGGCATTACCCATACACGCGAAGGCAAACGAGAGAGGCAGAGCCACTGCATACGCGAGCACATCTCGCGACGCAATTACGGCTGGCAGATCAGCTGCAGGCGCGCCAGATAAGAGCCTCAGCGACGACGACGCTTCTCGCGCGCGCACGAGTGGCATGTGCGGAACGCCTCTCGTTATACATATCTATATGTATATATATATATATATATATATATATATATATATATATATATATATATATATATATATATATATATATATTGTAACGAACGGAGAGGAGGCGAGTCGGAAAGTGAAAAAGAGTAGACGCAGGCTTGAACCGCGGACCCCGAAATTAACAAGCGGGAGCTCTAACCACTGAGCTAACGTCTACGATGCATTCGGACGCTATGCATCGTAGTACGGCTTGGCGGACTCTTATCGTTGACTCGTCTTCGCTGCTCGCATTGCAGACGTGTGTGTCTGTGATAATATATATACGTGCACGTCAACGCGACAAGAGTGTGCGATATAACTGCAGCGTGACGCGCGCGCGTTAAAAACGTCGTACCGCGAGCGGCTCGAGGATTATAAATTATCTTTTCGAGAGACTTGATTCGCGCTTGGGAGAGAGAAAGCGCGTAAACGTCGTTCCAAATGAGCGATGCTCGCGTGTGCGCGATTTACCCCTATGTGCATTTCTCTGGGGGAGTCTAACCGAGCGAGCTCTGATTGGAGGAATGTTGCGCATATAGGCGGCGCTGAACGACTGATTTGATCGGGTGCAATCGGACGTGACTCTCGCTGATGGATATATGTATCGCAATTAATCGCTTTGTGCGCGAGGTGAACGTATAGAATTATCGCGTGTATAGGATAGTGGCGGTTGCCGCCACACCGAACCCATCTGTTACTACTTATACTCAGCGGAGTGTACTATACATATTGAGTTACATAAGAGTGGAATCCTCGAAATACCCTGCGCGCGACCTCGTTTTTCGGTTTATAAGCAAAAACGAAACCAGAGCGCATTTCCAAATGCCGAATCAGCTTTTCGATAAATCCAACGAAAAAAGAGACACGGCTCGTTTAGCCACTGCAGCTGCGCATGTATATTCATCGCAAAAATGAGCCTCGCGCGCTCCGGCCGATAAGAAAGAGCGAGACGGGCTCTGAAAAGCATCATCAGCAGTAACAGCAGCAGCCGCAGAGCCGAGTAACCCGGTATAGACTCGACTACGTCTATCTCTCTCGAAGCTGTGCTCAAAGCCGCGTGCATCTCTCGAGGGAAAAGCAGCGGCAGCATAGCCAAGTCAAAAGCTCCAACGGAGAGAAAGGAGAGTAGTGTAGTGTAGTGTCTCGAAATTCGTCTCGAAATTCGCCCTGTGTACACGTCTGCCGCACGACTCACGGCAAATCTGTTGCAATTTTGGATGCAACTCTCCTCACGGTTCTCTTTTGCGCGCTGCATTCAAGGTTATATTCAGCGTGCGCTCGGCGGCGCATCTCGTATGCACACGAGGACTGCGTGAGAGTCAAGCGGCTCCAAATGAAGAGGAAGTTAACCGTGTGGGGGTGGGAGAGAGAAAGAAAGAAGGCGGAGGAGGTGCTGAAGAGAGCGAAGAAGCCGGCACTGCAGTAGGTCAAGGAGTCCGTAGAGCTCCAACGACTGCAAAGCTTGCAGACGCGCGAGGCTGCTCTTTCCCCCCGATGTGTGTCCTACATGCACTTGCTGCACACTCGTCGCGCGAGATTCGCTGAACCTTCGAGAGCGAAGTCGAGAGCGCCGTGCAGTGAGTTGAAGAGCGCAGCTGGGAAATGAATTGCGACATCGGACGTATAATAATGGCGATGTATAATAATCGATCGAGGCTTTCTTCTTACAGCTATATAGAGCGAAAGCTATATGCGAAAGCTATATAAAATGAATGCGTGATCAGCGGACGATTCGAAGAAAGAGAGTCGAGAGGGCTTGGTCTAGTTTACACAGACGCGCATAAGCGGTTCTTACAAGCGCGCGCGAATCGATCGCTCCTGGCGAGCACCCAACGAAAATATTCCACCCTCGCAGCTATACAGCAGCAAATCGACGAACGTATGCGATCGGGTACATACATACACAGGAGACGAGAGCCTCTGCACTTGAAACAATAAACGCAGTCGCGGCACTCGAAGCTCCGAGCCACTCTCGCTTGTGCAGCACTCGCTCATTCTCTTTCGATATTTTGCGCCGTCCCCGGCGTCTTTTTTACGCGCGCGAGCGCCTTCCCACTCGATTCCTTTTGAAACTGCTCTCGGCGCCTCGTCGTTATAAATCCGTCCCCTGCAGTTAGCGCCTACTGCAGTTCGCTGCACCCTCTCCTAGTGCGATTCTCTCTCTGATTATCCTTGAGGGGGCCATTGTCTGCAGAGGTGCGGATAATTATGCGTAATTACGATCACGCTATATATAATTGGGTTTGTAGTCGAAACGACGGATGGTAACATTTTTCTTTTCTTTGCACATAAAAACTGAAAGTTCAGTGACCGTCGATTACACAAGTGAAAAACTATGTATTCAATTCACACTCAACTCCCGGCGTAGAAGTCAGGGGAGGTCCCCCCCTCTCTCTCTCTCTCTCGAATTATCCGCCAAACAAATCACAGCCCCGTCTCTCACTTCCTCCTCGGGACGAGTTTCCGTCGTCGACTTCACGCAAATATATATATATATATATATATATATATATATATATATATATATATATATATATATATATATATATATATATATATATATTGTATATATATATGCGGCACGAGACTCCCGCGTCCTTTTAAGCGCGCAATCGCGGGGCTCGCTCGCGGTAATTACTCGCAATTTAACGAAGCGCCTTCTTTCTCTGCCACCGCTGCAGTGGCTGGCGCTGCGGAGGGAAACGAATCCGAGCGCGCGAGGGCTTGTACCACCGACGGCGATAATTACTGGCCGTTAAAGTGTGCGCGCTGCGTAATATATTTTCCAGCCGCCTCTTGCAGCAGTGTAGAGCTCCGCTGCATCGCTCGCGCGGGGTGGGAAAAATTTGACACGATGCGTGTATTAGTCGTGCTTTTTGCAACGAATTTGTTGTTTCAGCTTTTTTCCTGCTTCCAATTCAGATTATTCATGAAAGAATTAAGCACTGACCAGAAAATCCATTAATATAATTAGCTCAACTATATATTATACTCTATAGCTTTCTTGCTTTTTTTCGCAAAACCTTTGACAGAAAGTTCCTTTGAACAGATCCAGCTGCAATAGGAAAGAGGACCGAAAGAAGAGTAGAAAGAAGGAAGGATGAATTTTCCACTGGGCGCAGAACGACAAAGCTATCGGAATTAGAGGTATGCCGCCGGTGCAATTCGAACGAGTTTAGCGAATAATCGCGAAATAAGAAGGAAGCCGAAGGCCCGCGCCGTATAATTTGGGACAATTTTAATCCAATTCAAGAATTAAGCTCAACCATCAAGCTGCACAATCCAATTCTCTCTCCTACAATGAAGCTTGCGCGCGCGTTCGATCTGAATTTTTACGGAAATAGCCCGGCACTAAAATTACCCCTAATTGCATCAATGAATCTTCATAGAAAGCATCACCCTTTTTCGTCCCAGCCGCAGAGAACAGAGAACAGAGGGGAAGAGGGAGTGAGGCTGTGTACCAAGCGCGCGCGCGGCGGCGGCGGCGGCAGCGGCACAGAGGCATTATTAATGCGCCCCCGCCAGTAATGAAGTTACACCACCTACTGTTGATGATGGAGCAGAAGCGAGCGAGCGAGCGAGATAAAGGGAGATATCGGGCCTTCGGTGAAAATTCGATTTTCCTCATCGTTTATGTATGACGCTCGGCGCGAAAAATTCCGCATAGCGCCGCGGCAGTCCTCTCTTTCTCACGGGAGGGATATAGAACGAACGGTGAGGGAGTAGCGCAGCAAAATAAGCGCCTTTTCCCGGGGAGAATATTGTAAAAAGGCCGCCGCGCCAGGAAGAGGATGATGTCGGCGCACCGACGTTGGTCTTAAGCCCTGCGATGCTGCAGCAGCCAGATTTGATGCGATTAACGGGACTAATGGAAGGTTTGACGGACAGCTGCGGGGGTATTAGCTATAGCTTGCTAGCTGTCGATAGTGGATCTTCGATTTATCACCGAGTTCGCTCTGTGAATTGTTGGACGAGTTTTATCAGGTATTAAGGATACTAGACGATTGGATTTCCAAGTTTCATAATCTCAGCGGGAGATTAAACTGATGGGCGGAAACGAGAAAGCTTTTCCACTCAAACAACATGGAATGGAGGTAACGCAAGTGCTTTATCTTACTTTGTAAATTGTATTGATCTGAAAAGTATCAAGTTGGCCGCTCAAAGTCCATAATCCGAGAAAATACGTCGACGGAAGTACGTGCCAATAGGTATAGTCGGGAGGACGAAGAGGGAGAAAGAGAGAGAGAGAGAGAGAGAGAGAGAGAGAGAGAGAGAGAGAGAGAGAGAAAGAGAGAGAAGATTCCTATAACGCTCGACAATCTCGACGCCTGCAGCCCAGGCAAACTTCTGTTGCCTGGCGCTGCTGCTGCTTCTTCTTCTTCTCGCCTCCTACTCCAAGTGTCTATCTTCGCGTTCCACTTAGCGTTACTTGGGAATTCAGTCCTCGATAACTGGCAAGTGCGCCGGGTGCATTAACCCTTTCCTACGCTAATAATTCCCCAGCTCGTGCGCCCTTTCCTGCATATAATCTCTTCGATCGTCTTTTGGAGGCAGAAAGCTTCTGTGGTGCTGAGGATCTGTAATGTCCTCTTCTGCTATTTTTTCTTCTTCAAAGAATATATTTCGGAGCGAGATATTGTTTTTAAGAACGAGAAAATTACCAAGTGCTGGATATTAAAACACGTGCAACTCCTATACGCACGAGCGCGAGCAATGCATGTGTTTTACAGCGTCGTATAACTTAAATTATTGTTCAACTTTTCTACTGCGGAGTTTACTTGTGTGTACGTACGCGCTTTGTTCCAAATATCAGAATTTCTAGCTCGGCGATAAATTACAAAACTTATCGCGGAACTTGATGTTCCCTGTGTACTACTCGGGGATATGAAGTTACGCCCGCAGTACGTACTTTTGCATATTTTCATCAATTTTCCTTATACGCGCTTGTCTCCTACATCAAAAATTTCAGACGAGCTCGCGCGCGTTATTTAAAATAGAGCACGTGCTAGATGTGTACGCAAGATTTGCGCTACTTTTCAGCTGTATAGTTTCTTTGCGAAAATGTATGAAAATATCCAAAACAGTGGTGCATCGTGCATGAGTTAATGAATTAACGCAGAGAGCAAACGGTTGTTTGACCTGCATAATTAAAGTCACTTCTGGAGAGGCGTTTGTCTAGGTTCGAGAGATAACAAGACTCGGCGTCTGCTTTGGCACAGGAATATACATATACTGTACACGCAGTCCTGGTATAATTGAGTCTTGGCCACAAGCGCAGCAGCAGCAGCAGCAGCAGCGGTAGCAGCAGCCTGTTGTGAGAAGCAAATGGGCCGGTTTGGCTCGTGATACGATGGATACGCTGAGCTATTCCATTGGCCCTTTATTGCTAAAGGCAGTCTCTCTTGCCCATTGTTCTTGCGTCCCTCTGTTTCCATTCCGCCCTCCCTATATACACACATCTCTCTCTCTCTCTCTCTCTCTCTCTCTCTCTCTCTCTCTCTCTCTCGCTTTCCAATAAATATATATAGATGTCTGCGAGCGAGCACACGCGGCCATTATATTCTGCACGTTAACCTGTACGATCGATAGCCTGTCATCTCCTTCTGGCTCTCTTTGTTGTGTGCTTATTCCCTCTGTCTTTGTTCATCCCTTTCTCTCTCTCCCTCACTCACTCTCGCTATTTTTGTGTTCCTCAAAATCTCTGTTTCACTACTTTTTGTCTGTCAAATGAGCTGCCGTACACTGAAAAAAAAACACAGCCATTTTAACTGAACTCGCACCAGTAATCCGTCATTGTACGAAGACTCCCCAAAATTACCGTAGAGTTCAGCAGTTTTTAAGAATCAATTCGGTCGTTTTTGCTGGTGTCCCGCATAAGCGACCAATTTTACGAGTCGCGACTCGCCAAAACTACCAGTGGCACACTGTTGTTCTTACTGAACATTCGTTACGGTGGCAGAACGGTTAAAACTACCGGACTTTATAGCAGAAACGACTGTGATTTTTTTTCAGTTCTATATAAACATTAGCTTCGGTCCACGCCTGCAGAGCCCAAGAGGCCTGGGCATTGATTATTTCCGCAGTTATTCGCTGCGTGGACGTTCAAAGGCTAGCATGTCGATTAGAGTCAATGTCGGAATCTCTCACCTGCGACATAGAACGCTGTGGAGCCAATGAATCTGACCTACTTGCTCGCTTCTGCCACGGCGGATCCCTACGGGCTGTTTAAAACATATATCTACACGGCCATTTGCTACTTTGTACAGGCATGTACCCATGTCAGAAACGATTTATTAATTTCTGACTCACATGCAACTTTGCAAATTCATCTTCGAGAAACTGCGCTCGTGAATATTCAACACTCCTTAGTAAACAAATGTAGACGCAAAATATTCTGGAAAATTTTTTCGTAAAGAAGAAATACCGAAACACCAAAAGTTTTCTCGGGAGCTTTCAGTGCTTAGCCATAACAGATGCAATGAATTATCTCGTACGCGTACTCTTGGCCGAAAGCATACGGGCAAAATGAACGGGGCGTGATCCATTACGCAGGCAATATTCAGCCCGCGAGTAGGCGTTAATTGCTGGTATAAATTCGTTTTGAGTATTATTGTTATTATAATGCACTGCAGCACTGCTGGCATCGAGCTTTTTCGAGCGAGATAATGTCGATTGCTTTAAATGATTAAGTATAGGGGGGATTAAGATCGACCAGTTAACCAAAAGTGGAATCTTTGTTTTATTGAATAGTTTTTTTCTCTGCAGAAACGAATATAACCTTGGCGTATTATAATACGACTCGGAGATTTAGAATTCATAAAGAGCGCACAATATTTTTAACGTATATTAAAATGAAGTGGGATGAAGCGAAAGAGTGCGATAGTTGATTCATCGTATCAGAGTCGTTGCGTAACTCACACTGGTCCGTCGAGATTTATTGTCACGCGCCGTCTCAGTTTAACCGCAGCAGCAGAATGGATCTGTCATGTTTATTACTCGTTGCAATCTTAGCGCTTTCAATACTGTATTGGTTCTGTACAAAGACTTTTGATCATTGGAAACAGCAAAATGTGCCGTCAGTACCAAATCCGCGTCCTTTCTTTGGGCATTTTTTACCCGTCCTTTTTATCAAAGAAAGTCTGATCAGCTTCGTTCATAAAATTTACCAACAAACCGATGCCAGTATGATAGGTCTGTTTTTGTTACGAAAACCAATATTGCTTGTAAGAGATCCAGAATTAGTGAAATCCATCTTTCAAACTAGTTTCAATAAGTTCCACGTTAATGGTTTTGATCTCAGTGAAAAAAACGATCCTATTTTGGTGAAGAATCCATTCTTTACGGCCGATCTACATCTTTGGAAAACAAGAAGAGCTAGAATCGTTAATCATCTGTCGGGTAGCAAATTGCGACAACTTTTCGTCATTGCTGAAGAAGTGTGTTCAAAAATGTGCCAGTTCAACGATAGGAAGATCAAAGAAAATGGTGATTATTTTGAGTGCGAACTGAAAGAGTTCTTCGTGAAGTACACTGGAGAAATTGTTGCCAATGCCGCTTTTGCGATTCAAGGTCAAAGCTACGAAGATAATCCCGACCGGCTGGCCTTTGCTGTCATTGCCAGAAAACTGCTTAAGCCCTCGTTGATGAATGCTTTAAAACAGGCAATGCTTTTTTACTTTCCTGAGGTCGGCAGTGCATTAGGAATCGGTATCATGGAAAAGAGCACTGATAATTACTTCAGAGAAAATATAAAGTTGGTCCTGAAGGAAAGAAAACGATCGAACGTGGCTCCAAAAGACTTCTTACAATCCGCGATAGAGGCCAATGGAATCGATGACATAGACAGCATTATTGCTGATGCCATCATTTTCTACGGCGATGTTTATGAAACGTCGAGCACGACTTTGGCTATAGTAATTTATTATCTATCCGAATACAAGGATATTCAAAATAAATTACGAACAGATATATCCTCGAAATTGCAAGCATCGGGAGGTGCAGTAAATTACGACTTTTTGAAAAGTATGAATTACTTAGATCAGGTGATACAAGAATCTATGCGTTTGCTAACTCCGGCAGGTACTTTAATGAAAGTCTGTACCGAGGAAATAACTCTCAAAGGATTTGACGGCATAACGTGTAATCTCAAGCCAGGAACCCGCGTTTTCATTTCGTTAACAGGATTACACCTTGACAGTAACTATTGGCCAGAACCAGACGTCTTTGACCCTGAACGCTTCGCTCCTGAAAATCAAGCTAATCGCCATAAATTTACCTTTATGCCATTTGGAGAAGGACCTAGAATGTGTGTTGGAATGCGGTTAGCACTCATGATAATTAAACTTGCTATAGTGAAGTTACTTTTGAGATACTCAATAGAACAATCTTCAAAAACAAAAAAACCATTGGTATTGGATGCCACATCATTTTTGACATATCCGAAGGGGGGATGGTGGGCAAGATTCAAAAAGTTATCCGACTAAATTAAATTAATCTTCGACATTCTGTCAAAACAATTGTACAAAAAATACAGTGATTTCACATACAAATTCGATGTATTGTTTTCTACTAGTGAATAAAAAACATGTTTGTAATAAAAATCACACAGCTTATTTCAGCATTTTACAAAAATGCAATGCATCCACAAGCGACACTTTAAACTCGAAAGCATCGCAGTAACTCTGAACACGAAGACTACTTCAGGTCCATTAAACCAATCGATTTTTTATAACGCGATCTAGAAAGCGCATCACGTGTGTTTCCCTATCTCTCTTGCAAGCTCGATTGTGCACACGAGCGTGTAGTACAGCACATAAGCCGACGCCGAACGAAACGAGGATGATGCGAACTGTAGGTGTAACCATCCGGCTAGACTTATACACGCGAAGATATACAGAAAGGATAAGAAGCAAAGGTGGAGAGAGGGAGGGAGGCAAGAGGGTCAAGGGAAGAAAGGGGGAAACATCCCTGTATCTTTACGACCTCCTAGGGACATAAACTGGCCTTATCCCTCCGCTCTAGTTGAGACGCTCGCGTATTCCTTCCCGTGTACATAAGAGAGAGCGTAGGCGCACACGTAGCAACCCTTCTTGCCCGCGGAAAAGCTTATACAGACATCCGGCATATACACGTAACAGCCGGTCCACAATGTCGCACCGCGGCACCTCTCCCGCACCGTCTTAGGAAACCGTTTCTATTCACCAAACAGTACGGCTGTGTGGATACGAAGAGAGATAGCAGAGCCACGAGTCTTGGTCTTCTCGTCAGCAGACCACGAATGCTTTGAACGCACATTGCATTTTACCCACGACTATTTAATCGTTTCAATATTATAAAAACAACTTTATCAGCTCTATTCTTATGGTATAATCAAAATTCTTTTTTGTCTTGTTGACTTATAAATTTTCCTTGTATGCACTCATAACAAAACAGATAGTCATGCGCGAGCTTGCTACTCTTGCTGCGTAGGGTGAGATAACGGACTATAAATTTTTCGTATATCCAACATTGCTTTTCACAGACTAGCAAGAGGAATGAACCCGAGGAAAAAAATTGCATGTTCTCAACGCGGGTTTTTGTACGCAAAAAGTCGACAATGCGGGACCATATTTCGCGGGAGAAAAACTGAAGAAGAGAAGGAACAAATAAAAAAAGGGGAGAGAAGCAGAACGAGATCCGCGTAAAAATGTGCTCGATCTTCGTCATGGTACTCGAAGGTGACGAGGTCTCGCGATGCATATCAAATTTTTCTTTAATTCCAGTCGCCATTATCCATGCTTCTATACGAAGGGTCTTGATAACGAATGATGCAATCTATTATTGCTGCATGGATACAAATTATGTTGTGCTGTATCATTGTTATTTCATCGTGTTCAAGTTCATTAATCGAAACTACGGCGTAGCACTACGTTATTGAACTTGAATAACAGTTAAAGGCAATAACAAATTTACTTTCAGCTGTGAAGCTATGTTTTCTAAACTTTTTGTACGTTTTAATTGAATTCGCGTAAACAAAAATTTTCTTATTAATGCATCTTTCCGTATAGACCAAATTCTGCTACAGATATAAAAATAGATTTTCCTTGTAAGTTAAAAACTATAATCTGATCGTCAAGGATGATAAATGCAGTGTATGGGACTCAGCATAAGTATTAATGCAGCGATGTCAAATCAATTGCACGTCATGAATAGTATCAACGCAACTATGAATAATGAACGTTTTTATTGGAATCAATGTTTTCACACCTTAGTCAATTATGCTATTACGTAAAGTTCCATTAACTCAAATTCAGCGTTAGACTTATGAATATAACAAAAAAAAAATCTGAACTACAAATACATACATAACATTACATAACATTAGAAAAAAACAATATAATTTTAAAGGCATTGAAGAATAACAACAATATAATCATATAATCATAGTCAACGATGAGCTCACGTGCTTGAAAGCTCTTTAAAATTCAAATTTATGTTCAATGTTAAGAAGACTTCGTATGCAAAAAAGAAACGCCTTTTTGAAATAATATTATGAATACAATAGTGGGTACTTAATATATATCTATACCCACCCATCGAGTATGTGATGCGAGTAAACATAATACGAATATAAAGACAAGTTAAAGACGTCGGAAAATCGAAAATTGAATACTTGCCGAAACATATTTCTTTTGGTACGGCCATTTTGCAGCAAAAGTATCAAGTTATAAAATTTCAATAACATGCGAAATGTATATATGAGATATCATAACTTGACTATATATATTTATTGAAACTTTTACGCGTTACAAAATCTCGTCGATTTGTTTTGTAAAATCACTATCGCTATATGCAGCTACGTTGTAACTTTATTTGCCAAATTAAATTACCTCTAAAAACATAACAATCACAAAAATACATCGATCAACGTTAAAGCTGACGTGCATCAACATAAAAAGCTCACGTGAAGTTAAAACTTCTTCAAATATCTACAATGTTTCCGACTCATCGAGTCAATATTTACAAAAAAGATGAACATATCTTTATAATACCAAGTACAGTATTATACATCGAGCACCGTCATGCTTTTTCCTGATCTAGCGCGCTGCGTTTCTCTCTTCAGTTCATAAACTTTTTTTATCCCCGCCATCTTCTCGAATCCAGCGCATATTCATTCGGGGAATAGAGAGCTCCGCTCATTGCGCGCGCACGAGAGTGTCTTTCTCTATCTCTCTCGCTCTTTTGCTCACGGAGCATTGGCTGCTCTCGATTCGACTGTCAGAGTTATAAGTGATTGCTGCCGATGCAGTGCCAGCTTCATTTCACGTACCATCGGTTCGCTAACTCGCTTTCCACCTATATGCCCTCTCTTCGCATAGTGTTGCGATCGGATACGTGTGAGCTTTTTTTCTTTTTTCTCGAAAGGAAGTTTAAATACTGTAAAAACTGCTCGGATCGAATTATTTTCATCAGCATTGGCTTGAATTTATGTTAAAAACAATCTATTTCAATGCAGAGGAGCAGAAGCGATTTATCCGAATAAGAAGGATGAGCGCGAGCTTGCGGGCCGGCGCGTAGGCGGAATCCATTTGGATGGAGCAAGAAGAAGCCTCGGGTACGGTGACGGACGAAATCTCGAATCATGACAGGGAAATCGCAGGGAGCTCAAGAGCGCAAGTGGTATCGGATTCGCCGAGCGAGCGAGCGCACGGAGGAGTTGGTGTCTGTGCGCGTCTCGGGTTAAGGTCAGCCATGGGCCGCTTTTCCTTCCGTTCGGGGATAAAATGGCCCGCCAGGAAGAGTCGAGGGCCACGGAAACGAATGGAGCGAGACAGCAGCGCTGCTCCGAGAGAGAGAGAGAGAGAGAGAGAGAGAGAGAGAGAGAGAGAAGGAGAGAGAGAGAGAGGAGTATTGACGTGTCGAGCTGGTGCCTTTTAAATATTGCAACCAAGTCACGTTCTGGAACACGGAGGCTGCCTCGTCGTGTCCCTCGTCTTCTTCCATCCCTTGCGCTCTATATACGTGTCTACGTGTGTGTGTGCGCGCGCGTCTCAGTCTGTCTGTCTGTCTCTGGGTATATGTATACGACCTATAGCTGCTGTTGCGTCCTGTCGCCTGAGAGAAGACGAAGAGGGGTTGAGACTACTGCTGTATGCTGCGGATCACAATCTGCGAGAGAGAGAGAGAGAGAGAGAGAGAGAGAGAGAGAGAGAGAGAGAGAGAGAGGTACGTCGCTCAGCTTCCTTCCTTCGTTTCCCACGACGGCGATATTAAGAAAAGCCGCAGGAGAGCTAACTGATGGGAATTCAAATTTTATTATAATAATCATAGCGGCGCGCGACGCGGGAATATTGCGCGCTTCTCTCTGCGGAGATCTCTCTTATTTTTTCAGTCCTCCGAGAGAGAGGGAGAGAGGAGAAACTAGTGGGTATTATATGGGCAATTTCATTATGTTAATGGTAGGCCATTACAGCACAGCAGAGAATCGATGAACAATTCCCGCTCGCGCTTATTGCCGTATAAATTTGTAAACGTTCAATTGCCCGCTTCACTTTGCACTGATTAATTTTCAAGTCGATATTCGCGATTTCCGCTCGACTTTGTACATTATTGTAACGTCGGAGAGAATCGATACGAGAGGACTCATTGTTCCCTGCTGTAAAACCTTATGATATGAGCAACTTTCAGAAGATCGATACAGCCAAGGGGGAAACTAATTGCTTTTACAAACGTGAAGGACTGCGTCTGTATGTGTACAAACACTGCAGATTCGTGTGACACGCAACGACGAAATAAAAAAGGCAGAGTAGGGCTTTACGAAAAAGCGAGGAGCCTTGAAAAAGCCAATAATCAGCTGATTAGAAAATGCCAGTCCTCGCGTATAGGCCGTAGGTATACTTATATATATATATATATATATATATATATATCTAGCACTACCCAGTCCCAACGCTGACTCATCCTTATAGACCTTCGCGCTGTCCACATCGAGTTCAAGGTTATACCATATACGTTTCCCTGCCCTGTTCGAATCAACTGCTCGCAGCAGGAGACCGAGAAGGAGACGCGAAACTCCGCAAGTATGCAATAAAGCTTCCGATGTAGATAATTTCGTCCAGTCCACCTTGTGCCCGCAAAATAGGGACGAGCACGGAGACGACGAATATGCTGGCGCGAAAAATAACGGCTCATCATTAAATCAGGCCGCGGTGTAACCCCTCCCCTATACACCTGATGGCACGCGTGCAGCTAGTGTCACGTGCGCGCGCGTATATGTATACGCGAGAGCCAAGTATAGATATACATATAGGGTATAGTGACTAAAGAGACTCACCGTGAGCTGCTGCTTCGTTGTTGCCTTGGAGACACCCGCGACGACGAGGCTCCTCTCGCTCTCAAGCAGCAGCGACGACTATTCACACACCGTGTGTCTCTCTTTCTTTCACTCTATACTACTTAGCTTTTCCCCGTTGCCGTGTTTACGTTTTCCTCGCGCAGCGCGACGACGGGATCGAGTCTCTTCCCGCAGCACTGGTCGCGACACGAGCAATCTTTCGCGAGAAAATCCTCCAGTCCGACTGCACAGTACCCTCGACGCGAGCACCACGAGCTGTCGTCCGCACGAGAAACGCGCAGCGCCTCGATAAAGGTTAGCGCCGAAAAAGCGAGTCGTCGCGCGCACGGGGCGAGATAGAGAGAAAGACAGAGAGCTGCAGGAGGAGACTGGAGAGTGGAGAGAGCAGAGCGCGGCCTAGTTCGCCGCGAGGACGCCAAGGGGCGCTGTGAGTCGCCCCCTTATATACACCGTACACGGGAGAGAACGGGAGGGGGCTGACCCGCAGGACTTGACGCGCGCGCGCAGGGACGTGTCGAGAGACGGGCAGTGCTAGGGGGTTCGGCTCAGCCCCGTACAGGTATATTCTCTTGCGCGTTTATTTTATTTCTCTCTTTCTTTCCTCGGACCTCGAGCCGCAAGCGAGTTTTACGCTCGGCGTCGAGTGCTATACCCGGCGCGTGTGTCGACTGGATTGACGAGGGTGCGGATAATGACCTTGTTTTCCTTTTAGCTCTCGTGGTGTCCTCTGCTCTTATTTGGAAAATTTGCTCCCGGAGGTATCTCTGATTCCGCAAGGACGATAGAGCGTATGAGGAGAGTTTTCTCTCGCGGTTCGCCAATGTTTGGCTGACTACTTATCGATTTCTTTTGCTCTGACTAACGCAATTGCGTGCGCTTGCGTTCCGGCCCCTGGGTTAGTTGATCGCCTTATTGAATTTTTTACGGCGAGGAGTAGGAGTGAATTTTGTTCATTATCGCGACGGCCTACAAGGACGATTTTGAACGCCAGTAAATTCTACGAGCTTTTAAAGCTCCGCTTCGGTTGGAATGCTGCGATACAAACGTTGGAACGCAAATGACGCAGTGTATGAGGTTACGCGCTTTCGTGGAACTGAAAGAAGAACAGTTCTTTATTCGATTTGTGAATTCAAATGTCCTTGGAAAGGTGTGTGAAATTCATTCGACAACAATGCAGTACAGTTATGACAAATTGAATTAAATTACGAATATTGCGCCTGACTAAAATCAGTAGATTCTACTTGCCCTTCTCTCTCAGCCCCGCTGGCCATTCGGAGCACTCGTCGAGTTCAGTCATACACGCATTGCAGAAAACGGCATAGCGTTAATTATAAAACTCGCAATAATTGCGCATCATCGAAGTGGCCAAAAAACGAGCTTTCCATCAATTCACTCGAAAGCTCACTAATTGACAATATATCGGCCACGCGCAGCTCTCGCGCGTTTCAACGCTCGCTGCACTCGATATACGTCCGAGGTCACGGAAAGCCGAACTGGGCTAAAATCGCCGAGCGCGCGTCCTCATGCGGCCGTTGAAAATTTAAAGGGAGAGAGCGAGAAATATAGCATCGGGGAAAGCTATTATTACGTATAGAATGAGAGTGCAGCCGCGACTGCGTCGATCCGTTGATAATTAACGAGAACAAAGAGGAGGTGCAGGCGCGCCGCTGCGATAAGAGCTGCTATCACACTAGGGGGTGAAAAATAAAAGAGAAAACGAGCCAGCCATAGCGGCATCCGCACACGAGTTATTGACTCCACAAGTGAGAAGGAGGACCTTCGAATCGTCGGGCGGCGCAATCTGGATTGTGTGTATGCTCTGTATATATAGTACACGGCGCAGTGCTGCTGGAACGATCGAACGGCTTGAAAGCCAAGCGCGGAGCTTTCGTGAAAGGAAATTACTTTTGACCGATTGAACTTGTTGTTCCGGAGCATTTCGCGGAGGAGAGGGGAACAATTAGCGCTTTGGCCGTATTTCGTTTCCTCGGGACGCTCGCGCGGGGAGAGTGATTGTGCGCTGATACGTGTAAAAAGCTCGAACAAGACCATGAGAACATGGTTATGTGTATACTTTTAGTATCAAGCTGCAGCTTTAGACAGACTGTGCAGAGGAATTTCAACTCGAATATAAAACGCCATAAGCGATCGTATCCAAGCGAAGGTTCGGCTCATTCAAAAACCAGCAGAGACGAAAGCCTCGAGTTTCGCGTCGGTAAATTTCTAAATCTAGATGCTAGCATCGCCGCGCTCCGAGTATTTTGCCTTTAGCTCCTACATCTACACTCCTTCCGTTTTAATAATGCGCACAGGGACGAGTGCAGTACCTCTATACCATATACATATACGTATATCCATAGGCATACTCCACCCCCGAACATGTTGTACATCCGGAGACGTTCGGTTCCGTACTTTAGCGCCTAGTCGGCTCGCTCTATGCAAAAGAGACTACGCGCAGGAGATATACATATATATAGAGGCCGAGGAAGAAAGCGAGAGTATAACATACACCGAAGCGAGCCAAGCGCCAACTCGAGCACATTAGGGAAGGCTGATTGTAATTTCACAGATGACGTGACGCCATCCCTCCGTACGTACCTCTTCTTGGGCCTCTCTCCGTACCCGCATTATACTCGCTTTCGGTCGTATATAGTGCTTCTCTATCGCGTTGTATATCCAGAGACGACGAGAACGGGTGCGAAGCCCTTTTCTATTCTGATGCGCTCGGGATCGTTAAGCCCATCGATCTCTTTCTCTCGTGCGGCGCTGAGTCGCGCGTCGCAACTTGGCTCGTCGTATTAGGCGGCTGTAAGCAAATGAGAGAGGCTTTATGCGATTTTCGTGATTATTATACGTTCACGCGTATTCTTGGTATGAAACTCGATTTATGCAACTCTCGGTAGACAAAGCTCCGGACACTTTTGTTATACAGCTATGAATAGTCCCGATCGAAGCTTCCATCATAATTATAAGAGATATCGTACGAATAAGCTCGGCTCTTGTTTCTCCTTTAAATGAATAATACAAACGGATTATTCGATCAATATTTCATTTTCTTCAGGAGTAGCCGCGGCCTAGCGGGAGAAGTGCTAAAATTACAATGACGCTCCAGATAGTGACGACTCTTATCAATAATCCGGTGAAAAATTTGCATATACTCCCCCCTATAATATTATAGCCTCATCGCGGAAACGTCTACTCCAGCGCCTGATGTATAAGATTTCTCCTGGCTCGTCGCGATATGTAATATCTCTGGGGCGCAGTTATGCGCACGTATATACGCGCGCGCGAAAAAAGCTCTCTCGGAAGGAACAGAAACGGAGAAAGAGTCCCGGCGCATGTCTGATGGCGCCTTATCAAAAATTAAAATTTCATTCGCCGCGCTATCGGGGATCCCCGGCAGTTTCGAGCCGCCGAGCCGAATGTTGCACGAGAGCGCAGTCTGCGGCCACTCCGAGATGTAATTGCTATACACAGTGGAACTAACTTTCCTTCCTTTGGTGTAAGTCTCATAACAGTCGGGCGGGGAGCTGCGCTTCACAAGTTTCGGGATCGGATTCCACCTCGATTTCGCCGTCGGCGCTAAATAACTGTTGTGCGTTACGCGACTGCGAGAGAGAGAGAGAGAGAGAGAGAGAGAGAGAGAGAGAGAGAGAGAGAGAGAGAGAGCTTTCGGGGGAAACTTGCGGCGGGAGAGGAATTGGGCTTGATAGAATAATGAGGAGTAAGTGATACTATTGCTTCGGGATTTTCCAGCTGTTTTTCTTGGGAGACGAGCTTTTTTGCGAGGGAAAAGTTTCTAAGAGACGCTGAACCCGTGACGAAAGCTCTGATGTATCGTGCGCGAGAGGGGAAAGTCGGAGAGAGCGTCAAAGCTTGCGGAGAACAGAAGGATGTAAAGCTACCGTGATGCGAATGTGAGCTGATGGAATTGCGAGAACGAACTTTTCTTTTGAGAATAATTCGACTTGGAGGATCATGTCGCGCATAATTGAGCACATACACATGGCTTTTTAATTCAATTTTATTCCTAAACATGTTCAACATATGTTGACAGTTTTATCTGTATGCAAAAAAAGTAATACATTCACCATCTGTTTGATATAAGTTATGAAAATTCAGTTACAGATATCGGTCAATATTTGTCATCATCAATATCGGAACCGACTCCGCCGCCAATAACTTCTCCTGGCATAACCGCAGTAGCATTGCGGCCGCGTCGAATACCTCAACAACGACCTCAACAAGTGGCTCCTCGTCAACTTTGACTGTACTCCAATCTATACGATGAGTCGAGTGTTCAAGTCAAGCTTACACTTGTACGTACACAGCGAAGCTCGCCAGCTTCCAAAGCCACGGCATTACCTTGCACACAGTGTTATACGCTGCACTGTGTGTATATCGATCGTATTTTCAGCGGTTATCTCTCGTCATAACTATGCTCGAAAATCCCCGTGAGCGTAAAAGACGAAAAGTTACTACTCGAATCCGCTTAAAGGCGCGAGTCGACGTATATAGTATAATTCTTCGCTGATCCGAAACAAATGAAGAGGCTTAGAGTGCAGCGAAAATGCCATCGCAAGCTTGCGGAACGCGTGCAAGCTTTCACTTGGCCCTTAAATTTGTCTAACTCGCGAGTACAATACTGTTTCTCTCTCTAGTCGAAAGCCCCAAGAGACGAGTCTTTCGGAGCAAAGCTACAGTCGTGCGGCCTACTATTTTCTCTCACTCGATGTCGCTGCAGGTGTATACACACGTCTCTTTATTTTCTAGCAGTTTTTTTCTCGCGCACTCGTTTCATTTCGACTGTCAATGGCGCGAATCGAGCGAGCGTGCGTGTGAACGCGTTGTTTTTCGTTTTTCGAATGGTTATAACTTGTCTGCGCTGCGGCTTCGCACGAAATTACAGATTTTATAAGTTTGTGAGTATACCGAAATGTTGCGAAGCGTCACATTTGAAATTTGAAAATATTCATACCAATGGTCGTACGTTATTTGAATCATTGAGCAGAAATAAAATTCTTCATTCTGTGCTTAATATTTTTCAAAAATATCCGATAAATAAAATATCGATAATCAATGATATTTCCGAATGAATATACCAGGAATAAAATATCCCTAATCATGATACATTAAAGCTAAAATAAATGTTTGCTCCACTACTTATACGTAAAGTGCGATGGATGGAAAATTAGGTCAATGGAAAGGATCTTTTCATGGTTTACAGTGTATATATCCCGCCGTAAAATTCCAGGTCACTTGTTTCCGCAAACATCAATTTCATCTCAGTCGTAAAAAAGCTTCTTCTCGCCATACCAAATCACGTACTCACAGCTATTGAAAATAAAAGGGAGAAACTAATAATCGTCAACGCGAAACACATCCCCCAGCAACAGTTTCGTCTTTTCTTGCGCATTTCCGTCGCAAAAACATACAGTCATTTATATATCTAGCCGAGAGAGAGAGAGAGAGAGAGAGAGAGAGAGAGAGAGAGAGAGAGAGAGAGACGCGAGAAATAAGGATCCGAATAGCGAGGCGATTCGCGAGGGAGAGTCGCGCAAAAACGAGGCTCGGCGCGCGCAGAGGCTGCGCGAGATGGGGCCGGATAACTCGTCCCTGAAGTGCAGTAACCTCGGCGCTCGAGAGGAGAGCAAAGGCCTTATGACCCGTGCAAAATGTATGCCCCCCGTATACAACAAGTGCCCGCTATACATACACACGCCTTATACCTTTGCTGCCGCCGCCGGGGCTAAATCGAGCGCGCGGAATTTCATTTGAACTTCCCGCTCTCCACTCGGTTATTCTTCTCTCTTTCGCTTTTTTTTACTTCTCCCTATTTCTATACATATTCGAAGGCGCCCGCGCGAGGAAACTTTCGTCGCAAGCGCGCGTGTGTGCGAGAGCTCGTTCCTTATTAATCGCGCGTCTTAGCTGTTCCCTCGATATTTGTTCTGCGAGGCTGATTCTGCGGCGCTAGAGCTTGCGCGCAAGCTCTATCCCCGGCGCGCTGATCGAATTATGAATTCCAAAGGAATATTACACTAGAAAAGCAAGCGAAGGAGAGGTCGAAATTGTGTGGCGGGGGTCAGAGAGATACCGCTGGGAAATCAGGTGTCGTCCTTTGATTCTCGATTTGATTTCGCGCGGCTATAGGAGAGGATGATTTGTTTGTTATCGAATGCGTAGTATAGTACAAGTGGATCGACTGTGAGGCTCTGGACGTCGTTGCTATGCTACTGTAGTGATTACTTGATGCTGCGATGATTTCTCGAAAAGGTTTGCTCGAAAAGCGAACTGAACAGATTTGACGGCTTTATTGCACTCGTGTATATTTCTGTATTAGCAGAAACCAAACTTAAACATTCGAAGTCGATCGTCATCAATTAAATCTGATGATGCATCTTCATATTGCGGGGGTGGGGAAACATCTCCCTACGCTCTCCTCCTTCTCTTGCCTTTTTCATCCCTCGAGCCACGACATATATGAGCGCGTTAATATATAGCTATGCATACTATAGAGCTGCTCTCTATCTCGTGCGGATGATTCTTCGAGCGCGAAAGTGAGTTATGAATGACGTCGCGCACTGGTATTACCAGCCACAAATTTCAAGCAGGCCTCGAGGATATCCCCGGGACGATGAGAAATTTGGCGAGCGACGATCGAACCTGCTGCAAACTTATCTCGACTCAAAGTTTCACGAGCTTCCTGCGACCTGTCACTTATATGCGTTACTCCCTCTAATATGTACTATAATTTTGCGCACGTGGATTAATATTGCTGCTTTGAGAAATTTATGCACGTGAAATATTCACCGTGTAAAAATAAAAGTATTGATTTCAGATTTGTACGTAGTTATACAACGAATATTATTTTGAAAATCACAGCACTGTTCCAACAACTTTATTCTCGAGAGTGGTTCATCGGCGTATTGATTCGTGCGACTGATAATGACTGATCGTTAATGAGGAAGGAGCGACTTTGCGCGCATAAGTCCGCGAATTACGCCGAAAAGCCCCCGATGGTTATGCGCGCACGAATAGGTCTGTACCTGCCTGACCCTTGTAGCTTCTCGTATGGTCTATATTTAGCGGTCTATCTATCGCGCAGTATCTATCCGTCTCTCTTTGTCCAATAGAATCGATATATAGCTATCGTCTGGTGGGCGACATTCGTGTCACTTACTCATAGCTCGGTAAATGAGTAATAACCGCATCGTGTGAAGGTTATAATATTATGTACTACGATCAGCTAAGCCTATTGTTGCAATCGCGTTGCAAATCTAATATACCGAGTATATAAATCCACGTATGTATACAGAGCTTGCGTAAGTGTAGAACTAGATTTATCGAAATAATAAATAAAGGACAACATATTTTTAAATGAAAGCGCAATCTACTGTTATACTATAAGTAGTAAAGGACATTTTGAATAGACAGTCGTAAAAAAATATTTTTTTTTTATTTTTTCACACAGATATTTAACTTATACAGAATTTTTATATCATATATTTTCGTTTTTTTCCTTTGTCGACTTTCATTGATCATCATCATTTAGGAGATTCACAAAAATATAATGTGTACACGTCTTTCGCGGATGATTCTGTTAGTATATAAACTAGAAGAAGCGAGTTAATATACGAAAAAATCGTTAAATGAAATTTTAACAAGCTTGCAGTATTGTCGAGTATTAATTTTGTTATGAGCGCACAAGGCAAGGCAGGATTGTCGTTATCAATTCGTTTACAGAAAGACGCAAGTTAAGATAGATCTAACCGTTCTATTCGTTTTTAATTAAAATACTAGTTGTCGGAGGGAATAAAGTAAGACTAAAAAACGTACAACCTTGTAAGCTGCCTGCTTCAATAATAACATAAATATGATAAAATACTATTCAAGAAAAATAATTGTATAGCTTAATATCACGCTGAAAATTATGCTTGTTTTCGTATAGACAAAAAATTATTGTCATGGGTGGGATTAAAATTCTTCAACGTTGTCGACGATCAGCCCAACACTGAGAGCAGTAGTACTGATTTTCAGGAGAACCAAAAAACTTACAGTCTTGAGTGCGACAACGTTTGACCAAATCCTGAAAAAAATGTACCCATGATTCGTCTGAATTGAATTAGTTAATTTTCTAATTATACAGATAGTTAACTTACAGAGTCAATGTTACCCCTAAGATCAGTTTTAGGTTCTTCAGGTACTACTTGATCATTGTAGAAGGTTGATCTAGAAAAACATTTACTAACATAAAGCCAATTTCATAGAAAGTTTTCTCATTTTCAGATGAGAAACCATTTTTTGTACGATTATCAAGTGGATGAAAAAAATCTAACCTTGAAAGATAAAGAGTTCCATCTTTTTTATGATTTGTTGCTGGAAGTTTGCTTACACTTGCATGACTGTTGCTGTCACTTGCAGCATAAAACTTTGATTTACCAGCTCCGTAGTTCATTTCACTACCAGGGTTGTTACCCTGGTGATCTTGCAGGTACCTAAAAGTGCGAGATAAATGATTTTACAAATATGAAAAAAAAGGAAAATATTTAATATTACTCAAAGATACCTTGCATGAGCGCTTTCTAAATAATTTTGAAGCATTTGATCAGCATACTGATGCCTTCTACTTCTTATTCTAACACAAAGTAAGGTATCCCCATATCCTCCAGAGTTAGAGGACGGTGGGCTCTTTGGTCTTCTATTCATGAACCAAATTTTTTTACTGACAGATTTTCCAATAGATCCGAATTGCTTGGCTACACCCATTAACTGTTTAGCTGTTTTACTTTTTGCAGCATCAGACTCTGATAACCTATCTATTTCATCAGGAGTGAATACCTGATATTCACAGTCTAAATATTCTTTTATAAGAATTTCCATCTGAAAATAAACGTATTTACAATTTTAAAATTGCATAATGATATAAGTTATTTTATGAGTATAGAACTAATGTACTAACTGTATCTGGTTGACAAGCTAACAAATCTTGAGAAGCAGCCCATACCCAGTCAGGTCCTGGATCCACAGCAAAAAGTACAGGATAAAGTTGCCCAGTATCAGGATCAACGAGTGGTATACTATAACCTTGAATACTACCCTCGCTGGGATCAGAACTACTATCTACTGTGACAAGTGGGGAAAAGTGTGCTGAGTGATATGCCAACAATAATGGTGTCCTATGACACCTCGAAGGAGGAACTTCAAGAGGAAGATAAATTCCTCCAAAAGGAATCGGAGCCAATGCAACACCCTCAGAATCCCTGAGCATTGTCTCTGCTATAACAATGATTGGTCGTCGCAAGATGTGTGCCAGGGCAAGTACATGTATCTAAAAGTTGAATTAATTTTTAAAATATATACATCTTACTATTTAAAAAACAACCGCTTTTATTCTTAATCGTAATAATTAAATAAAATAAATGTACCTCTTCTAAGCTTTGGTAGGAAGTACTCATTTGATTTCGAGGATGTGTTGAAGCCATATCTACTATAGCTTGCCACTCTGCCACCCATTCAGCTTCTGTATATGTTAAACCAGCTACTGCATTCAGACCTAGTTGTCTCCATCTCCACCTCCTAATAATTGATATCACATTAAAGTAAAGTATGTTATTTTTTTATATTTACTATATGAATAGTTATTGAATACCTGAACAGAGCAAGTCGATATTCTCCTTTTGATAACGTATTGTGCAGAGTATCTCTTAAAGTAAGTTCCCTATCATGAAAGCCCCACATTCCAAGAGATGCAGCATGAAGAAGACAATTTCCATCACCAGTTGTTGCAAGTGGCCAAAGAACTCTATTTTTCCCTCCGCACCACCAATTCAGTCTCCCAGCAGCTTCTAAGGAAGCGAGACATCCTCCTTCTATCAGGTCTTTTTCCAAAAACTGTCGGAAGTCATCTGAACAACAAAGTTAATTACATATTTCATATTATAGAAGTAGTGAAACTACATTTTTATAATAAGAAGCATGCTAAACTTTATAAAATTATACTCGGATCTTACCTGGATAAATAGATAAATCGGGTAACGAGAACGTAAACTCTGGAGTGTCAATAGATCCTAATGCTAGTTGCAACCGAGCATGCGTAACAATATCAGCATTTTCGGTGGCTCTGGATATGCCTCTGGCAAGTTTTTTGGTAGCTCCAGCCTCGGGAGGCTGGAGAGAGTTGCCACTGGAGCCGCCCTCTTGGTTGAGTGCATCGTACATTGATAAGGCACCACTCATAGCAGTGTCATGCAGAGACATGTAAGAGTGATTCTTGAAATGTCCCTATTTCTCTACATGGAGGTCATTTGTCTTTGTGTCACTCGAATACTGAGTATGCATGTCACAGATGCATACAATCACATTACGATGCTGAAACATGAACTGCTGCTTTCATTCACCTGTAAAGAATTAAAAGAGGACTTTAGTATTTTTGTTAAGTTCCAATATGTGTAAAACAAAATAACTACTGATTAGGCTCTCGCAATGAAGGTATGGATTTTATATTTTTCCTAAATCACATTTATTCTATGAATAAATGTTGTAATGAAAGTAAAAGTCTCTAGTGCTTGCCGAAGACAAAATGGGAGCAAAAGTGTGGAAGAGTGAATCGAATGTGAAGAAGTGTAGGTAGCTTGTGCAACTCCAGCAAAGTGTTGAATATAACTTTGTCAACATCTGCGTTTTTCCGTAGTACGCCAATCTGAATGGAGTTACGTAACGTATTTTCAAAGCACACGGCACGGCATTTGAAAATAAACAAAAAGGAAAAACCGACAAGTCCAAGGCTCGACTCGTGAGTGTCTGTGTGTGTATGTGTGTGTGTGTGTATTATCGACTTGGAATCAACGAAGTAGGTGTCAAGTACTTATCGGATGATCGAGCTGGCGCGGAAGTGGCGGCCAGGAACGAAAGCGCTCGCCTCTTCTTTCGTGTTTGCCTGGCGAAAAGGCAGCGAAAAATGTAGGCGAGTTTCGGCATTGTTTACGCGAGCGCGCGCTCGCGCCTTAATACAACACTAAAAAAGCCAAAAGTGCGTTGGCGAGGACGAGCCCGTGTATGATCATCGTCGCTCTGTCGTGAATTTGTGATGGAGCTCGCCATACGTGTGTGGGTGCACGTGCGAGAGCCGTTTTTCAAGCGTGTGCGTGTGTAAAATGGAGCTATACTTATAAGTTTTCAAGCGCTATCGGCTATACTCAAACTCCAACGTCAAAACGAACGCGCGATCTATATAGGTATAGCGTATAGGTATAGCGTATAGGTGTATGTCTCGAATCGAGTATGTGTGTAGCCAAACATGGACCAAACCTTGGCCCGCTCTCTCGCTAATTAAGCGAATCAATGCAGCAGCAGTAAGTAGTAGCCGCCGCTGCTATAACGCTCCTTCTCCTGATGATGCTGATGGTGACGATATCGGCGGCGCACCGCGCAGCAGTCGATTTATCGTCTGCTGCTGGATGATCCCGGAGACGACGTGCACTTGAATTCATAGTTTTTTATCTTCCAGCATTGAGATTCAATGCCACCACTGCGCTCTCCACAGATATAAACACCTATGCGCACCGCACCTATCCTATAAGTACTCTCTCCTACTTCTTGCACAGCAGTAGCCGCGCGTGTTTGCGGAACGTGTGTGTGTGTGTGTGTGTGTGGGTGCGCGTGTTTTGTTTCGCGCTATTCTCGCGCGCGCTACTTTACCTTTGTTGCCTCTCTTACTCGACGCACTCGTCTCGTCACTGCGCAAAATCGAAGCTGCAGCAGCGTAGATCACGCTCGCGAATGCGCAGGTAACCTATTCCATAGGCGGTATATGTATGCATGTAGGTATGTGTATTACACGAGGCAACGAGGATGCGCGATGTCAGAGGTCTCCTCCGTCGTACTTATTTTCTTTTCTCGCAATGAGGATCGCGACGCGCGGGCAGAGCTGCGAGCATAACATAACCTTTCTCGCGGTAGAACGCACTCTTCGTCTGATCGTCTCTTGCCCCCTGGCCGCAGAGATAAACATCGCGGGAGGCTCATAGGTAGAGCAAGTGTGCACGGCTGGTTGCAGGCTCAGGCTGGCGTCCACAATTGAGCGTATATGTTAGGGTTTACGTAGAACATAACGTTTTGGGCAGTACTGCCAATCCACTATAGCAGACTGCAGTTGAAACGAAGGAACACACCTGCTCAAAATTTAACCTATAAAAATGTTTACATTTGAATTGTAATATATATTATAATAAATTAGTTTCTGATTAAAAAAAAGGTCTACCACTGTCTCAAAAAAGGAAAGGAGAAGAAAAAATAACGCACATTTCCAAATGAAAATTTTATTATTATAATTAGTTAAATAGCATAGGCAATGATTGTATGATTATGTTCTTCATTGTATAAGTAAGCGATTAATAGCTTCAAACTGAAAGACGGATCATACGTATTTTATTTTAAAATAACTTGAAATTTTGTCCAGCATATAGTTTATAATTAATTGAACATAGTTTTGACATTAAATTTGGTTTACAATATATTGCTTCAATCTTCAGAAAAGCCATTTTGAATTGATGTCTTGCAAATAAGTATCGATGGCCAGTTTTGTTTAATTGTTCTCTATGACTCTTTACTATTCGATATTCTTGATGATAAAAAATCAATAATATTTTTTTCCTCAGAGCTGCATAGAAGGGAGGAATACAAAATGAAGCCCCTCCACCTCCTGGTACTGAAGATATGGTAGCTACAGAGCGAGCAACTGCACTTTGTGCTGCATGCGAGTTACCAGCAAAAACTCTTTATTTTTTACCTTATGCAGATCATTTATTAGGCTACACATTTAGGTAGATAATTTTTATTATAGCAGCAGTAGTTTTTGAAGTCAGTAAATAAAATATTTGTGTTTATTATTATAGATTAGAGCATGTTTTATACAACTTAGCCCAAAGTTTTTATCATCAAGAATATCAAATAGTAAAGAGTCATAGAGAACAATTAAACAAAACTGGCCATCGATACTTATTTGCAAGACATCAATTCAAAATGGCTTTTCTGAAGATTGAAGCAATATATTGTAAACCAAATTTAATGTCAAAACTATGTTCAATTAATTATAAACTATATGCTGGACAAAATTTCAAGTTATTTTAAAATAAAATACGTATGATTCGTCTTTCAGTTTGAAGCTATTAATCGCTTACTTATACAATGAAGAACATAATCATACAATCATTGCCTATGCTATTTAACTAATTATAATAATAAAATTTTCATTTGGAAATGTGCGTTATTTTTTCTTCTCCTTTCCTTTTTTGAGACAGTGGTAGACCTTTTTTTTAATCAGAAACTAATTTATTATAATACATTCTCTTACAACATTTTATAATTTTATTTGAAAAAAGAATTTTACAATTTATTACCATACAATTCAAATTTAAACATTTTTATAGGTTAAAATTTGAGCAGGTGTGTTCCTTCGTTTCAACTGCAGTCTGCTACAGTGGATTGGCAGTACTGCTCAAAACGTTATGTTCTACGTAAACCCTAACGTATACGCTCAATTGTGGACGCATCCTTATACTAGGTATACCTTTGGGTGTGCATATGCACCGTTCGTCCGTTCCTTGGAATTATATATTAATATTATCATTTACGTGAGCGGGAAGTGGCGCCCTCTCTTAAGAATCTGGCTTATGAATGCTTGAATAAAAGATACACACGCGGTGTTCGAGGACGAATTGTAGATATCAAATTTATCTGCAGTACTTGTATGTATAGGTATTTATTTTATTTACACAGTGATAAGTTTGTTGATAATAGGCTAAAGCAGTGTCAATAGAATGGAACGGAGTTTTTTATAGGATGCAAAATTGTATAAAAAAGTAGAGATTTTTAATATTGTAATTCCGATTGTTCCGGACGTAACCGAGGGCTGCTAGGGATAAAAGCAAGTGCGACGTATTTATTCTTTATCAATGATATATTCTACCTATTAGTAGTTTTAGCGAACGTTTCTCCATTTGGCTCGGTCATTTGGCTCTCATATGCGCGAATCGACAAGGCGATTCGTGGCTTCAGGCCAATACGGTTAGGAGTGGTTTTATAATCATTCCTAGACTGCCACGACCTCAGTAGGGAGTTTACTCCACGGATTTTGACGGTCACTTTCAGTGAGGAGAGGCTAAAGGGCCGATCTGTGACTGCCAGGCCAGAGAGTCGAGTGGCGAGAGGCGTTCGCGCGGGCACATGACTGCGTGTGTATAGCTATAGATATAGAAGAGCGCGCGCACTGCTCCGAGTCCCTTCGATAGTCCTCGGGAAAGCGTCTTTGTTTTAGCGGGTCCGAGTTTTCGGCGGCGTTTCATGAGTAGAGCGTCAGTTCTCGGCGACAAGAGAAGGTCACACCAGGACCTGATCGTTAGGAGATTTCAATAAAGTCATAATATCTGATCAACAATGATTTCACAGTTTATTTTTGAACCTTAATTAAACGAGAAAATCCCATACACCGATTTTTATATTTTATTGTGCTTATATAGCATGCCACTATACGGATGTGATACTGTATATTACTAATACATAGAATTCGCAACCACAGTGGTAACCTTACAATATATCTTCGAAAAAAATCAATCTTGATGCTAATAAGTGTTTGCTGTACAGCCACATTACAAATTCTTTATTTACTAGTAAAATGAGTCATTTTAATCTTGCAAAATGTATGAAAATGTGACTCATCGCGTTAGAAAGTTATTTTTTCACTGTCGAAAAGTAATATACGTATATATGTGCAAATCCACGGAAAACCTGACACTTTTGGGGGTCTGAGCGAACAAAATTTAAATTTGAGGGCACACCTACCAGACCTTTTTTGGGAACTTTTTTGGGTTCTTAGGCCACCCAGAACATGAAAATCTTCTCTTATGGGAAATTAACATAGGAAAAATTAACGAGAACTATAGTCTTCGCTTGACTGTAGGTACTTAATGTCTAGAGGCGCATTCCAAGAATTTGTATTAATACCATCAAAGTGTCTGAAGAAAAACCATGAAAATTTGGATTTTTTACGAAAATCAGCGATTTTTCCCAGTTTTGAAATCCAAATAACGGTCGATTTTAACCATCCGGCTCTCAAATTAAACCTCTTTTCTTCTACTTTCGCTTTCTAATTTAGATCAACGTTTTAATTGTTAATCAACTACATCATATATGCCCATCAATTATGGCTGTTTTTTCATCTTTTTCATTGCCATATATATAGCTTATGAAACTAGTAAAATGTTTAATCTGATTTTTGAAAGCGAAATTAGAAAAAAAGCTTAAATTTGAGGGCCGTACGGTTAAAATTGACCGCTCGGATCAAAAGTTATTTGGATTTTAAAACCGGGAACAATCGCTGATTTTCGTAAAAAATTCAAGTTTTCATGATTTTTCGCTATTTTTAAGCCTATTTACAACTTTTTACCTATAGGAAACTATTTTTTACTCACCAGCCCTCAAATTAAAGCTAATTCTTCTGATACTTAATTAATCGTCTTATTACAAATTTTTGGAATGCGCCTCTATACATAGTACCTACTTGAGCGATGGCTAGTTCTCATTAATCTTTCCTATGTTAATTTCCGATAAAAGAATTTAGCCATGCCTAGCAAGAAAATAAGTAATTCGAAATCGCGGGAACCCGAGGTTTTTCGTGTTCTGGGTGGCCTAAGGAACCCAAAAAATATACTTCATATATACAAATTGAGTTCTTTAATAAGTCATAATATGTTTTGAAAATTTAGTTATATAATAATTGATGGATACGATATCTTGTATTAATTTCGGCTGTTAATTATTTCATTATATTTAGTCAATCGATTGGCGTGAAATAAACTTTTATAGGCTTATTACATCGAAGGATAATTGAATGTAGGAGTTTCAAGTTTTCAGGCAATGTATCACTTTTAACGCGCCATTTCCGTAGTATTGCGGTCAACGCAATTTTTAATTCTAACATGGCAAATTTCTGACCAATACAATTACGTGGACCAGCGCTAAATGGAATGTAAGCGTAAGGATGCCTGCTTCTTACATTTTCAGGCAAAAATCGATCAGGATCAAAAACAGTTGGATTTTCCCACACTTTGGGATCACGATGCATGTCATATGCGTTGATTATGATTACCGATCCTTTGCAAATCGTGTGACCATCTGAAATCAATTTTAATATAAGTATAAGCGAAATATAGTGAATTAAATATAATTTGATTGTAATTCCTCCTTGTAGGAATTGGTATACTTAAAAAGCATATTATAGAATAGTATGATTTGTAATAGAACGCGTTTTTTTTCATGTTCTTCGCATATTCGTTGAGTAAACATAATATTGTTGTAAGTATTTGTATATTTGACTAACTTCTGCACTGTAAAAAAATTTTTTGTAAAATTACTATTATGAGTATAGTAAATGAATCAGACCTATGCTCAGCACAGTTAAATCACTAGACTAGTAACAATTTTACAACTGTAGTAGTAAAATCGCAAACAGTCTAGTAATTTTACGACGACTCTATTTTCTTCTTTAGAGGTTACCAGCGCGGTAGTAAAATTAATATCGTAAAGGCGAAATCGCAATTAAAATAGCAAATTTACCACATTTTCAAAATTTTTATATATAAAAATAAAAAATCAAGTAACTAATATAATAATAATATACAGGGATAATTTATTTGAACATTTATTTGTATTATTCTTGCAGTAATAAAAACAATATTGTTCTTAACAGAATCTTTACATTAATATTTAAATATATAAGTGTAATGACACATAACATTACATTAAGAAAGTGAATAAGTTATTAATAATATCACATCTCTTTACTTAACCTAACACTTTTTGAACGAGGAAATTTTTTAAATTTTTATATCCTGATTAACATTTCACACAACAAAATTGCATCATGCAAATTAAGTTACTGAGATCATTTTTTAACAAATTTAGAAACACTAATTAAATAATTTGTACTTTAAACTTTAAATCTACATTTGTAAATTAGGGATGCTTCATTGCTCCAATGAAAAATTTTCCAATTTTCTAAAAAACGCAAATAAGTTATGCACGATCTCCCGTTCTCCCGTTGAAGTAAAACGGTTATTTTTTATTTTTTTTTTTTTTTACATGGCATTTGGAACTCGAAAGTTCATCGCCTCATCTACGCAAGCCTTCCACGCTGCCCTATCTTGTGTCAACCCCACCCAAGATGCACCTCTCCGATCGACACCCACCCGTCCTATTTTTACTAGATCCGCTTTTACGTTGTCCTCCCATCTACGTCTAGGTCTACCTAGAGGTCGCGTTACCATCGGCCTGCCCTTCATGACACGCGCTGCCGTACGGTCGTCTCCCATTCTCGCTACGTGCCCTGCCCATCCAAATCTGCGCAATTTTATTATTCTGTTAATATTTGGTGACGCGTACAGATTGTGTAGCTCATCATTGTGTAGTCTCCTCCATTCCCCGGTTTCCTCATCTTTCTGCGGCCCGTATATTTTTCGCAAGACTTTATTTTCAAATACCCTAAAACGGTTGTCCGCCTGCTTAGTGAGGGCCCACGTTTCGCACCCGTACAGAACCACCGGCAGTATTATTGTCCTGTATATTCTTATTTTAACGTTTTTAGACAACAGCCTCGACTTAAGTAAATTACTCACGGCGTAGACGCAAGCATTACCCGAATGGAGTCTCTTATTTATTTCGACATTAATCTCGTTTCTATCATTTATGGTCGTACCCAGATACCTGAATTCGCTAACCTTTTCAAAAGTAAAATTCCCAACTCTGAGATCTTCCTCCCCTCTGCAGATCCCTAGCTTATCCACAATCATGTACTTTGTTTTTGATTCACTCACTTCTAACCCTGTATACTCCACCGCTTTTATGAGGATTTCCGCGTTTCTTGCTACCGTTTCCCTACAATCCCCCAGTATATCCAAATCATCTGCGTAGCCTAGTATCTGCGTTGTTCCATTAAGCGTTGCGCCCATCTGGCTAACCTGCATTTTTCTAACGGCATATTCTAACGTTAAGTTGAACAGCACCGTAGAGAGTCCATCCCCTTGTTTTAAACCATCGCGTATCATGAAGGGTTCTGATACATTACCGCCTACTCGGACCTTTCCCGTGCTTCCGTTCAGACATATTTGAATTAATCTCACGAGTTTTTTCGGTACACCGAGAAGTACTAGAATTTGATACATTTTGCTTCGCTTAATAGAGTCGTAGGCTTTTTTAAAATCTATAAATAGTTGGTGTATGGTTTCGCAAAATTCCCACTTTTTCTCTAACAACTGTCTTATGGTAAACATTTGATCGCTCGTCGATCTGTTGCGCCGAAATCCGCACTGATAATCTCCTACTATATCTTCCGCGAATGGAGTGAGTCTAGCTTGTATTACGTTTGACAGAACTTTGTAGCACGTTGCTAAAAGTGAAATACCCCTATAGTTATTGCAGTCTGTCTTATCCCCCTTTTTAAAAATCGGTATAATGATAGATTCCTTCCAATTTTCGGGTATTGTTTCATTTTTCCAGATGGCACATACTAGTTTATAGATTTTGAAAGTGAGCTCGACGCCCCCATATTTGAGTAACTCAGCTGGTATAGAGTCATTTTCCGCGGCTTTGTTGTTTTTTAGTTTTTTATTCGCGGCCTCTACTTCTTGGTAGCTCGGTTCCTCCACGTGGGGTTCAGCAGTGTGAATTTCGTCCCCTAATTCTTCGCTATTTTCGTGCACGTTTAATAATTTATCGAAATAATTTTTCCACAGCGACAGTAATTCGTTGTCATTTGTTACGAGGTCCCCGTTTTCGTCCTTCATCAATTGCGCTCTACTCCTAAAACCCTTTCTGATGGCGTTAATCCCTCTGTACATTTCGCGGGGGTTATTTTCCTTACTGTTAGTTTCTATTCTCCTAATAAGATTCTTTTGATACTCCCGCTTCTTATTTCTGTAGATCGCGCTCGTCCGTTTCCTTACGTTAGAATACTCTTCTACGGTCCTATCGCTTCTATTTTGTAAGCTATCTAATTTAGCCTTTTTGCGCCTTTCAAACCAGAGTTCGCACTCTTCGTCAAACCATGGTTTGCTCTTTGGCTTTTTCTTTTTACCCAGTACTTTGTACGCGGCCTCTTTTATCGTTTTTTCGATGTCCCCCCATAAGCTATTCGGTTCGTCATTCCCCTCCGGCGATGTGTTTGCTTCAAGTGCCTGAAACCTGTTATTAATTTCTATCTGGTACCTAATTCGCTCTGTTCTATCTCGTAGTTTCTCAATATCGAAGCTTTCTACCTTGTTTGCTCGCTTACTATTTTGATTCGCTACTAGTCTAGCTCTTAATTTGGCTACTACTAGGAAGTGGTCCGAGTCGCTATCTGCCCCTCTGTAAGCCCTTACGTCAAGAACATTAGTATGACGTCTTTTTTCAATGAGGAAATGATCAATTTGGTTCTGTGTGGCCCCGTCCGGCGATGTCCACGTTGCCTTGTGTATATTCTTGTGCTTAAAACACGTAGTTTTGATTATAAGATCTTTTGCCGCCGCGAAATTTATGACCCTAATACCGTTATCATTGCTGGCTTCGTGCAGGCTTTCCTTACCTATAGTAGGCCTAAACATTTCCTCCCTACCTATTTTAGCATTGAAATCGCCTAATACTATTCTTGTGTCGTAAGACGCGAACTGGTCGATTACCTGCTCTAAAGTTTCGTAATAGAGATCCTTAGCTTCTTCTTCTTTGTCCTCCGTAGGACAGTGTACATTAATAAATACATATCTATACCATTCACCTTCGATAATGATGTACGAGAGCCTATCATTGACGGATTTGAAACTTTTAACCGAATGTATGATGCTTTTGCTTACGAGAAATCCGGTGCCTAGAGATCCCCCACTCCCGGCCCCATACAGGTACGTGAAGTTACCCGATGCTAGTACTCCGCCATCTGGCCACCGCGATTCCTGTATTGCTACCAAATCTAGATTGTACCTATCAGCTTCCTTTACGAGTTCTTTAAACGCACCTGCTCTGTATAGACTGCGAACATTCCAAGTTCCGACCCTTAAGTCCCTTTTGGTTCGGATTTGATTTTTTTGAGCCATGATGTTATGTTAAACCCGCGCGCTTCGGATCCTGTTCCGATCGCAGGTGAGTCCACCGTTCTAGAGGTGATAACCCCCATACCTCTCTAGAACTAAGTATGAGAGCTTTCCGACTTTGACGAGGACAGTGTCAATTCGTCGTCAGACACACTACGGTTTCATTCTCGCATCCTAACGCCCCCCTGCAAGGCAGCGCGCCTTCGCTGGCATCGTTACCGCGTAAGACCAGGTGACGAATCATTCTACACATCCCCTTTCGGGGCAGTTGTCATCGCTCCCGCATCCTCCTCGGCAGCAGGATTTTGGCCCATTTTTGTAATGTATGATGAAAGAGATAGATTGAGAGATAAGAGATAATGTGAAGTGTTTTTGTTGTTGTGGTGCTTGCGTAGTGTTTCTAGATGAATACGTTCGACAGTGTGGGCTCATCACACCCACGCCTGTTCCTATCGGCTGTCCGCGGCTGCTTATTCAATTTATTCGCAGCTAACCTCTTTCTCAGGGGCTGTTCCTCTATCCGCAACCTAAGGACGCGCTGTGTAGTGGTGATAGGCACCCACCCGTCCGATCTGGACGACAACGCCCAAGACCCGCTTAGGGTAGCGGCATTGTAACAGGAAGTAAAACGGTTATACATTTTCAAAATGGCGACGATGGCGTCCCATGCGTAAGTAGTTGTAAATTCACTATATCATATCTAATTTTACAAGACTGGTTGTAATTTCACAAAATTCCGTACTCACAACGAAACTTTGACCAGTTGTAAAATTATTACCGTCATGCTAGTAAACGAATACGACCTATGCTGGAGATAGCTATTTTACTACCAGGTAGTAAAATTGCTAGGGAAATATTTTAATTTACTAGATTTTGTATTTTTACAATTTTGAGAGTAGTGAAATTGTCTTACTCAAGATCAAAAAGTGGTTGTAATTTTACTACCACGTTGTATTTTTATAAAGCATTTTTTACAGTATGGGGTCCTGCATTAATAGATAATTAATAAGAACTCCCAGATTATAAATAGTTTTTAAAAAACGGTTAGTAGAATTAGCAGTTGATTAAAGTCGTATGCACAAGCACGGCTTACAAAAATATTATAGAAACTTAAAAGCCTGAAAATGCTTTCTAATACAGTACGGCTCTACATTTTATTCTGACGAATACGCGTGAAAAATTTTTGGAAAAACGTTTTATTACTGTTCGAAAATCTGTATCCATTAATACGAAATATTCACTAGCTTTAAAATGATATCGGTTTCTACCATGGTCATATTTACGAGAAATTTCAAAATTTTAGACGTACCAAATATTGTATCCTCAACTAATGTTCGCAAAAAAGATGGTGCACTTGGATAAAGCCTGAGAGTTTCCTTTATAACTCGGTCCAAATATTTCAATTGACTGAGATCGGCAGCCCTTGTTGGCTTATCAACATCATTGTTGAATACTGTCTGCAGCTCTTCATGTACCTTTTTCTGAATATCTAAATGATTGCCGAGTAAAAGCAGAGTAAAAGATATTGCTGTGGCTGTTGTATCGTGCCCCTGTATTAAATTTAAAATTATATACAAAAATTAATAATTTTAATATTTTTAAGATGACAAGCCTGGGTTAAGTACAGTAAAAAAGTAATTAAATTAGAAATTATTCGCAATTTTTGAAATATTTGAAAATTTGTTAATGTATAGTGAACTAGTTTTTGGTTAATTAGTCTTTACAAAAAAAATGTTAAACTTCCTTTACGCGCTGTGTAAATTCTTTATTCATTGTGACGATAAAGGCCACTTACCACAGATTTTTTTGGAAATAATGAATTGATTATTTCTAAAACTTTCTGTACGTATTCAGAAACATATTTCATATTATTAAGTGGAGCAGACTCAGTTGTAAATGCGTTTAATTAAAAAAAAATTTAATAAAGTATATACAAATTTAGAATTGTTTCTGCAGGTAATTTATCAATTATGTTTTTTTATCGTTGCTTAACCTAGGCGTGTCTCCTTAGTTCAGACTGAAAAAATTACAAATTAATCAATTGCGCTACTAATATTGTTAGGTACTGACGCTTGAATAAGATCTTATTATTTGTCAATTTCGCATTATAAATTTTGTGCAATTTTCATTTGATTAATAATTGTGTGATTTTTTTCTTATTTATCAATCAAAGGCAGATTATTTAATTATAAATTGATTCTTACAGCAAACATGAACGTATCTACTTCATTGCGTAACTCATCATTTGATAACGGATTCTTATCATTTTCACTTGCTTCTAATAATAGGTCCAAAAACGCTTTATTTCTTTGTTTTATACCTGGAAGTAATTTGTACATGATTACTACAATGACTAATACGTATTAAATTTTATGTATTATTTATAGAATTCTTGTACAAACCAAATTCGTCTTCTTTATCTTCATCCTTAGATGATTTCAGTTTTCGTCTTTCATCTAATCTCTCTTTTATCACCTTAAATAAATATGAAATATAAATAAATTCTATACATATTTCAGACAAAACAAAATTTTCTTTCACTTAATCATTTTCAATAATATAGCACACCTTGGAACTATATTCCCGCATAACACTGATGGCAGCTTGGGACTGTTTTCCATCTTCAGTTTTTGAGTAAATAAAGTCTGACGCATACCAAGGACGTAGGTAACGATTGACCACAAATCTTGACATTCTAGAAATTGAAGTTCGTACATAATAAAGTTGCAAGTCATTATTAATGGCTAAAACTTTCACCCGTGTATTAATATTAAGTTGAATACTTGCTGATTTACAGATTTAGTGTATAGGTTCATCGAACCTCTTTGTGCATCCATATCTATACCCATTGCGGTTTTGCAAATTACATCAAGAGTGAATCTGGATGCAAAGCTGAATATATCTACTGGTTCTTTAGGATTGGATGATACTTGTTCTTTCAAACACTCATTGAATACATCAGCTTTTTCATGCATTGTTTCCGTAAACTGTTCCAAAACCCGAAAATGAAATGCAGGCGTTAAAAGACGTCGATGATGGTGCCACTTTTTTCCTACCCCAAAAAAGACGAATTAATATTTTAATTAACTACTATATCATTTTGTAAAATCTATAAATTATTGCGTAGAGTTTATACATTATAATCTTTACCTGTTAATGTTAGTAAGCCATCGCCTAGCCATGGTATAATTATGTTATAAATTGATGACTTTTTTATATTTACCGTACTTGTGAGAAGAACCTTAGTAAGCCAAATTTATCACATATTTATTGTTATGTTTTCTATGATTACAATCAAGCTTTTGAAATTTTATCAATACCTCCATATGATGTGGTTTTTGTATATTAACATATGGTTGCATACCCAACCACATAATATATACATTTCCCTTGAATTTTTCTTGCAACTTTGTAAACCATTCTATGTGATCTAAATAATAAAAAATTTTTATCTTTTAGCAGTGATTTAGAAGAAATTTAAACAATATTATTCTTTATCAGTTTGTTTTGATACTTTTAATCTGCGTAATGTTTATATAAATAAATGCGAAATTTATTAGATCGTACATAGAAATATGCAACATTTTATAAATTTACAGTTAGAAAATATATTATTTCATTGGAACACAATCATGAACATTTACCGATGACAAAAAATACTAATTTAATTATAAAACCAGTTTATGAATAAAAAGTTACAGTTTAACGAACTGTGCAAGTATTTAAAAGTTTTAATAATCTTATCTTATGTTGATTAATTTTAGTCAAAATACTTTTTACCTTCATTAGGAATACGTAATAAATCCCAAACTACACCGATGAAGGGTAAGCCTACAGATGGTAATTTTCTATATCTATACTTCAAATAAAGATAATCGAATAAGGGCTTCAATATAAATGTGGCAACTCCGAACAATACAAGTGTTGCAGTTGTAGACACATACAACATTATTTTTATATTTTTATTAGTGTTATATATATTTATATGATTTATACAAAATTATTGTATGACGTTACTGTTAAAATGAAAGACGCGACGATTGATTTTTATATTATAATAAAATATGAAATAGAATAACATAAATAATATAAATTATTTACAGCGATGAACTACTCCTCTGCACTTTGTAACGGTACGTTATGTACTAATGTTTATCAGTTTTACCGATACCGTCGTTTAAGGTACATTATGTGATATCGCGTATTTTAATTAGACAGGCGTCCTTAAGAACGTAAGTATGCCGACACGAAGCGGGGATCAATGAACAATTGAACGAGCATTAAAATGTACTCTCATTCGCCAAATTTTTTACTGGACAGAAATAAGAAAGACTTTTCTGTAATAAAAGAGAGTGTAGCATAACTTTCTAATCAATATGTATATCGTTCTCAAAATTATACTTGACTTAGAAATACTTTATGAGCTCAAAATCTAGCTCGACAACCGGAGGAGTCGGACACGCGTTGTATTAGATCAGCTGTTGAGCCTTCTTGGCAATGGTATAGAGCTGGTAGGCATAAAGAGCAGAGATTAGTAGAGAAATTGCCGATGCCGTGTTAAAAATGCGTGGCGAATTCGATCATGACGCCACTTGCGGCCTGCGATCGAACTATATGCATCTAGAAAAGGAGCGTAGGGGAAGTATACGCATCCAGCGGCAGTGGAGGAGAAGAGAGAGGCGCTATATATTCTTAGGTCCACCGCGCCACGAAAAGTGACAAACGGCGACTGTCGAATTTGCGCAACCACACCTCGCGGTAGTTTCAACCAACACCAAATAACTATTCGGGCATATTATTGGACTAAAAAGAATGTTTAAACAACAACATAAGTGTAAAAAAATTAGAATCTAAAACTTTTGAAAACTTTAATTTTTTAGAGGGATTATGGTTAAACCCACACAAACAAGTTAAGCTTAAGCTTAAACAAAGCTAAATTAAACTAATAAGCCACCCCAGCCTCCCAATAAACATATGCTACTCGGGTTCGAGTCCGAGTCTCAGCAAATCTTTTTTTTCTACTTGCTGATAAAATATACAGTATACAATAATAACGCAATATGCCATTCTGCTTCTGCAATTATATTTCAATAAATATAATAAAAAAAAACTATAAATAATGGTAGTTATACATTGCAGGTCCCCTCTGTACCGTATTTTTCTTTTACATGGCATTTGGAACTCGAAAGTTCATCGCCTCATCTACGCAAGCCTTCCACGCTGCCCTATCTTGTGTCAACCCCACCCAAGATGCACCTCTCCGATCGACACCCACCTGTCCTATTTCTACTAGATCCGCTTTTACGTTGTCCTCCCATCTACGTCTAGGTCTACCTAGAGGTCGCGTTACCATCGGCCTGCCCTTCATGACACGCGCTGCCGTACGGTCGTCTCCCATTCTCGCTACGTGCCCTGCCCATCCAAATCTGCGCGATTTTATTATTCTGTTAATATTTGGTGACGCGTACAGATTGTGTAGCTCATCATTGTGTAGTCTCCTCCATTCCCCGGTTTCCTCATCTTTCTGCGGCCCGTATATTTTTCGCAAGACTTTATTTTCAAATACCCTAAAACGGTTGTCCGCCTGCTTAGTGAGAGCCCACGTTTCGCACCCGTACAGAACCACCGGCAGTATTATTGTTCTGTATATTCTTATTTTAACGTTTTTAGACAACAGCCTCGACTTAAGTAAATTACTCACGGCGTAGAAGCAAGCATTACCCGAATGGAGTCTCTTATTTATTTCGACATTAATCTCGTTTCTATCATTTTTTAATTATGAGGGTTGATTTCATAAAGACGATCATGGCCACTGACATTAAGGGCTTAGAGTTTAGTCTGTAATAGAGTTTATCGCTGATTGCTTATAAATATATCATTGTTTATGAATCATATTCACCGCGTAAGCCCGAATCCTTGACAGTTACCGCCGCTTATGTTATTTCTCCTCTATGCTCTGCCGCGCCGCGATGTGATTGTGTACTCTCTACTTCCCTCTTCGCCGCTGCTGCTGGTGGGGAAGCTAGTTTCGTACGGCCGCCCCTACTTCTCCTCCGCTGCTTCTAGATGCTTATAGTTCGGAGCGAAAATCGCAGGGCGGCGCTAGCTTACGACTGCATATCGCACGGCACGCTTTCGCCCATGCTCATCGGCAATCTCTCTACTAATCTCTGTAAAGAGTTCCGCCGTTTTCAATGTCTATACATAGATGATTTTCATGACTGCTCCAAGAGTAACCCCATTATTGCTAAACCCTTTTAGGATTCTCTTCTGTACTTACTTAGCCTTTTATGCATTCTGCACAAACATTCTACATGCATTTTGTTACTTTACAACGGTATATAATGGTTTCGTAGTTTTTGGCGAAATAAAATAAAAAGTATGCGTTAAGTTATTCTGCTAATGCAGGGTGATTTTTGTGTTTGTACGGTGTTCAAGAAATTAGGAACTGTTGATTTATAAGGAACATTATGCAAAATCAATAAATCAATATACTTTTATTTTCCCACCAACGATGACAGTAGCATACATTAAAGTTTTTAGAAACATCGGTGATGAATATACCAAAAAGCGTCGACTTATATGTGTCATGGTCCTTCATCTGGTGCGTGTCTGTAGCGCGGCCATGACAAGTAGAATATGGAATATCTTTATTTACTTTTTCATTTTTTTTAAATTTATTTAATACGCATTTATATTTTAACTTATATGTGCGATTACAAACACGCCATTGTATTTTAAAAATTACCACCTCAGGCGAGTCATATTTACATAAATTTTGCAACAATTATCGAATCTCAGAAGGACCTTTTTTAATCAACTAAAACTTGTACTGCAAAATCTGAGGGCGGTCAAAAAACGTTTACTCGTCCGATGTGCGGAAGATGACATATTATTTAACAATAGGAGTAAAATACAGTTCAAGACTTTCGTTTTGCGGTCTTAATATGAAAGTGTGAATCATTTTAATTTCAGTCGGTTTCAAAACACTCGAGATTTGCCATTTTCGCAGAATAGCAGTCAATGCAGTCTTTACCTCCAACAGAGCAAATTTCTGACCAATGCAATTTCTTGGTCCAGCACTAAAAGGTACGTACGAATACGGATGCCTGCTACGAATGTTTTCTGGTAAAAAACGATCAGGATCAAATGTTTCAGGATCTTTCCAAACTTTAGGATCATGGTGCATTTGATAAATATGAATGTTCACAAATGTTCCTTTTGGTACATGATGGTTGTCTAAAAGTATAATATCGTTTGTGACTTCACGGGTGATCTAAATATATTTTAGTAAAATAATAATGATAGTTTTTTAACAGCTTATCAGTGCTTACCAATGACTGTATCATGAGTTAGACGTCGGCTGACCATAGGAGCACTGGGATATAATCTTAATACTTCTTTTATAACTCGGTCTAAGTACTTCAATTCCGACAACTGCTTAGAATTTGCAGTTTCGCCGCTATCTCCGAATATTTCTTGCAGTTCTTTATGAACTTTAGCTTGTATTTCTGGAGCGTTAGCAAGAGCGAACAGACCCCAAGAAATAGCCGAAGATGTAGTATCGTGACCCTAAAATATACGAATATAAATTTTATGGTAAAGAGGTTTTAAAAAATTTAGGCAAATTTGATAATTACCGCAAACATAAACGTATCCACTTCTTCTCTTAATTCCTCAAACGTTAAAGGGTTGCTAGCATTTTCACTTGCACTTAATAAAAGATCCAAAAACGCTTTGCGTTTGCGTTTCCCTGAAAAGATAATATTTAATTTTAATGTAATTACGTTCGGTGAATATATTAATTTTATTTGTTAACTATTCGTATTTTATAAACGTAGGCAGTCGTTGATATTTACCGAACTCATCTACTTCATCACTCAACTCTTTATTGCTGAATGACTTTTCTTTTCTTTCCGCTTGTTTTTGTCTAATCACCTTTAAAAGTTATTTGTTAATTAACACGATAAATTCTAATGAAGTTTTTTTTTTCATCATTAAATAATTCATACCTTTTCCGTAAAACTATGCATTATCTTGACAGCATTTAAAGCTTCCTTTCCCTTGTTTGTGCGGTAATAAATTGCATTCCATTTCAACCATGGTTTGTAAAATCTTTCTACTGTTAATCGAGCATAACTGTAATCATACAAATTGGAATAGCCATCGCAATTTAAAAAATAAATTAATAATTTCGAGAAAGTAAAATATTAGAATATTGTTTCGCAATTACGTGTGTACAGCTTTGACATAAGCACTTTCTGGATTCCGTTGTGTATCAATGTTTACACCCATGGCAGTTTCGCATATCGTGTCTAGAGTGTATTTAACAACTAAGCCAAAAATATTAATTGGCGCCTTTGGGTCAGTCTTTAACTCAGACTCTATACATTCTTTGAAGATTTCGACTTTTTCACGCATTACTGCTCCATATTCTTCAAGTACACCAAAATGAAATGCAGGTGTTATAAGTCGCCTGTGGCTGAACCATAATTCACCTAAACAAATGTTATAAAAGTCATAGTAACGAATTTAAAAAAACTTATTCTGGTACATTTTTTAGCGAATTTGAATCAATTTGAATGCCTGTCAAAATTATAGAAATAGGTTAGAGATAACGAATACCAAAACTCATATGTTACGCGTATCTAAAATTCAGACATATTAAATTGTTTGAGTTCTAGTCAGATTCTATATACCCTTTCAGTTTTCACTTCACCATGACGCTGCGCATATTCATTCATTAATTCACGATTGCTTCGACACTTGGTGGCATATCAAGTCAAGGACACCGAGTGAGCACATTGCTGTTAATTTTTAAAACAATTTTATGTAAAATCGAAAAACCTATCAGAAAATATAAAATAGTATGCGCATTTTTAGTAGCGAAATCTACTTAATTTACATATAAGAAATGTAAATTTTTCGCACCTTTCCTTAAATCTCTTTTTTTCATTCGTACGGACTCGTGATTTTATATCGAGAAATTAGTCGAACTAATGATGAATCCTATAATTGCGTTTATACTCGACTAAAAAGTAAATTTTTTTAGTACTTAGTGTTTTTTCGAAAATAATATCGTCAACTGTTATATTTCGTAAACAATCTGTTATAATTTATTTATATTATGTTCAAGGTTTAGAGTATTTTATGGTATTTCTGCTCTTGATACACTACTATGTTACTTTTTACGATAACTATTCATTGTCACCATATGATATTTATATCACTAACCTGTTGATGTTACTAATCCATCCCCTAACCAGGGTTTCATATAATCGTAAGTTGCTGCTTTTGTTATCAGTGTATTGCTTGGTAGAATCACCTAAAAATAGTAGTAAAGATGGGGTTCTTATGAATTTTATATCTCGCAATATTCTATTTTTAAACGCTTTCAATGACATTACCTCCATTTGTTGAGGCCTACGTAATATCACGATTGGTTGTGTACCAACCCATGCTAGAACCATTCCAGATTCGAATTTGAAACACAAATCGTTAAACCATTGCCATACATCTGTAATCGAATGTAAATCATTTAATTGAAAATATCGCAAAAGTATTCTAGTACATTTTACTGTAATATTTTTAAAAATGTTTTAATATACATATTATACACACATAAATACCTTCTTTTGGAATTCTCATTCGTTCTAAAACAATGCCAACAAATGGTAATAATGTTGGTCCAGGTATCGTTGACAATTTTTGTCGGAGCCCCACATACTCATAGATCCACCGAGAAATAACAAAACCAACTATTGCTAATAATGTAAATAGCAGTAACAATGGTACCATTGTTATTTCGTGCAAATATCAATGTTGAGTTATGTACGGAAATAAGTAAAATACGTGTAGCTCGTGCAGAAATCCGAAGTAGACTGACACTTTCTCTTGAACGAACCAATCCCCACCACTTTTGCAAAAGCAGCTTCGTCTTTTGATGTACAACAACGTTCAAGTTTTAATGTACACACAATTTCATTTATAACGTAACTAATCTTATCCAAACATAAATGAATTTTAGTCATGTTTCGAGAATTCCGTTACAGTTTTCTTTTTTGAATGCTTTATATCAAAGGGGTCGACAAATGAAAAAGATATAAAATTACCAATAATTTTTTCAACTTTAGAAGTACTGCCTCGGTAGTATAATGCTATAATTATATAGATAGTAATAGATAGTTGATATAAAAAGCATTTGAACAGATTTTTAGCTGTATGAACACATACTGCGGAAAACATGCTGCAATATAACTTATTTAGCCAGAATCACGATGACTAGGCAATTTTATCATAAAACAAGAACCCAGGAATCGCAGTCCGTGTTTTCGGCGAAATTCAAATTTGAAAAGGTATATTTTCATTGTAATAGCGTATTGAATAATTTTATTGTAACAACTATTTCTTATTATTATTCATATTATTTACAATTATTACAACATGAACTACTAAGGTATCTATGCACATACAACATAATAATATAAAAAATATTCATCGTATAAAATTTTACTAATGTTACATTATTAATTAATTATTACATTTAGTGTTCATATTCCTAGAAACGTCTATATCAAATATACAGAAAAATATAAAATCAATTTGTACGTGTATTATTTATTTTAGGAGTAAAATATAAATTAATTTTATCGTCAAATGGTCTTAATGTGAAATCAGACACTAATTTAACTTCAGTTGGTTTTAAAGCACTTTTAACACTCCACATTCGTAAAATTTTTGTTACAATAATTTTAATTTCTAAAATTGCATATTTTTGCCCAATACAATTTCTTGACCCATTGCTAAAAGGCAAATATGCATATGGATGTCTTTCGCGGCTGTTTTCTGGTAAAAAACGATCTGGATCGAATATTTCTGGATTTTTCCAAACTTCAGGATCGTGGTGTAATTGATAAACTTGAATAGTGATAAGAGTTTTTTCAGGTATAAAATAGTTATCTGAAATTCATCAAATTAAATGTTAAGATCAGTAATGCATTTATTTTAACGTATATAATCATCTTTCTATTTATACAAAAAATTTTAAACTCGTTTTAGACGTATGTAATTGTCACTCTGCAATATCTATTTCAACTATAAAAGCCACTTGCAAGAAGAGCCAACACTCGTTAGTTCATGAATTTGGTTGAAAACCAAGAAAACGAATTGTTAGCTAAAAAAACGTAGACCGTAATGTCCGTAATAGATATTTATACTTGTCGGCGTGCATTTAAAGAGTGTATATTATACTTTAACAATAGATATAGATATAGCAAATCCTTGATCCACAGTGTGTAGACTCTTTTTATTGTCGTGGCTTTTTCGAACATATTGAGATCTACTAAAACAGTCTACACTCGGCTAGATTCAAAATGAGCCAATTTTTTCGATCACTTATTAATCTTTAACTTCATTATTCGTTACAAATCAATTTTTTTTAATCATTAGATGAAACTTAATAAGAATGACAATTATGCATTTCTCAAAGTGCCAGTATCATAAAATCCTTACCAATTACTGAATTGCGATCTAATAAACGACTAATCATAGGAAGACTTGGATATAGTCGTAAAACTTCTTTTATAACTCTATCTAAATACTTTAACTGACTTAATTGTTGTATCGTTGGTCGTTCATGACAATTTCCAAACATGTTTTCGAGTTCGACATGGACTCTGGCTTGTACGCCTGGATCATTCCCAATCGCAAATAGAGTCCAAATTATGGCGGTTGCAGTTGTTTCGTAACCCTTCAATCAAATAGCAACAATACTATAGCATAGATATTTGGTGAAAAAAATTCTAATAAACTGTTGAAAAGACTTACAGCAAAAATGAATGTGTCAATTTCTTGCCGAATTTCTTCGAGCGTTAAAGAATGGTTACCGGATTGGTTAATATCCAACAAAAGATCTAAAAACGCTTTGTTTTTTCGTTTTCCTAAATGTTGAATATATAATAAAAATGTCTATGAATTGGTATATAAATATATAATATAAGAATTACCACATTGATTGCCATCTTTGGAGTCCGGTCTCTTAAATTTATCTATTTGTTTTTGCCTTATTACCTAAGATTTATAATTAAGTTAAGTGGTAAAATGATGCAATGACACAAATTTATATTTTTTTCATACCTTTTCCGTAAATTTGTGCATACATTCTACAGAATTCAAAAATTTTTTTCCTCTTTTTGTTTTATGGAAGATAAAATTCCATCTCATCCATGATTGAAAGTATCTTTCAGTGGATATTTGAATACAGCTGCAAAATTATAAATAATAAATCTTGATACTTAATCATTTTTATCGGTATTATTGTCGAATAAATTATGAAGGGTTGTTTAGGTTTTGATAGGAAAATCTTATAACCTTGTAAAATATGTACACGACTACATAAATGGCAGTTTATTATAGTATAAATTGCATATAGTTATAGTGTTGCTTCAAATTATTTTAAAAGTCCAGTCAATTAAGAAATTACGTTTGCAGCAATATTGTAAACTAATTTACTTTGAACTTCAAATCAAATTTGAATAAACGGCCCAATATGATAATTTCCTGTTAAATAATTATTTATATTTTACAAAGTTTGAAGTTCATGTTCAAATATTTCGCCAAATTAGTATAATATATTATTAAATTACTTGTAAAAAGCTGTAACATAATCATTTTCTGGTTTTCTTTGTATATCCATATTGATGCCCATAGCACTTTCACAAACAGTATCAAGAGCATATCTCATGACAAGATCCAAAATATTAATAAATGAATCAGGATTCAATTCTACTTTGGCACGCATTATTTCAGTTAAAACGTCCGCTTTATCATGCATCACAGCTGTATATTCGTCAAGAATATTGGAACATAAAGCCGGCATTATAAGTTGTCGATGATTAAACCAGACCTCTAAACAAAAGAACATTTAAAATAAACATATAGCCTACTGTACGAAATGAGCGTAAGATGCGTTAATTTTAGAATTTATTGATGAATCATTCTTAAGGTGGTCCCATAGTCAATTAAAAATTCAAATTTCGCGCCACAAAATAACAGACGAATTAATACTTAATTTACTTATAACAATTAAATAAAGCAAAATTACGAAAAATCAAAAGTTACTTGCCCTCCGTAATATAATTATTCATTACTGTCAAAAGTTTTATAAGAATATGTCGCCGAGAAAACCTTGAAAAATATAAAAAAATCATATTTTTCAAGGTTCCCTCGGCGATATATTCTTGTAATAACTTAAAACTATGGACAATGATGGATAATTATATTACGGAGGGCGAGTATATATACTCTTGATTTTTCGTAATTTTGCTTTATTTAATTGTTATAAATTAAGTATTTTTTCGTCTGCTATTTTGTGGCGCATTGACTATGGGACCCCCTTAATATAATAACCCCTGATGTAGTGCACGTGTAATGTGATTTTATGCAGTGAAATCACATTAGTCATGTAAATATTTAAATTTGTAAAAATAAATATTAAAATATCTGAAAGAAATAATATTGAGAGAAACAAGTCATAGGATTAAAAGAATGTATTTTCGTACTTTCAATCGAAATGATGGGCATATTTCAAACATGCAAGACAATTTATAATTTACAGATTTTAGAGCATTGCTTGAATTTTAAATTATGCAACATTGAATATTTTAAATATAGATATTTTTTTGTATATTTAGAGTTATTGTAGTATTTACCAGTTGAGGAAAATAGCCCATCTCCCAACCAGGGTGACATAAATTTATAGAACCTTGATTTAGCTACTGTTTCACAGCTTGATGAAAGTATCTATAATTAATACAAGGATTTTTAAATAATTCATAAATTTATAAGGATTCCATTTATATACGTAAACTTTTACTTGTATTTGGTGTGGTTTACGAATATTTACAACAGGTTCCATTCCAAACCATGTTACAACCAGACCATTCTTAAATGTAAAGCACAAGTCATTAAACCATTTAAATTTATCTGAAAAGTAATGGATGAATATGAAAACTGAGCATATTTTCAAGTCAAAAATATGAGTATCTTAATTAAATTGAATACTACAACATATTCCTCAAAAATAATAAATAGTATCTAATTATATCATATTTTTGCGAATGCATGCATTATTTTACAGCTTGATACGGTTATTAAGAAACAATATTTTAATAGACAATCTTAGTAAAATAGACGTGATTATGATCCTAGATCGAAAAAAATGTACATACCTTCACGAGGAAGTCTTTTCATTCGCCATAGCGATCCTATAAACGGATAATTTCTTGGTCCTGGTATATGTCCCAGCGTTTGACGTAATTCGTAATATTCTGACAATGATACATAAGCAATGGCGACACAGATCACAATTATAAGATATACGATTACTAGTGTTATGGGTCCCATCTCGTAGTTGCTGAATGTTTAAACGTGCTATGCAAATATGCAAGATATTATTACGATAATAGTGTTATAAGTGCGTCATTAGGATTATGTTTTAGATGTTATAGATTCAAATAATTCAACAAAATTATATACTATTAGCCAACAAACCACTTTTACGTTATTTCCAAGCATTGTTACATAATATAAAGAATGTATTTTTTATTAAAATGTACATCCATATACAGTAGCCGTCATCTTACTTAAAAACTTATTTTCTATGATATTAATTAATGTGATAAACATAAATAATTGCTATTCAACACTTTCAAACCAATTAATTATAATTGGGCGATTAATATATTTTAATAAATATTGAGCTATAAATGTATTATCGTTAAAAAGCTCTAATTACAGTTACATTAATTAATACGGCATGAATATAGTTAAAATAAGAAAACGTAACTTTTGCTTTATGGATGATATAAGGTACAAAAAACTATAAACAACACACATTAGTTTATAAAATATACAATTACTATTAAATTTTAATTTAATTACCTTTCAATCGTATTTTAATTTTAACAACAAGATTGTAAAATTCACTTCAGCCTAATTAAGTTTCGCTAATGTAAAGATGAAAATCTTATCAGAAAATACTCAGACGAGAGCGCAACGTATATAGCTGTAGTAACCCGATAAGAAGCTCACGTAAGACTGGCATCCGAAGGTTCGATATCCTTTCATGAAACCTTTTGTGGTGTATAGCACATGAATGAATTATTTTATAGTGTTTTATTTTGTATTTACAACTTCTTCAATTTGGCTCTCAAATGTTTATAAATTGTTTCAAAATATTTCAAATTTTAATTTAAAGGGGCCACCACACCAGTTATCTAGATATACTACCAATGTTAATTTACGCTCCCAACTTCTGGAAAAACGAGAGCTTTTATGACTTTCAAAAAATTACAGGACCATATTAGAGGAAACTATTAGAAGAAAAGGATACTTAAGATATGTCAAATATTTTGTGTTAGATCAGATCGAACGTTTATTATTTATTTTGGCTAAGGTTAGGCGCTCGGAAGGAAAGCGTACTTTAAAGTATCTTTTTCTCCAGGACCCCGTTGACGGCTGTTATCCAGCTCGCTTCCGCGCAAAGGCGGTATCACAAACTATAACCGGTAATTTTTTCAGACTTCTATGTACAGCAGTTTTTCTAAAAGTTGGGTGCAAAGGAGCACGTCAATTTAACACGGTTAGTATATCTATATAACTGGTGTGGTGGACCCTTAAGAAAACTTTTTACACTCGGTTGGCTTGCGCTAATACGTTCACACGAGGCTAAAATCACATTCTTTAACTAGAATCGGTATGTATTCACTTATTTTTTAACGTCGTGTGTGCAAAGATTGATTTAGCATACGCTTTTTGTCACAGCCTATGCAAATCTGAGTTATATATTATTACTCTCAACTTTACAGCAATCTTATTGAAACGGTAAGAACATTATTTTAGAGCAAGTTTGAGACAAAAGGCATTTTATAGCACTGCGTGACCTAAGTCCGTGTTTATGTCACTCCTATCCGTGACCTAAACAGTCTTTTATAGAACAGCGTGGCTAAAATCCGCTGTTAAGTCACGAATAGGCGAGACTTGCGGATTTGAGCAGTCTGTGCTATAAAATTTTATACGATACTCTTGACTTAAATGGTTCAGTTTTACACGGCGCTTAGCGCCCTCGCTGCGCTCGGGTGCTAACTGCGCCGTGTAAAAAAGAACCATGTAAGTCACACGTATCGTAATGTACTATTATCGCACCGTGCTTTATCGTCCGAGCGTAGCGAGGACGCTAACTGCACGGTGCAGTACAGGACTGTTTATGTCACGGATAGTTGTGACATATCGGACTTAGGGCAGGCAGATGCTATAAAATAGTACACGATACTTGTGACTTAAATCGATCCATTATTATCACGGTGTGTAATAATGAGCCGTTTAAGTCACATGTATCGTAATATACTATTATAATATTTATGTCATGCTATATTCTCATACTAACTATCTTCAAACCATACCCATCGCAGCCTAAATGGATAGCAGGAACGCATACATTTTCATAAGTATAGGTGTACTCAAATTTATCAACGATATCATAATATAGTTTTTGATATAATATATGCGAAAAATAAATTTCCAAACAGCTAGGGGCCTGGTATTTAAGCTTTGATGCATGATTGATGACCGAGTTGATTTTTTTAAATTGAATATAAGTAGCTATAAGGTTCCACATTAAAAATGATTTTTGTAAAAAATTAAAACATCGATTGATAATTTGAAAAAACATACACGATTTATATTTACTATATATAAATCACGTATTACAATAGCTGTTTTGATTAAGTAAAATCAATCATCAACATTATGTACTGCTATCAAACCATCGCGGTTCAATAACGTTGCATTTTATAGGAGGCAATGGAGTTGGCGAAATTGCTGGTAGATCACTCGGCATAAATTCACCTGGCCAAAGGTGTAACCTATCCAGTATAATAAAACCTTCCAAAAATAGACGAAAAATAGGTATCAGTACGTTAGGCATACGTCTGCGACTTGAAGCTTTTTGCGGCCATATGAATACTAGTTTTGATCCTCCTGCAAGATATGCACAACTGTTGTATTCAATCTGAGATTAATTTTCATTCATACAACAAAAAAGGCTCTACCTGAACTAAATTTTTTAATTTTTGTAGCTCCAACGTGAAACGGGTTAACGCCTGGTGGTGCTTTGAACATGCCAGAGATTTCTGATGTCTTTCGAGAGTGCAAAATACGAATTTGATTTTGCTTTTCGTCAAAATTATTACAAGGCAAATTCTTCTTTTCTTCAACATCTATGTCTAAGCTTCCGATGTCTAAATACTGCATACCTTCTTTGTATATTTTCAAATAATTTTACGCCGAATAATATTTTTTTAAAATCGTACTAAAATAAACGTTTTAATTTTACATCCGAGGTTATGGTACTGATTGATATATTTTTTTTATATAATAATTACTGCTTCAACTTTAAGTATACAGAACTAAAAAAAATGTTCGCCAATAATACTCTCATTTTTACTTTCGAATCAGAATTTAAAGTTAAAATACATAATTTATATAATAAAATACATATTTATATAATACGATTTACGAATATGATACAGAATTTGAGAATTTTACTTATTCCGCTTGAATAATTTTAACGCGTAAACTTTTTTGCCAACTTCAGGCAAAACTTTTTCTCACAATGGCAGTTTCAATTTAGATACACACTAACCTTTGTGTTTAAAAAAATTACAAGTTTGTCTCACTTTACACTTCTACTAGACTAAATTATTTCTTCACAATGTATGATTAACTACAGAAATAAGAGCAATGGCCTGCGATCATAATAAAAGTATGCACGTAAGACAAAAGTAAAATTCAAGTGTTATAATGTTATATGTTATAACCTTATGTTCTTGATTTCTAGTTTGTCCACCCATACAGCCAGAAGTATCTTGTACCAAATGTAAACATAACTCTTAAAAGCGCTTAAGCAAACGTATTTTTGGAATAACAGTAAAGCAGTATGAACATTTTTAGGTGACGATGTAAAAAAATCGAACCCAACTGCTGCCAATAAGTGCCAGCCATTTCTTACTAATACAATCGAACGCTATGCGGATCGTCAGGAGGATCTCGACGAGCGACATCGTCAACTCAAAGATAAAATCAGCACCATGGAGAAACTACTACCCGCCCTGATCGCGTGCGGCATGTGTAATAAGTCATACGATGAGAAGAATCAGGCTTGTGAATCAAGCAATGCTGCTTTAAATCAAGTGCGCGAGATGATGAGAAAATTGTCACCGTTGCCTGATCCCGCGGACGAGCTCGTTGCTGAACTTGCTACATGTGTCAAGCAGCTGAATCGAGAAACGGCCGAGTTGCACGTACGACATTAACGTTCGGGTTAGTTTAGATAACCCAGTGCTGGCTAATCAGAGCGAAAAACACTTTTTAAAGATCGACGTGTATTTACTATCATTTTCGTTGTTTCCATGACTCTGGTGTCCCATACCGTTGAAAACGATTGGTCATCTATTTTGTTTACTTTTTCAATGAAGTTCGTAATATGCTCAATGATAACAAGGTGCAAGGTTCAACTTACTTCATTCGAGTTGATTACTTTTGTTATTCAGAGCTAAGAAATGATGAATAAGCATTTAGTAATGGGGCGATTGATCGTGGAACTCCAGAATTAAGTTTTATGCATGTGTCTGTGTCTGTTTGTGCATCATACTCGCGAGGTAATTTTTACAACTTATGAAACCCTAGTCTAAAGTGGTATTGTATATACATTGCTTTCGTTTCAAAATGACGTAGGTAACTCCCTTTCACTATATCTTTGGTTGAGGTTTTTATCTCTTTATTAATACTTCCCAAAGCTTTTTGAGAAACTTGATGAAGATCATTTTTGCTCTGATTGTTGGTTTATCGCAAACACAATAACCGAAAACTCCATGGATTTTTATTCCTTCTAGGACAAAATAATTAATGCCGACATCCAACTCGAAGAGAATTGCATGGAGTTGGAGTCTTTGGGTCAGGCTAATCGAGAACTCGAGGAACAAATCCGGCACCTGGAAGACCAGTTAAATTCTCAGACTAGTTTACAGTCAATCAGTTCGGAGGATCGGATCTGCCTGTCGAGAATTCGAAAATTGGCGAAAGATGAGATCAAAATGAAGAGCAATATACGCGAGCTCGAGGAGAGAGAAAAAGTATTATGTTGTCAGATAGAAAAAATCTTTGGATCGAGCGATAAACCATTATGCGAAGCTGCTAGAGGTCAAAAACATCATGCACATCGACCGAAAAGTCGGAAGAAAAAGCACTGCGTAAGAAAATCAAACTGTTTTTTAATTTAAATATAAAAAAAAAATACACGTGGGCATATAAATATATAGTTGACAAAATAGTAGCAAGGTTGAGACATTAGTTAAATGTTGAGTAGCTTGTGTATTATCGCATAATAATGCTGCCTTGAGATAGGTGTATTTTCTTAAAACGTGTACACTATATACATTCATGAAATTGTGGCTAAAAAGAACATTTTAAATTTATATAACGAGCTTAATTATATATGAGTTTATCCGTAGCTAATATCTTTATTTAAAAACACTAATGAATGAATCATATATGCTGTTTAACATTATAAAGATCATTTTTTTACTAACACTAACTCGCCTGCACACATTCTTCTTCCATATCTTATCGATAGTGGTATAACTTTTATCGTTAGTTATAGCCGAGTGTACATACAGTGCCATTCTCGTATTCAAGTTTTTCTCGTCTTTGATGCTTCGCTTGGCAGTGAGCTGTACTAGTTTTGGGCACATGTCATTTGAAAAGCTTTGCCGATTAGTTATCGCGCTAGTTCATGCTATAAAATTACACATAAAAAAGAGGATTTAATATAAATATACGAGCATGATTAAAAAATAAGATTTTTTCATAAATTAATAATCTTTAACTGACTTGTGTTTTTTTGTTCACTTTTTGGGTTTTTGAAAAAAAAAACGGTTTCAAACTTATATGTAAGATCGAAGTAAACGTGACGGGGCACGAAACTTTACAATTCAATTAACATTCAGTTGCAAAACAACCAGTTTGTACATTTGTTGCTTTGTGCAATGTCGTAGAAGTATTGAGTTATGTCCTTATGTCAGGAACTCTAGCTTATCTATACTGCGGTTTTAACCCGCGAAAAGCACATTGCAAGGCAATCGACACACCAGTTATGCATCGTTATGTAAATTAATTTTCAAAGAAACTTCAAATTTTCTCCTATAGCCTACGAGTCTATAGCTGCAAAACTAAATGGCATAAGCCCATTATTAGTTGTTTTCAAAGTATTTTCTGGAATCAGATCGATCATTAGTCATTTTGCGTAAAAAGAGCCTCTTTGAAAATATGAAAAATCGATTTTCGAAAAAAGTGAACTTAAGTCACTTTGGTCATCAGCCAAAGGATCGTTTGTGATCTGGCATATTAAAATGGAAGTCGTGTTTATTTTTTAGAATACCTTGGAAACATCAACGGAATCGTTATTTAAAAAAGATAAGAAATGTGATAAGTCTAAATGTGATATGCTTAACTCTATCATACCGGGAAATATTCCAGTGGTATGTCATCAAATAAATATTTATCTGTTAAGTTTAACTACCGTAATTAAAAAGTGTATTAATTTGCAACTAATATACAATTTATTTTTAGATGTGTTGCTGTCTAAAAGATAAAGTTGGATGCAGCTATAATTTTGCTAGAACGTGTGAGCATCTTTTGCAAAGAAAAATTCAAATGCCAAAAAAATCAATATCTAGCAAATTATGCAACTGTAATCTATCTGCTAAAGAGAAACAACAGAAAAAAAAATTATGAACCAACAGATAGTCCATGGTGTACATCGGATGTTTCACATTTAACTTCACAACGTAATGCTTTGGTGAAATTACAAAAACAAAGTCCGTGCATGCAACAAAGTGTTGCAAATTTTGATGAATTCGTATTGCTACTTACGCACGAGTGAATACGTGGACGATTAGTTTACAAAAATTAAATAATGCTCAATAACAAGAACGCAAAATCTAAGTTCGTAAAAAGTTTTTTGTACAACTGTAATTATAGAATACCTATAAGCGTTTGACAAATCACAAGTATCACCTACAACTTATTAATTATGAATTTTTATAATTAGTTTAACATTGGATACATTTTGATACACCATTCTTTATGTGCATGTTATGTAAGATTTCATTATTCAATTTATAGAATTCAATTTTACAAATTTAACACTGTTATCAGAATAAGGCAACAATTTTTATTTGTTAAAAGACAAGCATTCACGATGTATTTCTGAAAGCTCTTCATTTGTGACACAGCTGTTAATTCTTCAGCTCCGTTTAAAAATCTTCGTTGAAAGGATGATCTTTATGCTCAGCGGCACTTTAAAAACAAAACCAATTAATAAAAAACGATTACTTTGTTAGGGGCAATACAGAGGATAAATCTTACCTGTTCATTGGACAAACTCTCCATTTGCGATCAAAAGTGTGAAGAAGTTTAATATCGTCTTCAGACAATTGAAAGTCGAATATATTAGTATTTTCCTGTAATCTCACCTTTGAAGCAGATTTCGGGATGACGATATGACCTCGTTGCACCTTGCAACACAAAGGCGACATGTTAAATCAAATTATAGAAATAGATTATATTGCACAAAATTAGGGGTGTGCGAGTCAAACTCGAACTTTTTTTGTTTTGGTTGCAAAATAAATATGGGGTTTCAAAAATCTACTTAAATACCACGATTGTAGAGTTTTTACACATATCTAACGAATACTATGGGTTTTCCTTGTTTCATAACAGTGATATGTCACTTAAAGCTTTGAGTACTTATTCGAGTTTTTTTTCGATCTTTTGCCTAAAAAATAACTCGATTGGTTGTTTGGACTGATTTTTCAGCCTATCAACATTTTTTGCTTTTGTAATCTATTGAATCTGTTCAATCCGCATGTTAACTTGAAATCTAAACACTTATAATATATTATTATGTCTTTGGTTTAATTATTTGCGCCATAATGTCGTAACCAAATGTAAAACTCGACTTTTGACTCGCACACCTCTACACAAAATAGAAGTAAAGCAAATATGCAAGGTCATGATATCGATTCAAAATTCCCGTAATTTTGTCCACAATAATAGTTTGTCGTTATCAGTACGAATGAGAAAAAGAATCGCGTGAGGTTGATTGAATCATGCTCTTACCTGGTACCTTAAAACAACTTGAGCTGGTGTCTTGTTGTATTTTTCTGCAATACCTTTGACCTTTGGATCCTCAAGCAGACTGGGGTCTCCGGGTTGCGCCCATGGCCTGTCCGGTGAACCTAATGGACTGTATGCCGTAATTAGGATGCCCTTGGATTTGCAAAATTCAGATAATTTGACTTGGGGCAGGTACGGATGACATTCGACTTGGTTAGTCACCGGTTTGACTTTGCAATTTTCAAGAATCCTTGCAAGCTGTTTGGAATTGAAGTTGCTGACGCCAATATTTTTAGCTAGTCCCTTTTCCAGTATTTGTTCCATAGCTTTCCATGTTTCAACGTAGTCAACATCGCTGAACTGGACCTTTCCATCTGGACCCTCTGGGAATGGCTCTTCCAATTCTGCAAACATACGTAAGGTATCAATCGATCGATTTTATTTATTTGACAAAATGTTTACAATTTATAACGATTTATCAGTGCTGTAAAAATAATTTAGAAGAATAGGTCAAGCATGGCTTACAAGAACAAAAAAATGATAGCTATAATTTATCTTGTATTGAAACGATACATTTTAAGCTGTTATGCATTTACATTATAATTGCAACACTTTTAATATAAAATTGATGGAATTTTACCTTTGAAAGCAACTGGCCAATGAATAAGGTAAAGGTCAAGATACTCGAGATTTAAATCGGACAGCGTTTTTCGTAAAGCGGGTTCGACGAGATCGGGTCGGTGCCGAGTGTTCCATAGTTTACTGGTCACGAAAAGGTCCTCGCGTTTGACAACACCTTCCTTCAAAAGCGCGGTGATTGCCTCTCCAATTTCTTTCTCATTGCCATAAACTGGTGACGTATCAATATGATGATAACCTATGCGAACCGCATCTTTGATAACTTCTACAGCGGTTCCGCCTTTTGACTGTGAATATAATAGATTTTTTAATATTCGGTATTTTCAATTTTATAGAGTTTGAATTTCGTCAAATACAAATAAAAAGCCATCTATAAAATAGTAGATTTTTTTGAGAATATTTTATTTGATAATATTCTATTATCAATATATATTAAAAAAGTTTTTATTTTTTTGTTAAGGAGTTCGCTACGAAACTTTTGTCTTAAAAAAATTATTGATTTCGAAACATAACATGTATTTAAAACTTTGAACGTCACAAGTGAGTATACATACAATAATATCGATATGTAGCTTGTTGATCGTTCTATATGAGTCCTACACTTGATATAGGCAGGTATAATAGGTAGAACAAAACTACTTGATTAATGACTTAGCATTTGTGCACCGATAATAAATATAGGTATCTGCAACAATATACACTATTTACAATATTGGCAGTTTAATAATTTCTTATAATACTTTGTAAAGTATTTAATGATGTTTAATTATTGAAATGCAAAAAATAGCATAGATATGCAATTCTTGTTAGATTTATTTGGGTGTTTATTACTATAGTGTAATGAAGCATAATGTATTATCTTTTACTAACAAAATGTGAACTATATAGATGTATATAACCTAAAAATATTCAATTTGAATACACTTTCTAATATATATTATATTTATAAAAATAAATCAGAAAAATTATAATGATTTCTACCGAGCACGAAAGTTAAAATTAAATAAATAACTAATTGGCTTAATTGTTAATACATTTTAACCGTTGAGAAATAATAAACAGCTAATTATTCAAAAACAAAAATATCTTACTTTCCAAGTTCCCAATCCAAGAATAGGGACTTTATTTCCGTTATAGAATGTTGTGGATTCTATTTTGCTCATCGTGGATAAAAGTTCCTTCCAAAATAAATGCCGCACTCTCGCAAGGTGTTTCAAGAACGTGAAATTATAAAGCAGCTTCATGCACGAATTACTGTTGTTGCCTCTTGAATCGAAACTGCCTAGTTACGTACTCTTGCGCCAAGCTATAGAAACATTATTTTCTTCAACAAAAAAATACATATAACTACGGCCGATAAGTTGCCAAGCACTCGATCGATCAAAGCGTCATCGCGCTAAAATTAACTGTTCGCATATGATAGTGACAGACAAACTTGAATCCTAATTAGAATTCTATCGCCCCATATATGTGTATAAATAATTTATAAAATTTATTAAGTAGGTATGGCAAATAACCTATTGATTTAGATATTAGGTTTATATCATAGGTACGAAAGAATGAGATTATCGTAGGTACTTTTATAAAAATATCTCTCAACGTTTATAAAAAAAAATAGCTTACTGGTCACGAAAAGGTCCTCGCGTTTGACAACACCTTCCTTCAAAAGCGCGGTGATTGCCACTCCGATTTCTTTCTCATTGCCATAAACTGGTGACGTATCAATATGATGATATCTTATGCGAACCGCATCTTTGATAACGTCTACCGCGATGTCGCCTGTTAACTGTGAATATGATAGATTTTTTAATATTCGGTGTTAAAATTTTATAGAGTTTGAATTTCGTCAAATACAAATCAAAATCGATTTTTATTAAATACCACGTCTGATAATATTAATTATAGATATTAAATAATTATCAAGTCAAAATTTGTTCATAGTATATAAATAATAGATAAAAAATATTTTGCCTTATGAGTTTACTACAAATATTTTATCGTAAAACTTTGACAGTCACAAGTAAGAATTACACTAATATTGATGTATAGCTTTGTCGAACGTTTCATATGAATGCTACTTACCCTTGACATAAGTATATCAGGTATAACAAAACTACTGAATTTTTGACTCAGATAAATGTAGGTATTTTTGCAAAGAATTTAATGATCTTTAATTTTAAAAATGCAAAAGTTAGCATAGACACAATTCTTCTTAGATTTTTTTAATGTCTAGAGGGTAAATCAATAATATGATTAACTGACAAAGAGTACACTGTAGATGCATATAACTAAATACTTTATCTGCGATGTATATATTATATATATATAATGAATTATAAAAATTGTTTAGATTACCACTGAGTATAATAATTTAAATTAGCTAAATATAATTAGGACTTTATTAATCAATTTTAATAGTTAAGATATAACAAACAATCAATTATTTGAAAACAAAAATCACTCACTTTCGAAGTTCCCAATCCAAGACCAGGAACTTTATTTCCGTTATGAAATGTTATGGATTCTATTCTGTTCATTGTGGATAAAAGTTCCTTACAAAATAAATGCAGCACACTGGCAACCCTCGTTAAAAAAAAGGATTGGAACGGATTGAACCTCAGAAAAAAATGTACAGATACGTTTCAACCCGTTTTTTGAATCCAGTGAGACCCGTTTCAATCCGTTTTTTGAATCCAGTGAGATCCGTTTCAATCCGAAAGTGATGAAAAATTTGTCCAATGTGTCAGATCCGTTTCAATCAGTTTGTTCAATACGTTTCAATACGTTTTAATCCAATTCCAATTTATTCCGAATCCATTTCAATCTGAATTTATTCCGATCCGATACCTTTGTTTCAAATACATTTCAATCAGTGCCTTTAAGTTTCAAATCCATTTCAATCAATTTATTTTAAAATTATGCGGGCTTTTCAAATGTCAATTTTGCGCTATAATATAAAAGACAAAATAAACATTTAAATTTCCCTATTATAACGTTATTTTTTTTGTCTTTTATATTGTACCACGAAATTTTAATTTTCAAATTGACATTTGAAAAGCTTGCATAATTAAAAAAAAAATGAACTGAAACATATTTGAAAATTAAAGGTACTAACTGAAATGGCGGATGAGTTGTATCGATTATTATTTTTAGACTTTGAAACTTATAGGGTTTAAATAAAATAACAATATATATTTTTTGAGTTCCAAATACTTATTGTTTTCCAATTCATTTATACTATTGATCATGAAGATTTGTATAAACAATATCCATTTAAATAGCAAATTATTTATATAAAATTGAAAATACGTATCTATGGTTTTTCAAATCGCAGAACATCATTTTCTTAGTCACAATAAACTATTTATAAAATAAACTACAGTTTGCGGACGTTTTTATTTTATAAGGATTCAAACTGACTGAAACGGATTATAACTTTTTAATTATTGTATTGTAATCATCCGTATCAAACTATAACAGTACAATTAGAACACCATTATATATATATATATATATATATATATATATATATATATATATATATATATATTTACGCACACCATATAGTGTTCTATGACTGTTACAGTAAAAATTAGATTAATATGGATTGGAACGTATTGATAATGTAACAGTAAATAAATGTTATTTACTGTTACGGTTTGAAACGGATTATAACAATATTTAAAAAGTTATAATCCGTTACAGTCTATATATACGTCGATATGAATTGGATGTAACGGATTATAACTTTTTAATTATTGTAATAATCCATTTCAAACCATAACAGTAAATCAAAATTTATTCAATCCGTTTCAAACCATAACTGTAAATCCAATTTTATTCAATTCGTTACAATCCGTTATACATGTCATCATATATAACGACGTATATAACGGATGGTAACGGATTATAACTTGAAATGGATTAGGTAACCTAAACGGATTGATACGGATTGGTAACGTTTATTTTTTTTTATTTTTTGTATGTTACGGATTAAAACGGATTAAACATCTAAGTTTCATATGATTGATATGGATTAAAACGTATTGAAACGGATTGAATACTACATTTTGATTTACTGTCCCTGGTAAAAATAACTTATTAAATCCGATTCGAAACATAATAGGGTTTAATTGGATTTCTTAATCGGAAATTATTCAATTAAAACCAATTTAATCGATTAAAATCTATTTAATCTGATTATAACTTTTAGTCGGTTTTAATCGGATTCAATCAGTTGTATTTTTCAACAAATATAACATTTTATTTAAAAACACAACTGTTTAAATCCGATTAAGACCGACTAAAACTTATAATCAGATTAAATAGATTTTAATCGATTAAATAGGTTTTAATTCGATAATTTCCGATTAAGAAATCCAATTAAACCCTATTATGTTTCGAATCGGATTTAATAAGTTATTTTTACCAGGGGTTATGGTTTGAAACAGATTGAAACCAGGAAAACGTTCTAATCCGTTACAATCCACTTCAATCCGTTCCAATCCTTTTTTTTAACGAGGGAAGGTATTTCAAGAATGTGAAATTATATACAGTAGCTTCAATCGCGGATTACTATTATTGCCTCTTGAATCAAAACTACCTTCCAATTTATATATTCTCTTCCAAAACATGTACATAACAACAGCTGATAAGTTGCCAAGCACTCGGTCGATCAAAGCGTCATTGCGCTAAAATTAACTATTCACATGACAGGGGCGGACAAACTTAAACCCTAATTTGAATTTAATCGTCTTACATAAGTATTTGAATAAATATAAAAGCATATACAATTATTTTAATTGCTATGGTACACAATTTAGTAATTCATATAAAAGTCGTATTATATTATGTACGTATTAGTAAAGTCAAACCTTGCAAATTTTTGTCCACTTATCATGCCTATAAAATAGTCTCATTTTTTCGCCCTTGTTACACAATACGCTACATTACAGTTGTGGTATAAAAAAAAGGGACTATAAATTCTTAATAAAAGGGAAACGATTGAAATTTTAGTAAAAAATTATTTTATTGCTATTAATGCGCTTGAAAAATTGTCATTAATGTTACGGTACACACATCAAACTTATCGCATGAATAAAAATAATTGTATAAAATTTTGCCTTCCGATAGAAGAGTGTCTAACATATTATAGTCATGTAAAATACAGAGGGCTTAAAATACTTCAAGCTCCGTAAAGTTTCGTTTCATACTAATTGAGATTTCTGTTAAGCAGCATGATATGACTTTATATGAAATAAGATCATCTGTATCTGGATACCGTCGCATTTAGAACGGAATGTGGAAAGGGTAATGCGGACTTGGTTCACATCTGAAAAAGATACATGCATTTAAAAATAATTTTTAAAAACCAAAAAAACTATTTAAACGGCGATATATCTTACCCGGTCATTGGACAAATTCTGCCGTTACAGTCGAAGGTGTCTATGTATGCAATGTCTTCATGTGCCAATTTAAAGTCAAAGACTTGACTGTTTTCGAGGATACGCGACTTCGTAACTGACTTGGGGATAACAACGTGGCCTCGGTCGAGCTAGATAAATGGTAATTAGCATCAATCAGAGGCATATACATACAAAATAACTGTATAACTATTTCATGATTTAGCGAAAATCGCTTATCACCTACTTGATAACGGATAAGAACTTGAGCAGGGCTCTTGTTGTATTTTTTGCTAAGCTCAATTAGCTTCTTGTCATCCATAAGTTTTGGATCTTCTGGCTTGGCCCAAGGCCTGTCTGGCGAACCAAGTGGACTGTAAGCCGTTATGACGATGTCTCTTTGCTTGCAGAAGTCAGATAACTTCCTTTGGTTCAAGTAGGGATGACATTCAATCTAAAACAATTTGTTAAGTATTTTAGTGAAATGTCGACTTTTCGTATTATGCACAGTCATCTTGATTTTTTTAGCAGATTGTATCTTTGAGTATGCTAATCATAACGCGACGATTAATTGTGTGTCGTTACATCTAACAAAGACTAGCACATTCGTAAAAAAAAATATATTTTTTAAACGATCATTTTTAGAGTAATATAATAAATAAATTTGTTTATAGAATCTACTAAATTCAAGGCATCACGCTCGTAAAACCTTGAGTTTTCGTTGGATTAATTTTTTTATAGGAAGTTTGAAAATGAAGATTCATAATATGCATTTTTGTAAATGTGCTAATCTTTGTTAGGTGCGAAGATGTATGTAGAATTTTATTATAAAAGCTTAAACTTTTTTCTACGTATGCGTGAGATTTGAAAATATTGTATACCTGGTTTGTAACTGGCTTGACTTTGGAGTTCTTGATAAGCCTATCGATTTGCTCGGAATTGAAGTTGCTGACTCCAATATTTTTAACCAAGCCCTTAGCCAGGACAGCTTCCATGCCTTTCCATGTGTCGAGATAATCGACATCGACATCAAGCAGTGGTTTACCTTCTGGGGTCTGGGGGAAGTTGTTTGGGCCGTCCTTATAAGCCATGGGCCAGTGGATGAGGTACAAGTCCAGATACTCCACGCCGAGGTCAGTCAAGCTTTTGCGAAGGTTCACCTCTACAAGTTCAGTTTTATGGTAGGTGTTCCACAGTTTGCTCGTGATGAAAAGATCCTCGCGCTTGATGACTCCCTCGGCGATTTTGGCGGCGATGGCCGCGCCGACTTCCTTCTCATTGCCGTAGACATGGGCACAGTCCAGATGACGGTAACCGATGTCGATAGCATCCTTAACGGCTTGCGTGACCTCACCAGGTTTCGACTGAAAAGTTTTTACATTTATGAGTTACACAGTTTTGAATATGTCATTGGTTGTCAACTTAACTATAAATATTATCAAAACTATATAACAGAGGCGCAGTATAAGCATTTATAGCACATTACAATACGTGTGACCTAAGTGGCACTTTATTACACGGCGTGTATTTATATAGTCGGCGCCGTGTAATAAAATGCCAACTTTAGGTGACAAGTATCGTATATTATTTTAAATTCACTGTGGAATTTACGTTTTTGATTCAAAAGATAAGACGAAAAATTCCATGCAAACGAAGATAAAAAAGTCTGTGCATGGATAAAAGACATCGTTCGCTATTAAGAGAATGTATTTCTTCAGAAACGTTTGATGTTTATTTTCAAAAGTATATGTTAGCTGAGCTATCCAGTACGGTAGATTACGTTTCATTTCGTAATATTGATATGTGGTATTCAAAACTTGTAAGAACAAATGTTTTTAATCGATGTCACATAGATAGTGTAATCGTTATTGAAATCGGATTTTGTATATTTTAATTAAATTGAATTGAACAAAAGATTAATAAAATTTTACAATATGATACAAATCGTCTTATACATTTTTAATTTAGGGTTCTTTCAATAATCATGAATACATCAAAAGTTAATCAAATTTATGTAATATATTTTAAAAAACGTAACATTTAAGGCAATATTATGTTAGGAATAAGCACTAGTTTACGACAATTGCAAAGTAAAATAATGGCCTTTATTTATTACTTCCGGTCAGATATTGGGAAGAACAGCCGATAGCATAATGTTTACTATAAAATGTTACGTAATGCATCAGAAAATACAAATTCAAACTTTGTATAAAGCAGTGTATAACCTAACCTTCCACGTTCCCAAGCCGAAAGCCGGAATCTCGTTGCCATTGTAGAACTTGATCTTTGGTACGTTCAGAGCCATTTCAAAATGTTTGACTTGTAGATAAATTTCAACCGCTCGTTTCGGAGTTTCAATCGCAACTGACGGACTTCCAGAGTCCCAGTTCGGTTCACCGAGAAAAAAGCCTCTCTCACGTCGCTAAAAACATACGAGCCCCAGCAGCATAAGACGCAAACGCGAGATACCGGTACAGCTATATATTTATATAATACACGCTTTCGGCTCCTAGTCTGTATAGCCTTGAAGTCCCCACCAAAGTATACAGCTGCGTCACGTAGCTCCGCCCATCAAGCAGTTCCCTCTAGTTTGCACCGTTTTGAAAATTCTCCGTCGACGAGGCATTGATGACTCTTTCTCTGAAGCACTCAAAGAAGCCGGAAAACTTAATTACGTGATTATCATTATGAGAATTTCATGCAGTTATAAAGTCAATTATTTGTCCAATCTGTTGACTCATTAGCTCACCGTGTCATATTTTACGCAATTCTCTTTGATATGTTGCAATTTTTTATAATTGACTTTAAAAACGTCTCTTACAAATTTATACATTGTTGATCGTGAATAAATGAAAAACCTTGTTTCTTTGCGCGATATCAAACATTGTTTGCGGTTAGTAAAAAGTATTTTTTATCATTTACAAAATATAAAAATTTAAAAGATTCCAAATGGATGCATCGATGAAGCATAATTACTGTAATACAATCGGATAGGCATTTTTTGTATATTTAAAAGAGGTGCAGTTTACTATAGTTTTAGTCTTGTTAAAAACAGATAGGGGATAACAATGCTTACCGGATGGGGAACTGTACCCATCATAGTGGAAAAATACACCGACGGTTGCTACAGTTTGAGTTCAGTGCAACTCATATATACGTACGTTATATGGAGCGTTTCTAGAGTCTTCTAATACCTACACAAGATTTAATTTGCTTATGTTTACTTCTTTCTAGAATTTATAATACTTAATATATTAATTATGTGTTTTACAATATGATTATGCAAATTTACAGGAAAGATTGCACGAATAATATACTTACTATCAATAAATTGCGAATAATGGACATTGGACAAGCATTATTTATTGAAATCAATATAAAAGGTACGCATTTGTGTGCACACACATATACCCACAATTGACATTTCATATTTATGAAACATTATTTTATTATTTTTATAATGTGTGTGTGTTCTCAATTAAATTAATTCATTTTAGTGATACAGACAAATTTGTCCAACAAGTCAAATAACTTTTTTTTACTTTCCATATGTTTCATACCGCCAAAAGAAAGGTAACATTGAATTAATTAAGGTTTTATATAGAGACATTATACTTTTATTGCCATTTAAGGCATGCATGAATAGCGACTTATTACTTATCTCTAATGCTCTGTGCATAAAGTACGCATTCATAAGTTATACTGATAAAATTAGACGTAAGCGCGTTATCTTAGTCGTATGATGATTTAATAAGATTGCATAAATGTTCAATTGTTGTATCGTTCATTCATTTTATTGCGTTGTTAATGGAAAATTGTTAGTTGCATGCAAAATAAAATAAAGAAAAGATTTTGCGAATTTTGTTAACACGGTATTTTTTTACACAAATAAATAATACCATAAATAACACATTCTATGTTTAGTTACTCATTACTATATATAGGAAAGTATAACATTCATCGACCAAATAAATGCAGTGCAAGGCAGATTTTTTTGAGAACGGAAGGAAAAGATCACTCGCAGAAGAGAATCTTCTGCACGACACAGCCCCTAATCGAAGCAAGTATTATGGTCGTATGTTTTGTATGTACTCTTAATGGGAGAATACATACACATAAGGGATCCACTTTAATAGAATCAAACGATGGAAAGTTCCAGAGGCTGGGGCTGAAATATTCCGTGAACTCTTGAGCGAGTCATCTGCAAATAGAAGCAAGGGAAAGATCGCGAGGATTCAAGTAGGATTGTGTGGAAGTGTGCAATGCTGTATAAATGAAGCTTTATTGGTTGGAGCGAAGGACAATTATGGTTAGCCGCCCACATTTGCTAGTTTGGGCATTATCACCAGCTCGAAATCCCGGCTAAGAGAAGCCGATGACACTTAACATTCAGATTTGTTAAAATCTTTTAATTCAAAAATAAAATAATGAGGTATAAAAGCAATTAAATGCAGACTATCTTTTTGTAAAAGATAACATTTTATTGATTAATATATTTTATTTATTCAAAAACAACAAAATTGTAATATGTAATATTGTATGTGTAATATATATGCATGCTCAGGCGTAAATTTTCAAAAAGGAATATTGAACGGGTAGTATTTCGCGTCCTTGTATCTATAACAATACAGAAAAAGATGTTTGATTCATATAAAACAAGTATAATATATTATTTTTTTAATTAAACTTACTTATCGAGTGGTACTACTCTTGCACCAGTCCCAATATTTTGAAGCCTACTCATCTCTTCATCTGTTAAACTAAAGTCGAAAATTTCAAGATTTTCCTTAATATGTGATAATTTATCCGACATAGGTATGGGAATGACCCCCATTTGAACCTGTATTTATAACAACATTGTACTAAGCATTGCATTAAAACACTCGTGCATATATATATATATATATATATATATATATATATATATATTTGTAGCATACTCACAACAAATCGTAATGAAATTTGAGCTGGTGTTTTCGCATATTTTTGGGACAATTCCAGCACGATTGGATCTAACCATAGATTTTTTATATGTGGTCGCTTTCCCGGCTTCCCAAGAGGTGAATAACCCGTAACACTAATATTGTGTTTTTTACAAAATTCTGTCATTGGTTTTTGGGGTAAATTTAAGTTTACTTCAACCTGTTAAGGATGCAACAATTAAATTTGCAAAACGTATAAAATTGCTAATGAATGCACACAACTAACGACAATCAATTTAGCATATACCTGATTATTAACAGGTTTGATTGTTGCTGCGGACATCAGTCTAGCGATTTGTTCTGAATTGAAATTACTTATTCCAATAGTACGCGCGAGACCTCGTTTTTTGCATTCCTCCATGCCTTTCCAAGTTTCTACATAATCAATATTGGAAGGTACAATTTTCGTTGGATCATCTGTTTCCTAGAAATTAATAAAAGCTTTTAGTCTTTAGTAGATTAAATTTATAAATGGAATGGAATCAAGGAATTATTATATTTGTGTACCTCCAGCGAAATCGGACTGTGCATTAAAAAAAGATCTACGTAATCAAGTCCAAGATTTTGCAAGGACTGTTCACAGCTAAAAACAACCTGATCAGCACGATGAAATTTATTCCCTAACTAAAACAAGTTGTACTCATCATAGTAAATAGAATATGAAATATTTACTTAAAACATGTAACTAAATTACTGTTTTTTAATAAACCTACCAACCTTTGTTGTGATGAAAAGGTTTTCCCTTTTCACAGTTCCGTCTTTAATTTTTTCACGTACAGCATTGCCTACTGTCTTCTCATTATCATACAACAAAGCTGTATCAATGAGTCTATATCCAAGTTCAATAGCATGTTTTATAACTTTCTCTCCTTCTTTGCCTTTAAGCTAAAAATTATATTCCGTGCTTAGTTATTTAACAAAGCGAAAAATATATTAAGTATTGAATTCGGGGTAATAATACTAAGTATACTCAATAAATACATCCTCATCATCACCAATCTTTTTCCACAAGCCAACTACTAATTGTTAAATATTTAAATAATATATAAAAGACAGTTTTATTATATATGCTGATTTTTGTTGTGGAACGCTATAAAAGTAACATACTTCAGAAACAAATAAATAAGAAAAATGGAAGCAAGGTTAGGAAAGACAAATTCTTTCTAAAAGTGATGAATCGTAAATCTAAACATTATTAATAACTCTAATTCCAAATGTAGATTTCTTATAGACACTTACGGAATATGTTCCAAAACCGAAGGATGGCATTGTATAGCCATTATTCATAAAAATTGTTGGCACTGTCATTTTATGACAAATATATAACGAGATACTTGATACTGGAATACAAATACTTCAAATAAACCAAGGAGCACGGTAACGCCCCAAAGATAAGCATCGTCGTTCGTCTCAGTTTATTCAATATATCCCATCACTAATTTGATTTTGTAAAACATTTTGTATATATAGATAATACAATCATGAATGATGACTATATAGAACGGTTACTTACGAGAAATATAAGACCAGGATAATATATAACGTGATATAATACTAATAAGTCATACCGAATCTAACAAGTTATACCGCTTATAAAGGTAACTTCTAATATTCGTGATTTTGTTTTTGAATTTTAATTAGGGGTGAGGGTACGAATTTTGAAAAATAAAGATTTGAGAGGAGAAAATTACGATTGATTTATAATTAAAGATAAAATTTTAAGTTCTAAATATTAGAAAGGTATAATTTTGAAAAATTAATTTCTAAAGTTACTGAAAATTTCCCTTTTGCAATATTTCATAAATGATTATGTATACAATCCAATTTTAAGAATACTCAGATCACTTAGTGCATATACTTTAAAATTATATATTTATTACTTATATTTTTGCATTAATTTCATCATACATTTATATAAATAATATTTGTATTAAAAGGCGTATTCGATTCATCAATGTTTTTTCTATCAAATTTAAAACGGAATGTTGAATGGGTAGTACTTTGACTCTTTAGCGCTATTGAACAAAAAATATATTTTAATTTTATACAAAATCAAACAATTTTTATTTTTATTATGATAACAAACTTACTCTTCCATTGGGGCAACTCTTTCTCCCGTTGCAATTGATTGTATAGAATTAATTTCTTCATCGGTTAGCGAGAAATCAAAGATTTCAAAATTTTCCTTAATACGTGATTTGGTCACTGATTTTGGTATTGGTATTGCACCCAATTGTGACTATTTGAAGTATATTAAATTATTATTTATTGTTTTTAATTGTTATATGACCAATTTAAAATATTGAACCAGGGTACTAACCACAAATCTGCATGCAATTTGTGCAGGTGTTTTTCCATATTTTTTTACAAGTTCTTGGATTATAGGATCATCCCATGCATTTGTTATTCCATAGCGATTTCCTGGTCTTCCCAATGGCGAATATCCAGTAACTGTAATATCGTGTTTTTTACAAAACTCAATTAAAGCCTTTTGGTTCAATTTCAGCGATACCTCGACCTGTAATTTTATCCGCAATCGTTAAAATAAATTCAATGCATGTGTTTAAAAGTTAGTTGTTAAAAAAAGAAATTTGTTACATTATATACTTCACAATACCTGATTATTAACTGGTTTAATTTTAGCTGCTTCAAGCAATCTTGTAATTTGCTCTGAATTGAAATTACTGACGCCAATACTTCGCGCAAGACCTTGACGTTTGCATTCCTCCATTCCTTTCCATGTTTCTAGATAATCAGTGTCAGAAAGTAATAATTTTCCTGAGGCATCTTTTGGTAAAAGTTCATCGCCTTCCTACAAAAAAGGTGAGTGAATAACCTTTTTTTTAAAACGAGAAACTTAGCTATGGTATTTAGTAATAATTAATGTATACTTTAAATGCAAATGGCCAGTGAATAAGATAGAGATCAACATACTCTAATCCAAGATTTGCCAACGACTTTTTACATGTTGGAACGACTTGATCTTCTTTATGGGTATTACTCCAAAGCTATAAAAACAATTAAAAGTCATTTATCTCAAATGAATTTACAAATTACTCAAACTAAGTTAATAAACTCACTTTTGTTGTGACGAAAATATCTTCTCTCTTAATTACTCCTTCCTCAATTTTTTCTCGAATAGCATCGCCAACTTCTTTTTCATTGTCATAAAATGATGCGGTATCAATGTGTCGATAGCCTATATCAATAGCATACTTTACAGCTATTTCTACTTCCCCTGGCTTGGACTGAATTTAAAAAATAAAAAAAATATATTTTAGTAGTACAATTCGAAGCATTAACATGTTATTAAAAATAATGTAATTTAACAGAATAATTTAAAAAGTTTTCTTTATTTTTTTACTGATAGAATCTATTATATTTTTTCGAAATTCGCGCGTAAATAGTAATGGGTATCCTACTTATTTTCGTTAAACGATTAGTTCCACGAATGATAAAGTAGGTATCTTTGCATAAAATTACTGAGAAAAATACAGATTTGATCTTTCTTTTCATGTCCATGACAAATTAGGTTAGAACATTTGAGATATCAAGTAAAAATGAAATTAGTTAATGTCAAGGTGCGTCTGAGTATAAAAATTGCAACAATATTATTACGACAAAATTGATCTCTAAAATATTGTCATGCTAACCAAATATGTTCCAAGTCCAATTGCTGGAATTTTATTTCCATCGTTGAAAGTCCAGGTAGGTACAGCCATGTTTACTGCTTTAAATCACGTTGCTAACTGATGGAAGTATTACAGCGATAGAATTTCCAGTATACCGGTACTATTTATATACATACATCAACTTGTTTACATGAGAATACAGTAACGACTTAACGACCGCAAATTTTCACTGACATTTAGCGTTTAAATTGATTTAACTAGTTCTCTTTCTAATTTGGCTAATATGTTATAATGGTCTTTAGTTATATATTGTTCAACTTATCTTAGATTTTAAATAAAAAACGTATATAAAAAGGATTTATAATTTTATTCAATAATAAAATAGTATAATTCTCGATGTATAAAGTAAAAATAACGATATCGATCATGCAATTGTAAAAAAGAGTAACTTAGTATGGTATGTTGAAGGGATAAAATTTATCATTTCTAGCACTAAAAATATATAAAAAATTATTTTACCTTTAAACAATAAATCTGTGACTATAATGCAAAATAATAATCATACTTACCTTTCGTATGTTATTAACCGATTTCCCGTTTCTAGTGCTTGAATTTTCGACGTTTCACTTAATGTTAGATTAAAATCAAAGATTTCAATATTTTCTTTTATTCGTGATTTTGTAACAGATTTGGATATTATTGCTGAGCCCATTTGTAACTGAAATTTTTCTATTATATATGAACGTAAACTTGTTAATGAAAAATGTTGCACATTCTTTCGTATACTTACTATAAAACGCAATGTCACCTGCGCAGGTGTTTTATTGTATTTACAAGATAGCTCTTGAATCACAGTAGTATTCCATAAATTATCCAAACCTCTGCTATTACCAGGATTGCCAAATGGAGAATAGCCCGTCACAGCGATATTGTGTTCTTTGCAAAATTTAATCAATGCTTTTTGATTTAAATTTAAAGATACCTCAACCTTTAATGTATGTACACGTATTATATCATGTATAAATCATTCTAGTTCTAGGTCATTGAACAAATTATTTTAGTGGTTTACGTACTTGATTATTTGCCGGTTTTACTTGTGCGGTCGATATTAACCTTTTTATTTGTTCAGAATTGAAATTAGAAACCCCAATGCTATGGGCAAGTCCCAAATGTTTGCATGTTTCCATACCTTTCCATGTTTCAAGATAATCAATATCGGCAACGATTCTTGTTCCTCGATCGGTGTATGATTTGAAATCAGTGCTTTTCTAATTTAATAGGGTGTATAAAGTGAAAAGATATTATATTAAGCGACCGTTTAAAATACAAAAGAATAGGTATTAATTTATAAAAATAAACTGTATCAGATTACTTTAAGTGCTATTGGCCAATGAATGAGGTAAAGATCTATATAATCTAGGCCAAGATCATTTAAAGATTGTTTACACGCAGGGACAACTTCACTTTCTTTATGAGCATAATATGATAACTGTAACAGTATATAGGTATAATAAAAGCATGAAACTATCTTCTAATATAAATTATTTATTTTTAATTTATCAAACCATAGACGTATTCAAGGCATATTCACCTTTGTCGTTACAAATAAATCTTCTCTTTTCACTGTTCCGTCTTTGATTTTCTCTCGAATAGCATTGCCGATATATTTTTCATTATCATAAAGGTATGCAGTGTCTATGTGACGATAACCTATGTCAATTGCATATTTTACGGCTTCTTCTAGCTCTTTTGACTTAGCCTATATAAGTAATAATAAAAATAAAAAAAATATTATGTTTATAATAAAATACAGCTATGTCTTTCTTAGTTACTATTCTTACTTTGATTTATATTGAAATGCTAATTTATGACTAATTATTCACCTTGTATTCTAAATTTAATTAACTCTTTTAGAGAAGATTTTTTTGATTTGGGTTATTAGTTAATAATATACATATATACTTACGCGAGCAGTTCCAAGCCCAAGCACTGGCATCGTATAGCCATCATTTAAAGTGACAGTAGTTTGAGACATATTAATTTACAATGTTATTGAAAGTATAAATTTTGCTATCCACTTATAAGATACAGTCTATTTAATACCTCATTCATACAAAAAATAATGTTTAAAAATCTTTAATCAATTTTTACAAATTATTTCCAAAACAAATCGTCTGATTAAGTTCTGTACCATCATTCAAAGGTTATGTATGGATGCCGAAAATTTTCTTCCATTTGTGCGCGCGCACACACACATCTTGCATAGTTACATGCCCAATTTTAAAACAATTTTGTTATGAACAATAAAAAAAAAATCATTTACTCAACATTATTTTGTGTATGTTTTCAAAAGTAACCAATATTTTATCTTAAAATTTATATTAAATATACGTACGATACAGTAATATCAAATATTTGTTATGTTCTTTATTTCCTTATCTGATTTAATAAAGTACAAGCAATATATTTGTAAAAAATAATTTTATTGAGACTGGTGATTGGTCGCTTTTAAATAAGTGGGTGTCTTTATGTATTACTGATTAGAACGGAATAGAAAATGGATAATATTTGGCCTCTTTTGCCCTGAAATAAAAAGTTTAAAATTTTAATAAATTTTAACTTGACATTATAACGTTGGAAGTGATCATACTTACTCTTCAAATGGTGCTACTCTTGCGCCACTTCCCATTTTTTCAATAGTACTCACTTCTTCAGGAGTTAGACTGAAGTCAAAAATATCCAAATTCTCCTTAATTCGTGATTTAGTTACTGATTTAGGTATTGGGGTGACGCCTAGTTGATGCTGGAACACCAAAGTTACCAACAATTTATTTGATAACCTATATGACCTGATTTGGAGATTAAAATACTCACGATAAATCTACATGCTATATTGGCTGGAGTTTTCTTATATTTCTGTGCGAGTTTTTGTATTTGTGGCTCATCCCATAAATTTTGTATACCGTGTCGATTTCCAGGCCTGCCAAGCGGTGAAAATCCTGTGACTGTTATTTCATGTTTCTTGCAAAATTCTATCAAAGGTTTTTGGTTTAAATTCATTGTCACCTCTACCTAAAACCAATTTACATTAAAAAAAAACAAATATTATTATTATAATATTTAAAAATATACCAACTAGGACATACTTGATTATTAACAGGCTTGATTTTAGCTGATGATAACAACCTAGCTATTTGTTCAGAATTGAAGTTACTAAGACCTATACTACGTGCAAGTCCTTGGCGTTTACATTCTTCCATTCCTTTCCACGTTTCAAGATAGTCAGTGTCAGAAAACTCAATTTTCCCAGCAGCATCTCTTGGTGTTAGTGCATCTCCAGACTGGATCGTTAATTAATAAGTGCATTGATTAAACGAAAATTTGGAGTGGTTACAAAATAAATGATTGAATTTATTCATATTGCGTTACCTTGAAAGCGAATGGCCAATGAACGAGAAAGAGATCTATGTAATCAAAACCTAAGTTTTCCAGTGATTTTTTGCATGCGGGCACAACTTCATCTTCTTTATGACTATTACACCAAAGCTATAAAAATAAATCCATTGAACCGAGGATTCGAAAATTATAGTAGTGACATACGAAAACGCATTGACTGACCTTGGTAGTTACAAAAATGTCTTCTCTTTTAATCGTTCCATCGTTTATCTTTTCGCGGATCGCACTGCCAATCTCTTTTTCATTTTCATAGAAGAATGCTGTATCAACGTGACGATAACCCACTTCGATTGCATACTTTACAGCTTCGGCTACTTCTCCAGGTTTGGACTAGAAATCAATTTTCAAGAAGCACATCTACAGTACAATTTATTTTTGGCACGAGTTCAATGTCGACATTTTGATAGAGTTAGAAAGCTAAGTATAGTTGAACTTAATTTTACGAAAATGCACATAAAATGTTAATTTTAGCATGAGTATTGATACAGTATTTTGATAAGATTTACCAAAAAAGTGCCGAGGCCAATCATAGGCATTTTGTATCCATCGTTAAAAGTAACTGTGGGCACCGGCATGTTGACTTCGGGACGAGCTTTTGCTACTAAGTTGCGCTCGGCAGAGGTGCGTTAGGTAGATATTGCCAATACCAAAACTCTTACATAAACAATATTACACAATCAATGTTAAAACCGGTCTAGGAGCTGCTATTTATCAACATTAATAATATAGAGTTAGTAGTATCAAACCATTACTGCCATATAACATTTTTTTAAATTCTATATACTTCTTTTTGAAATTGTGCCTATTATTATTTGACTCATTTACGAAAATAGAAATAGCGTATGTGTATAAAGAAGATAGGTCATGCGCGAAAATATATTTGAGTATAAGTCTATTTATTTGATGTTAGTTTAATGTTTACAATAGTTATTTCATAAAGTTAACTGTAAATACTTGTGCAACTTTATACAGGCAAAGTAGATACGTATAAAAATTAGTTGATGTATAATATTTTTTAAAATTCGATATTGAACGGATATTCTTTGCAATCTTTGTGCCTGAGAAACAAAGAAATAAACACAATTAAAAATTATTATACAAGCATACTATACCTAGCGTCGTAAATTATTTACTTACTCTATAGCAGAACAAGTTCTAAAGCCGCAATCAAGTTTATCTATTGCTGCTATTTCCTCTGGCGTTAATTTAAAATCGAAAATATCGATATTTTCTTTAATGCGCTTTTCTGAACTCGATTTGGGAATTGGAATAGCTCCGATGTCAATCTGAAAGTTTATGCAATTCTAAATTTATCCGAGACTGCTTGGAAACTTACGAGAAAGAGAATCAACTGTCCATCTTACTTACCACGTATCGTAATACAATCTGCGCATTGGTTTTATTGTACTTTTTGGCGATTCCCGTTATAACAGGTGATTGGAGACTGATGTCCGCACCAGCCGGCTGAAATACGTTGTTGCGTCCGGGAGCACCAAAGGGACTATAGCCAGTGACGGCTATTGACTTACTGGCGCAGAACTCGCGGAGCTTCTTCTGGTTAAGGTTTATATGCAACTCGATCTGGTTCATAACTGGCTTGATGCTGGCTGATTCCAATAGCCTCGTCAACTGCTGAGAATTGAAATTGCTCACGCCGATACTGCGTGTCAAGCCGAGTTTAATGCACTCCTCCATGCCACGCCACGTCTCGATGTAATCGACTTCATCCTGAAAAAAAAGAATTTATTAGAGCTGCGTCTGCTGTCGGTCTGCAATTGAAGGGTTCAAAGTACATGACTACGACTACGTCATACGAGAGTAACTGCATTGTAAGTAGGAAGTACAATGTATTGGTATAAAATCTTCTGGATAAATGAAAGTTGTAATTGTTACGTATACTTAATTAATTAAGTATTAACTGATAACATAATGCAATTTTATTATAGTAATATCACATTTTAATATGATATGTTTGAGAACTCGAAACTGACATTGAAAAAGAAAAAAAATTAAACTATAACTGACGAAGATACAGTATAATACCGTGAAGTGATTTATCTAGGAATATTTACCAAGGGCTCTAGCATAATGAGTTATAAAATATCATTATCAACTGATAGTGTTATATGACATGCAGATATGGACGTAACAGGAAAATATCGCGGTACATCTTACTTACAGGATATGAAAATGGCCAGTGAACAAGATACAAATCAATGTAGCCTAGTCCTAGCTTTTTTAAAGATCTCTTACAAGCCGCAACTACTAGCTCTTGCTTACGCTCGTCATTCCATACCTGTCAAAAGTAAAAAAAAAGTTTGAGTTGGTATGGGAATATTTATCAAATAGTACAACGGGGGAAAATAAGCGATTTCGGCACCCTCGATTCCGACCCTTTTTTATGCATGAAAGTAGTGTAGGTAATCGTGCATTTCGGGTCGTGCACAATGTAGTTAAAAATGTTTATATTTTCAGTTTGTTAAGTTAAAATACTAGCACCCATGTACATCTCGATTCTCAATCGGCTCAGTCGCTTCAGCGGGGAGAAAAAAATGTTCTCCCCGCTCCACAATTTTTCTTCCCCGGCCGAGAGGGAGACCACACTCGAAATTCACGATTTTCTATGCTACTTTCTGACATGAAAAAGGGTTCATTTCATGCTCGAGTTAGGAAAATTATACTTCGATGAGCAGTTATTTTCTATCACCTTTGTAACAACAAAAAGATCTTCCCTCTTTACAACACCTTGGTCAATTTTTTCTTGTATAGCTTTACCGATTTCGGCTTCGTTGCCATAAAATGATGCACAGTCGAAGTGCCTGTATCCTGCATCGATGGCCAATTTGACAGCATTTTCGACTTCGTCCGGATCATTCTATTGAATCAAAAATAAACTATTCAGAACATGGATAGATTTATGAATGTTTAATTAAACTTTGTATTTAATTTTTTCCTCGTCTGAATATGTTTCGTTCAGCCTTTCGTCCGAAGTTTCCAACTAACGTAAGTAGAAATTATTATGTCAGTATATTTTGCAATATTTATCAATAATCTTTACGAAAACATATTATTTTATAGACCGTTTAATGGCTATAAGAGATTAAAAATATAAATAATTTTTTAACTTTAAAGGTTAATATAGATCAAAACACACGATCCACTTACAACAATAGTTATTTAATAAAAATAAAAAAATGTTATGTGTCTATAAGTGGTTTATAATTGGATCAGTTATCAATAAATTTAATATTTAAAAAAAATAATTTAAAATTAAATTTGTATGGTACACGATTTTTTGAAATTGTATTTTTCCGCTGAAATAGTTATACTTACGCCCCCTTGCCAGGTACCAAGTCCCAGAACGGGAACCTTATTTCCATCGCTAAGAGTGATTTCGTCTACCTTCGGCGACATCGTGCAGGAAAGTGCAGAACTCTGGCGTTCGCTGTTACGTCCAATGTTGATAAAACCCTAGCGGGGATGATAAGCCTTTCGTAATATTTTTATCAGTATCTGCTTATTAAATGTCATGTTCACCGGTCAGATCCAGCGAAATAAGAGATTGCATGTTTACGTTTGCTAAACAAGATAAAATAAAATTAAAATATACCTTTTCAAACACATGGATAACAAAATATTGATGCGCGGTATCACGTTATTATGCCAGTTACTGAAACTTCGAAAAACTTCCAAAATATCTCATAACCACGAATGTTATGTGCGAGCTAAATTCTGCGCAATTATTTCAGCTAGCCTTGACGGATGTGCGGACATTCTACAAGTGCTGTTAAGGTAGGTATCTTGTTTATCAGCGACCGATTCGATGACTGACGTTAGCTTGGATAACGCTGCAGAGGCATGTTATTAGTTATAGATAAAAGGTAATATCATTATAAGAAGCGTAAAATAGTGCTAAAGAATGTATTCTTGTTATTATACATCAAAAAATGTTAAATACACTTATTTCGTTGTATCATTTAATTTTATTTTAACATTAAATCTATTAGCATTGCCTCAAGTAAGAGAAAAATGATTTTTTCAATGAGTTTGTCGATTTATCATTTATATGAATGTATGTTTTCAATTTATCGTTCAAATATAGGCAGTAGTGAATTCGTATAAAAATACGTATAGAGCTTATTTTCCAATAAATGAAAACCGAAGCTTTGATCTGCGGGATCCAATACTTCATTATAAAAAAGTATAGTTTTCTGAACATCCTTTGTTATCCGTGCAAAAATTACAATCTCTAAATACTTTGGATTCACGTACGCGAAATAAGAAAATCATATAAGCGCAAACGCCAACTGATTCCTCTTACAAAATGAAAAGAGCACTTGACATTAATATAGCAATAATCGATGCCGTCGCCTGTGTGCATATTTCACACAATGTTTGTATTGGACGACCGTCAGCGCTAATTTACCAACCCTCGCTTGTCACAAAGTCGATGAGCTTGCACGCTCAACGAGCGGCGGGGGTATCGTACGTCCTTGACCGATTTACCGGACAACAAGCTGATGTGTTTAGGGTGGCTCAACATAACACGACCCTTTGCACGCGCCTTTTGCACAACAAAGGAGGAGAATGTGTGATGGAAAAGCAAGTACTGTAAAATCGAGGCCTTCGGCATATAGAGATAAGAAAAAAAAGCGACAGGCAAATTTGAATGCGTTGTGTGAATATGGCTCAAATATAATCAACTCGTGGATATGATCTTTTGCGTGAAAATGAGTATCATTCCAAGAGAAAAGTACTTTTATTATCGGTTGACACGCAAAAGCGTAATAAAATAAAGTAGCCGATGACTAGTAGAAATTTCGAACGAAAACATCTGTAGGTATTTTTGGCCTGACGAAGAATACTGTTGTAACGCTGCACCTTATATTTGCGTGGCTGTTAAAATTTACAAAAATTAATGGTTTATCTCTAAAACGCATGAAAAGTATACGCCTGAAAAAATGTAAGAGTATAATTTGAAGTTAGGTAGAAAATCGGATAGTAGTGTGATAAAATACCATATATAGTTCAAGTGCCAAGTAGTCGTAAGCAAGTGCGAAGTTGACGCGAAGAGGGAGCGCTTTGTGCATAGTTTCAAGCACAAGCGAACCTCGTTCGGCGTACTAACCAACTGCCGAATAATCGATCGACCAGTCGCCCCCGCGAGAAATAGGCGCGGGTGCAATAATCGACTCACCCCGTTCTGCTTTTCTTACCTGAGGACTCTCTAATATAAGACCATAATATTTTGTTTCACGTTTTTGTCGCCTACATAATCAAAGCGTTATTGGCTTTAAGTTCAAGCTATACAATTGCAATTGTTTTTACCCACTCCAACAGAGGGGATAACATTTATCGATTTATTTCCACGAAGAAACGAAAAGAAAGTTTGTGAACAATTACTTCATCGCTCGTTTCTAGCTTTTATACAGTGTTATGTCACGAACGTCATATCAATTAGAAGTATAGGGCTATAAATTAAAGCTCTATACAACGTAAAAGCGCGGCACCCAACGATTATTGACCAGATTCTCAAGGCTCGCGGGTAAAGCTCGGCTTTCATGGCCACATCGGTTAACAAGCGCGACATCAGTCGTCATGATGCATTGTATACTTAGTCTAATTCTTCGCGCAATGAAGCGGCTGACTTTGAGTCAGGGCTACTACCTATACATGCCAGCTGCACGATCAACGTGTAAAGTTAAGCTGTGATGTACTCCAAATCACGTACAAGCCTCGATTCGAAAAATAAAGCACCGTCGCATAATCGACTGGTCCGTGAAGCGAAACTAAATTTCGCGTAACGAGGCGTTGGGTTTTATTAATGCCTCATTGTTTCCGGCTGCACGTAACTCGAGAACGAGAATCAACGCTGCTACCGCAGTTCGATAGAGCAGCAAAAATTAAAAAAAAAACATCGAAGAAGCCGCATGCTGATCGACGCGTAAAATTGCGCATCTCAGCGCCGGCACTTGAACCGTCCACTTATCATCGTGTACAGGCGCAGACAGCATAAGTACATCATCTATCGCGATGAGCGACACGCATCATTTCGTGCCACCGGTAAATAAAGCGCGACTGAAGCTCGGTGATGCATATAGAAAGCGAGTGCAACAGATGAGGGCCCCTCATCGATCGAAAATCAAAACGCATCGCGCAGACATTATCAGGACGCAGGAAAGACTCTCGTATACGTATATGAAAGGTGGGGGAGGAACTCGGTCTCGCAGCTGCTCTGTCGGAAGCGTCAGTCAGTCTATCCGAAGTCCACCGCCCAGGTGGTTGCACACGCGCACATACACAGGCCATCTCACTTTGCAGCTGCTCAGACCACATTTACGCGAGCGAATCGAGTTTGGTTGAGGAAGGCCTTTTTCGTGGGATCGAATTTGTGCAGTGACCTGTGTGTGTGGGTGTACTTGTTGTTAGACAACTTTTCCACAGAAGTGTGGAGCGACTTTTGCTGCAGGGCAACAGGTGATAAGTGCTTTATTTACTTTCCAATAACAGTCGAGTTATACCTCCGCTCATAGCTCTTTCTTCTTATCGTCTTCTCGTTTGTATGATGTAGAGTATAGCGAGTAGCTATTGTTCGCTCGGTGGTAATAAGCGCCTTTACGTGATCCGGTTAAAATAGCGTATACGCGAGGCTTGCGGTTCCGCTGTCTATAATACGCATGACATCATTTCTAAAAGCTTGCGATCCGTACGTCTCTGAGTTTCTCTACGACTCTGGATCTGTATGTGCAATGAAAAACGTTGATTTCGAGAAAACCGCGCAGTAGAAGCAGAAAGTATCCTCTTGACCTAAAAACGCGTTATCGGGGCGTTCTATACACATCCCTGCTGCGAGCGTTCTTCCGGAAATATTATATCACCGCTCATTAGCATGAGAAAACAGCTCGGATTTATGCCCTCTAGTTCCTTTCGGCGATATCGCGCAGTGTGTGTGTGTGTGTGTGCGACGAGACAAAAGCGCGGGCCCCTCTCGGAAGGAAAAAAGGTAAACACGCGGAGCCATTCGAAAGCTCATCTGCATTCAGCTCGCGAGGCTCGTCGCACTTTTGTCCCTGATGTGCCCGCACATGCATCATACACGCGTGTAAGGGAAGCACCAAGTATCAAACCTAAAAGCTAAGAGACGGTGGACGCGGCGCGATAGAGTGAAAATTGAATGAGGCCATTTCTCGCGGAGACGCGGGCACGCGCGCGCGCGCGCACGTGCGAGGGGTGCGAGCTTTGTCCGAAAGCTCCGAGAGAGCGGCGGAAGAGGAGATCGATAGAGGACCTGCGCGCTCTGCCCGAGATTCCTATCCACGCAGTTTCCGGAGAGCGCGCAGCGACTTCGCTCAACCACGGCACACAGTGCGGCGCAGCTTTTCCAGCTCTCTTTCTCTCTCGCTCTCTCTCCCTCTCTCTCTCTCTCAGCTCTCTCTCTCTCTCTCTCTCTCTCTCTCAGCTCTCTCTCTTTCTCTCTCGAGTGGTGGGCGTCCTGGTTTATTCGCCCGCGCTCGCGCATGTGCTGACGCGAATCGTCTCTTTCGTTCGGGACTCGCTGTTTACTGTGTAGTGTGTGTGCTCTGTTTTTTTCCCAATAACATAACCAGAGTGGACTGAGCTTGCGAGAGACTCGTCTATAACGACGGCTATTTCTAGATCTTCGACAGAGTGTGGGATTTGTGCGGATAGGATAAATTATACAGTGTGTTTTTTATTAATACTGTTATAGTCGCTGTGATTGGCGTAGATTATTTCGGTCTGTGCTCGAGACGTGAGTGGCGTTGAGGCACATGCATAGCGTTTGATTAGATTTTAATTAAAAAATTTCATTACATCGCATCGCGTACAAGACCGGTCTAACTACAAAACACCTCATTACTATACCCGACTCGGCGAAGTCGTCATTTCGCACGAGCGCGTTTTTTTTCGCGCGAACGTCGTCGCCGCGAGCTAGCATCACCGCACGATAAGGGGCATCGGTAATCTCTATTTTTAGGCGAGCGACAAATCCGACTTTCCCTCCTGTCCACGAGCGCGCGATATGGGTCGTCGGTCAACGGCGATTTATTATACCGCATGATATAACCCGCAGCCTCCTTTTCCTTCCGGTTTCCAGTCGAAGTTCAAGGGAGGGAAGTGTATAACCTTTCCACCTTTTCTCCCGTTCGCTGCGCTCGTGCTATACACATCATGCTGACTACAGCGAGATTACGCGTGAGAACTGTGTCGCGCCTTTTAAACTTTTCATCAGCTGCATGACAATAAAGCGCTGTAAGGATTATAAGTATGCACGAGCGAGGCTTTGTGCACACACGCGGAGAAGCGCCGCAGCAACGGTTTATAAACTTAAATGGAGATCCTTACGGCATTTTGTTAACGCGTATATTCTACCCCGGCAATTGGAATATTTATGCGTACGCGCGCGTGCGTCTAGCTGAAAGAATAAGGCGTTAATTAAGTTTCGCGTTTTTTCTTTCCGGATTAAATATAACCGTTAGGTCAATTAACGTTTCTTTTCCCCTCGACTCGGCGCTGTCTGGTGCGCGTATTCAAATCGTGATACCTGCCCCCGGATAAATATTCATGCGATATTAATTGCAAGTGCAGGTGCTTTTTTATTGTCAGCCTATTTTTCTCCGGTAATAAGAGGTGAACGGTTGTCTGAGATGCAATACGATAATCGTTGAGACTTCTCGTATCGTGAGATTAGATAATAATAAATACACACCGTATTTTTATAGATAAGTGTTTAAATAAATGTTAGCCGTCAGCCATCGCCGTTGAGCACATATTGAGCAACGCATATACTAAAAAGCTTCGATGTTAATAAGTCATCTATTATGCCAGAGAGAGTTGCCACTTTCACACCTGACGTGCTAAAACTCATTCGCCTTTAACGAGCACTCACAGCAAACACCTTATCTCTGACCGACGAATTTAAAACACCTACGATCCTAAAAATAGCCACCGGACATAACTCCTCTTTGCAATCTAATCGTCGGCAATAATAGACTCGTTATCATTTTCCAGCGAGAGCTTTAATCGTTAACAGCACAAAACATGGAGCAGAACAACGAGAAAAAGCAGGAATCAGCAGTGACCAAGGAGGAGACTGCGAAGAACCTGGCGAACGACGTGGCGAACCTGAAGGTCAGCGATGGCGAACAACGTCCTGGAAGTGTGAGCCCCTCTACCGGAGGCACAGGTGGCGGTGCCGGTACCGGTTCCTTCATAGCCAGCTTCAAAGCTTTCTCCAAGTTTGGCGACACCAAAAGCGACGGCAAACACATCACCCTAAGCCAGAGTGACAAGTGGATGAAGCAGGCCAAGGTCATCGATGGCAAAAAGATCACAACGACCGATACCGGAATTTACTTCAAAAAGCAGAAGTGAGTACTGGAATTCAATTTTAGATCAATTAACTTGAATTATAGAGTACTGAGAATCAGACTCGATACATGCTCGTATTGAAAAGATTGTTTGGTATATCGTTCAGCGATTCAAATGCATCGTATTCTATACAATATTCATTCTTTCACAACAGATCGATGAAGCTCAGTCTGGAACAGTACAAAGCCTTCCTCGGCGAGTTAGCTAAAAGCAAGAAAGTCGAGCTTGCTGAAATCAAAAGTAAAATGGCCAATTGTGGTCCACCTGGGGTATCTGGAGCTCCTGTGGTAAATATTCTGTTATATAAATAGTTTCCAACGTATTCTTTGAATTCGCGTTCTTTTTCTGGAAAAAGCTTTTAGCACGGGACATTTGAAAACATTCTAAACTATTCTAAAAATATTTTCAAATATTCTTCGTATAATTATACATTTTTTTAAGTGCATCGTTTACATGTACAACATTAATATATTTCGAATGAGTATAGCCTTGATGAGCTGTTTATTTTTCTGTCTACGTTGCTCGTATGACGATAAATATATGTACACATAGCTCGATACCTTGTAAATACACCTGATTCAGCTCATCAAAAGACGAGGAAATGGATTAACTAATCCATGATGTAATTCCTTTTTTGGTCGAAGCGTCATTTCACTACAGATTGAATAATAAAAGAGTAGGCGTGTATATCATAAAATTTCCAATTACATTCGCTAACAGATTCGATTTCGCCTATTCATTTTACTGCTCATGAATCATTTTTGTTTTACCTTTATAATATAATATCTTCCATACAGATATTCATTCTCACATTATGTAACATTCCACTTTGTATTTTGCATCAGGGAGGAAAGGCAGCATCGACCGTCGACAGGTTAACAGACGTATCCAAGTACACGGGCTCGCACAAGCAGCGTTTCGACGAGACGGGCAAGGGCAAAGGCATAGCCGGCAGAAAGGATCTGCCCGACCAATCTGGCTACGTCCAGGGCTATCAGAACAAGGACAGCTACAAGGGCCAGTAAGAGCTTTCGCGAACCGACGGCGCGATCACCTCGTCCTCTTCTACGGATGCTCAAAAACCAGAGAATTTTTATGAAACAAAAAATCAATCGCTGTCCACGTTTCCCTCCGTCGCATCTTTGCACGAGTCGTGGAAACTGGGGAAAAGAGAGCGAGCATATTAAAAGAACGTTCGCGTGTATACACGCGCGCGTTAAAGAAATATAAATTATGCTATTTGGTGAATTAAAAAAAATATGTATATTTATTTACTGCAACGATTCGTATTTGACGTTTATTTGACGAATTAATAGCGGAGGAAATGATTTTGAAAACGAATTACGCCTTTGCATAAAACTGTGTAGCGACAAATCATACGTAATAGCAATATGTGTTATATGATGCGATGTATTTCGCTCGAGCTGAATAACGAACATCTTTCCAATCGAGAAGAAGATGGAATGCAAACGAGTTTTTTTCTATGATTGTTAGTTTTTGTTGAAATGTTCATATAGTTTATCCGAGTGATTGTTCGTTTACAATGTTGGTTTACGTTTACAGCTCTAAATCTTAGTGCTAGGTATATAGTCGCAATTTATTTTTCATGGATTTTTTGGTTATTAGCTGGTGCAACAGACATTTTTCAATTTTCTACGAATCGATATAATTTTATGGTACTCAATATTTATAATAACACATTTCTCTGAGATTAAAGATAATAATTATAGTTAAGAAAGAGCTCTTCGATTTCGTCTTCTGAGTCTCGGTCGAATTTCACTTTTCAATCACCTAGCTTCAACTCCATTGCGTACTTTTATGTACTTTTACAACGTATACCGTACTTTTTAAATTAAAAATGAACGTATATATTGCAGAGTCAGATCTGCACTTTACCTGAAATGTTGTATAAACCAAAAGAGAAAAATAAAAGTCTAACATAAGTGTACTTATTTATAATCATTCGACGGGACACCTACTGCCACAAGGATGGGAACAATAAGACAGTAGCATAGACAAACAAAGGCTGCAGCCAATTAAAATTCGAAAGTCGTTTATTCGATTCACCGACGAGTGAGGTCGGTAGAACGTAACATTTAATTATATTCGGCAAGACGTTGCACATTCAAGTAGGCACGTAATTTATTATAAACTGCAGTCGGACAGTCGGTCAGTGAAGATTTATGTAGTATAACGTAAACGCAAACTCGTCGTTCACGCTTCGCAGATAAATTTGTAACGACTCTTCCAGATAAAATCAAATACGTGTGAATCGACGTGATTTTGTCGACGCATTATACAATTTCTGAAAATTCGAATTTCACCCATACAGTGTTAAAAATACAATTTCTAAATGCCTAATGATAATTTAAATAAAAATGTACAAAAAATTTCGTATACTTCATTTCTTCGTGACAACATAATAAACTTCGCACGATTACACATAATTTAAGTATTTATAAATGAAAGAACTCTGATGTAAGCCTAATTAAAGCTTGGACGAATCGGAGGTATTAGTGCTCCAATCCGGATCCAAATAGTGCTAAATATTTTTCGAATCTCATTGTTTTTCCCGTAAACAAACGCTCTTCTAACGTTCGTCATCGTCGCAGTATACGCGTGCAGTGGTGTGCGAAGCGCCAAAAGACAGTATACAGAATGAGGATATGATAGAGCGAGTGCTTGTTAAATGGAAAATACTGCGCCGAAATGAGGAGAGTACGTTAAATAAAATTGAATACATATTACAACAACGCGATAGAAGCCGTATCCTATGCTCGTTTAACGCAATATAATAATATATTATACAAGAATACGCGAGATATGCACGCAAATAGATATATTAAACTCTGAGTTCGATTCTCAATCGAAGCTAAAAATGTCACGCGCGCTTTTCGCGTCGTTTCGCTAAATAAAAACAATCTCGTTACATTCGTCTCTCTTTCCGTTTCGTTTGAACGCGGACAAAAGGAATATTTCAAAATTCATATCGCTCGTTATTCGAAAAGGTTCTACGAACTGGGTCTTTCGAAAGTGGCGTTTGCATAAATAATAAAGTAATAATAATAATAATAATAATAATACAGTACTAGCAGAAAATAATAATAATAGCAATAAACGTGTGAGAAACTTCTTCTCTGCTGAAAAGCATCAAGGCACATCTTTGTTTTCGCACAATAAATCTGTCTCGTCTCGAAATTTTTTCATTTGGTAAATTTTGATTTCTCCGAGAGGTGAATAAGTAGCATAGAGTTAACGTCTAAATTATAGCAGTCTCAAAATATCCTAAACTTAGGCCCGTCTTTGATGCTTTTCAGTGATTAGTCGATAATATCGAGTATGTGCGTGAGTGTAAGATGACATCGGAACTAGAGTTCGGTGAGCGTGTCGACAGAGGCGCGTATCCTCGTCTTGGAGCTGCAGCTCCCGAAGCCGGATTTGCTGCTGCCGATCCCAGTGCCCTCGATCCTCGAGATGATCTCGTCGCGCAGCGACGCGAGGACCCTTCGATCCTGACGATTCTGCGGCGGAGCCACGCGCAGACCCTCCTGGATGTCGTCGAGGGCCTCGTCCAGTCGATCGGCGTCCAGCTTTGCCTTGGCTCGGGCGTAGAAAGCCTCGTAGGAGAGCGGCCGGATTTTCAGAGCCTCGTCCGCCAGTTCTATCGCTTCTTCGCATTCCTGGAGGTCGAACGTCGTTGTTAAGTATACAAGCTGTTTCGTATAGACAGGGCCAAGAGTTACCGCGTGTACAATAGTAGTAGAGCTTACCTCCATCTTGCGCTTGCAGCGGCTGAGGTTCAGCAGAAAGTTCATCTTGAGCTGGGCGAAGGACTGGATGTGGGCGAGCACGTGGTTCTGGTCCTCGTGCTCGGGACCCTGGCTCTGCTCGGGCGAGGTCGGGAACTTCCTGAGCGCGTACGAGTAGCGGTGCGAAGCCTCCTTCAGTCGAGCCTTCCTGTAGAGCACGTTGCCGTCCTCCAGCAGCTTGTTCAGCAGTATGAGGAGGATATCTGGCTTGCCAGCAGCCATGGCCCAGGTGGCCGGTCCGAGCTTCGCTCCTCTGCGTAGGAAACACTGCACCACCGGAATGTTGCGGCAGCCGATCGCCCGGTCGAGCGGTCGCATGCCGTGGAGATCGACGTGCTCGATCGCCGCGCCCCGCTCCAGCAGCAGTTGGACGAGTTTTGGATTACCCTGGGAGAGCAGTAAACGAGACGTTGATCAGAACCGGTTTGATTTTCACGCGAGATCGGTAATCCAGAGTCGCTGGCTTACCTGAAATGCGGCCAAATCGAGAGGCGTCCTTCCAGTCTTGTCGCACGCGTTGACGTCGGCGCCTCGTTCGATGAGAGACTGGGCCGCGTTCAGCCTGCCGCGGACGCAAGCCCAGGCGAGAGCGGTGAGGCCCTCCTTGTCGGTGTCCTCGAGCACGGCGCCCTTGTCCAGCAGAAGATCTATCAGATTCGTGTGGCCCTCCGAAGCTGCCAGCGACAGAGCCGATCGACCCACTGGGTCTCTTTGTTTCAGCAGGTGCGTCGTCACCTCGACGTCCTCCTCCTTGTTCCTCGAGAGCGAGCCTGCGATTCGAGTCGTCGCGTTGTAATACAATCACTATAATACAAAAGTGAATTTAAAGTGTAAAACACGTACCTTCGAGCAGTCTTTCAGCGGTGCCCCAGTGACCCTCCCTGCCGGCGAGCATCAGGGCCGAGAAGCCCTTGGCGTTGAGGGTCGCCGGATCGGCACCTCGGGCGAGCAGTGCCGAGACGGTGGAGGTCGAGCCGTTGGCCGCGGCGATCGTCAGCGCGGTCTCGCCGATCAGGGTGTCCGGTTTGTCGACGACCACCTCCAACATATCCAGCAGATACTCGACGATGGACTCGTGTCCCTGAGCCGCTGCGGCGACGACGGCCTGCTGAGCCGCCTCTTCTCTGCCGATGTCAGGTGTCGTGTTCTCGGCTGCACCTTCGTCGCTGCTGGGCACGACCCAGTCGCAGGCCAGCAGGTAGCCGACGACCGACAGGTGTCCGTGACGCGCGGCGTGTACGAGGGAGCACTGTCCGGCCATGTCCGCGTGACCTAGCGACGCTCCAGCAGCAGCCAGTCTGCGCAAACGACCGATCAGGGATAATTTTTTTGACACGCTATCATTATTTCATAAAAGCTAACTTCAATCATCATAACATACCTTCGAACGACGTCGCAGTGGCCCCGAGCGGCCGCCAGGGTGAGAGCTGTGCAGCCCTGGCTGTTGCTGAGCTCGACGTCGGCTCCGAACTCCAGCAGGAGCGAGACCATCTCGACGGATCCCTCGTGGGCGTACATGCAGAGAGCCGGCGCGTTGCCCAAGTATTCGGTGATGAAGTTCGGCGAGGCTCCGGAGAGTAGCAGCAGTCGCGAGACCTTGACGTTGGGACTGTAGACGTTGCGCAGAGTGCAGAGCGCCGAGGAGACGCACTCGGACGAGGAGGCCAACCAGGCGGCCTGCAGGTCGCGCGAAGGCCAGCAGGGCGTGGCTCCCCTGTAGACGTGGGCCTTGAGGATGTGGTGCCCGAGCTCGAGAGCGCGTTCGCCGTCCAGAGGAGCCTCGAGACGGGAGAGGCGGAAGGCTATCGCCGCGTGACCGAGTCGTAGGTCGCAGAGGAACTTGGTCGATTCGCCCTCGTCGCGACGCATCAGCCATTCCCTGAACGATGGGTGGAAGAACATGTAGGTGTTGTCGAGGCGCTTCACGAGGAAGCCGGAGAGCATCTGTAAGAGTCGAAAGGCGCGTTATCATCGCGGTTGCAATTTAAAGTGTGATATAATAAAGTGAATTTCATTAAGGGATAAATACCTTGAACCTCTGCAGAAAGTCTTCCCAGGAGACGACAAAGTTGTTGTTCAGCGAGTTGACGGAGTAGAAAATTTCCGGCAGAGTCAGCGGGTAGAGCGCAGCGAGACACACGCCCAGCAGAGGCTGCACCTTGTCGAACGAGGCCGCGGTTGGGAAGCGCAGGTTGAAGTGCAGCAAGTAGATCTGCGCCAGTGAGACTGGCAGAACCTTGTAGCTGGCGGACTTGGCGACGAGGTGGCCGCTTTCGAGCAGGTCGAGGGTGAGCTTGGCGAAGAGGAAGCTGCCGTTGGCCAGAGACAGCAGGTGCGAGGCGAACCTGGTCTGGGTGGCGGAACAGGAGGACTCGGCCTTGCCGTTGACGACCGCCGTCACGTTGGCCTGTATCGCCGAGCTCTGAGCCAGCCTATAGTTGATGTAGTCGGCCAGGTCTCTGCTGACGTTGACGCCGGTCGCGTCGTTGTGGTTGATGCTCTTGTCGAGGCATATCCTCGTGTAGGGCAGCTGCTTCGTGCAGTCGGCCAACTGGCTGCGAACCGTGATGACGAGCTTCAGCCAGCTGGGGAAGTTTGGCGCGTGACGAGTCAGGAAGGAGGCTATTGTGTCGCCTCGGTCCGGCCTGTGGTACTCGGCTTCGCACACCGAGTCGATCAGTATGACCTGCGATTCGTCGAATGTAGTTAATAAGTGATCTGTCGTGTCGGTTATTCGGTAATCATCAGAGAAAATAAATTAAAAACGATCCTCACCATATTCGTTTCGGGCAATCGTCCGGCTTTTCGAAGACTGAAGAGGGGCTCGATGATCCCTCGGAGAAGGGCAAGATCCGGGTCGACGGTGCACTCCTTCTGCGACAGAGATCCCTGGAGGTGGGGCTCGGAGAGGAGGTACTCGCGGTACGAGGCAAGTTGGGGCGCTTGGCAGAGCTGGGCGGCCAGGGAATGAATAAGATCAGGAACAAGGCACGTGCTGTTGTTGTCCGCTTGGCAAAAGTGATAGGCCACCACGTGCGAGGCCAATTCGCGAATCTGGAGAACGAAAAATCGGTTTTATTGGTATGCTATGCAGCATAACGGAGATTTAATCGTTGTAATAGAGGAAGAAAAGATCGACAAACCTTCTCGTTGGTCTGCTGAATGCTCATACGAGCAGTACCGGCGGAGGCGTTGATCTCGAGTTCGTGGTCCTCGTCGATCTCTCGCGTCTCGATTTTTCCGTTACCGCCGATTCTGGACGGGGCTCGTTGGTCCCTCTTCCGACCGAAGCAGCTGTGGTCGACGAGCTGGAGGATGAGGGCGGTTTTGCCGGCGCCAGGTGAGCCCGAGATCAACGCACCCGGACTCGAACCGTCCACCAGACTCTTCAGCTCCTGAAGCAGCCAGTGACGACCGGTGAACAGGGGATCGCTCTCGAGGAGCGGTACCTCGAAGAACAGCGGTTTCAGCATCAGCTGGGCGTGTTGCTGCAGGAATCGTACTGGAAAAGTTCAAATGGCGATGTTATGATTATGCTGTCTGTATTTCGATGCAAAGTGTATATGGCGAGAAATCGAAGAATAAAAGTATACACCCATAAAGTGTAACTATGAATGCAGATCGTGGGCAGAAAACTGCGGCATTGTTGTTCTGCCCCATCGATTGCCTAAGTCGATAATCGATACCAGTAGCCGGCGATTGCATAATTACAAGCCAGGACGTGTCGGAAATTTTATTTTCATTCCTCCTAACAGTCGCTTAAGAATATATATTCAACGCAAAGAAAGTCGTTTGCTCGTTCGAAAAAAGATCAAAATAATAATAGACGTTCGTCTCGCCTGCGCACGGTCATTAATAACCTCGAGTACATAGCGGTCGCTCCCGTTAATAAAAGCTGATATCGAACGTAATAAAAGTCAAATTTGCAAAAGCCGCTCGAGCGCGTCGTATAAAAGTCGTGCGCGCATAAAGGCTCGAGCGTTGCATAAACAATGTGATTTGGCGCTAGCGGTGCACGACTTGTACAACATGCACGCGTGACGTGTAGTCGGGATGAAAAATGATCCTACGCGTCGTCGCGATATTCGGAGGTCCACTTTCACAATGCTCGCGCGTCGAGCCGAGTGAAACTTAAGAGGATAATTTATCGGCGAAGCTCTTAAATTATAATTACGCGACTACCGTAAATTAAGCCTCGGGAAAACAATTAAGAACGAGTTTTTGCGCCGCGGACCGCCGCGGAGAGAAGGAGAGAAAAAAGATTGGTATTATATGGGGAGGGGGATTCGTTTTGTGCTTTTTGCTCGCGATCCTTAAACTGTTTTGCCATTTTTTAGTGACTAAGGCGAACGTCGCCGCAACTTTCTTGCGAGTGAAGTGCATAAACTGATGCTGCAGTTTTATTTGGAAACGAGGCTTCGGTAGTTAACCCCTCACTTCGTACAACGTTATGATCAGAGCTTATGGCATCTTGTCAAAATAAATCACAATCATTGAAATAAACTTACTCCTCGAATCGGCAGCCGAACCTTTAAAGTTGGAAGTTCTGGCGGAGCGTCTTGCGCAGGTGCGCCGATTTTTGAAGGCGTTCTCGTCGATCTGACCGGGCTGAGAGGTCGTGACGGAATGTCTCCTGGAAGTCATGGGGCTGGCGCTTCCGTTTGACAAGCCGGAAACCGAGACCGACATGGACATGGACATGGACGTCGAGGCGGACGTCGAGATCGATGCCAAGCTACCCGCGCTGTCGCAGTCCCGTGATTTCTTGCCCTTGCCCTTGCCTGTTGGGATTTGAGATGCATTATTTTCAAGGGTTATTCTGATTAACTGTAAAATACACTGCATAACATTGTTTTTCAGATAAATGCTATGATACTACTAACGTAGTCAGTGATCATTTTTAAAAACTTTTAAAAAAGCTTATCTTATCAATGCAGATAAGATGCATCGAGATGCGGAGAATAAGTAAACCGCGTCACAATCTTATCCTCCAAACTTCACAGATAAAGAATAGTTCCCAGCTGCTCGATTAAAAATTGCTTCATTACCTTTAGATTTCAGAGGACTGCGCAGCGCAACCGCGGCGACCTCGGCTTCGCTGGAGGTCCCGGTGAGGGTGGACACGGGGCTGGTGTTGGTGGAAGCATGAGTCCTGGCCTCCAGACTCGCAAGGCTGGCAATAGAGACGGCCGAGACATCGTGATGGTGGTGAGTCTGCAGATGTTGAGCCGAGGCTGGTCTCGAAGGTGGAGGCCGCTGAGCTAAACTGACGGAGGATGCCAGATCGCCGCCACTCGCCGAGGACGAAGGCCGAGGGTGACCCAGGAGAAGACCCAGACGCATGTACAGGTCGGAGTTGCCGGATCTGCGGCCGCTACTTTTCGGGGGTAGCGCACTCTCAGTCAAAGGTTTCGGGGACACGCTCTCGTCGTCTGTAAGGAAGATTAAGGCATTGTTATTTCAAGTGCTAGATTTTTTTATAAACTTCGTTTGAGAAATTTGATCGAAATGGCGTTTATTTATTTAGAGTGAATAAGTTATTAATGTCAGATATCATTTCCCTTCTTACTTATAATTGTAATACATTTCGTTAAATTTCTGATGATATAAACTCAAATATGAGACTTTTTCAGTTGAGGCTTTTTTCAGTTTACTAAAACCCCACTAGGTATAAATAAGTCGACTGAACTACAAACGACAAACAAACGAAGAAAAAGTGACACTCTTCAACAACATTAAACGTGCTATAAACTAAAAAAAAAATAAAGAATTGTTAAAAAAAATTCGAAAACTTGTTCCAAACATCGAGAAAACAAACATGAAACACACAGCAAAACACATATAATAAGTACAAGGAGGATTGCGATTCATTGACTGAAATATCCGTTGAAAGTGCGTTACTGGAAAGGCGGGATCGGCAAACTGAAGCTTTCTCAAAAAAGTTCAATACTCATTTGAGAGATCCAATCTCTACGAATAAATCCAGGCAAACGCTGATGAACCAAGCCGCTCAGCACTGAAAGCGTTAATAATCGCATTGAAAAACTAGACACGCGGATAATTTATTCTTATGTGCGTGTATAGGTGTACACAACGTGGTGGACATACTCAAATTACGAAACTCGCATAAACTTTAACGAACGCGCCTACGTGCGTGCCATTCGCTCGATGATAATCGCGAAAGAAAAGAAAAAAAGTCATGGAAAAAAGCAAAGGAAAAATAAAACTTCAGTGCTAAGCATGTCTTTCTGGCGCGACAACAACAACTACCACTACTACTCTTGCAAACAGTTCTCGGTAAAACGTGTTCCTGCCTGGGAGTTTGTCCGACGCGTCGATAAGCTGATTCAGGCCGTCGCTCGTCGATCCCTGGCTACTGCTCCAAAGCGATCGGATCTTGCCGAGCACGAGACCCGGCCACTGCGACTTTCCTTCCCAGGAAGCTGTCATCCAGGCTGCGCATGTTCCCGCAAACAGGATATTTTTTTTTACATTATACACGTTCTCAATGGGCTTCGGCTTTTTTGATCCGCAATCGTTACGACGAGGATTTATCGACCGACAGGGCGACCAATGATTTTATTCCTCGCTCTTTTCATTCATTCGGACTAATTTCAATGCGAACGACGTGTTAAACGGCTATCGTTTTATTTTTCAGTTTTTTAACAAATCATTGGTTGCCCTGCACGATCGGTATATTATATACTTTTTATGAAATGATCGTACGACGAACATTGAGTCAGTAACTCACCGGAAAGAGCGGACGGATTTTCCGTCAGGTTTTGTTCGGAAGCTGGAGCCTCTCGCTTCGACAGACGACTGGATCCGAAGGGACTCCTCAACGCTTTTGCATTCAGGAAGAACTTTTTTCGTTGCGCTGGCGGAGTTGGACAACCTGAAAAGTGCATTAATTTGTTGTATATTATAGATATTTGAGCGCTTATTGCCGTCGATTTGGGATTATTTATGAACTTACTTTGTGCCATTCCTTGAGCTTTGTGACGAGACGCAGCGGATTCTGGAAGTATGGGTGGCTTTCCCTTCGGGCATTTTCCTTCGTCGTTCAGTTCCTTTAAACAAATCGAGTTGAAATGTGAAAGTTTTGTAGTTTCTGAACCGCGACATATTCAAATTTATACATCTCGAAGAAAGATTAACCATATAATGCAATTGATATAAGAAGTTGATGCCCTTTATTCAATTAATTGAACTATTTAGAAAAAACTCAATTTTAAAAAAAATCTTCAGGTGAACACCTTAATTTGAACAAGTCTAATAATCCGCAGCTAATAAATTCAGAATCGAATCGCTCTCACGAGAATACTATACAGCCCACTCTAAGATAATCTCGAAAACAAACCTGCGATCTTTGGGTGGGCGTGTGGGTTCTGCCGGCGAATTTGAGCCTGGGCCTGGGACTGCCGCAGAGCGAGTTGACGGTCGACGAGTTCTCGAGCCAGTCGATGCAGTGGTTGGCGTTGAAGTAGTTGAGGTGCTGGAAATCGGTAGCGTCATCGTCGGGCTCGTCGTCGTCGTTATCGTGGAGTCGGCTGCGGCGCGCCTCATGCGCACAGAGCGGACAGGCTTCGCTGCGGAACAGACAGGAGTAGCAGCGCTCGTGGCCGCAAGAGTCGATCAGCCGGCGCTTCTTGCCCTTGTCGAAGGGCATCTCGCAGGATGGGCATATCGAACCGCCGTTCAAAGCGCCTGTTGATTCCACCAGCGCTCGGATTTGCGCCAGATCTGTAATCATGGATTGAAAGATCTGTTTGTTAATTTTTTGGTTTGCAATTAGTTGAATTATATTTAACTTATAAAATATTATAGACGCTTAAAAATGAAATCGGTAATGATTTCGAGCCGATTCTTTTTAATGTATACGGGTAAAACTGCGAAGACTTTGGAAGCGCTTTAAAATGCTAGCAAAGGAGGTCCACTATCGGTTAAAAAATGATAGTCCTCTGGCTTCTTTGTTGGATATCTTGAAGAAAAAATCGCTTACTATTGAAATTAACTGCTCATTGGATAAAATATAAGAAAATGTAACAAATCGTACCATTTTGTACGTTTTTGTTGGATTTGGGACCTTTTTTACGTTTTATTACAGTTTGCTACATTTTATTACATTTTGTACGTTTTATTACAATTTATTACAAATCCATTGATCCAGGATTTTATGGGGGTATCTTCTTTGAAATGACAAATGTAACAATACGTAAAAAAGTATAACAAAATGTAAAAAATTGTCTGCAAGCGTAATATTATATAAGAAAATGGCGACTTTTTTATTTTCTTACTTCTGCTTACATTCTTTTACTTTTTCTTACAATTTCTTATGCATTGTTACATTTTATTATAAAATTAATAATTAAAAAAATATATTGACTATATAAGGCGGTAAAATAACATATATAATAAAATATAATAAAATGTAATAAAATATAAAAAAAAGTTAACAAATCTGAAAATGTAAGAAAGTGTACAAAAACGTATGAGAAAAAGGTCCGAAATCCAACAAAAAAGGTACAGTATCTTACATTTTTTTACGTTTTATTACAATTTATTACAATTTATTACATTTTTTCCACTAGGATAGTAGCAGCTAAAAGGTAAAAAATGTTGATAAACGATTGCAAAAAATTGAGCATATAATTTGAAGATTAAAGAACACGTAGGTGCAAGAATTTTTATAACTTTTTAATTTATAGGTATAGCTTTATCAATTCACTGCAGTAGTAATTATTAATAATTATTTATTTATATTTCTAGCACATCATGAGAAAAATGATAAAGCCCTATATACTATCTCCTACATACTAGTTGAAATCGAGCTAATTAATTTCGGGGAAGCACATATGCTGGTTATAGCGTTGGTTGTATACCTGACTTATTATACTTAGTGTATAGAACTCAATATTGTGTGAATACGATTATCTTGCAACTTACAAAAAGTTCACGAAATTTCTATGCTCAAAGCTTTTACAAGAAAAATACAGGCGCATGCAATTTTTGTGGCCAAAATAGCTTGTACAAACTTTCTATGATAAAAATAATTATTTGCAAACATGGAAAACGTTCAAAATCAACATGATTTTTCTCAGCGCTCGATATTCTATGAGACTTTCTCTCATCAATTTTAATGCGAGGCTCTAATTATTTGACGAACGCGCAGATTAAATGAAATCGCTCGGTAGCAGAAGCTTTCAGTGGCACACGCTACTCGCTTCACTCTAACCTCCAAGCCGAGCGATTTCGTCATAAACATTAATAATCGTAGGTATCCCCAGGATCCCCGGCAAATTTTTTCCGCAAAAGCCAGGAAAGCGTGAAACCACAGGCTTGCTCATCGAGTGCGCAAAAGCTGTCATTGTAAACAAAGCCCTACAACTGCAGCCCACTGGCTGCAGTGGAACCTCCCCCATCGCTCGGGCGCGTCAGGCGTGTCTTTCGATCGCTCGGCGGCAGGCGTCTCGAGCGATGCGAGCGCCGCCAACGTTCTATATATGCATACTCCATCGCTCTCCCGCAATGAGCTCCGCCGCTGCAGTTTGCAAACTCGGCACGCAAAGAAAACACGCACCGACGCGGCTCCCCCGGCTCGATCTCGACCAGCAGCATAGGACTGAAATAGCCAACCGGGCTCGCTTTACGATACCGCAGAGCGTGAAAGTATAGGTACGTACGTGAGATAAAAACAGAGCGAGAGTAGGCTGAGAGAAAGAGAGAGAGAGAGAGAATTCGCGCGCCGCTCTATCGAGCGCAGGGCGCGCTCAGTCGGCAGTTTCACGAAGCGCTCGCCGGTGCGTAGACCAGGCCTGAGACCACGCTTCGACAGCCCGGCGGCGGGCCGTAAGTGCAGAGCGTGCGCCAGTGTTGTTGTGTGTCGTCGCTGCGGTGGCAGGCGTCCGAGCGTTGTCGCAGCACTGCTCGTCGCATCGTTTAATCGCGTCGGTGTACATGTGCATACGTGCAGAAAAAACGGAGAATTAACGAAGTAGAGCGGCCGAGGCTGTCGTGGGTGAAAAAGTCGAGGAAGCGAAGCGACGGAGTGCGGGAGGAGCTGCCGCAGCAGCTATGGCGTCGCTCGACGGCTCGCTCTCGGTGGCGCGCGCGCGTCGTCGCCCGGCCCGGTATTCTCCCGAGCTAAGCGCCGCCGCCGCACTTCAACAGCAGCAGCAGCATCAGTCTCAGTCTGCGACTGAAATGTGCATAAGCGAGCTGCTCGCCAACGGCACGCCGGAGAGCGTCGCGGCAGCAACCTTAGCCCAGAGACTGCAGGAGCAGTTGCAGCAGGAGCGGGAGAACGCCGAGGAGGCGATCGAGAACGAGGAAATGGCGCCGGCCAAGCGGGGCAAGCATAAAGCCAAGAAGCGCTCCAGCAAGAAGCGCAGCAACCTCAACGAGGATGGCAGCAAGAGGCCGAGGGTCGCCAACGTATTGCTCGAGAACGAGATGCTCATCGACGAGATTCGCGCGAGGAAGGCCCTCTGGATGAGGACGCACGAGCATCACCACTCTGGCGTGCTCACGGCCCCGCTCTGGGAAGAAATCGCCAAGGCCCTCGACACCACGCGTAAGTATATATAGCTTTTGATTTTACTTTCAACTTTTTCACTTTACTTTACTTTGCTCTGCGTAGCTCCGCTTTATTTTTTTGTTTTCGTTATCTCTTTCCGCAAATGCGCGCCGAACGCTACGTAGCTGTCGTTTCGGCTGCGAAATTTTGAGGTTAGGGCGGCGTACGCTTGTCAAATTTGGAGCGACTAATGTACACACACACACACACACACATATATATATATATATATATATATATATATATGTGTGTGTGTGTGTGTTGTAGTTGACGCAGACTGCTATCTCTGCGTCGCACGCCATATAGAAAAGTGTAGCACTGTATCTTATAAGAGCCTCTGTTTTGGTTTTGCTATGCCGCTTATGCGTTGCCGGACATAATGTGCATCGGCTGTTTATGAGCACGAGGACAATGCTATATATACCTACCTATACCTATACATTGCGATGTGTTTACTTACTGCCACGCTGCTGATCAGTAATGCATGCAACAGATTCCTATCTTTGAACTGTGTTACTGACATCAGAAAGTTTAAACATTTTAACGAGATAAATTTAAATGATCATTACGAATTATTTAATTTTTTTTTATTTGAATAAAACGTGCGATTCAGGTAAAGATTGCGTCACGATTTGCTGATGCCTGTTGCGAAAATACCTTTACATAGCTATTGTCACTTACGTAATTTTGCTTCTGACCAGAAATAGATCAATAAAATAAATAATAATAATAATATCGCTTGTTGCACTATGGCTTATCGCCGCGCTAAAAATAAGTTTTTGGAGCTGAAAATTCTTGAGTAATCTTCAAGTTGTTAGACATGACAAACGTTATCACAAAAATGCTCCCTTTGCACTATCACGCCGAGGCCTTAAACATACATACTCTTGATAACTTTTTTCCATAGAGCCTCGCGTATTTTTCGTATCTTGAATTTATCGACTTGCGCGTGGAAGCACGTGTTTTACTTAGCGTTACAAACGTAAGATGTGCATAGGGTTCGTAATTTTTTATCAGCAACTCATTCATATTTTTTTTATCTTTCCGCCGATTGTGTAATTTTTCTCCCGCTCAAAGTAGGCCTAGCGCGTTTCGTTCGCGACGGGGAGGAGCTTTTTTCTATTAACAAAATCGCTGCTTGCCTAAGCGACAGCGCTGTTACGCAGTGGCTATGAGCTAATGGCATACGCAGAAAGTGCCTCGACGCAACTGAGAATATTCATGACTTGCACGGGCACGTATATAGATGTGTCAGCGTACAGGCCAATACTATAGTACTTAGCGAGCGCATTTTGAATTTTATTCGCGCGCACTAGTGCTAACCAACTTAACAGCTTTCCCGCTTATCACCGAAACGCAAATTACGCTACGGCTATGTTCAATTACGACTTCCTGCTGGCTCGATTCATGCGAGTTCCAAATCGCAACTGCTAAAAGCACTTAGCTCGAGTCATCGCGCGCAAGTAGTTCTCTCGTTCTCACAGCTGGAAGAAATGAACAAGTACGCTATAGTCGCACGTTATTATTTATATATGTATCGAAGTCTTTGCTCGTTATTAACTTGATTGCTTGTTTGCAGAGGAAAACATTCGCAAAAGATGGAAGAGCTTGAAGGACCACTACAGGCGCGAGCTCAAAAAGTCCATGACAGACGCTACGGCTCCGCCCTCGATCTGGCCGTACTACAAGAAAATGCGCTTCATGAAGAGCCAGATGTTCGTCTCTCTGCGTCGCAAAAACGGCGAGGATCACTTGGAAATCCTCAGCGACGACGAGGAGGACGTGAACAATCAGTGGAACGGCCATGAGATTCGCGGCAAGCAGGAGTGCGGCTCTGACACCATGGACGACTACGAGCTGTCCGAGGAGTACAATGAGATGGTCAAGTACGAGCAGCAGATGCAACAAATGAACCAGGAAGAGATGGACGGTACTCAGGAGGAGGAAGAGGAGGAGGAAGAAGACCAGCAGCAGCAGGACGACGAGGAGCAAGAGGAACAAATGCAGGAGCAGGGAGAGCTGTCTCCCGCACAATCGATGCAGGACCAGGAAGAGATGTCTGCTCTGCAACAGCAGCAGGCCGAACTCTCCGAGTTGTCGAACATGTCAGGAATGCAGGGTCAACAGCAGAACGTCATCACAGCAAACATTTCGACGATAGCCGAGATGGTCGGCATACCCACGATCGTCACTACCACTGCGAGTTCCCTCAGCGAGAGGTTGTCCGACATGCAGCAGCACGGAGATCTGCAACAGCAAGCTCCGGACATGACGGACATGAACGGGGACATCGGCGGAATGCAGCAATCCGGTCGAATCTCTGCGATGCAACAGTCGCGAGATATCAACGGCGACCTGGCACAACAACTGAATGCAAGGCACACGGTGCTGCAGCAGAGAGCCGAGGTCAACGGCAGACTCTCGGCCATTCAGAGGAACGCGGGGATAACCGTCAGACAGCAGAGGGCGAATATCGTGGCGATGCACGAGCATGCCGATATGACGGCAATGCAGCAGAGAGAAAGATCTGAGATGCAGCGAAGAAACGGAATGGTGGACAATGACTCGAACGTGTCGCCTATTACTGGCGATGGTGGCATTTCGGATGACTACCATTTCTTCATGAGTCTCATGCCCCATGTGAAAAACTTCACATCCTTGCAGAAACTCAAAGTTAGACAGCGCATACAACAGATCATCATCGAAGAAGCATCTAATTGCCAGTACGATCCATTGGAAAACTGTTGAGACTAGTGCGTAGTGACAGCAAGTGTTTCTAAGTGAGTATGAGTGACAAGGTGCGTTTATGTTTCTACAGAGAATGTAGGTTGTAAAATAGCAGTTACATTTAATATGTAATATGTACTTGTATATTGAATTTTCACTTGATTTTGAATGCTTCTCAGTTCAGTGAAATTAATTTTTAGCGATAAGACCAGCCATTGGGTTTATCAAAAGAAAGATGTAAAGATGTGTGCGATCTTTGTAGGTTATATTCGATCAGGTTATAAATTGAACATAGCTTTAAATTCCAAACAGAAAATCTATTTCATTAAAATAGTTTTACCAAAAATGACATGTACATAATATAATAGATTTTATGTATATGTTTGACGAGTAAATAACCTTAATTCAGTTGAACCAAGCGTTTTCATAGTTTTTATGGATCGTACGCTAGCTAAGTTTATCCAAAACAAGCTGTCATGAAGAAAAAATTTGTTTTACTGTACAAAACCTTGTTAATACTTAAAAAGTGACAGACTTGTGCAAAAGAAAGCAGAAGATAGAAAAGCAACCGAGATTCTGTAAATTTCCGTTCACGATATTATTGTTATGAGTATGCAATAGCTTTGTGAACCGCAAACTCGATTTTCACCGTTGTTTCTTTAAAATCGCCCACCCTCCGACTACTTTCTAATAAAACGCCGGCCAATCTCCGCTTCGCTTCCTCTCTCTGAGATCACGAGCTCGTAGATCATCGGCATCGCTCACCGAAAATTACACTGCGCGCGCCGAGAGCTATCCTGAAATATTGCCGATAAAACGTCCGAGTTCATTTTCTTCGTGAGGAGCGAGCAGCTCGCCGGCTCGAAAAGACTTAGAAAGCGAGGTCAAGACGAAGCGAAAACCCAAATGAATGACCAGCGTCTTTTCGACGATTAGCCGCGCCAATTCGTTTCGAGAGATGACAAGTGGAAGACAAACGCTCGATGATGAGCGATTCGAATATAATACAAGTGCGTTACAATGTGGAGATATGACAAATGATCCAAAGTGCCGTTGCGAATCCTTAGGTTGAAGAATTGCATGCTTACTTTTTAATAGCTTTAAAATCACGGCTGAAATTTCGCAGTATTAGCTGTCTGTTAATGCTTAAGTTTGATCGGATTGCACACACTGGATGAATAAACGTTTATTTGAAAAAAAAAAATTGTTAAAAAAAAAACATTTTATATTTTTGTACCCGAATGTTACGACATGCGTATTAATTATTTTTTGTTTCGACGAACTATAAACTATATTTTCAAAAGTGCTCACATGGAGTATATATTATTGAATAATAAATTTGTATGCAACATTGATTAAAATGTTTTCTTCGAAAATTAAAACGTCCTAATCTTTATTAGTAAACGTAAGAGTTTGCATATAGATTGTTGGGTGATGTGCGAAATTAAATATTGAGATCTATAGCGAGTAAGAACTACAGCTACGTTGTAAATAAAAAAAATGTTCCAGCAGCTTGCGAGTCTGTATACATTATTACGTTATATTATAATACGGATACTACAAAATTTTAGTTTTCTGTGCAAGTGTCGATTCTCGCGAGAAAGAAAGGAAAAACAAACAATGAGACCATGGGGCAAAGCACTAGCTGTATGCACCCATACGCGACACGCGAGAAAAGCTATTAGGCCGGAAAGGAAGAGGCAATTCCGGTCTCGCCTGACTCTGACCTTATCCGTAGCTCTACGCGACGCCGGGTTCATACGTCAGGTGCAGCCGCCGCAGCCGCAGCAGCAGTAGGCAGCTTGTATTGCTCGCGATGATACCGTAAGAGCATTAGGTCAACGCACCGAGACAAACCTCTGCTGCAATTTTGCACGTCTCGCTTCGTCTTTCCTTCCTTTTTTCTCTCTCTCTCTCTCTCTCTCTCTCTCTTTCTCTCTTGCAACGCGAATATTGTATTTTATATTGTTCTTAATTCGTACACCGTATGATTTTTAAGTATATGGAGCGCTCAGATGTTTATTCGATGTTATTTCACCGGCGCGACGCATGCAAAATAACGGCGATTTATTTTTCGCGACTTTTAATGCGGTGTGTTATTATTTTAATAAATTATACGCTCGACGCTGCAGGTCGAGCGAGCGAGTACCTCCTCCTTACGATTTTTCGTTTTACGTTCCATTTTTTTACCATTTGCGCACGGTCGTGTCCCGCACACGAAACTCATGTACAGAAGAAGAAAATAGCGTGTATAGCGTTTGGTTTTTTGTTTGTGCCAAAAAAAAAATGTCCACGATTCTCAACAAGTTTTGTCATGCGATCACTACCGATGTCCATCACGCACACGATATCCGATTTTATATTTTATAAATAAGAATAAAGAATTTCAACACAGAGTAAAAAAAACCACCTGCATTACTTTCATTGCCGTCCATCTCGCGCGTCGATAAGGCGAAAAGGCCGCCGAGCAAAGAAAGCTCTCCGTCTATATACCCATCGGGGAAACAAAAAGTCGTGAAGCGTTCAGCGACGGCGCACCTGTCAGTCCTCCATCTCCCAGGTGGGTTTCCGTTCGATCTCGCGCTCCGCTTTCCACGAGATCGGCGACGACCCAAATCGAAAAACTCGAGAGAGCGCGGCGCGCGATTCTCTCCCGGAGGCGTCGGCCGCGAGGGGAGAGCTGCGCGTCATTATCGTTGCGTTACGCTGGCTTCTGTCGTACGGGCTGTAACTTTGATAAATTCAATTCGAGTTTTAACTTTTCTACGGCGCGGAGTTTAACGTTCGCTTCTTGTTCTTTTGTTGGATTTTGACAGCTGAGAGTTAGTTGCTGCGCCGAGAGGCTTTACCGTTACGCCGGTAATGAGCGATAAACCATCGGACGCTATTATTCCTTTTTCAGTCCGCGTTTATATGTATAACAGACGTACGGCTCGATCCTTTTGTTGCGCGCGCCTGACGATTTCCACTTTCCGCCGTTGGAAAAATAGCAATCGCACTCGCTTATTTACATCGACGCTCAATCCCAGAGTAGTTTATATTCATACTCGGCTGCTCCAGCGCATATCGAGCTTTAACGATCGCGATATTTCTCCGGCTTTATTAGTTTAGTGCATCAGCCGTCGCTGAGGGACGGGAGAGGAGTGTATAACAGTACAAGTTTGCCGATTTTTTGCTCCACTTTCGCGCAAGAGGAGCCGATTTTATCCATCAATTAGCTTATCATGCGCAGAATGTATATTGCGGGCTCCGTTTAGGCGCGACTCTGCTAATAAGTAATTTCAGCCATTAGGACTATATCGCTTCATACAAACCATCAATTGCAGAAACAAGATTCACGTGCCTGTACATACGTATATATAGACTTTTTCCGGCGGCGCTTTAATCACGCGAGTTTATGAAACTCGTGCGAGCGCGAGCCTTTCGGCGTAAAAATTCAAGCCCATGCCGTCAAGAGGCGTATACACGTACAGAATGTCGAGTATAAATTTAATTAAAAGCGCGCGTAAAAACCATCCGCGAGAGATTCCCGGAATGCGACGCTCTATCAATGATATCTTAACGGAAGAGATTCCTTATAGATCGGCTGGAAAAATATCAACGGCGTAGTACATATAATTCACCGTGTTATTGCGTTGCACATACACACACGCATACGAGTGCATAGGGGTTCGAAAAAAAGCCGAGCCTTATGTTTTCGATTTTTTTTACGAAAGACACACGCGGATAAGTCCGAGTCCCTCTCGATAATTATATCCCCTTCAACAGCCGTGTTCTTACATGCTCGAATTTCATAATGCCGCACTGACGAGGTGAAAAACTGAAAACTGGTCGGGTAAAAAGAGCGCAGTGCATTGCCTGAAGGCAGCTCTCGAGGGATTATAAAATTCCAATAAATTCAAGAGATATCCTTTCTCAAAACTCCCCCCGCACGTTTTACCGTAAATCGCAGTGTATAGTAGGCATAGTAGTCTGATGATTCTCTCACTGCAGCGAGTAATCCCCGCTGCTGACGGGGAGACGAATCTCGCGCGGTTTATCTCGCGCTTATCGCCTCGGCTTATCTCTCGCACCAGCCGCACACGCGAGGATACGGGAAGCTTAGAGCGGCCGCCGCCGCTTGTTTCTTTCCTTACTATACAATACAACAAGGCTCGACGTATACGTTATATAAGGAGTGCATAGTCTTATGATTCGGTAACAACGCCGCGATTATAAGTCTAATTGATGATCGGCGCGCTATTCATTCTTTGACATTACGGCTCTGAGAGAAAACAGGTTATTCCAGTGCGCGCGGGAATCGTCATCGCGATTGCTTTATATTACGTACGAATCGGCAGCTCTTTGTCGAGAGCTGCCTCCCCGTAATTTGTCTTATTTATTTCTTGCGCGTCTCAATTTCACCTGCCCTCCGGTTATTAATCACGCGAACGTATATACTGAGAGTCGTTTCACAATGCGACTAATGAAATCGCACCTATGCTCTCGTAATTACGGAGTGAGAGAATCGAATGTAGATCAGTCGACTACTAATCATGTGCGTGTATCGTGGGACTCGCGCGCAGCAACAGAGCCAATATCGTTATGTTCGTCGGTGCGTACAAATTTTGGCGCGATTTTCAAAATTAATTACATCCGAGAGTGAGTAAACCCACTTTCAAGCTTTACAAGTTCAAGCGCAAGGTGGAGAGTGTGCCGCGCGGCGGAGAAAAATCGAGAGAGATTTTATAGCGAAATTTATGATGCTCGGTTTGGACCTCTCGCCTTAGCGCGGTCGTGTATATATTATGCGTTGTATGTATCGAACGGCGCTCGATTTACGCGCGCGAGCACTTGCACCGGTACATTTACCGGGGCGAGTGTGCAATCGTTATCGAGACTATGGGGCTTTGAAAAAAGTCTATTTTCACTCTCTCCTCTGCAGTGTACTCAGCCTCATTGTTGTCTGGGTTCCGTCGGCCGTAACGATGGTCAATAGTGATTCAAAGGTCAGAGAAACGAATTCCGCCACCGCCGCGGAAAGTTTTCCTCGAAAAACGATAATATAAAACAGTCCATATAAGATAACATGTAAATGATCCTCGAGAGCGATAAAGTCATTTCCTCGGCATAATAATCCAGCAGACCGCTGTGGATCTTCTCTTTTGTCCGAGGAGCGAAAACGACTCCAACATCGGTATACAATCTGCATATCTCCACGTCTCTTCCTCATCCACGCGCGCGCATCATTGTCCGCTTTCCCCTGTCTTATTCCTGCGATCGGCCCTCCTGCACACATTTATACACATATAAGAGCGCGAAGCGTGAGAGATGTATAAGAACGCGGCGACTTTAAATACCGACGCAGCGGGATTACTTTCTCTCTTGTCGTGTGCTGCAGCTGCGGAGTGCCGGAATAACCGTTCATTACACACTGACGCGGTGCGGATGAAACGAGAGGAAAAAAGCGCAACATCCCTGCGTCGATCCATTATAGCTCTTATTCCTTCTCTCGCGAAATTTCGATTATGTATGAAAATTCACGGGGAAAACGAGACGATTGCCAGATAAGCCTTGGATTTATGCTCGTGTTACGGATAACGCTTTTCAGGCGTAAATCGATCGCGCGCCGCTCGATCCTACTATTGCAAATCGGCTGCAATACGTATAGCTGCGGTGTAACGTACACCGGACTAATGCGCGAATAATACGGGGATTTTCAATTATGCTGTCGCTGTTAGAAAGGATCGTACCTCATCGGCTTGCGAAATCTCGCGGTATGCGTGTATAGACGTAAGTACGGTAGCGCGTTCGAGAAACCGCTGCAGTGCGGCCACAGATATGAAATTGATAAAAAGGGGGGGAGGATCGTTGCGCGATCGGCATAAGCGATGCCTACTTTAGATTTCACGCGGTACCTATTCGCGAACTGCGTGGGAAAGTTTCATATCGAGTTATATCAACACGACGTGACTTACCGCCTTGCGCGTTTTCGTTTGTTTAACGAAAGCTGCATATGCGGGTCAGCCGTTTCGGCTGTCGACACTCGTCGCTATATATGCGATCGGACTGCCGGTCAGCTGGCCGAGGGAAAATCACATGCGACTTGATTGAAACGTAAATTGCAGGCGATATCCCGCGACTTTATTGTAATACTGCGTATATCAATCTTTCCGGAACATCGAATCCGTTAACATACCGAGAACTGCGCTCTGTGTACACGCACAAGTGTGCTCGAACGTCAGTCCGATTTCCCCCTCGCGCCGGCGTATACGACTCGACAATAAAAGGCGGTAAAAGAATCGTGTGCGTCGCGGCAGCCCGCCGTAAAATCCTTAATCAAACTGCGATGAAAAACCGTTGCAAGTGCGGTCGCCGCGCGGCGGTGCAGAAGAAAAGAGAGGATTCGTACACACACGCGCGCAGGAGAGTAGCGCGAAGGCTTTTAAAATCTTTTTCTCTGTGCAGCGCGCGGTGCGCAGCAGCCGCTAATTTTAATTAATGTGGGCCACGCGGAAGAGGGTCAGGCACGACGGAGAAAAAAGGGTATAAATAAACCCATCAGTGTACACAATGATTCTTCCCCGAAAGTGCGGAAGGTTATCCAATTTGCCATCTCTCTCTCTCTCTCTCTCTCTCTCTCTCTCTCTCTCTCTCTCTCTCTCTCTTACTCCAGGCGTAATGAAGCAGAGAACGAGGCGGAAGATCGCCATCAATTTGCCGCGAGAAATCGGCCGCCGATCTTACATTCGCTGCGCTAATTTCATTCTTTGTACACGTATACTCTCTCGCGGCGAGCTTAATTTATAGGGCACGTTTACACCGGCCGCGTGGAAAAAACATCGTTATATTATTATACCGTCGTCGTTTATAATTAGCCCGGCGTATCGCGAGGAGGAGATCGGCGTGAAGACCGATCTCCCGAAAAATAGACCCATAAAGTCGCGCGCATCCCTGGAACAAAGAGCGAAAAAGTGGTCGTGCATAGAGTATATACGTATAGGCTTACACATATGTATAAACGTACTGCAGACTGGCCTCTGAAACGATCTGAGCGTCCCGAGAGAGAGAGTTGCTTCTCTCTCGACGCGAAATGATGAACGCCAAGCGCGAGGAGTTAACGAACTTGTGGTTGTGCGTGCGACGAGAGCAGCGCAGCAGCAGAGCAGCAATAAAAGGAGAAGAGGCTGTAGAAGAAGAAGAAGAAGAAGCAGCAGGCCGGGGTATAAACCGGGCGACGCTGCGCACAGACTGCTCTCTCGCAAAAGCAGACTCGAGAAAGAGAGAGAGAGAGAGAGAGAGAGAGAGAGAGAGAGAGAGAGAAGCTGTTGCTGCTGCTGCGCAGAGCTGAGAATCGAGAAGCGCATCGGCCTGGGATCAACTTGGCAGGTTTCTCAGAACAGCGCCCCGACTATACGCTATACTCTCGGGGGCTCGAGCGAAAGAGAGAGACTTGTAGGACTGGTGATATCGTCCCTCTCTCTCTCTTTCTCTACTCCGCTTCCTCCTTCACTCCTTCGCGTGTTGTAAATACACCTGAGGCTGTAGTCCCTCCTCGTAGGTGTATACCAGCGACTAACCCGTGTTGTGTGTACCTGTGTGCGATGCAGCTCTCTCTCTCTCCCTAAACGCCGCGGACGTAACACTATACATATAGCTCCCTCCCCCCTCCCCCCCCCCTCTCTCTGTATGGGCACAATGCGCTCGATTGCTCTCTCGGAGCTTCTTTCTCTCTCTCTCTCTCTCTCTCTCTCAACTTGCGTCTCGCGGTAACCATACGTATATACTGCGAAGGAGAGCCCTGGGAATCGTAGCATACACGCCTCGGAGCACACGGAGAACGAGATCGGTAATGCGTGTATAACCCGCGGGGCTTCGGGTAATTCAGGGCTAAGGAGACCCTCCTTTTAGGCTATTGTATCGCGCGTGTACTCTGGGATGCTGGGGCGCCTGCGAGTCACGGCCATCCTTTTTTTTCGTGCGTGTTCGATTCCGATCGTACAGATCCACGGACGATTACTCTCCTATGTATAAGAGTCGGAGCTGTGTGTATAATCTACTCGGAAGGTGAGAGAGTTTTCGAAGATGAGGCGCAGTGAGAAAGAGAGAGAATTCGCAGGCGAGTCTCTCGCAGGGCAGAAACCTTAGCTGCGCGCGCACAGGAAGTATGACCACCGCGGTAACATTCTTACGCCGCGCTGTGTGTGAAACTTTGCATCTGCGCGGAATGCTATCCGTTGCCGCCGTGAAACAAAGAGTTTTTTGTCCGCAGGATCCGTTGCACTGCGTAAGAGAGTTGTTTTTCGTTCAAGATTTTTTCATTTTTCTCTATACTGCGCGTTCAGATTAATTTTATGCGACTATTCGAAAACCATATATTTTACCTCAAAATATCGTTTAGTAAGAATATTGGCTATGTCTATGTAAAAAATTGCTTGATATACGCGAAGCCCGATTTTAATAGCTCTGTCCGAAGTTTTATTTACAGCCTTTTGAATATTCCCTCGCGCCTTTCCATTAGTTTCTAAAACCATAGCGAAAACAATCACATAACTCGCAACTATCCTTCTATTTTCGACTTCGCAATAACGCTCGCTTGTGCGTATATAACATAACTCCACGCTCATATCGCACGTATTTCGAGAAGAAAATCTCCAACAAGTGTATCGCGTCACACATTCGCGCATATATTACACACACACACACACACACGAGAGCTTTGCAATTTATTCGCACGTACATGCGCGCACAGCTCGTCCTTTTATAAAACCACCCCGACGCAGCTCTACAACGTCTTCTCTCTCGCGTTAATATTTCGTGAGCCGAGAGAAAAAGAAAGAGAAGCGCACCAGCAGCTTCAGGGGGGGTTAGTTTTACGACCGAGAGACCTACTGATGCGGCTGCGGCGGCCCGATGCTTTACGAGCCGGACGTGATGCTCGCGCTCGCGCGCGCGCGGCACAGGTTCGTATCTTAGCTCCGCCTGCAGAGGAATTCGACGCACCTTGAGCTAGTATATAGGTTTGAAGGTCCGAGGCTGCGCACACAATGGACGCACCTGAGGGGAAAATCTTGTTCTGTGGGCCTCGGGATCTGAGGGACACGCGATTAGCATTACAAGCTGCATAATGACAGATAGACACGGGGAGGTCTCTCTGCTTTGGGTTGTGTGAGTGTATTTTGAATTGTTTTTCGTCGCCCGGGCTGGAAAATTTCCCGGCGGACGGTAATTTACGAGATGTGGCCTGGCGGCCGTGTAATGACGCGCGAGAGAGAGCTTGTTTTCTAATTCTTGCCGAGCCTTTTCTAACTCTCGTTCATGGGAACGAAAACTGCCTTCCGAATTTCATTCGCTGTGTTTGTATGTGAGCAAAACTAATATTGAATTCTGAATACAAATTGTCGAAGATGTGGGCTAATTGATCGCGCACGTTCGCGTGTACTGTATACATAGGAGAGAAATTGGAAACTCGTAATAACTCTCGCTCTGCGCCTTTCAATATGCATGAAATTATCGGCGGCTTTGTTCGTGTATCCGGCACATTAGCTGATAGAAAATCAGGCGTGAAATCTTTAATAAGTCAGGCTTCCAAAACTAGTTTTTCGGTGCGCGACCATTAAAGCCTTTTTTCTTGCCTCTATATGCACCCGCTGCGCGAGTGAACAGTCCTAGCCGCGCGCACCAAAACAGTCGATTAATTATCGAAGATTAGACGGACATTATGCTCGAAAGATATTTACAGCCAGAAAACGTCTGTAAATCACGTTAGCAGCATTTTCCCCGCGACGCATTAGGGAAAAAATCGTCCTTTCCTTCTTCTATATGTTTCGGAAAAGAACTTTAAATGATTCATCAAACACGTAACCCACTGCTCGCAGCCGAATTTAATCGCGCCCTATATAAATGGTCATCTCAGCAGCGTCGGGTGTCGATCCACCGCTTGTTTCGCAACGACTCGGAGCACCGTTCGCGAATTGCAAAAAAAGAAAGAGCCGCTCGTGTATCGAATCTTACGCATCAGCTCGCGACACGTACACTCGCGTGGACTATTGCCAAACCTTCTTTTTCGGCAAGGAGCGAATTTCAGGTGCCGCATGCACACGCCTGGCGTCGCTCGTCGTTCGGATACACACACATACTCGGGGAGTTAATTTAAGGCCGCAGTTGTTTTCCGAGTCCCTCGCACTTTATTTTCAAGAGAGGGACTGCTGCTATTTCACGCGAGGGACAGGGGAAGAAAAAGCCGAGCACTTTCTGGTGTACCGATGTCGCCAGCTCGCTTTTATTTTTACCCCCGAACCGTCTCCTCTCGCGGCGACGATGAGAGAGCAATGTTTTTCGAGCAACGGTAAATACGGTTATTACGCACGCGATTGCAGGGAGGGGAGAAAAAAAGAATTACTATTAACGACTGCGTGCGCCCGAGGTGAACGCACTGCGGTGGAAATGACTTTTTAATTTTTCGAGTGTACGCGTGGGTAAAGGTCGAGATTCGGAGAAAACTCTTGGGTTTTATTAGCATAGAAGACCGCCTGTGTGTGTGTGTATCCAGGAAATCACAGTTATAATTGCGCGTATAATCGCGGAGCGAGCGGTGCATATAATTAAATCCAATTAGAGTATACCGCCCGTTATCAGGCGGGTCTTGATCAAATAGAGAGAGGCTAGACCATACAATGAATGGGCTTTTGTATAATCATCGCCGCGGAAAGTCGCTGCCCCGCGCGCGTCATAATTAATTTCAGAAAGTTCCTGCCTCACACTAGTACAATGTGCTATTACGGCGTTAGATTGGAGAAAAAAGCAGATGCCTCTACAGACTCTTATGAGCACAGGCATCGCTGTGATGGAAAATTAAAAAGAAAGGTTCCCATCATCTAAATATAATCGCCCTACGCGTACGAGCCGACCCCGATAAATGCATTATTAATTAGCGAGATCGGCTCATTGTCTCGCATTCGGTCGCAACGATCACAGATTTCGTAATAGACCGGCGCCTGGCAGTGTCTCCTGCTCTGATATGACGGAGCCACAGGACAATGAGATTCATCTCACGACTCTCGCTCTCGAGGCTGTTACATAGAGTCGTAATATTACGCGCGTGTGTCTTTCGAAGAAAACTTTTTCTCTTAAATTTTTTTCCCCCAAACGACTGTGGGTTTTCCACTTGCTTACTGTGTGTACAACACCGCGGATCGGCAAACAAAAATCGTTATCTCCCGCTGTCGTACATACACCGCGCCTTCCGTGACTTAATCGCGACGCGGTACCTGATTTCGTTTCGATAGATATATAATATAGCTGCAGTGTCCATTGACTCCTGGAGAGAAAAATGCAGTGTTTCTAATTACGGTGTTACGCAACGTTTAACTTTCTCAGCATCGGCGCGGACTCGCGTAATTATTCGAAACTCGCGCCGAGAGTTCTTGTGTGACAAAGGGGCGGCTGCAATTACGAGATCGGTAATTGTTGTTACGAAGGTGCGAAGAGTAAAAAGCGTTGTTTATTGATCTTGCGAAATATTTTAGAGGGGAGTATGCGTATGGAAGACTGATCGATGGTGCTATAGAATAGGATTGCTGGCCTGATTTCGAAGAGTACACAGTACGATGTGTACGTATCGCCGTGATGAATTGGGCAAGTGTTTCTAAACAAAGAATGCTCTAAAGCGAGTCCGATCTAGAGAGCGAAAATTCTATCATTCACTTTCTGTATAAAGAAGATCGTCTGTACTCGCGTACAATATTTTCCGTTGCACGCATTCTTTGCGCTTGTCTTGACGAGTCGTTACAGCAGTGTCTAACAGCGATAAAATATACAAGTGTCATGTTATTATTAAGATTGACTCGAGTTACACTCAGCTCCGATATACACAATGAGGCCTTTGATACGCCTTATTATTTACGGTATTACGATCAGACGCGCATACATATAGCCTCGACGCATCACTTCTTCTTTTTATTGTTATTATTTCTTTTTCCTCAAGCACACTCGGCACAGAGGGCTTTGTAATCGTACACCCGCGCGCGCGCGCGCGCGCGATGTGTGTTCAATGGAACTTTGTCGAAGCGAAGCGTCCATTCACGCGCGTATTAGTGATAAGAGCAGCTGCGTTTTAGATGCATGCGCGTGGAATAAGTGACGAGCAAATTAATAACGCGGCCGTTTTTCAAGCACAGAAATAGTTGAAACGTTTCCCACACGATAAGCGCGGTATATACTATATTTTCTGTTCCCAGAATGGAATACTAATTGCGATCGGCAGTAGAGGGCTAATGAATTAATAAAACTCGCGACGCATCGATCGACGAATGACTAAATTGAGATGGAATGCGAGCATAGCGTCGCAGAGATCGTCGCGACGACGTCTCTCGGACATATTGAGACCATATGACACTGTACGCGCCGTTGATTTATATTCATGACATTCAAATTTATTCCAACGGGTTTTTCACACCGTTTTGCACTTGTCGCGCGCACTCGCGATCCCTTTATATACAACACATCGGACACACACGCGAGAGTACATACATTTGCAGCCGAATTTCAGGCGAGAGCTGACTTTCGAATCAAACTGCGCATCGGAGATCGAGGGAGAGAGGCGAAAGAGCCGCGCAGAAACATCGCATGTGCCACATGCGAATTGTGATTCATCGAGCCGTAAATACCGCGTGACGTCGAGTTATCTTTATTAAGAGCCGGCGGTGCGTGCGGGGGCTACTGGACAAATTAATTTTTCGGTCGTACGTTATATACGTACGATTCCCGATATCCCATTTTGATAAGCCGAAATTTTATGCGTTAAATTTAAATTCGACGCCCATACGTGTCTGTGTGTCTGCGCGGATATTTCGCATTAACATGTAAATTTAATTTTGAAAAAGGTCCGACGTTTACAACGCGCTCTCGTTTCGCGCATGCAAAAACAATAACGCGTACGCTGTATAACGGTGAAGCTCGCTCGCACAATGTTTCGCTCGCGCACACGTCAACCCCGAAAGAGAAATACAAGCGCTGTAAAAAGGCCGGGGCTAATTAAAAAAGCGCAAATATAAGCCGCAAAATCCCCATAAAACCGCGGCGAAAATATCGCCTACAAGGCTAAGCCTGGGCTGCAGCAGCTCTTAAAATCAAGATAAACCCGTCAATATAATAAGCCGCGCTCCGTCCGCTTATCATCTCCGCTCGCGTCAAGCAGCAGCAGCAGCAGCAGAAGCCAAATTGACAAGACCGACGTCAGGCCAACACAATGAACTCGCTCTGCAGCAAGACACACATCGGACATCCGCGGATTTCTTCAGCGCCGTCGTAAAATTAGTTATTAATTTTTTTACCCAGCAATAACTTGAGCCGAGCGAGTGTAGCCCCCTCCGAAAAAAGAGCAGTCGATGAAGCGAGCGGTTATAAGCAGGCGCTTTAAATTCAGCTCGGCCTCGCGTCGTCGCGACCGGTCTCCTTCCTTCTCTCCTTGTTCAGGCTGCTGCTGCTAAACTCCGCCGACGCGTCGGTCCGGCGATGATTCATACCTGCAAATGCGCGTGTTGAGTCGTCGGGAGTATAGAGGAGACGCGTAATTGAGGCGAGGAATCGGCAGCGGTGTATACGAGACCGAGGCAAAAAATGGGCGCAGACGCCTGGTCGAGCGAAGAAAAAAAGAGAGGAAGTCGGGGAACACAGCTCTCGCGTGTGCGAGCTGCGATGTGTAATTCGCAGGGCTTTTTCGAGAGAGACGCCGCGAGAAGTGTCAATATTTGCGCGCGATTTTTCGCTGCTGAATCGGTTCGGCGCGCATAACGATTTTTAGCGCCGAGCGAGAGCGAATCGTCGTATTTCTTTTTGCTAATATGCAGAGAATTGTTATCGCGGAGGGAGAATCGAGCACGTAGACGCGATCCAGCCGAGATAAAGCGCGTCAATGTCTCGCGTAGAATGAATTTAATGAAAGCGTGCGATATAATGCGAGGATGAAATATTTCGCCAATTAAAAACTCTCTCTATCTCCGGAGAGATGAAATTTGTTCTCTACGCCGCGTGGTTTGCGGTACGGAATCGAGGTTATATTATGTACCGAGACTTTTGCATGCGCGCTCGTATGCTTCTCGTAATCTTCGAAATAAATTTTTCACGTTAAGTTTCAAGTCAGCTCTCGCCGCTTTCTCAACCTCACCGCGCAACCAAAACACATGCGATAGTTACAATTTACTTTTCATCCCCGTCGAGATTTACAACACGTCTATTCTCCTCGAGCCAGAAAAAGCGTACGTGCATCGACGGTGTATACCCACAGAGCACAAAGAACCCGGAACAGGGCAATTGAGTAGAGAGCCGAAAAACCAAAAAGGAAAAAAGTCTCAGTCGAGAGAAAGAGGCAGCATAGAGCAGCTAGTCCGAAATTATTTATTCAAAGCGCATGACTTGTAAATCCACGCGCGGATGTGTATCGCGACATCGGCGAATTTATTACACCCGCGCCAGGCACACGGCTCGCTGCATTGTATAATATCGGCCGAGAAAGGCACACTGTGCAGTGTACACGAGCGATCTATCCTAACGATTCCATTGACGCGACCGGCGCTGGTGCAGAATTTCTCTCGAACCAGTTTTCTCTCTCTTTCACTCGCGCAGACACTATACATGTATACGTATATAGAAGCCAAAGCGTCGATCGCGGGTCAGACGGCGGAGAGGGTGCGATGAAAAAAAGGAAGCCGAGGAAGGAAAATAATAATTACACGGCCGCAGTCTGGCCGTCCGTTTGGCCTTTTTGTTTAGAGCGCGTGTTCTATACCGGCAACGACTCCCGCGTCGTCACGCTCCGAAAAGCAGGGGTTCGCGCGCAACAGGTGTCCTCGAGCGAGTGCGCAGCGCGACGCCGAGTTGTCTGGTCGCAGGACTTTTCTGCCCGGCTTATATTGGCTATATGTATATCGCTCGATTTAGTCGCGCTAGACTGGCGGGAGTGATTGCGCCGCGCGAGCGAGAGTTTTATTAATTAGCCGCCGCTGTAAGGACTTTGTGCGGGTTCTGTTGTGTCTGGACCCTACGCTTGCTTTTTGAATACGTACGCTTTTCCGTAGTTACGGAAAATTGGAAAGTTCCGGCCTCGTTGCTTCGAGAATAACGTCCTTCTGTGACTCAGGGCATAATGGTCGTTACGAGAGAGAAACCGACGATTAACGTACGAGCCCGAAGGAAACTAACTTCTGAAAATAAGAGAGAACTCGCTCTTCGATTTCCCCGACACCTACGGCAAATTTACAAGCTTTCGTAACGTTCCTCCGCGCTGCAGTTTTGCGATCCGTAAAAAGCCCGTAAACAAGGCTAAAATGCCCTGCTGCGAGATCTCCTCTGATCTTAATGAAGCCCGAAGCCTTTTAAACTAGAATGAGGTCAAGCCCATAGTCCACAAATCACCCACACATACACGTTGCTCGAGGATCATTCCAAATCTTGGGACGCGCGCGAAATTTAAAGCTCCTAAAGCATCAGGACCGTTCTCCTCTCTCTCTCTCTCTCTCTCTCTCTCTCTCTCTCTCTCTCTCTCTCTCTCTCTCTCTCTCTCTCTCTCTCTCTCTCTCTCTCTCTCTCTCTCTCTCTTACTTGCATAACTCAAAAACCCACGCTCTCGCCGCTGCTCACAGCCCTCCGAAGTGCACAGTCCCGCCTCGGCGTTGTTTCCGCGCTGTAAATTACATATACACACACGGGCTGAAAAAAGCCGAGTAGATTTTCGTGGATAATCGGATGCACGCACTGGCCGCGCCAAGATTGAGAGGTGTACGCTACGCCGACAGGCCTGTGAGATTCGTTTTTAAAACGGAGTCCCTGCACACACACACACATACACGCACAGGCACACAAGCGCGATGATGATGCTCCCGGAAGATACGCGATCGCACGTACCGATTGACCCGGCTCCGCGGACTCGACCACCCGAAAATCACCTCGCGGTGCTTTACGACGCTCGCTCGCGGCTTTTGTTTCTCTCTTTGTTTTTTGCTGCTCGGGCCTCTTTTCGGGAGGAGGCAAGCCTTTGTTTGGACCGGTTCCATTATTGAGATTAGCCGCGAACGGGCCACTTGCTTTATTATTACACGCTTCTTCGATCTTCCCTTGAGATCGGTATGCTTTTCATGCGCGGGGTAATTAGATCGTAAAAAGGAGCTTTTGATCTCGAGGCTTTTTTACATTGTCGCGGAGTTTTTTCGCGCGAGAGAGGGTATGGAATAATTAGGTATTGCGCGGTGGGTTATATGACTTTAGGGAAACTATTTTTAACCGTATTTAGTTCATTTCGACGTTTACGCTCCGCGTATAGGAAAACCGTTCATTTGTCGAATAATGACTCCGCGATGATACAGAGCCTACGCTCTGTCAACCACTATTCTGCATGAAAAGTACAAGCGCACTCGCGCGCGGAGTTCGTTATTGATATTTTAACGACTAATGATTAAATTTCTCCTACGGCCGCGCTAGTAAAGCTCCTTTATGCGTCCGCCGTGTGCGCAAATCTAGGTGTTTTCGCTCATTAAGCCACTTTAATGATTGCTTTATAGCATCGGGACTTTAGAAATTAGTATAAGCGTTCCAGTTTACGAGAAAAATGAATAATCTTAAAATTTCGGTTCTCATGCGCGTATACAACACGTTTTAATTGGGCTTTCTATGCTACTCGAGCCCGTAAATTTCAGCCGAGATATTTTTGATCGGCCGAGATACATAGTGTGTAATGTGGAAATCCTGATAGATCGAATCGCGAATATACTGCTTTTCCATTTCTTGGTATAAATTAGAATATGCGTTTAATTAAGAGACTCAAACACTTCGGAGCAATTTGCTGGTTGATTGATTTGAGGAAAAAAAGTACAGAGCGAGTGTACCTCAGAGAAAAAATTCGCGCGTGTGTACTGTGTGCTTTATGTATTAAAATGTAAATCAGCGTTATAAATAAGTGCAATTTTTCAAAATAACAAATGAGCTCAGGAAGTCGTTATCGTTTATAATTTACCCAATACTTACGGCGATTTACAGTATCTGAAAAAACGTATCTTATCGATACGGTTTACATAACTCTCGGCATATGCGGCTTACGTAATCTTACACGAAATGTCTCAAAATTTCATTCATTCATAACGAAAATAAGGTTCCAACCTTAGTTTTCCTGGAAAAGGGCTCGCCTCCGAGCGAAAATCACACCAAGGATGTGACTCGATGATCTCGAAAACCTTCGACCCACGTCCGCGTATACGAAAGTGTGTAATCTCTGCCCAAATACGTCGCGGATCCGAGCGCATTGTCAAAAGCCGGAGCCAAATACGTTTCGACATGGAATCGCAGAATTCATCCCGGAGCGTGACGAACTCTCGCTGTCAAAACTCACGAACGTACACACCACGCGGCAGTATGTACGTATACGTACATACAGTAAGTAACCGGCATGCAAACTCACGTCGAAAAACGCCTGGCTAACGTAACTTCCAGAGGAGAAGAAAAAGACAAGATAAACATACGTATACGAGAACATGTGTCACGCTTGTCGGCTACTCTCTCGACGTGACGTCACCGGCCTGTCATTCCTCAGGTGCCATATAGCGCCAGCAGTGTACACCGCAGATCGCATCTCGCGCACGTTTTCAGAGGAGCACCTATAGTGTACGCGCAAAGCGAAATAGCACGAGACTCACCCAAAACGGAGTGGCTGATGCCATGCTGTTGTCCCGCCGATCTGAGCCTGTCGGGAGGCGCCATGCCCGGCCTTTAAATCGTTAGCAGTTGCGAACCGGTGATCGGCATGTGCTGTCGAGATAGCCGATGACTTCCTGCACACCTGTTTGCTGCAGTGCAAGCGTTGCTTGGATCTCGATCCACTGTGTTAAGCACTGATCGGTATGCACTCGCGACAGAATCGCGCACACGAGGGGATTATTACTGTCACCCGAAGATCCGATGCCGATCCAGACTGCTCACTCGAGGCCATCGCCTATACAGTCTATGCGATGCGATAATCCCACGATCGTCTCGTGTACCGTGCTCGAACTCACTCCGTCTTAAAAAGCGTCGTCGTTTCACACAAACAATCCTCGAAAAAAAGGAAAAAAAAATAGTCGCTGTCGTAGTAGTCGATTTCGCAGGGAGGGAAGCTTCGCGCCACTCGAGATCGGTAAGTGATGAAAATTCACATGGGCCAGATGATGGGAGGGAGAGAGGAAAGTATACGGGAGAAAAATAAATAAAACGATCGCGGAGTAAAGCGCGTCGTCGGCGTGCAGCTCGGAGGAGCAGCTCGCAGCCTACTACTGATTGAGTTTGAGCGGCCGTGGCTGCGGCTACGGAGGAGTCGAGCCGCTCGCCTCTTGCGCGCGCTATGCCGGCCGTCCCATTGGCTCTCGGAATGTAGTCGCCGACTATAGTGTATACCAGAGAGCGCGCGCTCGGAGCGCAGGTACGGAGCCGGAGAACGAGGCGCCCCCGGCGCGACGCCGCTTTGTCGTTTCATTTTTTTCTTTTTCTTTTTCTTTTTGTTTCTCCCTCTCTACCTCTCCTTTTTGCCCTCGTGTGTCGCTGACTTCTCGAGCGCGACGAGGCTTTTAAAGATAGATAGGAGTCGGTCAATCGATTTTTTTTTCGTTCGGTCTATTTTAGGGGGACAGCATCGGTAGATGCATAATAGGCCTAGGAATTAACGTTCGATTACAACTCGTGTATCGGCGATGTAAATTGTCACTTCTCGGTGTTATTAATCACGTATACGAAAACGAGACAGACGCGAAAGAATACATCGTATCTCTGCGTATAATGTCACAATGGCGAATCATTTATCTCAACTAACGCGAGAGTTTTAATTTCACGGCAAACTCGCTGCGCGAGGAGAAGAAAGGCACTGCGATAACGGATGAGCGCGCGCCAACAAATAACCCACTTTTATAACGGATTAATCTCGGCTGAATTAATTGACTCAGATACGTAAGTGCTTTATCAAAGGGAGCGCAATAAATACACAGTGCGCGCCATTCAGTAAAATTTCCGAAGATAGCATAGAAAATGAGATAGCATTATGCGCTGGTGGGAATACGTATATAACAGCGAAAATTTTCGCGCCACTAATTGAAATCTGCATCGCGGGCACCGCACCGGCTGATAAATTCCAATTAACACTCTCCACCGTCGATATCATTGTGTGAACCAGACGTGCAGCTATATAATATAACGAAAGGTGTACATGCCACAAGGCTAATTTTGGATTCCCGTCACGTATGCGGCGAATACACGCGTAAGACGTGTTTATACGACGGGCTGCAAAATTTTCCCGCGAAACGCAATATTTCTCTCATTCAGGTGCTAATGCACGACTCCTACTCTCAGCTCTTATAGAACCTGTGCGCAGCAGGAAAAAAAAGCCGCGTCTATGGATCCGATAACGAAGAGCATGTAAATTCAGCGGAGCGCAAACTCGCGCGCTCGCGCTTCCTTCGAAATATGGAGCGGCGTGTTATACGTGAACAATGCGCCGACCGAGGATTTCCAGTCGGAGAGAAAGGGTTGCGGTGAGAAAACGACCGCGACGTAAAAAGAAGGAAGACGCGGCGGCGGCGGCGGCGGCGCTGCGGAGATGTAAAGGAAGAGGGAAAGAAAGGAAACCGCATCATCGTCGTGACGGGAACACGCGCTCCGAATTCGCCGAGTGCATCGTGATCGTCTCGCTCTCTCGAGGGACGAGCTTACACGCGTCTCTCTCTCTCTCCGAAATGTATATAAGGCGAAAGGGACTCGCACGCACTCGGTTATTTCGTCACACACACGCACGTAGGTATATATGAATTGTTTCACGTCAGGTGAAGAAACGCTTTGGACGGGAACCGCGCGCAGCTTTTTTGTAATCCGATTTTACGATTTCACATTTTTCGGGAGGTCTTTTCTTCCGACTGTAGGATTTTCAGTGTTGAATATTATATCGCATAGCCGTGGAAAAAATACACGAAGGTGCGCGCAGGATCCGTTCCGATTCGAGAGCACCAGCGAGAAACTCGACGAGTTGCTGTTACACATCGTTCGCTTCCTTTTTTTACTTACCCCGTTTCCCGTGCGCGCTCTCACTCGCGCGCGCGCGCGAGGATGTATTAATCAGAGATGAAATACGGCGTGAATAATGAATTTATCGACGCCAAACATTCGCCGAATAAATTACGGAGATTAAGGGAAACGATCGCTGCGCGCGGCTTCTCGCAACGCGCGGACGTATATACCTTCTCTTCTCTCGTTCTCGGTGCGCGAGTGAAAGAAGTTTTTCTTTATAAGCCCCTCTTCGAAAGTACGTATGTTAAGCGCCTGTACACCTTCGTAGCAGCATCAGCAGCTGCTGCAGCTGGCCGAGAATAATGTTCAATCAGGAGGATTATTTATCAATTTGATACTCTCCGCTATACGCCGACGCGTGATTAATGCCGCGTTGTAGGGTTCCACGCTGCTTGTGCACGAATTTATACAATAATACCCGCGAATGTGCTTATGTTATAGGCGCGAAATTGAGCCGTGAGCATGTTATTGCATAAAATAAGAAAGTAGAAGCTTACGCAATTCGACGTACGCTGCACACACACACACACACACACACACATGCGCGGCGTACAGTCCAATTTTTCGATGATTGTTTAAAATTAATATAGGGACGACGACGGCGAATAATGATTGATTTTTCGAAATGACATTACGCAAGTAATCGAGCGCAAATAACGTATTATTATATTGTACACTTGCTGATATCTCTCGCGCGCGAGCGACGGGGCTATCATTATTTAAAGAGAAGGATAATCGCGCACGAAAAGCGCCGGCGTGTCCGCGGTTATTAATGGAACTTTTAAAAATGTATTAATTCCAAATTGTTTAATGCAATAACGTTCCAATATCGTATACACCTCTCCAATAATAATCTCTGGACACACACAATGTGTTGACGTTCGTCAAGCCCTTATTATCTCGGACCGCTGCAATATTATACGGGGTTACGCAAGTCGAAAATCGAAACATAACGTTATTGCCCAAAAACCGAGGTGCGTTTTCATTCCCTCGTAGCTCGAGTCGAGTCGCAAAAGAAGTTCAGAGAAACCCGAACACCTTCGATTTCGTTCGCTGCATTCGACGCCTCGTTCGCATCGAGTCGATTTCTTTACTCGGCCGCACAAAATAGCGCGACGAGCCCCCGCAAAATGAAAATCCGATTTCGGAAGTTCGCGCTCCCACCGCGTCCCTCGATCGCCGCATGCAAATATTATCCGTATGCACTGCGCGTTTCGCGGCCGGGAAACGAACGGATGCTCGTGGGCGAACCGGGCGTTTGTCGCGCGGCTCGCCTGGGCCCACTCGCTTTATTATACATATATACATGTATATAATATACACGCCCCTGTACACGCTGCTCGATGCAGTTAATCCAGTAATTAGAGGCTGCGAATATTGGTGAATGACTTTTCGCGCACTTGTGCAACGCGCCGGCGAGGGCATACGCGCTTTTGACTTTTCTTATATTCGATCGAGAGAGTCTGGAGTGTGTTTTTTTTGCTGCTGTATGGCCTCCTTCCGCGCGCAAGCGCTTGCGGAGCAATTACGCTGAGCGATCGATTTTACTCGATGATATTAAATTATGAATTATTCAGTTACACAAAACGGTATAGGCGCGTCGTGTATTTTTCCCGCCAGAGCTGCCGTTGTCCAACGAGAGAGAGAGAGAGAGAGAGAGAGAGAGAGAGAGAGAGAGAGAGAGAGAGAGAGAGAGAGAGGAGTTTGCAGCGCTGAAATGGATGAATATTAACACTTTCTTCTTATCTCGCGATCTCTCTCGCTCGTCGATGTTATTATGTGTGCGCAGCGCGCGCGAAATCGGCGTGGTCGCTTTATTTTTTGTCGGATATTATTATTCTTTACTTTCGCGGCTTTATTTATCGGAGCATTATATAAATTAAATTGATGATTGCGCCGCGCGCGTGCTGATGATTTTACATAAAAAGGGCATATTTTATTGTGAATTTTCGGGACGAAATTTATGTTGCTCAATCGCCATCGCTTCTCAGGCAGAGGGTATGTACATGCATAATTGTAGATCTTGCGCCTCGGAAAAACATCTTATTCAATGTTGCGCTCGCGATAATGACGGTCTTCAATTCTGCGCACGAGACTTTTCGTAACAATAAAGTAGGCTACTTTATTCGCCCGGAGATCGAAGATGAATTCCGGAGATAAATAATCCACGCGCGCGAATTATAGTTTATTACAGCGAGATATTACGCGGCGTTGATAAACATTATATGTTGGTCTGTCGCTCGCGCGCACGGGGAGCATCGGCTTTATCCAATGTAAAATTTAATTAACGCCTATACTTCGTCGCCTGATGGATAAAATCTAGAAACTTTACGTTCGTATACTCCGCCGAACCTAATACTTAGTCCGAGTGTTTTTATCGAAAGTGAAAAAATGTTTCCAGCGTACGTACTAATTAAATTTACTGTTCCCCGACTGCAATAAGTAATCCCCACATGAGCTATATGCGTATACTCGTTCTCACAATATTTGTTTTTTCAATAGCTGTTCGAACCGCTAATTAGCCATTCTCTTCGCGTCTCTCGGAACGTGAAGCGAGGTGCAGGAAAAATCAAGGGGTTTCGATCTAATTGACGAAAATTGCGATATTTGCATTGGAGAGTTAGAGATCTCTCGTGTCTAGAGAGAGAGAGCGAGAGAGGCCGCGCGCAGCGTTTGCGCAACGAGTAAGTATGCACGCACGCGTCCTTAAATTGGATCAGCGCAGCGCGATATGCGCGAAATGACACCTGGCTATTACCGAGACTGTAATTTGGACTGATTTCTACCGACGAGACGAGATTGTCTCTTGTTACGATTCTTCTTTTTTCTTTCCTTCTCTCTCTCTCTCGTCTCGTTCGCTCAATTGGCGAATGTCACTCGAAGGCTATGCAGCAGTATACGTATAACGTTACAGACCCGACCCCCCACGCGAACATTCAAACGATGTGCAGTTTTTTCTCGTATACACAAAAAGGACAATGCACGGAGGAAGAAACTCTATCCTCTTTTTAAACACAGCCGACGAGTGCATAAATAAATTCATAATACGCGAATTCACGCAACGCCCGATTGAAATCCATACTATGTTATATTGGCCAACAACCACGGAGCGAGAGTTGGGACACAGCTCTGGCTCGCGCGAAATCGCGCCGAGTATTCATTAGAAACGTATTATGATACAAGCTATAAGCGACCGGGAAACCTAACTCTATAATGGACGAATCACACTGGATCCTCCGCTTGGCGCACGCGATCCTCCAAATTGCGGGGTCGCGCAAGAGCGAGCGGATCCGTTTCCGATCGTCCTACAGCGATTAACCGTTAGACGCTTCTACCGATGACAGTGTAATTAAAGCCGATTTCCAATCGGCGCCGCGTATAACAACGTCGTTATTGCTTTCCCGGCGCGTCTCTCGGTCTCGCGAGCTACTTTATCGCCTTGTTAAAGCGCGCCTTGAAGAATCGCGGCTTTGCATGCGCACGGCGTTTCTTTTTTCTCCGCTTCTTTCTTATAAGTATATTCTTCGCTCGGATATCGCGCGCTACAGCGTTCGGCTTTAACGACGCTCTAAACATACATTACACGACTATATCCCCCTGAGTGATTTTCCCTCTTGAAAAGCCGACGGATTATTTTCAAATTTTTTCCTAATTTCCTCGCGCGACGACAATGACGACGTCGTTATTTTCGTAAAAATTCTCGCTTTCATGAATTTCAATGAGAGACATCTCGCGCACGCGTGAGAGATGGCTTCGCCGATGCGATGCGCTATGGTGTCTGTCTTGTTCGATTTCGCGCGTTACCGTTGAGGTGTCGGGGGCTATAAATGGCCGATTTTACGAGCCTCGCGTTAACTACCGGTCATCGGAAAGTCGTACTAGTAATAAGACGCTGTTTTACGGTTACAAGCAGCTGTTGTATGTTATAATGCCGCGGATAGTATCGTGGAAATCGGTAATAAACACACGACGATGCAGGAACAAAACGGTGTCTACAGCAGACGAAGCCGACAACGAATCCGATGAAGTGATACACGAGGCATATTACATTGTTACAAGCGATTCATGCGTTGTTGCGAACAGCATCGCTGAATACAACCTGCGTGTGTACACACACACACACACACACGCGTGCGCGCGCGCGCATACACCTACGCAATAATAAAGCGCGTCCGGAAAACCAGGTCGCCGCGATAGATCCTGCGGCACATATGCGCATACTGCAGTCGTTAGCAATTCCCACAGCGAGAGAATCGTTATATCAATCGAGTTTTCCAAGCGGCAGCTGCAGACACTCCGGCGCGCTTGTATCTACATGCATAATACGTGGGTCGCGAGAAGTCGCGCGAAGAAAGTCCGGTACAACTGCGCGTATTAGCCTGTGTGCGACGAGGAGAGATGTCGAGTTCGCACAGGGCTCTAGATTGCTCGCCCACTGCGCGGAGATGTTTATAAATTTCAATTTCCTGCCATCATCATCCTTTTGTCGTCGACGCGCGGACCTACTGTCATTATGCGCATTCCGCATCGGCTCTTTGTCCGAGAAGCTCTTAAGTACAATTCAGCGCAACGTGGAATTTTAATGGAACGTCTCCATTTCGCGAATTCTCCGGCTATGATTGTTTTTTTCGCGTGTTTTACGACTCCAACTTCGCCGACTGAGTAAAACGATCGCTTAATAACTCGCCGATAAGATATGTATAAATATGTGCGTGTAAAACGCTAAAAGCTCGCGTGGATTGTGCGCCGCACGCATACGAGTTTCTCGGGTGAAAAATTCGAGTACGCACGAGAGCGCGTACATTTTTTTGGCTTTTCCTCGAGGCCGTTCGCTCGGCATAATGTGTGCAAGCTTCTTGGCCGAGTGTTAATTTTACGATTTCGGGATATTTTCACCACTGACTGGCATTTAAATGAATCAGACGCGAGATTACGTTGCGCGGGAAAAATGCACAGGTATAATCGATCGATTTTCAGTCGTTCGCCTTAAGTACGCTTTTAGAGAGAGGCTTGTATTAAGGGTTTCGAATAACAGGTTATAGGCCGAGCGTAGAAAAATTACACTTTCGTGGAATGAGACTCGCTGAGCTGATGTTATAGGCGCTTAAACGCTCGAGATTCGAGTCCGATAATCGACGGATGAGATCGGATACACAGCGCATAAGTCATATGAGAATGGAGGTATTATGCACGGCGGTAAATGGCGCTCCATCAATTCAATTGCCGCTGTGTGACATCACGCGTGTGCATTATACGATGTTCAGCTCTCCGTTCCACATTTCTCAGCGTGTCATATGGATTATCAATTGTTCTCCTCTCGGTGGATGCTAATATGACTTTCATTCGATGAGCTTTGAAAGGCCGTAACTCGCACTATGACAAAGAGAGCATAATACGGGATATCGAAAACAAGAAATATCTATATCGTCGCTTTTAAGTTACGTGCTTTCCCATTCAAACATAGAAAAACATAAAGCGACTTTCACTCCATCCGGCGCCGTGATTTGTCGCTCCATACGCGCAGTGCACTTTTCTCTCTCTCTCTCTCCCTCTCGGCGGCGGCTTTCCAAAAGAGCGCGAAATTCAATCTTCTCTCCCACACCGCTCGTAAATCGAAATCAACGCGCCGCGCGTCAATGATTATCGCAATTAAGACTTTGCTCCCCCCAAGGCGTGTACTAACGCAAAAGCGAATGTCGCGCGCGCGTGGGGCGACTTTTTTCCACTCGAATACACGTCTCGCCGGCGTACGTGTAAGCTCCGGTTTTCTCTCTAGCGTATAAGCGGCGCGGCATAAATAAATCGAAGGCTCGCGTAACGCGCTCTCCAACGGCTAATGTCAGTCCTCTTTTTTCTACAGCTATATATGTGTGCGCGTACACGAGCTCGACGCACAAGTGCAAAGTGCTGCTTGAATGGAGCGCGTGGGCCGCCGGGAACGGGCTCCGTATACGAGAAGGATACGCGTGTGCGTCTTTTTGGAAAAAGGAAGTGTGTATGAGTTATACCGTGTGGCTGGGCTTCGACAAAAGTCGCGATCGGGAGACTTTATAGGTGAGGTAAAGCTGCGCGCGATTCTCAAGTGGGATGCGTGCGCGTAAGGCTTATTAATAGAATATTCCATATTGGAGGAGTTCTCTTGAATAGGTTTCGGTGAAAGCCGTTGGATAATCTAGTTTCCTGTGTTGAGTTTTACACGCGATTAGACGGACGTTTAGTTACGGCGAAATGATATTAGAACAATGGGAATGTATAGTGCTGAAAAGTAAAAAACTTTTCCGCTGGCATATACACGCATTACACGCATTACACGCTTGACCGCTCGAGAGCTACTGTACACATTGTTATTCAGCACACACAGCGCAGACAATAGTCATTCGTTACAGCATCAAAGAGAGAGAGAGAGAGAGAGAGAGAGACAAAGTGTATGCGCGCGGCAGTCATTGTCTCGAATCACAGTGATTATCCGGTGCACTTAAGACTGATTGCGGATCCTTGTCAATGCTGTGTCGCCTTAACTGTAACACACAGTGTCCGCCGGTGTCTACGAGAACAGTTTCTCTCAACCTCCGCGTCTACGCTATATTATCTACCGTAATCACACCTCCGAGTACAAGATGGATAAAAAAACCAGCGCTAATTAGCTCGCGGACACGAACAAACACCGAAAGGGACCGAATTCCGGCACAGTTGCACCCGAATTTTTCACACCGAGATAATCAGATAAGCCGGCGAGGGTTTATTCTCTTTGATGCCGGCGATTCTTCCACTCGTCGGGGGGGAGATGCTCGTGTAACGGCACATTCGTGGTCGGAGCGTAATAATATAACGCGATATCTCCCGCGCAGCTCTCTCGAGAATTTATGCGTACCGAGTCGGTAATTATTATCGGCTATTTTTTCCATCCCGATGCACAGCGCGGATTTAGAACTTTATGCCTCGCGTTCGATTAATTTTCGATTTTTAGCCAGAGCTCCCGTATATGCTAATGAATTTATCTGTGCTCGCCGCCGCCGCTGGCTTATCTTGATACGCCATCGCGCGACAATAAATTTCACTGCTCAACGTGGAGAGAACCTTCGGCTAATTAATCTTGTTCGCCTATATTCACGGGGAGAACGTGCATTATGTACGCCGGCCGATGTATGAATAGAAATCGGAAATTTTCGCCTGCTTATATTTTTCCCTAATTGATCCGAGTTGTCAGTTTACTCGAGAGTATATACTTTCCCCATAGTGATGGATATCGCAACGATGTTTATCCGCAAAAGTGCCTGTATATACACCGATCGCGTTTCGCGGATTATGCATGTCTGCCGCGCAGCTGCGCCGAAGACCGATATCTAACGACATTTTATTCATGAAATAATAATCAGCTCTCGGGCGAAGTAATGAATTTCAATAAAACTACACGATATGAAAACATATTTGATATCGCGTAAATCAACACGTGCACTGGGGACAACGTTTCGCATACCTACTACTGCTATAATAAGTATAACTCAAATTTCGCAAGCCTAATCGTCGGCGCTCTTTCTCTCGTAGATTCCGAACGGCCGCTCTCCCGCAGTGATAAAGAATTAAGTTACGACAAATTCCGGCCGATTAGATTCACTAATACACTCGCTTGTATATTGTAGGTCACTGGGTTAAGGCCATTTAGACATCGTGGCGCACGATAGGTGTAAAATAGCGGAAAAGATAGCAGCCGCGCGCGGCTAAATTAGCCGATTGATCGTAGAGCTAATATAATGTATACCGGTCGAGCTTCCAATACAGGCGAGAAACTCGCGCGCTTCCGATATAAACTGCAGCCACCTACGTGAAAATTGTTCTCCCCCGGAGCAGTGCGAGGAGAGATAACGGTATAGATCGCAGTATACCGAGAGTCAAAGTTCAGCAATCGTCAAAACCCTCCTTCTCTCTCCCTCTCTCGGAATCTCGTTCTCACGGATGATATCTTCGCTCGAGACAAGTGCATGCGGGGCTCGGTGCGCGCGCGCAGGCGAAATGACATTTTACACGCATGCGAGAGAGCCGCTCGCTCGCCCACGCTCGCTCCCACGTCGCTCTCTCGCGAGAGATTACATTTCCCCTGTAGCTTTCGTTCTCTCTTTCTCTTATACACTTGCATAGCGGTTTCTCCGTCGCTTTTTTCAATTTCGATCGCGCGCCTTTATCATCTCTGCTCCTAAGGCTGCGCGGTTTATACATATAGCTTTATTTTTCGCAAATTCACACGCGCTCGGTCTCGGCTTCTTATTTGTCCCTCGTATTTCACATCGCGCTCCCTCGCCCGCGGTTTTTTTTCTCCTTCGATTTTATTCCTACGCTCTCCCTCGTTTATTTATACACCGTATACGCTTTTCGTTCGGTTCCTATTACGACGGCCGGCGCGCGTCTCTTATAGCGAGCGCGTATATGCGTCGTTTCTTTAAATTACACACTCCGCGCCGGCAGACTCTTGATTATCTCCTCAGCGGCGGCTCCTCGTCAGCTTTTCTTCAATTTACCATCGGGAGTCTCTCGTCTCTCCTCGTTTTCTCCGCATGGCTAGCGGAGATATTGTTTTTCGCTGCAGCGCGCGCGAATTAGAGAAATGCAATTTGGAGAGAAAGCCGCAAAAAGATCGTTATGCCATCATCATCATCGTCGTCTTAGCAATTTCGACGGAGTTATAACTCATCAGCGTCGCCAAGCGAACTCATTACAAGACGCATACCCCCGAAATGCGCGCGCCCACGCTCCACTTGCTTAATTCTCTATTATACACAGCGCACTCGTTTTCGCTCATTGACACACTCTCTCTCCGATGTGCCTCTCTCTTTTACGCGTACCGGACAGTCGGGCTAGTGTGTAGGTTATACACCTTATACGAGAAGCTGTGGCTTTCATTCATCGCGCAGTTTTCTCCCCCCAACAAGCGCCATTCAAGCGCCGGATACGGCCGGATGCAGCGGCCGACGACGATGACGATGATCCGAACCGAGAGACCGGCCCTTGCGCAAGCGAATTTCCGATATGCAGATACGCGTGTGCGTATGCGTAAAGGCGGCGGAATTCATTTTATGGCCGGTGCAGCGAATTTATTGTTATTCGAGTTTGCCGTACGAATTAAGGTCGGCGATTAAAGGCGCTGCTCGTACGATCGTCGCTGGGACATGTCAGTTGGATATACGCGTGTGTTGTACCTCGCGGTGTTTAAATTCATATGTAGCCGGGAGATCGATCGTATCTCGATCCCGTGATTGATCGGTCAGGATGATTCAATTATTATACGAGAGAGGATGGCCGTCAGAGCTGCCGCGCAATGTGTGTGAAGCGGTGCTTATCGAATCGAAAAAAAGAGCGCGCAAAGCACTACCGAAATTCTTCGTACGGACACGCGACGTCGATTATTCTTTCTTTCCTTGATTTTTTTTGCACCGACAGCCGTGTCGGCCAACAAATTGATAGACACCGCAGGTCTATAACGTGCTCGAGCGAGCCGATATATCGTTGCGGTTTGTGTTCGTTGAATAATAATGTATCGCTACCGCGTTACTTAATTGCGATTTATTATATCGACGCGCTAGAATAATATATCCCTCTTACGAGTCGATTAGAACTCTCTTATGTCTCCGGCGATACTTTTCTCCCGACGAACGAACGCCATTACCGCGGTAAAGGAGAAATAACTTTCCATATCCGCAGCGCACACTCATCCTTAGAAAACCACAGAGATCATTGATCCAAGTGTCCGGATCGACCGACTGGCGTCGAGTGCGAGAGCGCAAGGCCGTGAAAAAAATCGATAGGAAACAATAATACGATAAACAAGCGTCGAAGCGAGCTATACAGCGGCGCCGGACATCGGAGTGATAAAACCCGCGATAAACCTTCATCACACTCGGCCGACGACGGCAGCCGAGAAAGAGAAGAGGATACTGTTGCTCTCGCGAGCGTAAACCCGAGCATTATCTCCCGCGTTTTATGACGACGAGCCGTACAACTCGCATCAATTTACGGCCCCGACGCGCTAAAGGTCACGCGCCCGCGCATTTACGTATACTCTTTAAAATCCCATCTTCAGGGCTCTCTCCAGGCGTTTCGCCGATTTTTATCCTCCTCGCCCACTCCGCTCGCACGATGCTTTTTTAATATCGCGCACGAGGAAAAAAAATTATTGATGGCTTCCGGAAACCGCGGTTATCTAATAGCGCTTACGCGAGCTCTGTTATTGCGTAAAAATGTTAATAACAATGGGGGGAACGCTTCCGTTTCGCAATCGCGTGTAAACTATATAAGTAAATAACACACTCGATACGCAGACACACGTATGTTCTCAAACGTAGCTGTACAGCGAAACTTTCTCAGCCGAACAGATCCAGCCGGGCAAAACCAGGTTGCAGCTCGCAGTCGAAGGCCATGGCGTAAATATATGTCTTCAATGCAAATGCGCTCGGCGCTTTCATTCCGACGCGACGTACGCTCACGTCTATGCATGTGTACGTTTAAAGTATATGTATACGCGAATACACATGCCACTCACCGTTTATGTAGACTTCCGCATTGACCAGAGTTTCCTCGTCGTCGGTGTCCGGTCCGAGCGAGACCGGAGTGTAGACCATCGAGTCCCTTGACCTCATCTCCGGACGACTATTTTATACACAGCGAAGAGGGAGCGACGACGAGACGCTTTAAAAATAAGCCGCCATCCGTGCACACGCTACACAACTTCGGCCAGCTGAAAAATAAGAAAAAGCCGGTGATTCGGAGATTCGTGATCCGCTCGTGTCCTGCGATTCATCTCGTGTGTCGCCTGCATACACGTGTGTGCTAAATAGCCTTGGTAAAATTGCGCGCTTGCGCGGCGACTTTCTTTTTCTCCGTCTTATGTACGAGGGGCGATCTTGGAAACGGCACGTAACGCATGGCGCTTTATGCAATTTTAATTAAAATATTAAATCACGCGCGCCGAGCTGAGCTTTAATATGCGCAGTGAAATAGCGGAAAACTGCTGCTTGTTATGTATCGTAATCTTAGATAGCGAGATCATAATGCTCATCGATCGGCTTCTTTTTTCCGTAAGGCGCAAATCTTCATTGCCGTGAATCACCGGCGTTAATCTGTTACGAGAACGAATTTTAAATCAATTTTTTGCCCGCTGTTCACGAGCTGCAATCAATTTTGTTTTAACAACACGCGCGGCTTTGCGTAACTCGAAAGTAATTAAATCGTTATATTCCTCGGTCTGTTTCATACTCGCAGTTCGCGCATCAACGATCGGGGAAAACCGCAGCGACTAATCAATTTTATTGTGCTCTTATAAAACGCGTGATAATTGCACTCGATTAGTAGTTATTTTTAGCAAAAAAAAAGCTTTTAGCGAGTTATTGCTTATACGACCGCCTATTAAATGCTTGCAATTCGCGTAAAAAGCACACGAAGAACAAAACATTCCCACGTACAAGCGATCGCGTGCATACCGAGCATCGGCGGGGATCGCGAATGACGTACGAGCGACATTGGTAAAAATGCGCCGTATAACCTTCGAACGTCGAGCCTAAAAAGGGATAAGCTCCTCCTTGCGCTTGAAATTCGCAGCTGAGATTACACAGCCACGCACATCCCCGCGGTGTGCGTATACGAGAATCGCCGCATAGTAGACTGTGCGTGACTCAGAGCGCCAAATATAGAGATCGCTTGCGCCGATTTTCGCTTCCACAGCTGCGACACGTCGCGCGACGATCGGTTACTGTCGTATCGACCGAGACACCTTTACCTTGGGAGTACATAGTTGTAGTGTAAATTCTCGTTTCACGCGGCGGCTTTGATCTCTCGTGGCGCTGCCGGCTTTTCAAAGTTCGCGCGCTTGGGAGCTTGCGGGAGCTTTGCCTTTGATTAAACCGAGACCGAGATAGCTGCTCGCCTGCACGATGCGCTGCCGCGCTTGATTTATATTTTCGAGCGACGCGGCTGTCTCTCCGCAGCGGTTCTGGGGTTACTTTTTTTTGGGAAAGTAGAGTTCAGGCTCTATTTCTGGACGCTGCATGCGCGTATGGGAGAGTGTACCGTATATTAGTCGGATTGATGAATCGCGGATGATTTATGCAACGACGCTTTATTTTTGAACGATATCGGCTGGATTTACGACGGGCGGCTATCGGCAATCTCGTCGTTTACGATAATTTCAATCAACATTAAGCTCTTAAATTCGTAGGCGCTTTTATCGGGCGTGTCCCGGCGCATAAATAGCGGCGCGGCGGCATTAAAAATGAATTAAATAGCTTCCTTAATCCAAAAACAGGTCTCTCGCGCATGGCTCTCTCGACCTACCTTCGCCGCGTAACTCTGCATCGACGTAATTAAACGCGTCGCGGCCATTCATTAAATCGAAGTTTTACGATTTCAGGTGAGATGGAGAGAGAGAGCGAGGAGGGCGCGCGCATTAACCTTTATAAACGCAACCTTCTCCTGCGGCAGCTTTCCATTAAAACCGTTAAATTTTAAGGTCAAAATCCATTAATTCATTAATCCAATTAAATTCATTAACCGCACGGCGACAGCTGCTCGACGAACTTATATACTTGTACTTGAGTTCGCGATTCGAAATAACGCATTAGCAGCCAATGCCGCGCGTCTCTGGCGGGACGCCTCATTGTTTTAGCCGGCCGCAGAGTCGAGACGAGGGGAAAAATCGAGCAAAGCGATGCGTAAGTGCGATGTCTCGACTGCGCTGCAGCTCCGCTCGTCTATTTCCGGCTCCTGCTAAGAGTATCCCCCGGCTAGACGCAATGCATATCTCGGATGGTAAAGCCGCGCTAGACACGACACGACGCTATTCCTTGGAAATCCGGGCGCGCGGTCAAGGAAGCGTAAAATCCGATACTTTTCGTCGGCTCGTCGCCGCCGACTCGACGACGGAAAGGGAGATTCTCATTTGCGTCTCGTCGGAAGTAGCTGATGCGCGCCGACGAGGAGCTGCAGTGTGAATTTTTAATAGCTCGGGGAAACGAGGAGGTGGAGAGCCGGACTGATTGGACTCTGAAAGGCTCGTTTGCGTCAACGAGGATCGTTGACACCTAATGCGCTAGAAGTGTGCGTAGGAGGGCGTCTTTATTGTCCGCAGTCGCGGGAGTTGAGGGATCGATTTTTAAGTTTATGCTTCGATAATTGGAGGGACGGTACTCTTTCGGCGAGTGAAAACTCGCGTGTTGATAGCTCCTAAACGGTCGAAGCAGCCTTTTCGAGTGTGTCCCTTGTGTTACAAAACCCGCGGCTATACCGCGTGATTACGAGCTCTTATTACCGAGCGAAACGCTCCTTTTCGCCAAATACGCGAAATTGAATGTCTCGCGTGAGCGAGACGAAACAATTTCGGTAATATTTATACATCGTTTACTCCTATATACGCGCATGCAAATTGAATGCTTAATCACCGGGTTGTCAATCAATTAGAGACCGATATACCGCGCGTTTTCGACTCTCTCGCGAGCACGCATATAGCCCGCAGAGCTACAATGTCCGTGTGCCTCTTTTCGTGCAGCGCGGAGTTGCGAAGAAAAAGAGAGAGAGAGAGATGTAACGCCGCGTAAGAGGGCCGGACTTTTACAAATGATGGATGATACCGAGCTGTCGAACGGACTTTCGTGAAACTGGTGCAATACCCGCAATATCTCGCCAGTCAAATATACACGTACAAATGCGTGTCCATTTACATAATGCGCGCGGCCGCATTTAAAAGTGCCCAATTTCTCAGGTGCGGTATATAAACGAGGCGCAGTAAAGTACGTTTTCTCAATCGCCTCGTTTGCGTCATTGTGCGATCGTTTTATACTCTTTTTTTTATTCGCACTTCGCGCGAAAGCGAGCTGCTTCGAGGAAATTTCTTTTTCGAGAGGAAACCCCATTCCATCGCGGAGTGTGTACCGCGCGTTTATTCGAATCTCCTTCCGTCTATGTCCCTCCGATAATTACGCGACGCTCGTGACTCTTGTCGGGCGCGCTCGACAAGAGTCGCTTGGGACGAAAAAAGAGAGCTGACGAACGCGCGAAGGACAGCAGTGGAGCGAGAGAGAATTCGTTTATTCTTAGGCGCATTCTCCCACTCGGGTATTATCGTACTTTTACCTTCTCTCTCTCTCTCTCTCTCTCTCTCTCTCTCTCTCTCTCTCTCTCTCTCTCTTCTCTCTCTTTTTCCCTTCTTCGGTGCTGCGCTTCTGAAGAGGCTTTTTTGCTCCGAATTTCTTTTTCCGTTTTTTTTCTTTCAATCCTACTGCGCGCGTATGCAGTCCTCCCTTCGTCGTTGCTCCGGGCGACTTTTTTCGATTCGACCCTCGAAAAGAGAGTGACCCGCTTGTGGTTGCGGAGATTCGAATTTGAAAATAGAACGGATTTTTTTCAATGCGAAGCGTGGTTGCAACATTGAGCGGACCAGACAAATTGAACGATTGGAAGCGAGCTGACACCGCGAAATTGGACCAGCTTTTGATTTTCGTTAGAGTATTCATCTTCGGAGTTTGAATTAAGGAAAGGTAAAATTTTACCAGCTGCTGGCAAACGTGACTTTGAATCAAATGACTCTCGTTCACACGCTTTGAATGACATAAAGAACGATCGTCGCAATGGATTAGCCTATCTCAACACGGCGGACGGCTTTAAATAACGAAAAAAATTGTGTAGAGCAATTATCGCCGGCAATGGTAAAAGCAGCGGTTCGGAGCCTGGTGTACAGCAGTGTGGCAGAGCAACGGTTTTCTCTCGGCGTAAAGAAAAATAAACTTCGCGTCTCATAAATTTCAGAGTCGGCGGAATATCACGGATGCCCCGCTGCTTACGAAAACTTGGATTTGAAGTTAATGGGCTTCTGAACAAACAACTGAAATTACTAACGACTTTTTCAATTTTTCTTAATGGCCCTTAGGAAAAGGAAGGATTACGAATCTTCTGGTCTATTAAGCTCCCAACCCTTTGCTCTAGGCACACTCGTGTATACGTATAGTAGGCGAGAGAAATAATGTATTTTTTTACCGCGAGCTTTATGGGCTTTCAGTGGGAATATAAAATGAAGAAGGCTCATTTTTACGGTGTTTTTGTAATAGACCGTCGTTTACTCAGATTTTTTCATAGGCAATGACCTCTTGATTTTTCCGACGTAGGTAAATTTTACTTTTTCATTATTCGACGGATTCTCTCCAAAGATATACTGATTAAAGCAAACACGCGTATAAGATTTCTCAAACCACGCTTTTCGCGTTACACAACAAATTTTTCACGAAGCTGACTCGAAAAGCGCGTGCGTCTTTGAAAATTCCGCAATAACACGCCGCGTTTGTAAATAATGCTAATTTTATACTGGAATATTTTCCAGCGTAATTAAAACCCATCATCAAAAGAGAAAATATAATCAGAATTCGAATAACTCTACGTGAATTCACGAGTCGATAAAAAAAGTTCTATACATAGCAAATAAAACTCGACGCTGCGTCGTACTCGACGGCATCAAACTTCATTAACCCAACGTCCCCCAAAGCGAGGCGCGCGCCCCTCGCGTCTTTCCAAAATTAATCCCTCCTCGCATTCGTTTTATTTTTACCGCGAAATCCACTGCGAGACAAGCATCTCATCGATGAGCGTCGAAAAATCAGACGAGCGAAGCGAGACAATCCGATATCCCGAGAGTCATCCTGCGCAAACAATTAACCGTCAGCACATCACTCTATATATACGTTCGCGGGGGGTCTGCCGAGGTCTCGAGTTCGTCAACTCCACGCTCGAGTTGAACGAACTCCCGAGGACTGCCGGAGAGGGGAAATTCCTCGGGGGTAGCTCCTCGGTAATGCCTCTTTAATAATAAAAAGCGAGAGCAGGCCCCTCTCTTAGCCGTCATTTTCTAAACAGGCTGCGCACGTGTCGAGATGCGCTGTGGCACGCGCTCCGACGCCCTCCGTCACGTATTTCTTCTGCGTGTCTTTTCCGTTTGGGATTACCGAGAGAGAGAGAGAGAGAGAGAGAGAGAGAGAGAGAGAGAGAGAGAGAGGGGCAAAAAAGAGCAGTTGCTACCGTTTCCTTTACGATTTTCAACTCCTTGCGCGGACTTTTTCTCGACTTTCTTTTCCCGCGTTTTTTAGTTAAGCTTTCCTCCTTAGCCCTGTCACAATCTTAAAAATAAGCTTGAAAAGTAAGCTTTCTCGGATTTTTTCTTGGGCTGTATGCTATGCGTTAGATTGTGGATACAATTTTCATTGGAAGTTTTCGCAACATTTAAAACTTTTGCGCAAATGATTACTGCGAGAAGTCATAAAATGCCAATTTATTAAATGCCTGGGCGTTGCACTTGTAACAGCTGTTTATTTAATTTCATTCCCACTCGACATTAATTGTCAAAAAATGGATGGAATGCGAATTCTCGCAAGCCAACGCATAAAAAATCTGCCGATACCCCGTATAATTTCGCATTTTTCCTTCACCCAGATAAATATAGGACTTTCAAGTGCTACAAAATGAAAAAATTGCCCCCCCCCCTGGAACACAGTATATAGAAGCCCACCAGCGCACGAATTTCTCTCGCAGATTTAATGTCGCACCTCCGGCAACTTAACTAAATTTATATATCTCTCTCTCTCTCTCTCTAGCATGACGATATAAAAAAAAAACGTTGGAGCCGAGAGATCTAGCTGCCCGTAAATGCGTGAGCGCGAGCGAGATAGAGACAGGGAGCTAAATGATGTTTGCAAAGGGTGCCGGAGCATCTCGCGCCTGACGAGTGACTGGTGGCTACGGCTGCTCGATAAAAATAGCCCGGAGGAAGGAGCCCGCGCTATACAGCGCGCGGCTGTTGCTAGAGACACTAACGCGCGCGCTGCTCCGCTGCCTGCTGCACCGGCGACGGGCATCGGGGACAGCTTCCGGTGGAGATTTTCGATTTCCCGGTGGCAGCCGTGGGCGATTAAGGGACCCGGACCGGATTCGTCGCGCGGACGGATGCTATCGGAACTTTACGGGGTGACTGAACGCTAATTGCTTCGCCCGCGGTGTCCTTAACCCCTATAGCTGTGCGGAGGAATTATGCGCTGCCAGCTCGATTGACGTAATGCGCTGCGAAGGATTATACGCGGGCACGTTTCGATGGGCTTTTCGTGACTTTTTAACGACGCGGCGAATGGTTTGTTTAGCGATTTGTCGACGCGGTCAATCCTGTGCGGAGAGCGATCGGAGAGTTCGAGTATTTTTAAAGGCTCCTTGTAAAAGCTTGAAACAACGTTTGGATAGTCCCTTTTTATATTCTAGCAAGTTTTTTATACGCTCTACAGCGACATTAAAGCAGAAGAAGTTATGGAAAAAGTAAATCGACGAGTTAACACTCGTGCCCGTGAACCATGAAGCAAACGCCAAACTCCGAAAACACTTTAGGCTAATTAAAACGCGGATATAATAACACGGCCGAGCAGTCGTTCACTCGTTTGTTTTTCAACTGTTTGTTTTCCCAAGCGGACAGGCACGCGGCGACAACGTGCGGTATCAAAGGCGTTTTCCTTGGCCGTTCTCCCACATTTACCAGCGCAGCGCGCGCATTATATTACAGCCGGCTCGAAGTCGCGCCCCTCGGCTAAATCATCGCGACCTCGAGGGCTTCATTACATGCGCGCGCTGACCACTTAAACTTCGCGGGCGAGACACGCGCGCTTTGAATCGGTTTCCGGAAATGACTCGGAACGATTTCTTTTATTTTACTGCGCAGTGCTCATACGAAGAATCCGCTCTTAAAGGATGATCCGCTTTCTGGAGTCTCAGCCGTCTGCGCGGATTCCCCTTTTAAATCCGCTTTGGATTACGGGCGCTCGACGGATCGGGCTTGCGGAATGTCGATTAGCTCGCGGAGACTAAATATTATCACCCGTCTCGAGAGAGTATGGAAAAAGGAAGGAAACGCGTTCTGCGGCACAGAGAGAGAGAGAGAGAGAGAGAGAGAGAGAGAGAGAGAGAGAGAGAGAGAGAGAGAGAGACGAGCGAAAAGCGAACTAACGCAATTACTCACCGAGAGCTTTTAAAGCTTAAAATAACGGTGCGCTCTTTCCGCGGCGACGCCTGATCCTTTCTTCTCCATGTAGCACTGCACACTCGGCGACGTTTCTGTCCTTCCTCACGATGACGAGTAGCTTTCTATACTGCACATCACACGTGTTTAGCCGAACGACTCGTTAGACGTCCCCCGGAATGAAGAGTATTTTCTATTACTATGATAACGAGAATAAATATTCGCGAAAAGACTCAATGTGGGAATAAAGCGAGAGAATGTTGAGAGTAAATGGAAACGAAATCGGTAAAAAAGTACACGAATGTTGTAGGAACGAAAATGCTTGGTCGTGCTTGCGCGCGGGAGATTCGAACGCGGAGCTGAGAGAGACGACTGCGTACCTAGGAGCGATTCTTCCCTGTGTGCAGACGAGTTTTCGGGAAGACACCGCGAGCTCCGTCTCTCGCGCGGGTTGACGACCGAATGGAAGACTCGTCGTCGTAGTCTTGGGCGTCGCGACGCCGCAAAGCCGCTGCTGCTGCATCCGCTCGCCGGCGCTGCAGCCTCGTTTTCTCCCCTCGGAAATCCTCGTTTTTAGGCATTTGTCTCTTTTTTTTGGATCTCCTCGTTGCCCTCGGTTTTCCCCATTTCTTCCGCACTGCTCTCGAGCTGCTACTCTATGCGCTATATGGATGTACCTGAAAGACACTGGCGCTTGCGGCCAGTGTTTGTATGGAGTTAAAGATAATTTATGTATCGCTTATACGGATGCAGTGACTGACGCGCTTTTTTCTTCGCTTTTTTTTGCTCCGCGCACGCGGAGGAGACATTTTTTCGGCGATTTTCACGAGTTGATGAATTAATAATAATTTACATTTGGCATAGAAAAGTGGAGGTCGTATTTTGTTCTTAATCAGTGTCGCTTATTAAGATTCGTTAACGACTGGAACTTTACGGATATGAATTTCGCGACGCTAATTGGTGATTTTATAATTTTATGCGTTTATGTTCGATAAAGCTTCGCACAAATATAATTTTACAAATATTGAGCAATCGTTAATATCCATTGAATACAGTCAATAATAAACACATATTAAACGTGGGTTTATTTTGTATTTTTGATTCGTCTTTTTTTTATATAAATTAAAATACAATCTTGATAGACTCTCCAAGAATGCATAGACACATCATTCGATTTAAAAGTTTCCTAAATCGCCGACTAGTTCTCTTTCGAATAAGTAAATAACAATAACATATAGTATACCCTAATTATAGTAACAATATTACAAAAATACGACCTAAAATATTATCAATATCCTAAGTAAAACGAAAATCGGATGATATAGTGTACATGGTTGAAAAGAAGTATCACGTGCTCCGATTTTGTTAGTATATATATATATATATATATATATATATATATATATATATATGTCTGTATTTAAGCTCCTCCTTTACATGGACAATCCAAATGGGAATGTGACAAGTTCATGCCTGCATAACGATCACGACGGGGAAGAGATGACTTTTTCTTCTCCTTGCGACTCATTTCTCCCTCCAAAACTTGCAGTCTCTTCCCCTACAGCGAGCATATCCGGCGCGAGAGATCTTCCGGCTTCAAAGCGAGCTTTAGCTTTTTTCTCGCGCGCTGTATGCGCGTAGCTCGCGTGCCGCACCCGGACACTTTTTTCATCGCTCTCTATGCACTTCGATACGATTTTTTAGAAGCGAATTCTCGAATGCACTCGCCGTGCGCGTTATACACAAATTACTTCCACATGGACGCAATTCTTTCACGGATTATACAGAGTTCGTACACCAAAGTGTGCTGCGCTATTGTAAATGTGCGTTGAAAAGTGATATTATTTCATTTTAATGAGTTCAGAAGCTTTACTTTTTTATTTATTTTTTTTTTTTTTTTAAGAAGAAGCTGGCGTTAGTAGAAAAAAAGAAAAAGTAGCAATCGAAACCATAATTCTATAGAAATAGGAATCAATGTGGTTAGTATAAAAGTAAAGATTAATCAAAAAATTTAAAACATATTTTGTCAACGAACCATTGTCATCGTCATCCTCGTTGTGAAATCGATTTCAATTGGTACAAAAAAAAATCGATCTCACAACGAGCTTAACGTTCCTTCTAATCCAAACAATCCTATGCACTCATTTTTCAGTGTTTCCGGCTCAGAGCCATCATGAGGAAAAACTAGCGCATTTACATTCTACTCGCGCGCTCCTTGTAAGCGAAAAATCCCAGAAGCTTTAAGAAAAGATGCGTCTCCAATTTTATCTGAAATATATCTGAATGCAATTGACGGAACAAGAAGAAAGTGAATCGATTTTTAATCACATCGAAGTTCTGTGACGTTTCGGAGATCATGACTATTGTATAGGTATAGCGATCGCTTTCCCGTCAAAGAAAGCAATTCTATAGTAGCATTCTATAATTAAACTTGAAGTTCGGCGTGGTATCGAATATGTATAGGTTGTAGAAATTAATATTTTAAGTTTAACCGCAATGCATATCTACGAAGTTCTGCTTGTTTTTGAAAACTGGACCCCAGGCGCCATACTTGCCACCCGAGGACTTGTTTACGTTCTGTTCGTGTGTTACACTCGAGGCGATGCTCGCCTTCTCTTTCCTGTTGAACATTTATCATCGTTAGAATTATGTTAAAAAAGTTTGCGTTATATGTTAAGAAAAAAGGTTTACTTTGTGTTCTGGAAGCTTGATCCCTTGGTGAGGGAAGTACCAAATCTTTCTTGGACCATTGTGCTGTGGTTGTGTAGATATAGCAGGTTTTACTGTCTACTGAACTTGCGAGTATTGGATAGCCGGGAACGTTGCTCGCGACGATGACAATGGTTCGAAAGCAGCCTAATTTGTTGTTGAGCTAGTAATTTTGTATTCTCAACGATGGTAAAATCACTGTGTAGGCTGCCGGCACAGATGATGATCTGATTTTTCAGAAACTGTTAGAAAAATAAACAAATCAATGTAATGTTTAATTTGAAAGAAATTTTGGATTAATTAAATCCACAAATATTTAAAAAAAAAAAGTAAAAATTATGTCAGAAGGCAAGTTTCTATTATTCAACTTACTCTATGGCACGTGATGCAAATGGACAAGCACTAAGAGCTCCAGGCGGTTTCCAGAGTTGCCGCGACGACTACCTTTGCGAGTTCGGAGATTCTTCGCTAGTCTGCAATTAGAGAGAGAGAGAGAGAGATCATGTTTTTTTCATCAATCGATTTCACAATCACTAGGCAAAGAAGCCAAGACTGGTTTCTATTTCACAGTAAACAGGACGACTCGGCAGCTCGGATCTAATCCATTCATTATAAGTAGGAACAAACAATCTAATGGACCCTTCCGCTATGACGTAAATGTCATGAGAATACCCGGCAATCAACTTCTACCAGTATTTATGTCCAACACGTTCGGAACAGAATTTTTAAAAAATACAATCGCTTATCTATGCTGACGTAAATGAATGATAATTTCACTTAAATTTTTTTAATTTCATAATTGTCAAGTATGGTTTATAACAAATTTGTACTTTTTCAGAGAAAATCAGCAAATAATTTTAAAACATATGCTTAGAAAACTTCAATCGAATTAATAACGGAAGAGCTGCTCAATAAAAATCTAGAAAGCTGAAAAATGAAAGAAAGACACTTACCTAATACTTGCAAGGAATGTAGGAGAGTTTCCTTGACAGTCTAAAACCTTGCTCCTCATGGACACATAAGAAGTATGAACCGAGTTTGTAGCACAAATAAAGAAAGCTTGGATATATCATTCAATGAACGACCGATTTGAACAAATTTAACCAAACGACACAATTAAAATTTGAGCCGAATAAGATAATTTGTGTGCGCGTAGTTCGATGAAGGAATTTTGAACTTGTATTGGACTCGCAGGAGACTGCGAAGTCTTCCGGTGATGCCGGCGCTTTTACGCAGAGCAACTCTTGACCCCCCACTTTGGCTGTTCTCTGGACCAAGACAGGTGGGGGGATATTTTCTCATAATCCAGCCGCATTGAGTCGAAACTGAAACAGCGTCGGCAATTCGTTAAAACAAAATATCTCAAGCTATGTGTATTTTTTTTTCATCGATTTCAGATTCACGCGTCACTATTTGTGGATCCGTTCAGGTAACTGATATAGGTAGTTCTCTCTAGAAATATGCATCATTTTCAGTTTTTGCTGTATCAGCTGAAGTGGGGGTAAGCAAAGGTGGTTTCTTTTTTCATTCTGAAGATTTATAAGGATATTCGAATCGATGAATTCAAGAAATCTAAAAAAAAACTATGTAATACGCTTCACAACGATTTACAAGAATTTAGAACATTGATAAATAGAGTACATTGCTATTGTTACAGTTAAAAAATTGTTAAAAGGAACAAGTGCCTTTGCAGCGAGATTGAACGTATTGAAAATTTGTAAACGTATTTAAATCTATTTTTCATAAGTTTCCACCACGTTCGATTGCTAACGATTTCTCACAGGAAGGGTTTTGAATTTTAACGATTCTTCGTCAACATTTAAACTCGTTTGTTCTTCTTCGATTACGATCTCCGATCTACGATTCAGAAGCCGAATAATTGCAAAGGAACATCATCAATTTCATGAATTTAAGTAAAACAAATAATATCCCGTGGTTAATTTGATATGGTTCGAAAACGTCTATCTGCATATTTCGATCTCCAAAAAAAACGAGAGAAGATCTAAAGTTGTGAATCAGCATTCTATTTCGCGTTTTTTCGTAGGATTCGGCACGAATTCTTCTACTTGGATAACGTTGACGTACCGATTGCTTTATCGATCAATTTTCTGTCCTATAAAATAGCACATCAGACATTTTCACATTAAAACGCTTCAAGGAAAAAGGCACAACGTGAATAGATCTCGTGACATCAACTGTTGTATATTTACTGTATAAATCCATTAGAGTCGTATTAACTTTTTTTTGTTTCCAAGCCAGGCACAAGTATGCATTCTCCATGTTAATGCACATGAACAAAATGGCGAACGCTGCCCTGAACTGAGAACGGTAGTGAAATTAAGATTTCATAAATGTGTGCCATTTTCTCTTCTAAACCAACAAAGAAGTTTTGATTGATAAAACACGTTAATTTATTCGTCATAGAAATTATGTCCGACGCTTTATAATGTGCAGTTAAGGTAAACTAGAATCTGATGCAACTTTGGAGTGAGTGTCGTCAGTGCGCCATGCAGACATCATGGAACATTCTCCTCGGGATCCGTGGTGCTCATATGCAAAATTCACGTTTTTTAACAAAATTCAACTAAAGTTGAACGACTCTGCCTCCGCTAAAAATACTTATGCTATATAGTTAGATCAAGGTTTACCTGATTTGACGCAAACATTGTGACTTATAATTTTTTGCGCAAGGAATCTAAATTTCCTTAAAGGACCTTTTGCTCGTTTATCGTTCGAATTAAAAATCGCATCGCTCGACGATTACCAGTTTTAACGGGTTTCTTGTACTAACTCTTCCAGGAGGATAATGTGTAGCTATGCACGCGTGAATTACCGAGTCGCATGCGATCGCTCGACTTGTGGGCTTGGAAAAATGTGCAATAATCCTGTTTTTATGAATTATACAAAGTAACATTCATGCCACACGCGAGCCTTGCGAAATTTAAATACCAAATCACTAGAAAAGTTTCAGGATAATGTAAGCGCCTGCGAAAACTTCCGTGTATTCTGCAACGACAACGCGATGCTAGATGCGTGCGCAACTTCCACTGTTCGCCGTGGAATACGTGACTATTTTCACGCATCGTGAGGCTCATATTGAATTTGTCACGCAGTGTCCTTAAAATCTCCACGATTACGCCGCACGTAAACAAGATGGAGATTTAACACTTTCGGAACTTTCCTATCTGCTACGATTCATAGACACACATCGTGAGTTTTTGTTTTGTTGTTTCACAAACATGAGAGCTAGAAATGAGGACGACTGAATAATGCAGATGCGAATGTGTTCGAGGGTGTAAAAAGTATATATATGCTGGATTTAATCATTTTTCAGTTCACGTTGAGTGTATATGCATGCATGAGAGTTACACTAATAAAAAACCTTATTTTTCTAGAATTTTGCAAACCTGTTTTTGTGCGCTCTTTAAAATCGAACGCCCAATGCGCAAATGATTATTATTACGAATAGCTAATGCGCTGTTTGTCTCATAATTGACGGAGCGGATACGTGACAAGCGCTTAATTAAGTTGTACTTTGTTCATTCGAGGTGGAGAAGGTGTGCAATTGCAGAAACGTTGATCATTTTTTAAAATACAAAGAATGATTAAGTAGTCGGTGGACTCTAATTTTAAATATGTGAATTATTGATCGTTAATAAAAGATATTTAATTTTAACAGGGATCTTATAATTTATAAATTAATCCAAGATATTCTTTATGTATATTTAAGGACAGGATTCTTACTTTGATATTCAAAGCAACACTCACGTATTTATAAAGAAAAATCTAAATCATTTTACGATCAGGTTACAAAACTGAATTAATAAACGCGAAATATGCGCTACATACCCAGATCGTTTTCTTCGCCTTTCTCAGATATGCAGAACTATATATATATAGTGTAATGGATGCTTATAAGAATTTAGATCAAAAGATTGGTATTAAATAAATCACGTCTTGCTTTGCAAATAACTTGTTAGAGTTAAAGAACTTATACTATAGTCTGATATTTGATGGTCCTTATATAGAGTGCCAAAAGAATTCTCTGCCATTTTTTCAGATATGTGCGAATTGAATAAAAATATACCATGAAAATGAAGAACAATTAGATAAGAGAATGCGTTCACTTACAAATATTAAACCTTATAATTTAACGCAAATGTATAAAGCATCCAGGCAAAAATAAATCGAAATTCTTTTAAAAGTGTATACAATCCGATCTCCGAAAGATGAGAGTTGCTGTCGAGTCAAATCCAGTTTTTCGAATCTCGATCCATTCCGTTCGTTGTTTGCCTCTCAGTCTTAATTTGAAAAAAAGTCTATAATGTCTATAAGTCTATAGCATATGGAAATAAAGTAAGCAACTCGTAAATTTTATCAAAACAGTGTCGTCGTCTTTATTATTATCACATTATCAAAAATTAAATATACACATCTTCCTCTAGCTCCTAGATAAATATAAATAAACTACGCCTCAACAACATTGCAAGCGGTCCCTGGATTCAGATTGATCAGGTTGTTGGAGTGCTCTGCCAGTTCGGCGATGCTGACTCGGCCTCGTTGCCTCACGAATTTCGCCACAGCCTCGAGTTCCTTGTGCGATATGTAGATGAACTTGCCCCGGTCGTCGATGACCCCGCTCAGGATACCGTCAGCCTGCATCTGCTGTACTCTCTCGATCGCGTTGGCGGTTTTCAGGCCGAAGTGCTGCGCTAGATCTTCGAGTATTACGACCTTGTTGGCCTTGATGTGATCGACGAACTCCTGCAGAAGATTCTTCTGCTGCTCCTCGTCCTTCTCCTCGTAGCCCTCTTCCTCGACGCTGAAGGCCGCCTTCAGCTTCAGGTACTCCTCGTGCTCGCGACGTTCTTTCTCCTCTTGCGCGGCCTTCTCAGCCTCTTCGCGTCGTTTTTCCTCCTCACGTTCGCGAACGCTTTGTCTGTCGCGCTCCTCCTGCTGCTGCTGCTCCCGCTTCTTGCGCTCTTCGCGATCTCGTTCCTCTGAAAACGTAATCATATTTTCGATTCATTGTATTCGCCTACTCCCATTGCTTTTTGCTACTAATTTTGCTAACTTTTATGGCTCACAGTTACTTCTAACCTATCGCATTGTACACAGAAAACTATATCTATTGTTACAATGGATTTACAAAATGATGAATTAAGATAAAAATCTTACCCATTTCTCGCTGTGCTTTACGCTCGGCCTTGGCTTCCATTTTTGCGCGCTTCTTGGCGCCTACTTTGCCCGCATCCAAGGCCTCGGCATTATGGGCCTCTTCGGCTCCATCTTCCTCGTCCTCTTGAGGCTGTTCTTCAGCGGCAGCGGCCCGAGGAGCACCGCGACGTTGGCGAACTCCTCGGACTCCAGCGGCTCTTCGAACCGCTGGTCCACGAGGAGCTCCTACACCTTCGCCATCCTGCCTGACTTTTAATTATTTTATTGAAAGAGAGCTTATTCACTAAACTTTTTTCAGAATAGATATGGATTTGGAAAAACGTCAATCGGAAAGGTAGGTACCTGCTCAGAGTATAGGTTAATTAAATAGCTATCATACAAGATAACGTCAGAATAATTTTACTATTCAATAATTTATTATTATTAAACTAAATTAATAAAATAAAACTAGTACTATTTAGGATGAATTACAAGGCACATAAGAATATTGTAGTGTTTTGTTTTTGAAATTCAAATATATCAACATGGTGATATTTTCATTATGTCAGAGTAACTTGTTCTAAATTTAACATTTGGCGATTCTTGAAACTATTCTCCATTCTATATACAAATTATCTAAGTATAAATCTAATATTATTGCTATGAAATGACAATTGTCAATATAAACAAAGTTTTGAATTATAAAACGAAGTAATTCCTAAATTCAAAGTAATATAAATAGTCCAGTAAATGTTGCTGTTAATCAAATTCTTGATTGTTCGTAAAAATTAACAAATTTTACTGAATTACGGAATATTCCAACATCTGTTAAGAATGATTTTTGAGGTTATGATTTAACAAATAACAGATTTTATCAACCCAATTAAAAAATATAGAATTAAAATTATACAGAAAGTGATAACGAAAACTTACTAGAGCTTTTCTTTGAGAACCATGTCACAGCAACAATCAAAACTATAAGTAGCGCAGCAATCGACACCAACAAAACAATATCCATCTTGCTAGCTGCAAGCGGACAGTTGGACACGAGTGTAAAACAGTTTTCTGCTACAATCTTTCACGTGAAGTAGATCCTACTGCCATCTATCGAAGAATTCTCATATCGATTGTCAAATACCACGCAGCACAATCGCCATATACTGTACACAGTTGTGTATAGTGTGTAATCTCATCGATTCTCGCGCCATCTGCGACGGCAATTGTCGTCCGTCTAAACAGGTGACGTGTGCCTTTGCATGTGTTTTCCGCAACGGCTTGTGTAATTAATGCTTAATTTATAATTAATTGTAAATTGTTTATTCATTCTCTGAAACGTAGTACTTAGATTTAACAAAACTACAATGATGTTGAGAACACTGCAGTATTTGATCACACTTAGTGTTATATTTGAGTGCACATCAGGACTCTACTTTCACATTGGTGAAACAGAGCGAAAATGTTTTATAGAGGAGATTCCAGATGAAACTACAGTAATAGGTATGATGGATATTTTGATGCACTATTATTCAATGTAATTTGGTATCACCATGTTTACTATTATTCTTTCTCCATTCGATAGTAAATTACAAGGTTGAGTTGTACGATCCCAGAAGTCAGGGATTCATGCCGAGTAGTCCTGGAATAGGCATGCATGTAGAAGTAAGGGATCCTGATGACAAGGTTGTTCTGTCTCGAGTCTACAGTTCTGAGGGAAGGATATCTTTCACCTCTCATACTCCCGGAGAACATATAATCTGTTTATACTCAAACAGTACTGCATGGTTCAGCGGTGGACAGTTGGTATGTACGCAATTTGAAATATGTTACAAGTTTTGTTTATAAAAATAGCCATAAAATAATATGTACAAAGCTAAATATTATTTATGTTCATGTACGCATGATTTTTCTATCACATTCAATGATGTATGAATCCAGAGATGCGAAATACCAATTTAACCTAAAAAAATGTCATGAATTAAGAGAAAATGAATTTCTAAAGCTAAATTGCACAGTAATTTATCAAAATCATTTTTATTTTTATATGATCAGTTGAAACTTTATTCTAAATTGCAAGCTGCAATTAGATAGCCAGCTAGTTATAAATAAATGTAATCAATACACCAGCTACATATAACATTTAATTTATTAGTTAATTATAGCTACAGGTATTTGTCATGTACGTGTAGAGTACAATTATAAATTTATACAAATGATATTCATATTTTGATTGTATATTATTGATTGGATTATAGTATTTCCCAATCTTAATTTGTTTTAATCCATTTTCAGAGGGTACACTTGGACATTCAAGTTGGTGAACATGCCATTGATTATGCTAATGTTGCACAAAAAGAAAAACTCTCAGATCTCCAATTGAGAATCAAGCAGCTATTGGATCAAGTAGTTCAGATTACGAAAGAACAAAGTTATCAAAGAGTAAGTTTAAAATGTCATAATTCTTTAAAACTAATGAATATGTTAATAATAATATACTAATCAATATCATGTTTTCTTTGTGTAGTACCGAGAAGAGAGATTCAGACAGACATCAGAGAGCACGAACCGAAGAGTACTGTGGTGGTCTGTTACCCAAACTGTTATTCTGGTAGCCATGGGTGCTTGGCAAATGCGTCATCTCAAGAGCTTCTTCGAAGCTAAAAAATTAGTTTGATTTTCTTCTAAAAGTTCGCGTGATAAAAAAGGGACTTTTTCTAACGAAATCGAGTTTGTGTTTGATCTACAGTGCATGATGATGCGTTTGTAATAAAAGTTGATACTTGGAAGTTTGTATGCAGAGGAAAAAAAAACAATAATTTATCGACTGAGAACCGTCAATAATTTTTGTTAAACTTTATGCAAAACATTATGTAATTAAAAGAAATGTACTCGTTACAACTTACAACTAAAAATTGCAAAACTTAACAGTCATTGTCCATTATCCGCATCAGTGTTTAGAGAATGTATGTATCTCCTAAAAATCATATTCACTTTTTTATTTTAAGAATCTGCGCGTCATCGCAATAATTCCATCATGTAGTTATTCTTATGAACGCATGTTGATGTTTAGCATTGCAACAAAAAAGTTCCAGGTCATCCAATGATTCTGGGCAAAGCTCACGACGTCATCTTCATAGAGCCAATAGCGAACCGTGAAAGATGAGGGCGCGCTCGCTGAAGATCACATGATTCGTCTCTCGAGCAGTGTCAACTGATGTAAATTACACAGCGTACATTACAGTTTTGAAGTTTACAAATTCGAAATTTGTTTATTATGTTTCATAAAAATGTACTATTACAGGTAGTTCATGCATACATTCGAGTTATGTATGTAAACATACATTAATTTTCAAGCTATTCTAATAAATAGTCTTACTGCAGTACTTCATGAAATGAGATTATAGCCTTTAATTGAATTAGTTATAATTGTTATAACAAAAAATGCGTCTCTATGATGATTATTGAAGTCGGAATTTATAAATTGTAAAGAAAAGTTTAAACTTGAGTGTACAAATTTAAAACTTGTTATTTTTCCCTTATACTGTCAAAATGCAAGATTCACTAAAATAAGTTTAATTGTCACTGGTGACTATTTGCTTAAGGTAACCATCACGCTCAGCGTTACCGATCATTATAGCGATTTATGCCGATCAAATCGTCCGTTATCTATATTGTCTAAAATCTGCAAGGCCCACCTAGTATTAAAAAAACTTGTTAACGTCAATACCAGCATTCAATTCCTTTGCAGACTAAACAAAATTACTATCAGCAAAATGTGCGGCAAGTTAAACTGCCTACCAGTAAAATACTCGGAGCAGAATACGCCGGTTGGGATGCGGCGCGCGTTTATAGCGCGCTATGATACTGATTCCCCCCCCCCCCCCCGAACTTGTGGTGGACTCCGATGCGCATACACTGCCGCGAGTGTGTGTCGACTGTCGGTCTGTCGAGCTCCCGATCTCGCTTTGAACATGGCTACGATGGAGTGCAAGCCGAATGAAAATTCCAGCTCGGAGATGCTGTCCAAGTCCCCGGCGTTCGGCAGCGAGATCATGGACAACATCAAGGAGCAAGACAACGTCGGCATACCCCTGCAGACTTCCTGGACATTCTGGCTCGACAAGTGAGTGATCATTTTTCGCTGAATTGCCTCTTTATTTTTAACCCGTCGGCCTCAGACTCCGTTTTCGCGAGCTGTCAGCGGTCGAGGAAAGATGGCGCTATGGGTTTCTTTTAACGCTGAAGCTGCAATTTCCCTTGCTCCAAAACGTATTTTAGACGATTATTTTCGGTCTGCTTTTCTTTGACCTTCAAAAGTGGACTTTCATTCAATCAATCGATAAGAATAATATGCATTTTTTGAATGTCCAGTACTTGACACTGCACCGTACATAAACGAATGCCTATATCACTGTGTTTACACAGTTGGTCAGTTTTGTTTATCGAAGCGAAATGAACTTTGCGTATGATTTATGCTCGTTACTGAATAAAATGATCTCGTTTTTTGAATTATTTCTGAATTTCAATGAATTTATAAAGCTTACCATCATTAATTTGAGTAATAAATAAATATATTTTTATTGAACGAAGAATTTTGCGCGACATTCAATATAATTATTCCGTGTACGCATGTAACAAATTTATTTCAAACATAAGTTTAATTTGAATTTATTTTTCCTTCTTTTGAAATTTAGTATTTTTTTCTAATTTATTGCCTAATTATGTATGCACAGAGCAATTTCTGGAACAACTACTGAAGAATACAAGGCCAACTTGAAGAAAATTTACACAGTCAGCACTGCACAGAGCTTTTGGGCTGTTTTTAACAACATTCCTAATGCTGGTGATATGCAGGTATGTTTATTAAAAATATTTATACGAATTGTCTGGTGATTCTGCCACTCTATAATTATATATACCGAAATTATTTACAATATAAGAAAATAACTTGGATGTACATTAATTCATTTATTGAATAAACTAAAATCAAAGGTAAATATTTACGTATAATATCTTATCTGACTTTCAAGAAATCGCTCATACTCAATAATACGAACCGTAAAAAACAAGGTCAACTAATCATTGCAACGTAGAAAGAAAAACACAAATTTGCATTCATATTATTTTAAATTATTTCAGTATAGATCATTGCGATCGTATTTCAAGATAATTGATAATGCTTAAACCGAATAATTGAATAATTATTGAGTTTTGCATTAGCAGTTTTCTCCGACGTTTAATTTTTGATCTATAAATATGAAATATCAGAACAAATAACAGAGAGTGCAGTCAAATAAATTGCACCCATATGAATATACGAAAGAGACCGTATATTGCAATAAATGAAGTGTGCCAAGTCGCATTTAATAACTCAATGAAGGTTGTTGTAACGCTAATGTAATTTGATACTGTTGTTATTTGGAATCCATGTATTGAAAAAAATATGATTACACAATTAAATAGCATAGATTTAAAACCAAGTAGAGCTTATCCGAATCGAGCTTTCGCTCGGTCGGAAAGATCCGAAAGCTCCGCATTCGAGCACAAAGATGCATACTTAAACAACAATACATTGTTTCAGGTCCGCTACAGTTACCACCTAATGCGAGACGAGCGATACCCTCTTTGGGAAGAGCCGGCTAATCAGAACGGCGGTACCTGGCGATTCAAGTGCCATAAGATCGACACGGTGAGTCAACTTTCCTCCTTATAAAACAATCGGACAGTCATCGCTTGCATCTATTTTTGCATACGCATAACAAAAAATATTCTGCTACGCTACGCAGGCAAACGTTTGGAAGGAAGTTGTTCTGGCCGCTATAGGCGAGCAGTTTAGCGAAAGCTTGGACGAAAACGACGAGATCTGCGGCATCACTGTATCCATTCGGGACCGAGATGATCTCATTCAGGTAATGTCTCTTGTGCTTTGTTCTCTGCGTGATAATAATAACTCGCCATTATACCGAAGCTTTTTTAAATTTAGAATCTTTAACGACCACTCTTAACATAATTACGTAGAATTTTATAGATCAGGATACAATGTGATACAAATTTTATTTTTTAGATTTGGAATATTGATGCGTCATTAGCACCAAAGGCTTCTGTCATAGCAAAGGTGCATAGCCTCGTTCCAGAGGTCACGTTCCTTGCAGAGTTTTACAAACGTGAGTTCATCGGAGATTCAAGGTACCCCTAAAAATTCAATTACTAAATTGAAAACATGTTTTCAGCTCACCGTTCTCATCACGCTTACAATCGTCATTGAGGGCTGTACGAATCTCGTATTCAAACTGCTGCTGTAAATGGATGAAGTACAAATAAGAGGTCGCTGTACAGAGCCAATAAGTATACCAAAAGCGAAGAGTAATTTTTTTGACGAAACGCATAGCCCACTTTACCCCACTTGTATGTTATAATTTTTGTTACGTAAGTAATGTATACATACTATTGAATGTGATTCAGCTGTAAAAAGTGTCAAAGTATATTTTTTATATTTATATGTCGCAAAAATATTTCTTTGCATCCCGGCTCCGCGCAATAAGTCGGAGATGTCCCCGTAAATGCGTAGGTTGAGAGCAGTAAAAATCAAATGGAAAAACCTCGGGAAAAGCCCGAAACGAGCTACCTTCCGCAAAAGGAGAAGAACACGTGCGCCTATGTGTCCATCTCGGAGAAGAACTCGTTAATCGCAAGCGCTTATATACTTCTGAGAGAGAGAGAGAGAGAGAGAGAAGAGGACTCTCGCGCCGCGACTGGCGCCAAGAATATGCTCAGCGAGAAGAAAAGATCGCCTATTAATTAACCGGTCGCGCCAGCATAAGTACCCGCGGACGTAAATCCGAATTTCGATCTTGGAACAAGATGTACGTGATTGATAAGGCACATAACGCGCGTAAATGTGACGCGATGAGGCTGGAACGCAATATTTGACGGGAAAACATTTTTACGAGCGTCCGATTCTCCGAAAGTGGTAAACAAATTATGATGAGAGAAAGAGTCGGTGTGTAGGTGCCGTTGCGACGCGCGCATGCCGTGCGAAAAATTATGATTTCTTGCCAAGGGATTTGCATACATTATAAGACGTCAAGACTGACGGTCTACAGCTGTCATTTGTCCAAATTATCGTCATTTCTTCGCAATAACGTGAGATATCGCCGGAGTGCGCGATACGCGGCACACGGGCTGTTGATGTATAGACTCGTAAAGATTATTATTCAATTGGACTTGATTATAGCGCCGTCTATGTAAAACATAATGGCAAAATTTGAATCGATCATTATCAGAATCTATTATTGTAAGGAGAAGACTTCTCCTAGGTGTGCATGTAATAAATAGTTTTCTTTTTTAAAAAAACAATTTTTTTTCGTCCTCATTTGTCTAGTTCAAAAAATTTGATTAGCAGGTTGACGCGCCAAACTCGCTAATTTAATACCTGAGAGGGTAGTATAGCAGTAGGGAGCGAAAAGTTCTACACTTGGTAAATCTTTCCAGGCGTACAGCACTCAGCGTAATTATACTGGGGAATAATTAAGACCACCGACGACGAAGAAATGGCCAAAAGTTTAATCGTGATTATGAAAAAGCCTATATAGAGGTCAGTAACATGGCACATTCACAATTCTATAACGCGGAAGAGAAAAAATCGAACCGCGCAATAAAAACGCCCGTAAAACTAGCATCTGTGTATAGGAATATTCCCAAAATGAAAAAAGTTAACAACGCTCGTACGCTCTAGCTGACATTGCGGATACGTCCAGAAAAGAAATGTTGCATGGAAAACCTTAACCCAAATCCGCTGGAATCAATACGGGATTCCTTGATCCCCGTGTGCGTGAGTGTTTGTGTGTGTGTGTGTGTGTCGCTATACCTATGCGCATACATCGATACATTTTTACTTTCAGCGATTTACGCACGGGTAGCAAGCTCATAAAACGACTTTTACTGCCTGTCGAAAATACCAAAAAGTCGTAACAGCCCGACGGGCAACTGTGTAATAGACCGCTATGTACGCTATATAGAGAGGCATGATCCTCGCCGTGAAAAACGTCATACGCGCGAACTCTCGCGTGTCAGCCGTCACTAAGCTTTAATTATTTCGAAGCGGAATATAATCGCGCCGCCGTTCAAGAATTCAAATCTTGGGGTTTTCAGAGACGAGCGGCGCCGCCACCGCCGCCGCCGCGATTTTCGTCGTCAACATCGCGAGAGATTAATCTTCGGCCAAAGAAAGATATACAGAGAGAGAGAGAGAGAGAGGGGGGGGGGGTCCGCGAAGCCGGATGGCGCCGGAGCGTCGTCTTTACGGCACTTGAGGCCCCGAAAAATTGACGTCATGTCTGACGTGTGTGTGTGTGTGTGTGTGTGTCCTGCGCAGCCAGCCGAAATCCACGACGATACGTAGATGTGTATATCGCGGCGGGCGCCCGCCACCGCGGCGTCGTCGCTCGGGCGCGGAAATCAAAACAGATTTTTAATTCAGGAATCTCGTATCCGTTAAAGCTGCTCCTAAATTATATATTCGCGGACGCAAGCAAGCCAGTTATTTCTGCGCACTCGAATTCGCGACTCTTCGTTTCGGCTTCAGCTGCCTGCAGATCGAGCTCTGATCGACGAGATGAAATAGGATTTCGAGACTTTTTTTGAAAAAATCTATCGCTCGTTAGAAGTGCGGCGGCCGCAGGAAGGCGCATTTGGCATGTAAATGGGTTGTCTTTTTTTGCATCGCCCGAGGTGGCAAGGTCACGCTCCACTTCGTAAAGAGGTCCGCGAGAGATTGATTAGCAGCCGGTGTCCGAGTTATGTAAAATATTGAAATTTCGTGAGCTGGTAAAGGCAGATAGAGATGAGACAAAGCCTGCGATGGCTGGCGTATTATCATAAGCGTAAAATACATATTCAGCGATATGTAAGAGCGAATCCAGTATGGGAAAATGAATGATATTCTCTACTTTACGATGTAGCACATAATAAATTATGCCGATGATTTTTCTACTATGGGGCTTCGATTTTGTTTTCTAACGCTCGCTACGTGACGTTGAATAAATTCGGGTATTAACGGCTGCCTGTATACTTCGTAGCGTGGCGATCTTCTTCGCGAGAAAATGACAGAGACTTTTCAGTGTTCGAGTCTCTTAACAAATGACAGCGATTATTAACTTAGGTCGATAAACATTGAATCACCATATAACATGAAAAAAACTCAAACGTCGCCTAATTAATATAATCGTCAAAATCGCGATCCCGCGATATTCGTTTCGGACGAACGAGTTAACGCGAGAACAATTCGGGCATCGTATAACTCGAAGCGAATCAAAAAATCAATGAATTAACGCTTCTGATCGAGCCGAAAAGCAGAGCGCGAATTATTTTCACATTCCCCCCGCGCGCAGAAGAGTGCGAATCTCGCAGTGAAACTCGAGTATTCCATACCGGCAGCCGAAAGCCCGATAAGCGCTAAAAATCTGGAATTCTGAATTCCTCGCATACCTGAATACAAGCGACGACGGCTCGCTGGACGGAAAAAGAAAGGAATCGAAAAGAAGGAGAGAAAAAAGACAGAGACGTCATCCTGCAGATACCCCGCGCGGCTGCCAAAATTCTCCTGCGCGCGCTTCTTCGCCTTATCGATATCGCGCGTGCTGTATATATAACAGTCAAAGTGCGTATACGTCCTTGTCTCGATGCGATGACATAACACGTGTTCGCCGACACGTTTTATTCTCGCTGCGATCTCATATAGGTGGAATGTCCGCGCGCGCGCGAGTATGTATGTCCTGTGTGCCGTGCGCGCAGCGCGTTGAATTTCGCGCCTCAGAATGTATATTTTATATATTCCTTTATCGGCTATGTCTGTGTAGCGCGGCCTGTGCGGGCCTGACTCGCTGATTTATTGCGTTTTTATTGTTAGCGCGCGGGAATGCCGTGGCGGCGCTCGTAAAAAAGCTCCATTTCGTCCGGGACAATAAAGAGACTTTTTTCGGGCGCGACACTCATCCGAGCTGGATAAAGGCGCTAATAGAAAGCGAAAATGTAAATTCCGAATTTTTTCACCGGGGATTCCCCTCTGAGGAATGATCATTTTTAAATCGCGAATTCGGAACGCTGTGTGTGTTGAGAAAACCAGCCTCTTATCGCCGGCGCTTTATATGGGATGCGCAATTTTTACATTTTTACAGCGTCTTAAATCAGCGCGTCGCTGCTGTAATAGATATTCGGTCAGCGTTATATACGCGAAAATGAAATGGGGCTTCTCGAGGCTTCCGTAAAGGATGTTTCTGTATCTTCATAAATTTCAGTAACAGCTGCGAGAAGTTTATTGTTATGCGGGACAAAGTTAGAAAGCTTTGATGCATGGCTCGGCCTTGCCACACTCGACTCGTTCTACTTAGAATATTTTTTGTTCGTTCTATTTTTGGACGCTTAATTGTGAATTGGGAAAGTCGAATTTTATTCAATCATCGTTAAACACTTAAGTATACGATGCGTCAGTGAACGACAACTTTGACAAGGGTAATTAATGGGGTGTGCGAGAGAAAAAACTCCAGCGGCGGGTCATTCCACTTAGATGCAAAAATTAATAATCCGCTTCCTCGTCGCTTGTAGAGTTATAAATAATTGAAAATCACGGTGTTGGGCGCAAAAAAGCATGAAAATTGATTGATTGATAGGTAGTATTTACTGAATTAGCCTAAATTTTGAGCAAATCTTCCGCAACTTTCTCCAGAAGTAACGGGACCGATTTTTTCGCACTCGTATTTTTTTTCACGATCCATAAACAATGTGTCCATGGAGGTTTCCTCCTCTCGTCTCCCGCGTTCGACCACCGTAACCCGCGCTCTCTCGCAGGCATCTTCCTTAATAAATCAAGCTCTATCCGTCCTTCACGACTGCTACGCGTCCGTGAGCGAGTATCGATTTGAAAATATCGAATTTGAGAAGTAACTCGGAATAACGATCTCGACAATCGGCGCCGCACGACGATAAAAAAAATCGCCGAAAATATTCCACCCTTTACGGTACCGAGCATACGAGTACAATGCGAGCTACGAGAAAGAACTGGGAATTCTGATATCTAAATAAACGGCATTCCAAGGAGATGATTTATCGAGAGAACGACCTTTGGAGGCTGCGTCTCTTCTGGTCGGGCGATTAATGCCTCGCTATACTCACAGTCTGTCTATACACGTTCGAGAGGTGTGTGATTGCGTGCGTGCGCGAACGAGGTAGGGAATTGCTCCAGTCACGTCCCGGCGTCTCCATTAAAAGATAATTAATTCGCTTCTGTGCGTCTGGCGCGGCTCTCGGGATTTCCATCTTCTCTCGCTCGCTCAGCTCTCAGGTGCGAAGCCATTATACATTATAGCTATATATACGGCGGGAGAGAATCCCGGCGTCGTGCACACACGCGCAAGGCGGTTAATCATTTTCTGGAATTCCGCTTCATTTCCATGCCGGCGATTATTCTTCTTTTTCCCTCCCTCTCTCGCGATTTATTATCGGCCTAATCAACGGGCATTATTCTTCGGAAGTAATACGACGAGAGCGATTGTTATCGAGAGCACACACAGAGTTGGCGAAATATCCGACTAGAGCTCGCTGGCGCGGCTTTACGAGCGCAGCTATGCGGGTAAGTATTTCTATTTTAACGGCCGGTGGCGCGCTGCATAAAAAAGTGGAACGAAAGTAAAATTCGGAATTTTCGAAGCTACGCGCGCTCGGCTATAGCTACTCTCCGGAGATTGGCTATCCGTCCTATGTGCGTCTTTTGCGAGAACAAAGCTGCGGCTATATGCGCGTGCATGCGAGAGGGATAACTATTGCCGATGTGTAATTACGTGTAATTGAATTCGAATAAGCGAGATGAAAATTCGGATGCGATTATGCAATATGCTCCGTTACGCGCGCAGAGCTGTTTATGGTGTGTCGTTGAAAAATTTAATCACGGTTTCTTGCGGATAATTGTTGCGGGACTAGCGCAACGGCTGTATGTGTGTGTGAATGCATTCCTGCAAAAACTATCCCTGCTGCATGCGGATAATCACTTAATAACGCCGCTAGTGCAATCTCGACGTTGAATCTTAATCAAGTGCAAATTTCGGGAAAAGAGCTATGTCTATCTATACGCAGCATTAACTGCATCGGTGAATCGAGTTGCAAGCGCAGGCTGTGTATTAAAGGATTGAAAGACGTCAATCAAGGAGAATGCGCGTTTTTCAAAACTTTTGATTGTAAAAACTTTCATTCGATGTATAACCCGAACGGACAAGTGCGAGAAAAGTAAGAAGAAGAAGAAGCAGCAGTGGTAGCAGTTGAGAGCCGGTATAGAAATCGGTTTGAAAAGAAAATGAAATGAAATGCTTAAACTAATTGAATTCAAAACACGAAAGCCAATTTTCCCCGAAAAAGAAACATCGCTCGCAGTCACTCTCGCCTCATACAAAAGGAGCGAAATTGAATCGTTTCCATGCTCCAATGAAGCAAAAACGAACGAACAAACAAACAAACAAGTAAGTAAACTCGCCTGCTCGCGGCGCTGCAGCAGCAGCAGACGAACAAAAAGTCTCTCTCTCTCTCTCGCGCGCGCGCGACCCAATTAAAGGGCAAGCAGGAGCAGCAGCTCAGCCGAGCGCAAGATAAAGCTGGAGCTCGCTCGCGGAGATCCGGAGGACGTGACGCGCCGGAAGTCGTCGTCGGCCGCTTGGTACAGGGGATAGAAACGGGAAATGCGCGACTCTCTCGCGGTCGCGCTCGAGAGCACCTCTATACGTTATACGCGCGTGCACACACACACACACACACACACACACATGCAGTCGTTGCCCTGCGCCCGAGGCGATGGAATTCCGCGTTCCGTTCAACGTAATTCCTAGCCATCCTCCTGCTCCTCTCTCTCTCTCTCTCTCTCTCTCTCTCTCTCTCTCTCTCTCTCTCTCTCTCTCTATAATATCTCTGCGCGAGAGCCGGTTCCCAATCTTTTCTCCCCTTTTTTTTCGCTCGTCGCGTTTAATCTGCGTGCGCGCGGTGACGCAAATCGGAGGCGCGTCTTTTGACATTTCAGCCCGAGCGACGTTTCGATTTCGCCGATTTAACGTGTAACACAGCTGCTGTTGACGGAATCATACCGGAATTCAGGTGGACGTCTCATCGATAGAGCATTATAATGCGCAGTCAGCGCGAGTGCGTGGAGCTCTTTCTCCGAAATCGATGACGAGGCGAAATTCGGTAATTTCATTATATTGCAGCGCTTTTTAACAGTGACGCCGGCTATTTCTGACCCTATTAGCATCCGGGGGAATTCTACGGATTTAGATGGATCGCCGGAATTAACGGGGAGATAGACGACACTCTTTCTCCGGAGTGACTCACGACGAAGGAATGATATCGGATATTATCTTCCTTTTACGGTAGTGAGTTAGGGATGCTGCGCTGGAAATGATATGAACTGCGTTTATAATAATAGTAATCAAAATGTGATTGGATGTCTTCGAATGGACGCGATCACTGCACTGTATACGCTCTCAGTCAACTTTCGGCGCCGATATTTCAATTTTTACATTTCCCGCTAAGTAATTAGATTTTTTGTGTCCGTGTAACCACGTACTAGTTTGCTCTTCAGCCGCAGACAAAAGAGGTGCAAGAGCTTTAGAATACGTTTTTTGCTCTCTCTCTCTCTCTCTCTCTCTCACTCTCTCTCTCGCTCTCTCATCTCTAGCTCTATATCGATTATCAATACTTGCGCGGCGCAAGCCTGAAAGAGGAGCGCGGAGGATATTTCACGCAAGCATCGAGTCGAGCTATTACAATAATTAACAGGCGCCATTAATCAAGCAGCGTTAATCTTTCGAATCGTTAAAGAGAAATAATTTATTAAAATAAAACGTACACAATATGCAGGCATGTTATTGCGAAATCATTTTTGTCAAAAAGTACACGCGAACTCGAAACGAAACTCCCCCCTTTTTGCGACGATTTGCCAACGATGCTGCACTCGATGAAAAAACCATTCGTGCTGTTCGATTCGGTCGCTCGCAAAAAAGCGCTATACGTTCCCGCTCGTTTACGATTTGTTGATTTCGAATTCTTTCGCGGCCATAAATGCAGTGAACAAAACGTCGTTAAACCAACCGCCGCAACAGGATTCTCACTCGAAAACTTCCCGGATCCGCCCGAGAGAGACAGACGGAGAGAGAGAGAGAGAGAGAGAGAGAGAGAGAGAGAGAGAGAGAGAGAGAGAGAGAGAGAGAGAGAGAGAGAGAACTGCAGAAAAAAGCGCGAGCGTTTTTTCACTTTCGCATTAGCTATTCACCTTGTAGACTCGCGAGCATTGTTCTATTTCAGTCAGTGTGCCTCGCTTTGCAGTCCAAACTGCTCCATATACTATCCCACACTGAGGCTCGCCGAGGCGAGAGAGTGTGACACAAACACGAAACGCAGCGTCCTTCTAAAGGACGTGCGTATGAGTTGAAAAAACGCGCAGTATAGATGAATTTCGGCGCTTCCCAGTCTCTCGAGCGACACGTATACACGTGACCGCAGGAGCGCGATATTAATTGGTTAATAAAAAACCAGAAATCGAATCCTGACCCACGTCACGGTCATCCTTGGGACGCACGGTGAATATTTTTCGTAATTATGGCGCCTCTCGTCGCGACGATGTTTACGAAAAAAGTGTTTCCTATTTGTTGGGATTCGCTTTTTTCTTCCGTTTTTCATAATATTACATCACAGCGCGTATAGACGCCCGACGGGCTTTTTGATACGCTGCGGCGCAGAGCTTGGCGACGTCGACGGGCGACTTATCGTGTTTACAATTTTCTTCAATGCACGTCCAGAGAACTGAATTGCTTTTTTATTGAAATTGGACCTCGCATGACATCAACCTTTCTCGACACACACCTATGGTCCACATTCCCAGGATGATTCGCGTCTTGATACGATTTATGTACAAACACAACGTGCGCGGTGTTTTCTGATTTTTATCGTATAGAAGCATGTTTTTATGCTATGGGACCCGCAGGTCTGTTTACATCTTCCGTCAACTGCATGGCTTTTTGCATGAAATTTGAATTGATGAAGTCTGACGCGATTGAATACGAATAAATTAATATTCGGCATTTACATTATATGGCTTTGATGATCGTATAATTGTTTGATTTATTCAAAACCGAAGCATTTTCTGCGTTATTGAAGTGGCTAAGCAATATTCATGATTACTGCAATTAATACATAATACAAGTATATATTTATGGAAAATTAAAATTCCATAGAAATTGGCATTCATCAGAAATGCAACAGCCTTGAGCTTAAAAAACAAACAATTTCTTCGTAGCTGGAATAAAAACAGCGTTTCAACAACAGCTGGAAACGCCGAGATCGACCGATTATTTTTCGCTATTTTTATCTTTTAGAAGTCTCTTGTTCCACTTGCAGAAATAATTGCATTAGCAAAGCCAACCATTTATTGCAAGCCACGCGAGGCAAACAAATAAATATCGTTTACCTTTGGTCTCATGATCGCGGTAACAACCTCGCATGCTGCACCTGACTGTATTATAACGTAAATATAAATGACACATCCCACCGCGAATACTAAAATAACACCAGGAAGTCAATGTCACGTTGTAGAACAAACACACAAAAACATATACAACCGCGCGAAAATGTTTCTCTCTCCCGGTGTTATGTTACAGTATAAAGTTATAAATATAGTCGCGAAGGAAGAGGAAAAAAGCTCTGATGAAGAATTGTAATAAACCTCGGTGTTATTTCTGCACCAATACGATAGACCTGAAAATAATCGTATTATAATATAACTCGCGTACGACTAATAACCGCTAAGTGGCGGCGCGCAACGAGACGAAAGGATTCTCTCTCTCTCTCTCTCTCTCTCTCTCTCTCTCTCTCTCTCTCTCTCTCTCTCGCGGCTCCAATTCATTAGCACTATCGCGCCAATATCGTCATTACAATTTCTCCACGTGCTCACGGAGAGCACCAGGGTATAAAAATGTAGCACACGCAGCGGGCCGCGCATGATGTGTGAAAATCGTAAAAATAGCCTTAACTCATTCGCGCGCATCCATCAGAGCGAGAGATCCCCCGAGTAAGTATCTACATGGAAAACCGTTTGCGCACACCTTGTGCCTCATTACGCTAAAAGCAGCTCACGGAATCATCATCTCCATTTTCGTTCGAGTTCGAGATCGATCCATCAGCGGCATTATACAAGCTCCGCTTTTTAGCTCGCGAGAGCGTACTTATGTCAGTCGCTATAATAATGATCAAAAGCGTATCTCTATATCCGTTCGGGGAAAACCAAGAGAGCGAGTCTCGCTATTTTTCCCACCCTCGAGTCGAAAAAAGAGACGAGGATCGCGCGCATAAACAAGCCCGCGTATCGCACACGACACGCTCATCTCTCTCTCTCTCTCTCTCTCTCTCTCTCTCTCTCTCTCTCTCTCTCTCTCTTTGGCGCCGTGGACGATTAGTGGAGGGAATACGTTGCTCTCTCTCTCTCTCTTTTGCGCGCTGGGACTCACGGTGGGGATCCTCACTTGATCCGCGGGCATAAAACGAACGGCTTGCGTGCCGCTGCTCAGTTGACTTTCGAGAACCGATAGCGAACGCTTGTAACACACTTCTTCTTCCTCTTCTTCTTGAACCGCTGCAGTGATCGACTTTTTCTTCGATTCACCGTTACACATCAGGCCGTACCTCTGCTGTGCTTCGAAAGATTGTGTTTGTGTGACTTTAGACAGCCGAAATAAGGACGCTTTTACTTTTTCTTTCGCCAAGAGAGAGAGAGAGAGAGAGGGAGACTTTTGTGATCAGTGAAGCGGATCGAGATCTCGATTTGGAAGCGTTCCCAATTTTTTTCTTCCCTCGTACCAAGAGAGCGAGAGCATTTCCTCTGCGCCATTGTTCCGGCTGCTAGGAGGAGATTTTTGGATTTCGCTTCGTTGGGAGGAATCAGAGAGAAGAAGAGCGACATGACGGGGAGCAATTGCCGGGGAAGCTTAGCGATCGCGCTTGCGGCCGCCGTGCTCGTCTGCTGCATCGCACGTGCTTGCGGCTCCGCTATTCCCATGTGGGAGTTCCTCACCAGGGAGGAGAAGGTGAGGATCTTGACCCTTTCTATACTTAACGCTCTATACCTATATCTTAGGGTATACAGAGTCCGCCGTTTGATCGTTACGTGCCGACAGCGGCGGAGAATTCCACGTCTATTATAAAAATGTTCGACTCATCGACGGATGCGAAAATACTCGTATAAACGCGCAGGATAAACCTTGTCGGCAAAGTTCAAGAACGAGTTCGGCTCCTTGTACGGAGAGGCTCCAGTTTTTCTCGTTCTCTATAAGCTGCAATCCTCGGTAAAATTTATCGCGGATATAGATAGAGATAGAGATAGAGAGAGAGAGAGAGAGAGAGAGAGAGAGAGAGAGAGAGAGAGAGACCGGTCCAATCAAGGGAAGTGCAAAAATTACGAACTTTTTCGCGATTTTTCGCTTTCAAAAATATGTCTGCAGCGTATGTACATTTGTATTCGAAGCATCACGGAGAGAGGGACGAAGTTGTTTCGAAAGTGCGGACGCGGACGTACGCGTATATTGACACGAGCTCATGGCGAGAGAAAAAACTTCAACGCTGTACACACTATAGCTCTGTGTGTACGTACGCGCATACATATATAACGCCGCTGGCTTTCCGCGCTAATTACGTCTCATCCGCTGTTTGAATAGTTGGCACTGTTTGCGATCGCTTTCTCTCGATATCCGTCAAACGCTCCTCCGCCCGCACACACACGTATTCTCTCTCGCTGTACGACGCACATCGTCGAGGGATTATCGACGTTCCCGATCTCTCTCTCCAGCTCGCTCGCGGATGCAAATATGTATTCGGGTCGTGCACTGGCTGGTATACGCGGCGTGTATTGTGCGGGTGATTTGTCCTTTTTACCCCCGTGCATTTTGCGCGCGAGTTTTCGCATATTATGCGCATACGCGATTCGCATACAGCTAGAGATTTCGGAGTATTATTACCTGTACGCGCGATATACCGATCGCGAGCGATGCGATCGTTAAGGATTCATTATACGGCTATAGCGCGTTGCGAAAACAAAGCGACACTTTTAAACAATTTACAAGCGGTAGTTAGATCGTTAAACGCTTTCTTCTCGTTCTCTCCGCCGAGCTCGTGTAATGTGACGCGAAAAATCGGTTGCGACAAAAGACCGGCGAAGATGAGGCTCGTTGCGCGCTACCGCTGCAATATTGTTTTTGCTCGACGACGTGACGAAGAAAGAGGGAGAGAGAGAGAGAGAGAGAAGGAGAGATAGAGACGCGACGTGCATATAGCAGCAGTCGCGATTGCTCCCTCGCTCTGTGGTAACAAATCGCCTTCTCGACGAGCCGAGAAGTTTCACCAAACGCGCCCGGAATGTTCTAGCGCGTTAACTAACCGCGACGGCGACGTTTTTTCCCTTTTTCTTCGTCCTCCACTCGCTTCTTCGCCTCGCTATACTCTTCGTTCCCGGGCTGCGGCTTCTTAAGGATCCTCTTTGCATTTTCGACATCGGAAATCGGCGGCACGTCCCCGCTGTTTCGGCAATGTTCACCGGCACGTCTTGTTTTCGTTTAATACATATTACGCTTTTGGAATTGCGTTATGTTATACAATATGCGCCGTTTAACAGCTTGCAAAATCCGACGACGAAATCGTACCCCATCTTCGATCGGCTTGCGATTTTTATAACTAGAGAACGAAATGAGCTTCGTCTATTTTTAACGGATGACAATAAAACGGTGCATAATGGTATACACCGCGGTGACGCAACGGTACAGCGCGCGAATGATTCTATAAAAATTGCACTATAGCCTGAAGCGGGAGATTCCTAATCGTTGCGCTCGTTGTTTCGCAGATGAGTCACCTGTACCGCATCTTCAGCCAAGAAGTGGCGCAGTACTGCTCGGAGTCGAGCAAGCCCGACTGCAACAAGAACCTGCTGGTCACTGGACTCAAGAACTTGGCCCACATCGACGACGACAAGCTCGATGAGATGGATCCCTACCAGCGCGGCGCCAAAGATATCAGTAAGCTTATTACATCTACTACGCACGATTACTCATACGCAATTTGGATTTCTCTTCCGAAAAAATCGGCCGATTTCTCTAGAAATTTCCCGATAATCGCTCGTTATTAACCCGACGATTATTGTATTTCTTCGTGTAATTGAGGCGGCATTTAATCGCGCCGGAAATCGCGAATTCTCTTCCAAAAATTATTATTCCCGCGTAAAAAATGCTGAGAACAACGCCGAGCGATTAAGCGGCAGATTGAAATCAGCTGCAGCACGCCAGCGCCGGTAGCCGCGGCGCGGAAAAGAGAAATCTAAATGATCGCGTATACTATGTATGCAGGAGAGAGAGAGAGAGAGATGCCTAATTAAACGCGGATTTTCCGTTCTTTTCTCTTGCAGTTTGGAGAGCCATGGTCGGCAACAACAGGCAGACGGCCTCGCGCCTCGGTCAGCACACCTTCCACACGACTGCCGATGCCGATCCGCTAGGTAAATACACTTCCATACAGCTATCATAATTTCTCCGCGTTTTACCCACTCTCACACACGCTCGCGTCGTGAACATCCTTCGTGTGCGCATGAAATACAGCAGCGGTGAAATTCAGCGCAAAAAAGCCTCGCTTATCGATCGCGCGCATTATACGCTTGCGGTGCAGTGGAAAACTTCTCTCAAAGTTATGCGCGAGACGGAGCTTTCTAATTTTAAAAAATACACCTATAACGTTATAATCCATTTTCTAAAATTAGAATCCGCCTCTGATTTCGCCGGCGATACACCCGCGCTTCTCGAATTTCGCCGCTTACAAGCGCTTCGCGCGGAGATTTGTCGCAAATCCGCTCCGGCGACGCTGTACGGTTTTTAATAATTCATACGCGATACCCGGCGCGCGCGTTCGCGCGAAAATAAACCGCGTACGCGTATAGACGCGGCGAAAAAAGAAAACAGAGCTGCTTCGTTGAAATTTCATCCACGATCGGCTGCAGCACACGTATCGCGCGCTATATAATCTCGGCATCGAAAGCGGAGAGCGAGCAAAAAAAGTAGCAGCAAGAGCCGTCGTCGTCGTGGTCGCTCCTTCCGCCTTCCGAAACGGCGCGTGAGAATCTCGACGCGCACGCGCGCATGTACGTAGCGACGTAAACACACACGTGCGCAAAAGGAGAGAGGAGGATGAAAAAAAGGAAGGGTATACACATAGCAGGAGAGACGGGGTCGAGTGCGCACGACATTTCTCGCTGCTGCTGCAGCTTTTCCTTCGAGAGAGGATCGAACGTTTCCGCGGATCGAGGTCACTTTTCTGTTTTCTTTTCTCGTCTCGCGCGCGCTCTTCTGGGAACGAAGAATGGGCCGCAGCGGCAGCAGCAGCAGCAGCTCGCTCAGCTTTCACATTTTCTCCGCTGCTGCTGCTGCTGCTGGTGCTGCACGTTTTCAGCGACGAAAGGACTACCTATACCTACGTACTGAGAGAGAGAGAGAGAGAGAGAGAGAGGACCGCGCGACCAACGAATATAGACTTCATATAGAAGAACGGTTCGTATAGCGGCGAGGGGACGGAAAGCGATAGTTCGGTACGCTCCGCGAGATGGCGGCAGCCATCAATTTCTATCGTGCTGTCTCTCTCACTCTCACGGCGCCATTCAAATTTTAAGCTTGCAGTCGTCAAGTCAGCCGAATGTCAATCTCCTTGCTACATGAATGTTATAAAATTAAATAATAGCAGCGTAGATGTAAATAATAAATAAATATTATATGTGACGCACTATGAAAATTGTAATAGTGTATAATAGTTTAATTATTACGTGATACTTAAAATTTAATTTTCGCTACAGTGTGCGTAAAAACAATAAATCGGGATACTTGCTCTTAGTTAATATTAGTTTGTTTATAATTAAAAACAGCCATCAAAATAAAAACAATCAAACTAATATTATTCGATGGAAACCAATCGGGAAGGTGGCTAAGTTTTCTTCCATCAGGAAAAGGATAGGATAAAAGGAAAGCATAGGTGTAGGAATGGCGATGATGATACACATAAATTATTTACATTTCATGCAACTATCGATCAACACTCATGCAACTGCTGTTAATGAAGGTATTTACAAATATTTAATTAATTAAAGAAAAGAAAAGAATATGAAAAATCAAAACAAACTATGATTTAATTAATGAGTTAAAATATTTATTATGCGCATGCAATTAAATACAAATGATTTTATATTGATGAGTGATTAAAAGTTGTAAACAAAAATAATTTTAAATAAAAAGCAGTGCTTATTCTATTTAAAAAAATTAATACCGTTTATCGACAATTTATAAGAATTCCTCTGTGAACAAAATAAAATATAAAGTATGAAGTAATAATTGGCTGAGACGACACAATAAGCAAATAAGCACTTTGATTATCTTCGAGACATAAAATGGGAAACTGACAGGAGCTGCGTTTTCGCGGTTTTTTCCTAGTCAGAAAAATATGGTTGTCGCAACCAATACTTTTGTAAAACCTCCTTACACACTCATTATTCATTTTCTTGTCATTTATTTACTTTCATTATTGTTAAAAAGTATATTTTACATAATATACTGCATGAATGATGAATCGTCTGCTTGTGCGTGCTCATATGCGCGCCAAGCTGTAGGAAACTCATAGGTGGCGCCGCCGAGCGGTTGGGTAACAGAACTAACGGCCTGTTACCCAAGCTTTCGTCCCCCCATTTTAACCCAGAACCGTTCTTCTATAGGAAGTCTATATTCGTTGGCGCGACGCTCTCTCCCTCCCCCCCCCCCCGCAATATTTTTCGCGGATAAAAAGAACCACGGCTTTGTGTGCGCGCCCGCGGTCGCATTAGCTTCGCCTCTGACCCCTTTGTGCGCGCTGTGATTTGGCCGTCGTTATGATAAGCAGTTATACAGGCTCTTGCCGAGCGCATTGTTCGATCTTGAAATTCAGCCGGACACACAATGCGGCCCACTTATAAGATCGCGCACTCTAATTTCGTTCGTCAAAGCTGAGCTCACCTTCGGGAGTTTTCGTTGTCACAATTTCGTTGTTCAAACGGAGAAGCGCGAGCAATCACGGCTATTAGCTCATCCGTCTCCTGCAGCCTCGTCGCGAAGAGAGGAAATCGAAGAGGACAAACATAAGAGAGACGACCGTTTAATTTCGTGCCTTGGCCTACATACCTCGAGACTCTCGAGTCTCGCCGGTATAATCGCGGCGTGCAACTTCGATCAGGAAGAAAAAGCGAGAATATAATGGCCGTCCTCGTCAAGGAAGACCTCGGGGGCGGAGTGTAGAGCAGCTGTGCGATGCAGCACACACACACACACACACACACACACACAATACGTAAAAGCGAGAGAAGCGCGACGAAATGGCCCTTTCGCGAGAACTCGAATAAGGGCACGTCGGAAGTAGGAAGAAAGAGGCCTCGAGCTCTCGTGTATGTGTGTGTGCTGGGATGTTGCGCGCCGCGCGCCGCGAGCGGGGGTCGTCTCGCATTAGCATAAGTCGAAGGACTTTGATGGACGTCCGCATTGTACTCGAAGCGAGCTGTCACGATCGACAAGGCCCATTGTTCGACTCGTCACTCTCCGAGCGCCGACGCTTTACACGCTCCCGCTTCGCGATGTGCGTATAATCGAGAGCAGCTCTTTACCCCGGCGAACAGTGCACTCTCACGACTTGCGATTTTCGGGGCCGCTGCTGTACACGCATCTTTCATTTTCGGATCGCTAATGATCATCATACAAGCAGGCGATATCTAACGAGTGTTTATTCTCATTACAGCCGTCGGCGACAACGAGCTCCCGCAGGAATCGAGCTCCAACTACGACTACGTCCACCCGTCGGAGCACACCGGTCCCTACCTCACGGGACCGATGGTGATCCGCGTCTACCCCGACGGCCGTCCGGTACCAAATGACGCTCAGCGTCCTCTGCCCAAGGACGAGGACATCGAGGACATCCGCTATGACACTCGCCTGCCCAGCATCATGGATCTCGAGGCCGCGAAGAAGTCGTCGGCAAGCGAACCCGCGACCGAGATGCTGCCGCCCAGGAAGACTCTGAGATCGGCAAGCCTCTACCGATTCATGCCGCCCGCCAGGTTCTACGCGCGCATCAGCAGACCCAACAACCTGCTGATCCGCGAGAGATTCTACTGAAGCAAACGGGATCTCTTTCACTCGACAGGAGCAAAGACTGATGAATCGACGTGTCCCTGCGCGGACACTCGATCGAAAGAGAACTAACAATTCAACGCATAGAGGCTTCACTCGCTCGACATCGGCTGCGAGCGTTTCGCTCGTCTTTGTTTTAATTCGGAATCAAAAGGCGGCGGCAGCGGCGGAGGGATCGACGAAAAAAAACTTTCACGTGGAAAGGGCAGACAATGGAGCCGAAGAAAGGAGAGTATGACGGATCGAGCCGAACGGACGAGCACGGCATACCGATGTGTATGCGTGCCTGCGTCTCTCTCTCTCTCTCTCGCTTTGGATGCACGTGAAAGTTCCGCGAGTCAGGAGAAAGAGCACTCATTTCCAATTCAATCATGATCCGCTCGATCTTCGTTATGCACGTGGATACCCTCGGGCTTTTTCCTTGGAACGTGGCCATCGAGCTCTTGTAAATATCATCCTCATAGCCATCATCATGCATATTGTAAATAGCCGCTTCATCGTCATCATCGCGTTACACACTTCGTTTGTATTATTTCGTATGTATAGTCTGTATGTACAAGGGGCTCGCTCATAGTACATGTATGCGTGAGTCTTGTGTGTGTGATAAAAATAGCGCGCGCTTGGTGAAATTTTTCGTTTTTGCGCTGAAAGAAAGCTTTTTCACGCTTCGTTGTAACTCGCGGCCAATACGAGTGAGGAGTTATCCGGCGCCAGCTGTTTTTTTGAATATTTACGGAAAAACAGACTGGCCGCTCACAATGGACGGAGCGATTGTTATTTAAACAAAACGCGCTCGAAAGTCGTTTGTTATCGCTACAGCCGCTATACGTATAGCCTGCTTTTAACTTTGGGCCACTGCGGAGCACAATTGAGTTGCGCCGCGTGTGCGTGAGTGTATAGGCGAAACAAGATTTTTTACCGCGCGAGTGCAATTGGTCGCCTCGTTTTACTTTGTCCGACAAACGAGAAATGGACGCGAGCCGTACTGTTTCTTTTTCCGTTGCGACCGAGTGTGAAAAGAGAGAAACAAAAGGGCTGCTGCATGCTCGCTGATGTTCGAGCACTTTTTCGCGTCATGTGTCGTCGTGGCGCGAGAAAAGTGCGCGATTGTCGAATGCAAGAACTAAAGAGCAACAAACGATCGATTAAGCCTCGTCCGTATCGCGGCTACTTTAATGTGATGTCATCCCAGATGTATTATTAGCTTTAGCGTGTTTTATTTTTCTTCGTAAATTATTGCAACTAATTTTTAAGCTGTATTATTGTATAATGTGTATTGGCGTTATTGTTTGTTTTTTCTACGATTCGCGCGCAGTCAGATTTCTATGTATACAGATAGTACACGTCAGTGCGAGTTATGGAATCGACAAGAATAAAACGATTAAATTGAAAAACATACTACAGGATGTTGTGTTCATTGCCGATCGGACTTCCCTATTTCCTCACCGTTATGCAAATTTCGAACGAGAACGACGACAGACATTATTGGCCCGATGATTAGCGAGAAAAGTAAAATTTTATAAAGTTTATCATGGATATTTTTCGTTTGCAGGAAACAAACAACCGAACTGTAAACAATCGAGCCGATCGATCAATAGCCGACTGTCATAATATCGTGCGCAGGTCATGAATATATTGAAATGAAAAATTTAACTAGGTAAACAGGACAATTTATGTGTATAAAAAAACAAAATTGAAGGACGATTAACAATACTGTTACCACATTACCGATTCACTGCAGATCCCTGTATAAATCGGTAATTAAGGCGGTTGTACCAACCGAGCGTCAGAGCCTCGATCGGCATCGCGTCCGTCAGCGCCGATCGTCGGATCGGTAAGGTAACAACCTGCCACAGCTTCGAGAAAGACGAACACACGCGTAAAATATTCAGGGAAGATATACCAAGTGAACTTTCAACTCCAAGCACACACAAAGCGTCGAAACGCAAGAAAAAAGACATTTACACAACAGGTGCTCGCGGTGACGAAATGTAAAATATAATAATGACGAGCGTCGCAAGAAGGACGAATTGCACAGTCCGCACACAATGGCCCGTAATAAGCTGAGCAGCTGTCCGTCTTGACGGGTTTCGCCGCATATAAAAGTATATGCACTAGAGGAAGCAAAATCTTGTAACACACACGAATGCGTTAATTCTATGCGAACGCGTAACACGTGCGGCACTGTCACGCATGTTGTACCTACCTATAACGTCCGCTGTTTTTGTTTCCCCCGTTCATTCAAGTATCAAGTGCAGCGCATTCAAACGGATTAATCGCGCATATGGCGCGCGGCTGTACAGGGCAGCGCGCTCAGCTCCCAAAGCGCCGGAGGGAAATTTTTCAATTTCGTTTGTTGTGCTAATTTTTTAATGAATATTTTAGCCAGCTCGGTAAACTCTCCTGACCCTTTGCGCTCATTTGCGGTCATCACAAACGAATGAAGCTGCAGTTAATTTTGATATTTCTATTATTATATCGTACTTCCCGTTAATTATACGCTCTGTAAAAATATCGAATTCGTTAAATTTTCAATATTCTACACGCGACTATTTACGCGTATAATCTGACAGAGTGATGAATATATTCTTCTCGGTATAAATGTAGCAGGGCACGTATTAGCGCATAATGCAATAATTTTTAAAGGTAGAATTTTAAGTCCGTTAATACATTCAAAGGTATTAGCCGAGAGCAAATACATGCCAGGCTGCAATACCCCGGGCGCTTCGCGCGAGACAATGTCATGTGCCAATGCGTTATTCGGCCGTATCAGAAAAGCTGAATAAAAACTTGATTAATAAGCGGCACACACTATGTACGGCGCAGCGAGTGCATAGGGAAAGCGCCGCGTGTTCTCAAATACTGCATTGTTTGCATTTGTATTCACACAGCTCCGAACCCATGGCGCCGCGAACGCTAAAACATTCGACCATCGCTATATATATATGTATATAGACAGCAGCAGCATAACGCCTGGGGCAGCAACATGTGGGGGGTACATTTTCCTTGCAGTCACGCACAGCCTGCATTTCCATTAACAATGCTCATTAACAATCCACAGTTACGTCGTAACTGAAAAGTAGGTGTTTGAATAGCCTCCGCCGCCACCGCCGCGAGCGTGGATTCAAGCTGAAAGAATGTCGAAAGTATAACGCCGAGAGGCGATTTGAAATTTCTTTTATCGAACGCATAAGCGGATTGTCCCTCTGCGCCTCCCTCGTGAATGATCTAAGCCATTTTTCTCGCTTTGTCGTCCCCTGATGGGCTCCTCGTCTCGTGGAAAAAAAAAAGGGAAAGGTTGTTTGAACTTTATCGAGGGAGAGCTGATAATCTAAATATCTCTCGATTGTGTGTTTACCCTGCGCGCTCGGCGTAGGCGGATGTCCGCTCGGTCTGCGTGAAAATCGAGTGGCTTTATATATATATTTAGTGGCTTTATATATATTTCCGACTCTTGAATATTTAACCAGCCTTTATCGCTCGCGCGGCTGACGAGGATATACGAAATTTTACGAATATGTATATAACAATATAGACATATAGCGGGCGATCGGAAAGCATTTTGATTAATTATCAATTCCATATCGAATATACAGCGAATTTTTTCTCGCATAACCGTGCGCGCCCCGTCATACAGGTATATATCTCGATGCGAATCCATCAGGATAATTATCCAGCGTCGGAATCTCGCACACGTTATAGTGAATCACTAATGTGAGTCAAGCGGCCGTTATAGGTTATATGGGCCCCTCTAAAATCAATCAAAAATGTATAACGAGTAGTCTCGTCGGCTCGTAATGCGCTCGGCAAAAGAGTTTGAAAATACTCGGAACCTCCGCAATCTTGATGGACGTAGCGTCACCCACTTAGTCATCGGCCAGGAAACAAAAGGAAATTCCCCCACGTCGTGCTATATGTTCATAAATATTGAGCTGGCCCTTTAACCGCGTGCGCATATTACAGCGGAGGAATCATATATCGGCTTTCGAGAAGCGAATTTCGCCATTGGGATTAATCGATCCATTTATTCTACGCAGCCGCGTGTGTCCGTAATACAAAGTATATTCTATACATCATTTGGAAATTCGAGTTTCGTAATCGAAGAAACCAACGTGTACTTCTGAATCGACACAAAAGTACAAAGGAATTCAAGTGTGTCTCGTGTGTATTTTGAGGAATTAATTTCTATTACACGAGCGATAAATGCGCTGTATTGTGCGCGGACTTTTTCCCTGGAAGTCCGTCTTAAGAAACCCACACCGCATCGTTCCGCACATAGAACGCGTATTTGAAAAGAAAATAACTTGATCCGCTTACCGCGTCCACAAAATCTGTGAAAATTCAGCTGAAAGCGATACAATGGGAAAAATCACCGGTAAACTGGTAAGAGGATACGACGCGCTTTAGAAAAACTTGCACGATTCGTAATTGCAAAAATAATAAGAAACTTGGTATAAAAGTTCTCTTTCGAATTGTAATTTCGAAAGGCAGGAAAATAAGCTCCGACGTATAATAACCGGGGATCTATTCAAACGTGCAAATACATTCGTGTTTCCTTGCGTAACGAACTCTAAATTACCTTTTTTATACGACTAATAAATTTGTTGTATATCCTCGCACGCGCATTCAGAGCTGATGTAGGCATTATGCGTGGATCTAATTATCGAGTGAAAACATTGGCAGACAAAGCTGATTGAACAGCCGTGACTCCTAAAATCCATCAAAGCAATTTTTTGTGAACGCGCGAGCCCTTTATCACACTGTGCGTATACGGAAAGAAAGCCGAGAATTGCGAAACTCGGAGTAATCGCCGTGAAATTATAAGATGGATTAGGCAACTCTGCGAGTTAATTAGCGAAAACCGGAGAGTATATACAAAAATATTTCCGAGAAAAGGATAAAAAAGGTCGCTCCGAACGGGATCTACGAGTCGAGGTGTCAACGAGGTCAAAAACACGAGAAATCCAAGTGCCCCTTTCTACGCATAACAACGACAAAAGTCAAGCCATGCCGGGCTTAGTCACACAATACGTGCTCTGTGTATGTACACAGTCCGGTTGATGAAACAAAAAAAAAGCCCGAGTAGAAAATTCCCTCACGTCGCGCCATGCTCACGGCGAGCTCTCGTCTTCGTGCGCGCATGTGAACGGGCGCGCGCTTGGTCAGTCGGCAGCGTTTGGAAATTCGGAGCTCGAAATGTGGAACAGCTGGGCCGAGCGTCGAAGAGTGAATGGCGAAAAGCCAAAAGGATATGTATACGTGCGGGGTGGGGTAGGGGGGGGGGAGGGAGAACCGCACAGAGCGGAGCCTAGCGTAGCATGGCATAATGATAACACGCTCGAATAATAAGGATAGAGCCGCGCGCGCGCGCGCGCGGGGCTGTATACGCCCGGAGTAGCGTAGAGGAGACAGGGTTGGATACGCACGCGTGCCTCGGGAAGCCTCGTCTTCCGCTTCCACTGGTTAGGTTCTCCGCTACCGCATAACGCGCCGCTATAAGCTATACTGCTGTCTGTCTCTGTATGCACGACCATCGCCGGCGCGCGGTTCCATTGCTTGGCTATATGGGGGAGCGCGACAGACTTTTATATGCGCGCTCCGTCGCTATACACACTCTTTGACTTTGATTTTCTCTACTCTACAGCGTACACCTCCATGGCACTCCATGTCGGATGTAGCCGCGCGCGCGTTCGGGCTTTTCTTCTTCGTCCTAGCTATACATCTCTCTCTCTCTCTCTCTCTCTCTCTCTCTCTCTCTCTCTCTCTCGGCTTTACGGGGGAATTTTTGGAGCGTGGAATTATTTTCTCTCTCTCTCCTTTTTTCGTCCTTGCCTTGCGCGCACCGAACCAGTCGCTCCGCTGCGGCGGGATTTTCTAAATGAGATTAGGCTAATGCTCCGAAATTGCACGACTTTATCTGCCCCCGCGGCCGCGGCACTGAAATGTTTTAAAGATCAGCCCGCGCGCGCTCCGCGTTTTGTTTATGCAGTCCTTTGTTGCTTTGGTCCGCGCGCGATATATTATAACGGCGTGTGTGTCCGCGTATTGTGTAGACAAAAAGGCGATTCTTCGTATGTGACGCGCTCTCCTTAGCCACTATCTCTCTGAAAAAGGAGCATTCAAAGCATCAAAAGGTAGAGAGAGAGAGAGAGAGAGAGAGAGAGAGAGAGAGAAATTACTCGAGGAAATTCCTACTGCTGCTGCAGCGGTCGTCTCGTTGCCGCGGCAAGATTAAAAAATGGTTTTTCAGATCCGACGACAGAGTTCTGCAGCGCGCAAGAGTTCACACAAGCTTTAGAAATTCTTTTTTAAACGTCTGCTTGTTACTTTTTCTCTTTTTTTCGGCGAGCTGCTCAAAGGACAAACGAATATATACATACGCGAGCGTAATTTTCATTCCCGCCCTTATACACCTTGGGCTTCCTTGGCTTTTTTGTCGAGAAACGCGAGGACGAAAAGTAAAATCTTTCGAGAGCAATCTCGTAATATCATTTTTTCACACTCAATTAGACTATGCTCGTCGACGACTACTATAGGCGACTCGAGCGAGCTGCGCATTATATCCCCGGGAGAAAAATGCGCGGTCCATTGTGCGCTCTTGTCGGCGTCGTAGAGCTGACGAAAAAAAGGCGCATTGTCAGTGGAAAACGGACGACGCCATTAGGAGTAAAATTTGATCGATCGTCGTGTCGCCCTGTCCGCCCGAGAAAATTCAAGACACACGCGCTTGTCGATGTACGGATATACGCAACCTCTTTTTCCGCGGTTCCTTTCTTCCAGTCGCTTTTTTTCACAACCTCTAGCTTGGCCTCTCGCAGCAACAAGCTGCAGTCAGCGAAGCGCGCCGTTCTCTCTTATCGGCGATCGCGCCTACTTTTCGGCCCATGTGCAGTGTGTGTATACACTCGCGCAACGGCCAGCTAGACCGAGCGTTATATACTGCACTGGCCGCTGATGTGTGTACAGTGGCCGCGGCCAAGCGGCGTGTGGAGGATCGATTGACGCTTGGCATTGTTGCTTTTTCTCTTAGCCCCGGCTCTCGCATTGTTCTCTCTCTCTCTCTCTCTCTCTCTCTCTCTCTCTCTCTCTCTCTCTCTCTCTCTTTCTCCGCTTTCCGTATATTACGGCTAGCTCCGATACTCGCAGCTTCCTTTCTTCCTCGTATAGACGCGCGGCTCTCGGAGCTATACGAGGCGAACGTGCATTATACAGCGCAGTGAGCGAGTTTCATTGACCGTTCTTCTTCGTCGATCGCGCGCGTCGGGTACCACAAAGGAAACGGCACGACTATACGACGACGGAGAGAGAGAGAGAGAGAGAGAGAGAGAGAGAGAGAGAGAGAGAGAGAGAGAGAGAGAGAGAGAGAGAGAGAGAGAGAGAGAGAGAGAGAGAGAGAGAGAGAGACAAAAAAGAGGAGCGAGCGAGCCGCTTCGCGAAGCAAAGTCGAGCGCGAGGGTGGTGCAGGGCATGCGATACCCCGTGAACAGGTAATGCACGTAAGCTCCCGTCTAGCGGTATGTGTCTACTCAAGGATATATAGCTATATACGTGCTATACCTGCGCGCTCAGGGTGGGGAGCGTCGCGCGCAAGTTTGAAAAGGAGAGCCAGCGCGACGCTGGCGCCGCCGCCGCTCGCTCGCTCGCTCGCGGCTGCACGAGGCTCTCGCCCGCCAAACAACGGCATTCTGTCATACGAGCCTGCGCCGCTCACAGCCGGCTCTCTCGCGACGAAGCTTCAGCAGCAGCGAGCAGAACTTTTCGAGGGAAACTTGCAAAGGCGAGTGAGTGGATGGATTTGTCAACTTTCATCCGTTTTCGTCAAAGATTTCCGGAGGAGATCTCCTATAACATAACTCTCTGCTCTGTGCGCGAGTGCGACGTGTTTAAACCAGTGTTATGCTCCTACTGAAAAAAGTGGAAAGCCGATCGTGAATATAAAGATTGAGACCGATATTGAAAAGCGCGGGCGCATCAGTGAAAGTATATCGCTCGCCGATCCGTGAAGCAGAATTGCGCGCGAGAAAGCTCTATAATGAGCGCGAGTTATGACCCGTTGCGCGAGCACATAACTCGCGATCCGCCGACTAATAACAATTCGCCCGATACTCGGCCGATGGGCGTTTTCTGAAATAATTGCAAACTCCCTCTCTCGGGGGAGCCAAAAAGAAAGAGGCAAAGTGCAAATAAAGCGTTTCCCGTAGACCGCGCAGCTATCGGTAAGTGCGAAAGATTGCACGGAGGAAAAAGTTGGCTAAGCGCGCGCTGTGCCGGTGCGCAGGAAAAGGCATTCCAATCGCTCTGCGCGCCGCTGAAATTTCCCACGAGCCTCGAACGCTCGCGCGGCCATATAGTCGAAAACAGAGGTAAACGCTCGTGTACGGAGCTGCAGTGTTGTGTGGTGTTCGTACGTGTGTGCAGCGCGCTGAATTAAAAGGAACTAACCACCGCGGGTGAAAGTACGCCAGGCTCGCAGCTTAGATCCGAATCTTTGCGCGCAAGAAAATCAGGAATCAAAGGCCGCGCCTCTATACTGACTGCACACAGCCACTCCCTCGCGGTTCCGTCTCCCGCGTGTAGCTCTCTCTCTCTCTCTCGAGAGAGAGAGAGCTCGAGAGAGCTGTCCAGGGCTGGAAAAAGGGACAGTGACGATATCGCGAGCGAGAGCGAGAGGGAGAGAGGAGAGAAAAAAGGAGAGCGGATCGTGAGATGATCGATCGGCGCTCGATCGGTTCCTGATCGGCTCGTACAGGGAGATCGCAGATAGAGCATAACTCGGCTCGAGCGAGCGACGTTAATCGGCCGGATCGGAGCGACGGATATTGTGTGTAGAAAGCGAAATCCGATCGCGCGCTCGGGGGACTCGGCGGCGCGTACAGTGTGAGAATACACGGCAACATCGGTACATCGTAAGCGCGTCTCCGAGAAGGTGTGATAATGCTCCAGAGTCGGCATCGATCATCGTAAGACGCGGCTGATATACAGGTCGGTGCGGCGATCGGGGCGGAACAGCGAGATAGAGAGAGAGAGAGAGAGAGAGGGAGAGAGGGCGAGAAGAGAAGAGACGAAGGCCGAGATGACGAGCCGTCTGCTGCTGGTCTCGCTGCTGGCGCAGCAGCTCTGCTGGACGACGGCGGCGGAGCAGCGGTTTGCCGAGGTGCCCGCCCAGTACCAGGAGGTCTCCCAGGGCGAGGACGTGAAGCTGCGCTGCTTGGTGCAGGACAAGCGCGGCCAGTGCATCTGGCAGAAGGACCGCAAGCCCGTGGGCGTGCACCCCGACAAGTACGAGTGGGCCGGGGGCCGGGACGGCGACTGCTCCCTCCTGGTCAAGAGGGCCAGCCTCGAGTTCGACGACGGGCTCTGGGAGTGCCAGGTCACGCCCGGGGATTTTACCCGGCAAGACGCTCTCACATCGCCTCCGGCAAGGCTCCTCGTCCGAGGTATGACACGCTCGTTTGTTTTCTTTCTCCTCTATGTGTGCACGTGTGTGTGTGTGTGTGTATGCGCGTGTGTGTGCTTTGTAAGAGATATCGCGTTATCGCGCGGCTTTGCGCCTCGCTGGGCTTGCTTCTCGCGCCCCGCCGCCGCCGACGCCTTGTGCGTCCTTTTTCCTTCTTCGCCTTCTATTTTCTTCTCTCGCTAGCTCTTTTAGTCGAGCTCCGCGCGCACACGCTCGTTCCCGCCCGTGTTGACAGTGTGTTTCTCTCTGCACACCTTTGTTGTAGACACGCTGCGCTGCTTTGATTGAGCAAGATTTTTATGCCGTTGGGAGCGCATGCTATATACCTGTGTGTGTGTGTGTGTGTGCGTGTGTACCCCCGTTTCGGCCGGAAATCGCGATATGAGATTTGTGTCCCCAGCTTGTTTGTACGAGCCGTGTTGCTGCAGCAGGTACACGCCTATACAGATAAGGATGGGCGAGGAGGACCTTACGAAACCTGCAGTCGCACGACGCTTTTGTTTCCTTTTTTTCCACCATTATTTACACGCGCGAACTTGTCGGTGAGCGCGCGGAGTATGCAGGATATTTTATTTCGGGAAAAATTCAGCGCGCTGGAAACAGGCGCGCTTTAATCGTCAGAAGAGGATTTCTGTTTGAGCTCGATGAAAGTGCGGGCCATCAGAGCGAAATGCGCTGTTTTGCTTTTAGCTTTTTTTACACGCGAATCAATATCCAGCGGAATCGGAATTAATTAATCGGGAAACGTTCAAAGTTTGACGTAAAAAATTAAATTACGAAATTCGTGTATAACACAGAGGCACAGAGAGTTTGCGTACAACTGAATTTTACCGCGGCAGCCGTTCATGTGTCGGCTATGCTATACACGTGTGTCGCGCAGTGCGCGAGGGACTGCGTAAACGCCAGCAGGCCGGTATTCTTTAATAGAGCTCTCTATTCACAAACTAAATAAAAGCAGACCGCGTGCACTGACCAAAATTGAAATCGATTTTTCATAGAGCAAAACGTGTGGCTTCCCGATATGGCGATGTGGCTTATACGCGGAACCGATCGCGATCATCGATCGGCGGAGCATCGGTATACGGTATAACGGTTCCATCCGCCGTACGATGGTCCGTGTATAGGATCCGATTCACGCGTAAATTGATTGGGACTTTATCAGAAAATTAGATCGCTAATTGTAGTCCTGCAATTGTACGGTACTTATACCCTGCAATGAATCTCCCCCTCGCGCGCAAAGGGTTGTTCGATCGGAGCGCGATTAATTACGATTGCATTTAAAAGCAAACGCTAGCGCGTATGTCTCATACCGCGCGCGTTGATTCATGGTTTACCTCTCGTTCTCTCGCCAAGTATGCAGCGCGCTCTCGTAAATTCCGGCGTCGATTTTCGCGCACGGGTTCCCATATTGTATTATACAGGGAGAATAGCATTCCGGCTTTTTCGGCGAAGCGCCTCTGTAACGAAATTAGGCTTCGCACGGCACAAAAATCTACCCGATACACGTCAAGCTTATAAGCGACTTTTCGGGCCGTGCCTCGCTCTGCTCTTGTTTTGGGTCCCTGCTCTTTTTTACTCGCGCGGCTCGTCCTCTTTGTTCTTCATTCGCAGAGAGCGAGTTTCGTTGTCGCTTTTTTTCCCCACTCGCGCAGAGTTCGTGATCCTCCTCTTTTTCCAGCGGTTTTTACGCGCGCGCGCGCCGCGATTTCCTCGGAGCGATAAGGACGCGACGAAGACCGGCTCTCTCTCTCTCTCTCTCTCTCTCTCTCTCTCTCGAGTCCGGCCCGTTTGCTCAAGTCCGCGGCTGCAGTGACGAAATACAGAGACATTGGAGGATTTACTCGAGAAGCTCGAGTCGAGAGCTGCGTCGAAAAAGGAAGCGAGCGACGTGATTCGTACGGTTCGCCGTCGGGATTAAACGGACACATGCGCGCAGCATTGTTAATTACCTCCAGGTGTATTATAGTCGAAACCACAGCGCGCGCAGCGGGACAAAGTGGCCCGCTGCAGTACTGCGTTTCGCAATTTCGATGAGGCTACTTTGCCACGTGGCTGAGCCATTGTGTCCTCGCGACGGCGCATGAATTGATGAGAATCCAGCCGCGAGATGTATTCCCGCCGATGCTTACCTATATACAGTATAAACGCACACGCGCACACTTACGAAATGAAACCGCGAGGATATATCGCGTAAAGATATATATCATATTTCAATTAACGCGCGGAACAAACGAACAATCAAAAGCTGCTGCCGTTGCGCTGCGCGCGCTTGCGTCGAGAGAAATGGATTTTCCCATCGCGATAATTGAAAAATTCACTCGACAAAAAAGCTCAGCGCGACAATACCGTCTGCGGCGGTGGCGGGACTCGATTCGAAGTGAGAAAGGGCTGTATATAGCACACGCACACACAGGAGCTCGAGTCCCCGGCAGGCACAATGTACACGAGGAAAATGCTGAATTATCATTTCCATAGTAGCTCGTCGGGAGTCCCGTGGGATCCCCCGCGCAGGAGGGGTTGGAAGGAGTGTACAGGGGGAAAAAAGAGCGGCGAAATGTAAATTCAAACGCGGGTAATTGTTTAATGCGCGCCTATACCGCGAGAAACCAAAAGCGCATATAGCGAGGGGAAGGAGTGTATATAGGAGGTGGAAAAAAAGTGAGCCTTTCCGCGTCAAAAGGCGCGCTGAAAAATCATGCGCATTCGAATGGACGCTTTTCCCTCCTGGGAAAGACCTCGTCTGCGCGTTCTTGTGTACGTGTATACGCCAACAGAGAGTCGCGCTAATTACGAGCCGGCGCTATTCATTGTCTAAACGACCCTACCCTTCATTACCATCGGGGATTTAATGTTAATGGCCGTCGTTTTGCCGTATAGCGCAAGCGCATTATACGAGCGCGCGCGGCTCTCTCGCTTACACTTCGTGTGTGTGTCTGTGTATTCGTAAGTCGTAAGCGCGAGTCTCTATCGGCGCTGCAGCGTAGATGAAGCAAGAGAAACGCATACACACTTGCGAGCAGGATAGATAAAGTGCCGGTAGAAGCCTTTTGGAGCCGATGGAAAGTTAAGCCTAAGCTAAATTATATTGCCCTTAATGGAGCCTGCGCGCGGCGGAGATTTCTTTTCTACGACTACGGAATGCACTCTCCTGTCTATTATTCGGCCGTTTTCCTTGCCGCCTGCGCAACTATATGCACATCCGCGAGGATAGTAGCCGTCGTATAGTGCGTCTTTTTCTCTTTTTGCTTTCTCTCTTTCTCTCTCTCTCTCTCTCTCTCTCTGCGGCGGACGGAGCGGGAAAAAGTTTATTGGGCAAAAGTCCTGCGTACTTTGTATGCACTTGCGGTATATTATACTTACGGCTCGTACACCGCGCTGCGGCTCTCTCTCTCTCTCTCTCTCGGACTAATTCGCTCCCCGGGGAAGGTCTTTTTGTGTCCGGGCACGAGAGAGACGGAGTCGTACACACAGGTCTACCTATGTATTTAGCTCGCGTACGACGGGCACCTATTTCGGCATTTCCGCGATGGGATTGGATGGTTAACGTTTGAAGCTGCTTTCGCGCGTCGTCGCGTATGAAAAATCGATGCGCCCGGTGATACTGCGCGTACGCCGGGCGGAGGACTGCTTTTATCAGGATAATAAATGAAGTTTCGCCCTCGAGCGCGCGTCGCCTCTCCTCTCTCGGTCCGAAAAAAGTCCGGCTATTCGAATTTACAAAACGAGCCCTCTTTTTCCCTCGGTACTGCGTACTCTATACTATACACGTTATACTCCCTCGCGGGAGGAAAAAAATGACACTCGTTCCGTTAAACGCGCCGGGACTATTATACGCGGGCGCGTCTACAGCGTATACAACGAAGTCTCTCGCTGACGCGCGCATTAATAACCCGCTCTGTCCACCCGCGTATAACCGGAATTCCCGAAAAACTCGTGTTAATTTCCATCGCGCGCTGCAGCTCGGGCAAATTATTTATTAGATCATTATACTTTCCTTTAGAAAAGCGCGTACAATGCGCACACGCGCTCTCTCGCTGTCATCTCAATAAATTCCCCCCCAAGCCTGCGCAGCTTTTCCACGGCTGTCCGATATACCTACGTGTATACGTGTTATATTATATATAACAGAGCACACTCACATCCGAGGCGCATATAACCGCGCCCGCACGAGTTCTCTCTCCGCCTAAGGTAGTAGCTTAACTAAATAAAAGGCCAGAAGAGAGAGAGAGGGGGGGGGGCGCATCGAATGCAGCGAAATGCATTGTGCTCTCTGAAAAGACGAACGGAGTCGCGAGGCGCATTGACGTGCTGCTGCTGCTGCTGCTGCTGCTGCTCGGTCTGCTCCTTTTGTCGGGCCCGAGCTTATTCTCCGCGACTAAAAGCGTTTTTGTATATTATTGTGTGGATATATATACACGACGCCGTGGAAAATGCCTCAAGATATCACTCGAATATACATTTCTTGTGCGCCGGCCGGGGGTTGCTTTTATATATGTACCAGCGCTTTATTAGCATGGGACATTATTGTATTATATACGAAATGTACCCTTGCCGCGCTTTCTTCCTTACTCCTCTCTCGCGCGCTTTGTTTCCTCTTTGATGGACAGCGACGTCGCGTGGGTGAATTCCCGAATTTATATATTCGAGAAAGTCAGCGACATACACTGCATATTTTTAACTACCCGTCAAACTCGGAACAAGAAACTGATATTCAAGTATTATTCTCCTGACGTGCGCGGCGCGCCCGGCCACACGTTGTGATATTATGATATAACGTATCGATTAAACGTTGAAATTGAAGCGCTATAAGTACCTATCCGTTATGCGCTCGAAACGTTGATAAGAGCTCGATTTTAAAACGCGTCTAATTTAAATGAAAATCATGGTCGCATAGCGATGCGATCTCCTTATACACGTGAATCATATACTTTTATCTCTCTCTCTCTCTCTCTCTCTCTCTCTCTCTCTCTCTCTCTCTCTCTCCGGGTTATTGAATATTGAAGAGGTTCTCAAGCTTCGCGCTATCTCGCAGCCATAAGTCACGTTCGCTTTGAGCGCTCGGGCACGCGGGCTGCAGGTGGATGACGCGTCAATCTCCCCCATCGGGAATATAGCCATTTAATCTATGCAGCGGCGGCGTCAAGGAGGCAGACGATTTAACGCGCTGCCTTAAAAGTGATGTTACAACGGCGACGCCCGCCGAAAATCGATGCTCCCGTCAAATGCATTATTGACTCGCTCTCTCGCTACGTGTGTCTGTGCGAGTGTGACCTAGTGCGATAATAAAAAAAGATACGGCGCGATGCAGTAGAGGGATCATACAGGATGTGTGTGTGCATGCGAGGGTATTTCGGCGAATAAAGGTGACACGTATATCGAGAGTTGTTTTACCATATGTGTATAGAGATGTGTGCGTATATTCTAGCGATCTGGATCGACTTGTGTTACAGTGAAACCGAGAAAGCCGCAGCTGGAGTACGCCGGAACGGAGCTGACCACCGGGCTGACCCTTCGCGAGGGACAGGAAGCTACGATATCCTGCGTGTCGAGATACGGCAACCCGCCGGCACTCATAAAATGGTAATTATATTATTACGGCCTTTTAACAAATCTCCCTCGCGACCGGCCGCGTTATATTGCCTATACCTACCGCTGTGTAACCTTTCCTCGAAATTCCCATTCCGACAGAGAGAGAGAGAGAGAGAGAGAGAGAGAGAGAGAGAGAGAGAGAGAGAGAGAGAGAGAGAGAGAGAGCAAACACTAACGGCTCGATAACGCGAATAGAGAGTTTTGTTTTGCCTGTGTATACCTATATAACGTTTCGCGTGCGCTCGCGTTCCGGAATGCAGTAGTCGTGATTTTTTTTACGCCCGCGCGCGCGATCCCTCCAAAGCTCTTTATACTCCCTCTCGCTTTAACGGTGGCGAGAGAGGGTTTTATCGCTTTACGGCTTGATTTTTTTATAACTCGCGTTAATACACGCATGAAAGTGGAGAACGTAGCCTAATAAAAATAGTGTGTGTTTTGCATAAAAATGGCGCGGCACTCTCCTCCTGGCCGGCTTTTTTTCAGAGTTTCCTTCTCTCCGCTCTCTCTCTCTCTCTCTCTCTCTCTCTCTCTCTCTCTCTCTCTCTCTCCTACACACCTATATATACTACTATCCGTGATATAAAGCAGCGCTGATGCCTCGTGTATACTCGCGCAGAGGCCGAATATTAAAGCTATACTGCCCGATAAAACTTGCTTTTACTCCCGCTCCAATTGCTCGTTTTATTCGACTAATGATAGCTGTACCGGGAATACACGTCCAAGTTCGCAGCAGGGCTGTATAAATACGACTATATACGCCGCGCGGTTGTATTTTTCGCGTTAAATCCCTCGCGGGCGGAGATCGCTTGAAAAATTTAAGGCGACGAGACAACGACGAGTGAATATTTCAGTTCTGAGTGGAGACGAGCTTATATAGCTGCGCACACCGGAACTTTTTAGCGATACTCGCCTCCTTCTATCTTTTAGCTCTCGAGTGCAGCTCCTGCGCGCAGGGTTTCATATTTACCGCGGCTCGCGTTACGCCAAAGTGGGTGTAAATTCACGAAGCAGGTGGATTTTCTTTTTTCGAGTTTACGTGAATATTTCGTAAGAGCTGTTAGCCCCGGGAAATTGGGGCGCTAATCGATACAAGGACAGCGGCGTGTAATATGCCTCACGCTGACCCGCGCCGAGAGGTAGAGAAACTATTAGTTATGCTTAATGAACACAAATTCATACGCGTTACACGCCCAAATGCAACCGGAGCCGTGCGACCCGATACGTGCATGTAGTCGTGTATACAACGACACGAGGTGTATTATAAGTCTGACAAATGCCTCGAGCTTACAGCGCGGCCGCTAACGACACGGCATTAAAACGTTAGATCTAATTATATCAGCGCGTAGAACGGAAGCGGCCTCTGGTGCTGCTATGGGATTAATGCCTCATTACGGAGGACAGCGATAACCGCTCATTGCGTCGCCTTGATTTATCAATTACCTCGCGCGCGTCGACGGTTATATACAGTAGATAAAATATAGTGCCGGCGAAGCAACGCGGCGTGATTTTCGTCCGGGCGCAGAGCAAATTCGCCGCGCTCGACAAAAAGCTGTCTCTTCCGTTACGGTGATTCGGGCGATACAAAGAGAGAGAATAGGTCTAAAACAAACGTCGGCGGGGAAAAAAGTTGGCGAGCGCCGATCGATTCTCTCCGCTCTCCTTTCCCATCCGTCAATGTCCAGAGATTAAGATTGTAAAAAAGCCATTTAAAATCGACGTGTACAGCGTCCCGTGCCTCTCTCTCTCTCTCTCTCTCTCTCTCTCGCTGGATACATAGAACGTACGCGAGCCGGAGACGCCGAGCGCGATTACATCTACAGGCGCATTTAAAGAGCCTAATTTCGTCGCTTATACGTACACTGTATACCTAAGCCGTATCATCTCGGGCACGGGCCATTTATTCATGAAAGCGCACGTATATCCGCGCAACCTACCTATATGCATGTACAGAGATCATCGATCACGCAGCAGCAGCAGCAGCAGCAGCAGCAGCAGAAGAGCCGCGCGGCCCTTGAACGAAAATAAACGATCGCGTCCATTAGTGCTCGCTGATTGCACATCAGCTGGGGCGCGCGTGTGTGTGCGCAGCTTGCTGGCCCTCGAGAAAACAATCGGAAAAAATCAGCCTCAATTAGCTCCATAATTAAGCCGCGCGCGAGAGCGGGACCACCGCGTGCAGCAGGCCTCTCTGTAATAGTTTTCACCAAAACAGCCCCCCGCACGCCCATAACTCATTGCGGAGCGCGCGCAGAGGAGGGTATAGTCCGCCGCGAAAGAGAGCATCGCGCGCACGCCCGTGTTTCTCAGCGAGCTGCCGCTGCTGCTCTAAATGAAAATAATGACTCTCGATGGACGGACGGACTGCGCAGAGCTCGGCGTAATTTTCCCCGCACACATGCACCCGATTGCAAGGCCCGTACCCCATACTCACGAACCGTAAGAGAGCGAGCGAGTATAGGAGAGCAGCGAGCGCAAGAGGCCGGAACGTCGCCTTTGTGGCAGTCAGCGGAGCGGCTACGAGGAAGAAAAAGGACCGAGAGTCGGACTTTTCTCTTTGCGTTACAGCGCGAGCGAGTGCAGAGAGAGAGAGAGAGAGAGAGAGAGAGGCGAACGGAGGATAAATGCCATATATACGCGAGAGAGAGCACGAGCGCGTCCTCTCTCTCCTTTTAGTTTCACGGTCTGGCGGCTCTGACCGCGCCTTATCTAAGCTCGCCTTAGAGAATAATTGAGGAGCGCGAGTCCCGGCTTTAACGACCACGTCGCCGCCGCCGCCGCAGCGAGTAGAGCACTGCTCCTTGATTCGAGTCAATGTATCGAATGAATTAAACGTCGAGCTCTCGTCATTATGCAGGACCATTTCTTTCTCTCCGTCTTATTCTTATATATTTGTCCCTTTTCTCTCTCTCTCTCTCTCTCTCTCTCTCTCTCTCTCTCTCTCTCTCTCTCTCTCTCCACACCCTCGCGCTCCGGCACACGTATAATACGGTCTCATGCTCGCGTCGCCCCTTTCGCCGTCTACAAATGCTCGTGTCCCTTTAGTGTTTGCTTTCTCTGCTCCTCACTATATACCACGGTGATGAATGGCTTTTGTCGCGCATTGTTAGACAGCGCCGCACACCGAGTATGAGAGAGGGAAAAAATGTGTAATTTTTGAGAGGTGACAAGTCGCGTATAGTCGCGCGGCGTCGAATTTGAAATTATAATGCCTCGAGCTTTCGGGGATTATACCGCCGGCAGCCTGGACCTGACGCGCGCGGCCGTTTTTGCGATCCTCCCTCTCTCTTTCTCTCTCACGAGGCTCGGGATTTCGAACAAAAAGCTCCTGCGCGCGCGCGCACTCGAAATAATTACTCGCGCGATGTTGCGCGCATCGAAACGGAAATGCAAATTTTTCAATTTCCCATTCTCCCGGCAGCTGTGATGGGATCAAAGCTTATAATTATGCTTTTTCGCTCGGCTTTATATATGTATAAAACGGGGCAGAAGAAAAGAGGCGCGCGCGCGTTTCATTCGATTGCCGCACTCAACGAGATTAAACCTTCCAACACAGCGCGTATTTCGCTCGCGCTCATCGGAATCTATAACTAATTCATTGCGTGGCCGACATGCATATAGGGGAATGAAAAAAGTGACAAATTCCTGCAGTATACACTGGCGAAAAATCGAGCGCGCGGTCAATTATACGCATTAATTAAAAAATACCCGCTAAACTCGCGAGGAAAAGGACGACGCGCCTGCAGCAGTCGGCTGCTGCTGCTGGAGAAAAATAAAATTTCCCCATTGAATTTTGATGAAAGCACTTGGCGTCCCTATTCAGAGCCATAGCCCGCGATGTTCATAATGCACTTCATTCACTTAAATCGAGGCGCGCTGAATTTTTCAATGAGGGACGTTCCTTCAAGGCGAGCTTCGTTCCGTGTCGACGGGCCAATGTGTCGTATTATGTGCATTTGACGAGAGCTGCTGCAGCTCGGCGTTTCGGGATTCCTATTTAGTTCCGGCAGAATTATATACCTCTCTCTCTCTCTCTCTCTCTCTCTCTCTCTCTCTTTCCTCGAGCTCTTCGTTTTCAGCTCGTAATTGGTCGCGCGCCGGCTCGTCTCCAGGCTTTTTTTATCTTCTCCCCCCGCGCTCATTTAGTACTCTTTCTCTCACTGGCTCTGCCCTTCGGACTTCCTGAAAGCGCGCTCGTACAATTTCGCTGTTTATGCTTTCGTAATCTTCTCACTTTCAGCCGGAGAGAGCTTCTTCCTTCTTCTTCCTCCTTCGAGCCTCTATATTTTTTCCCCTTGTCTTTGCGAGACAACACCGCGTGCACAGCGGCGGCTCTTACGGGATTTGTTACGGCGTCGAAGATGGAAACGGCGCGTCGTTTTTGAGGGAAGGAAAAAAATATGGCCGTTTCGCGAAAGGCGGTTTATAACGCAGACAGAGCAAGAGCAACTCGACTTGCACGCGATTCCGCCGTAAATGCCGCCGCTGAACTTTATGACTAGTGCAGTCGTCAATCTTTCCCCGCGAAGCTCTTATTTTTTTTTTTGCCGAACATGGCGGCTCTCTCTCTCTCTCTCTCAAAACTTTTGAAACTCGCCGGCAAAAACGAGCGAAAATAATTTAGGACGCTCGCGCAAGTGGGACGCAATTTGACTCGGGAGAGCCATAAGAGATCAGTGCGGAATTTCTAAAGCCGGAAAACCACGTTTTGCGCGCAGGTTCATCGGCGCCGAGGAGGTGCAGCCTATGCGCGAGCAGACCAACGGCACCGAGGTTAACAATCCCAAGACTTGGGCGGCCCACAGCATGCTGCGGGTCCGAGGCAACCGGGACAACCACAACAAGCCCATAAGGTGCCTCACCATGCACCCCACCAGCGCGCTGCCCGAGGTCGCCGAGTCCAAGTTCGACATCCACTGTGAGTATATAATAATATGATCCGCCTTGGATACAACATTTCGTAACGATGAAAATGTGTGCCCCCTCGTGAAATTTTTTAATTAAAAACGCCCGGGCGCTCACACACACATACACACACACTCGCCGAGCTTTGATTGGCAATAGAACAAACTGCAGCAGCAGTCGTCGTCGCGTTTAATAGTCCCTCGCACGGCTGGCCTGTTTCGCCGCGCATCGGCGAAGAGAAATCCATGAAGCCGCCGCGGTGTGTGTACACAATAACTAATCCCTTTCTATGCAGATTCGCCGGAGGTGAAGCTGGAGACGAGCCCGCGAATGCTGGTCTCGGCCCTGGAGGACTCGGCAAGCTTCGTCAGTCTGCGCTGCATCTCCGACTCGAACCCGGCGGCGAGCATCAAGTGGTTCAAGGACAGCTCGCCGATAATGGTGTCGAGCGGCAACGTCATGCCGATCGGCTACAACCGCACGCTGCCCAACAACACGATCGTCGAGTCCGAGGTACGCTTCGAGCCGATCAAGCGAGAGGACGCCGGGCTCTACAGCTGTCGCGCCGTCAACGTCATCGGCGAAAGCGCCCCCGCCAACTACAGGCTCGACGTACAATGTGAGTTGCTTTTTTCGTCTCTCTACTCTCGCTCTCTCACGCTGGCCCTTCTCTTTTTTCTCCCCGAGTCGCGCGCAGTCGGTCGGCCGGTTTAATCTCCTTATTCATAATTCAGGCGCCCGCGCGCAATGAAGCGTCATTGTCATGTAGAAACGTAATTCCATTTGAACTTTTCCGACTACGTAATTGCATTGGCGCTACGCACCACCAGCAGCCGGCGTCTCTACTCCCACGACTTGAAAGGATGCGTCCCTTTGATTGGATTAGCCTGCGCGCGCGCGCGGGGGCTTTCATTTACAATTATTGTTTTATGACCGGCTTGAATAATCCCCTCGTTTGATAGTCGAATTTATTATATTGTTTCTCGCTGTACAGCGCGGCCGATTCTGGGCCGAGTTTATTATATAAAATATATTATATTCTCGTCATTTATTTAACGAGACCTGCGTTGAACGCGAGAGTCGGGAATAAAACATTTCGTTTGCATTGAAAAAAATCGCTGCAAAAAATTCAGTCTTTCGGAGAAAAAAAGCGCCGGGGTGATTACCATCGGTTATATGCTATTAAACGCACCGAGCGGTCTCTTCTTTCTGCGAATCTGTTTGAGCTTCGTAAGGGAAAAAATCCCGCGTATTTTTTCATATTTTGGAGGGACGGTTAAAATTACCCTCGTTTGAAAATCCTACCGCCCGCGTAGTGTATGCCAATTAGCAAAAAGAATTTAATTAAGCTTTGCGCACGCGTGCGTGCGGTACTTGAGAGAGAAAAAAATATGCCGAATTTTTTTGCGATATACTCGTCGCCGTGTTTAGAGCTTCGCGGGTTATATACGGCTTTTACCGCTTCATTAATATCGCATTTCAGCATCTGTCGCTATAAGCCAATAACCATAATTCCGCGCGCGGTGTGTATAGCATGGCGTGTAATACGTCGCGCACGAGCGATGTTAACGTATTATAATTATTCCGGCTTGAAGGGATTTTTTTCTTCAAACTTGAAAATTCAATCTCTCGCAGCCACTCGTTTAGATCCGCCGCGCCGATAGCGAAACAAAGCGAACGTCGCGTATAAAAATCAGCTTTCACCTCGTGCTCGGAATTCTATTTACATCCATCAAGGGTAAAACGGAAGCCGTATTAAATCGGCTCTGTAATAGAAGCTGCGGAAAAGCAATTAATAAAGCGTCGGAAATTAGCGCAGAATTTTCCGCGAACAAGTGTACAGTTTAAAGCTCGCGCGAGTCCTTATCGCGGGGACGTAATTATAATAATCGACGCAAAAAGTAAGTGCACTCGCGTGCTTACGCCTCGGCCGTGCGCATTATCACGCACATGCGCACGCGGCGTTCAAAAGTTCCGAGTGCGAAATTACCGGCCGTTATTCCACGCATGAGAGATCGGCGCCCGCGATACGAGGCGCCTTATACTTTTCCCGCCGATAAGCCGCGGGAGCGATTTTTCAAAAACGAAAAAACAAAAATTCCCCATGTGCGCACAGACGGACCGAAGCCGAGGTCGCTGAGCGACTCGGACATCCAGCAGCACGAGCCGACGGTCGACGTGGTCGAGAAGACGACGTCGCTGGCCTCGAGCATCGAGCCGTTCGAGTGTCCGGAGTTCGACGCTAACCCGGCGGCCCAGTACCGCTGGCTGCACCAGCGTGGCGGCAACACCGACACCATCGACAACCGAGCCAACAGCCAGTCGCCGAACGGAGGTCGCCGACTGCGCCTGGAGAACGTCGGCTGGGCCGACGAGGGCGAGTACCGCTGCGTCGCCTACAACGTCATCAACGGCGTGCGCCGCGAGATGCCCAGCGACCTGCGCTTCGTCCTGCACGTGATCGGGCCCCCGGAGATACAGGCGAGGCCGTCGGCCGAAACCGAGGACGGCATGTACGAGTCCATCGGCTGGGCCGGCGAGCCCGTGCACAGGCTGAAGTCGAGGTTCTGCTCGAGACCGCCGCCGAGGATCGTCGCCTGGCAGTGGGGCAGCTCGCACATCAGAGCCGGTGAGTGATATTCATCTTTATATAGTTGTAATACAGAGACGTGACTTTCGAAAATTCCGATCGGTCGGCGCCGGCTGCCATCGATTGATTTATTGTTCTAAAAAAGTTGTTAGCCCTTCTATGGCTGTCTTGTAGAACAAGCGCCGTGGACAAGACGAATGTGTGTCGGCTTATCTGTTGCTCGTTGTCATTGGGACTTTTTCAGAGGAGGCGCGTACGTCGTGGGACGTAATTCCGCTGTTACGTCTCACTCGCGTGCTCTGGCTGTGAGAAAGTACGTTCTTATCGCGCGCGCGAGCGGCATACGCCTCTATATAACGTAATTCATCGGCGATCGATACAGTTTTGCCGCGGAAAATCGCGGAAAAGTTGAGCGCGCAGATAAGGCATTTCCATACAAATTCGCAATTAGATTTATGCTACGCGCTCGTATGGCAAGCCCCGCTTAGCGCACAAGCACGTCAAAGCGTGAGAAAGATCGGCGTTATGTAAAAGCTCGCTCGACTCCGCGAGATATTTATTACGCGATAATACCTCTCTCTTTCTCTCTCGCGTTCTTTTTGCGATTCTAATAATTTAACGTACGTTCAGCGCGCGAGAGAGAGAGAGAGAGAGAGAGAGAGAGAGCTTATATACATGCGCCTGCTATTATAGCGTAAAAATAATAATACACGACTGACCGTCGCTCCACTTCGAACAAATGTATAATATATACGCGAGCATTCCCCAGGCACGTATTTTGCCGTTTCCTATATCGCGCGCGCGCGCGTTATTTTTCCATCACCCGCGCTCGCGGCCGCTTTGAAAATATACGCGAAATTGCGAATAAAAAGATAAATACACCCCCGTTATATTTCGCGGCTTTCGCGCTCGGGCGCGGATATACTGGAACGAATGTTTAGCTCTGGCAGCGCGGCGCGTAAAAAAAGCGCACACGAACCGTAAATAATCCTACGTGCGATTACAGGCGAGAGCGTGAGCCCGAAGTACGAGGCGCTGCCGTTGGAGCCGATAATCGAGAACAAGATGGTGACTAACTGCTACTGGGCCAAGCTGGAGATCCGCGACCTGCAGCGCGAAGACGCCCGACTATACACGCTGGTGGTGGAGAGCGAGAAGGGCCAGGACTCGACGAATTTACGGCTGATAGTGCGCGACCCCACCGAGCTGAGGATAATCGCCGCGGCCGGCGCAGTGGGGCTGCTGGTCCTCCTGCTGCTCTTCTCCGTGGGTATCTACTCGCTCGTGCGCTCGAGGCGCAAGCACCGCGAGTACCGGCACGAGGAGGAGGAGGAGGGAAGCATCTCGGCCGAGGCCTACTACGGCGCGACGCCGCCCCGGAACGGGACCGCCAACCAGACCCCCGGGAACCAGAATACCGCGACCATCGACCGGAACGGACAGCTCAAGGCCGGCCTCGAGCACCAGCACCCGGTGAGTAGCATCGATTCAAGTTGTTGTATTCAACGCGGCTTAATTCATTGTTCGTCGCTAACCGGGCTCTTGTATCTCGTGTCGCTCAGCAGCAGCAGCAGCAACAACAGCAGCAGCAGCATCACCAGCATCACCAGCAACACCAGCAGCAGCAGCAGCAGCAGCAGCAGCACCCGCAGCAGCAGTACCAGCACCAGCTGCACCAGAACAGCTTGAAGCAGGGGATGATGACCGGCAGCGGGGGCTACGGGAGGAAGCCGCCGAGCGGCGTCGAGGGGGGCCTCGCCGTGATGTACGATTACGATCAGATCGCCTGCAAGTCGAGGACGGCCATGAGCCCAGAGGCGCTGAAGGTGCGCCGCGCGCCGGCGGTTCTCCAGCCTCCGACGATCGTCTGATACCAGGAGGGCAGATTCGCCGTTTTTTACGGCGCCCAAGAGGAGCAGCAGCCGCCCTCCTCTAGTCCCCTTTACGCCGCAACGATGGAATTCCTTGATTAGGTTTTATATATAGCTATAGCACACATACGCTCTATACTCTGCAGCCCCTCTTTTTTCGCCGCGGCGGCGATCGCAACCCACTGGGCTTCCTTCCTTCGCTTATCGGATTTTCCATTTTTCTCCCGACGAGAGCGTATGCGCGGGCTGATTTTTTCGACACTGGGACAATCAAGAGTAAACTCTGCGAGCTCGAAATTCACTTACTTGTTTCCGCAGAGTAATTTTCTTCCTTTCTGTACATACGCCTTTTAGTTGTATCGTGCGCACAATGATTTTCGCTAGTTTTAAGGCTCATACTTATTTTTACTATGATTACGTTATACATTATAAGCGGGCAACGATGACGCGCGACGGAGGACGAGAATTTCAGTTTTTTCAACGAAAGTTCGAGTCTTGCCAATCCAAGACTATAAATTATCAAACTCGAGATAATTATAACTAAGGTGTTCAATCGTTATAATAATACTGTAATAGTCATACGTGTTTATCGCGAGCCTCAAAAGGCCAGCCGACTACGACTCCTCGACTCTATAGGAAAGATAAAATCGAAAAATATACGTGGATGAAATACATAAAGTTATATACGATGATAAAAAAGGCGCTCACGGCAACTCTATATATGTATTATCTATATAGGTGGTAGAACAAGTGGAATACACCATTATCGTTAAGGCTGAATTCGTTCCGATAATAAATACAGTTACCATGACGAAAGTTCCGTTCGCAAACTTTTCGTCCTGATAACAGAATAAAAACAATTGTTGTTCAAGAATCTTTCTTACGGAGGGTCTGCGCTGCTCGCGCGCGAGCTCGGAATACATAAGAGAGAGAGAGAGAGAGAGAGAGAGGAGCGCGCCGGAAAGAGATTCACGCGCGGAGAGTTTCGTTTTATGACTCCTTATCGAGATTCAAGACTCGTTTTTGGAAAACTTTTAACGTAGAATAGACGTAAAAATCTTTTATGTCTGAATTATCATTCGCCGAGTGCGAGCAATAAAATTTCACTCAGACTCTTTTCAACATTCTCGGTATTTCCTTGTTAATTGGACGTGTTCTCCTTTTTTTTCTTCCAGCTAATTCTCGACGACCCGAATTGTTTATTATTATTTCGAACGATGTATTTGTCGGCTGATTTACGTTCATCTGGCGTAAATACGTCATGATTTACGTTTGAAATATACATATATATATATATATATATATATATATATATATATATATATATATATATATATATATATATATATATATATATATATATATATATATATATATATATATTTATATATATATATATATATATATATGTTCCGTTGTTTTAATACAAAGCGCATGTCGTTTGGACATGCTTATACATTGTTATATATGTATGTATACACAGTTTACACATATACGAGGAAAAAAATTTATTTTACCAAATTTATTTTTAATTAATCTGTAAGCTTTAATTTATATTTTATATATCTGATCGGATAATCGTGTTGAATAATCGATAAATATATTTACGAGCGTAAGTTATTTGATCACGAGTAATGTATAATTATCAAACTAATTGTAACAAACTACTTTTTTAAATATAGTTCAAATGACTTTCTTATTTTTTCAACAGGATGTGTAAGAAAAACTTCCCAAAGATATATAAGTAACTTAAGATTATACGATATGTATTGAGATTAAGACTTGTTAATAAAACCATTAAAATCTTATACTAATTTTATTTGTGTGTATTATATATAAGATTGTAATTTTCTTATCTCGATCTAGATTTAGCGTTCGTTCTTACGTTACGTTAATTTTAAGTACTTATAAAATACTTACAGCGAAGGTTCATTTTTTTCTATAACTCGTACTTAAAATTTTATATACGTGGATATGTATAATTTTACAATTGCAACGAACGCAATCGTGTCTATAGCATGATTTAAGTATGTAAATCTTATTTATTTACTGTTATAAGAATTGTTGTATTTTGGACTGATACCCGAAAATAAAACAATATAATAATCCCTCAATCGTATTTTCAATCATGATCCCTTGTTTTGTAAATTTTAATAAATTTTAAAACAAATTTACTTAAAAAAATAGAACGAGAAATCAAGTACTCTTCGATGACTCGATTACCGGTACCAGGTAACCAATGTAACGACGCATTTGTAAGTACCAACAACCGCGCTTATTTCGTAAAGGCGGTGATTCCCAGCATACTGCCGCCACCTAACGTGGTTTACGAGAACTCTTGTACCAATATAGGTAGCCATGTGCCAGGAAAACACCTCAGCTCATTAGCCCCAGCGAAGAAACCGACAACATGACAAGTGTTCAGATTCTCAGCGCATCAGTTGGAAAGTTGTCAATGTAAAACAGATTTATCCGTGTACACCCAGTTTTTATCGTTCGAATTTTGATAGCCGATTGTTCAATATACACAATGACTTACTTGAGTTCGTGGGAAGAGTTCGAGAAATGCGCAGAAAGGTTATATTTGCAAGATCCAATGAAGGTAAATACTGCAGAGCTCAACAGCTTTCGTTCTCCAAAGTTAAATGAATTTGTTATATTTTCCGTATTTTCATCTAGGCGAGATATACGATGAAATACTGCCATCAGAAGGGCGTTTTGTGCTTGAAGTTTACGGACGATCGAACGGTAAGAATTAATTTGATATTCTCCTAACCTCTTTTTCTGTAAACACCTTCAGAAATGCTCCATCACTTTCAATATGTTACTAAACACCATTCATTTTTTTTGTATTACTACCTTCTTTATGAGACATAAACTTCATTTTGATGTAGACCAGATCTCCACAGTCAGCGGCTTAAACTTTAAAAAATAGTTATTACAAATCATTGCTGATGCCGTAGTTTATTTATTATAGAGAGATAGAATCATGTATGAACCACAGCTAATTATGATTATCTTTTGTTCTAGTGCCTACAATACAAGACTGAAATTGCTCAAGATGTGAAAAAAATGGAAAAGTTTATAAAGAATTTAATGCGACATATGGCATCAAAGGACAACTAGAGCAATAATGTTTATTACTAGGACTTTACGATAACCAACTTTTTGTGCAATGAAAAGTTGTATTTTGTGGTACAGCCTTTTACAGTCAATCAAGGTGTAAAATTTACACTTTGCAAAGGCATATACTTAATCTGTGCATTTGAATAATCGCACTGGGAATTTTTCACAACTCAGTTTGGTCGGCTCTAGCATTGTTGAAACAATGTTAAAAACACATAAGATAATGAACATTCTCTTTTGTAATTATTGAATTATAAAATATTTTAATAACTATTGCTATTTAAGAAAAACCACCTGCAGTTCTTTTATTGTCATGTAAGTTTTACCTATACTTTACTTCTATCTGCTTCTATTTGCTTACTATCTGATTTTGTATCTTTTATAAGTGATTGACTGTTTGTTAAAGTTGTACTTAGATGCATAGTCAGAAAGTAAATGTTATTAAATGATCTCATTATATGTTACAAAGCAAAGTTTTCAATTTGTCCTTGATCTTCATTTTCAAATAGAGCATCTCAGTGCAGTATAACTATTAAATCTCGTTGAATCATCGTAAAATAATAAAACAATTTTTTGTGAGGGTATGATTTTTTTATTTAATCGAGGTGTAAAAATGTTCACTTCGAAAAGGAATATACAATATGTGCAGTTGAGATCCATCATAGCAGAAACGTATCGTCCTCTGTGGTTTACTTTGGTCTGGTCCGACGTCTTCTGGTCAACGTACTGCAACAGAAATCATATCGTTAACGTTGAATATTCGTTGGATTTTACAAAACAATTTTTGTGCCAGATATCAAACACTTTAGTATCAACAGTTAGTCAGGTAAAGGCGAATTTCTACTTTACCAACCTCAGTCGATAACGGACATAATCTCTCCGAGGATTAAGATTTTCATAATTCCTCTCATAGGAAGCAACGCAGGGTACATATAAAAACTTTCATTTCTCTCATTCAAATTGACCAACAGTTTAATGAGTTCTACCGTTATAGATATTTACAAAAACTGACTTTTTTTCATATAGACAATCTCATTTTTTGACACAGACTTTCGCGCGTTTTTACAAAAATACTTACGATATAATGGGCTGAAGAACAGCATCCAGAGTCGCGTCAGCATGTTGAGGATAACTCTGCTTGGAAGAATCGGAAGGAAGCTTATAATATCCGTCTTCGTCTAATTGCCTTTGTGTCTACGAGTCAGAGAAAATGAAGAATTTTACTTAAAAACAAATTGAATTTCCCAGATCGTCGCTTCGAACGAAAGAAGAAGAAGAGATGATGAGATGATAGTCGATTGAAGCTCGAGAAGCCAAGATGAAAAATGAAAGAGATGAGCATCAGAGCATAATACAGAGATATAAGAGAAAGAAAGCGTACGGCGCGTGTTTGCTTGGTACTGTCGGCGGAGCTGGAGCAGCAGCTGGAAAAGTCCTGTGTGGTGCTCTCCCCGAGGCCGCTGTCGCCTGCGCTGCTGCCGATCGGTATCCGGCAGGCGCTGCCGGTCCTGATCATTCCAAGGGACGACGAGGAGGAGGACTCCTTCCTCGACGAGGAGTACATCATCTCGTGCCTGCTGTTGTGAGTTATCGGCTCGACGCGGCTGGTTGCGCGTGTCATCACCGAGAAGCTGTTCGCCGTGCTCTCGTGGCACTGATAGACAGTCCTGCGGTCTCTCTTCACCGAGAATCCGACAGCTCTGAAACGTTCCAACAGTTCCTCCTCTCACTACAACCATTCGTCTTCTATGCCTTCTCGCGCTCTCTAAGCTATATGGGCTATACATGACTACGTGCTATCTCCGAGATACCGTACAGTGAGACTCCACTAATGTTCGGAGATGCCTCGTTGTTTTTTTTTTTTTTTTTTTATGTATCCGCGCGTTGCGTCTCCGAGTACATGCTCTGCTTTGAAAAGCATCAAGGGTACACCGCTAGGACATTGCTTCGTATTTAGGCTGTCGATTTACAGTGCTTCGCGGCGAACGGTTTAGCGTACTGCAAGTACCCCTCATGCTTTTCAATTGAATTTGACAATGAAAGGACAAGACAACAACAATAACATTAATCACAATAGTTGGAAACTGTTCACACCAATTATATTATGAGCAGTAGAGTTATTAACACAGAGTCACAAAAAATTTGAATCTCCACAATAGAGCACAAATGAACTACTAAATAAAGTAAAGGTATATATTCAGAGACCATGGATTGTTATACCAAAAAATGAAGAAAAAACTTTAAAAATTAACAGCGGCCGAATTTCAAATTAACTTTACTTTATACTCGCAACAATACCCAATCCAGGATAGCCAATAATAGACAAAAATAAATACACAAGTGCGTTCTGCGCCTGTTATGGCTTTATCATCAAGTGGTTTATTTAGGGACTTGTGTAAAATGATTATACCATGCTTCTCAAATAAATAAACTGAAGAATCACATGCTTGAGACCAAAGTAATTATACATACATGCTCTTACACGTTTTTTCCATAAAATTGTGAATAAGTAAAAAAAAAAGAAAGTATTAATCAAAAGTAACATTACAACTATAAAATATAAGGCATGCACGACGTATTCACGCTTATGTATTATATGGGTAAAATTCTTTCGAATGCTCGAAAATCGTGAAAATTAACAACATCGATAGCACCATTCGTCAGCACTTTCTTTTCAAAGCTGTTTTCGAGCACAGATTCAAATCTTACTTACCACTTTGACGAGAACATCGCTATAACGAGGTAGCACCGCAAAAAGCATCATTGTCCAGTGTATAGCGACGTTCTCGCCAAACATCTAGAACACTCGCATAAATCACACGACAATGTTCGTAGCATATGCATATAAAAAATCTACCGACACACAAACGAAAAAAAAAGAACAACCGCGACAACACATCATTCCAAAGTGAAGCTCGAAATGAGAAAAAATTAAAAAAAATTGAGTAGATAGAATAGTATACCCGACGTCACTCTTTTGGGCAAATATATGTATATAAATCATTCGTGATAAGAAATAAGGGTATCAAACAATGACTACGGATCCCGTGTCATCCTCCACGTTGGAAGAGTGACTGTTTTGGAGCTTGCAGGCCGTCTTGAGATCATCGTACCTAGCCGCCGACGAAGCGGCGTCCACCGCCTCGTCCAGACGCAAGTTGCTCGCCTGCAGCACGCCCTGCTGTTGCTGCTGTTGTTGTTGCTGCTGCTGCTGTTGCTGCTGCATCGGCGCCGCGCTGTAAGCGGGTGGTAGCCCGTGCAACTGCTGCTGGTTCTGGTACTGAGGCGGCAACTGCTGGTAGTGGTGGTTCTGGTTGTGCTGTTGCTGCTGCTGCTGGTGCATCTGAAGCTGTTGTTGTTGTTGCTGTTGTTGCTGCTGCTGCTGTTGGTGAAGCTGTTGCTGCTGGCGGTGATGAGCCAACTGGGACTGAACGACCGTGTAGGCGATCTCGCGCCGCTGCTGCTCGCTCATGCTCGACGTGTCGACTAGACTGAACTCCAAGTGCCTGGTGGTAAGGGATGAAACGGGATGAAACGCTTTTTATTGCTCGAATCGGTGGATTCGGGGAGGCACTTTGTATTAATTTACTGTACGAGCGAACTAATTTTTTTGCAGGGAGAAGTCTTGAATGGCTTTCTCGATTTGTACTACTTGCTCGCAAGTCAAACAACGAGATTTGGCGATCGGGGGAGGAGAACTTACTTTCTGAGTTCGTCCGGCAGGGGATGCTTCGAGGACGGACTTCTGTGTTTACTTCTGTGCCTCCTCCTCGGCTCGGTCGTACTTATCTGGATGGACCGGAAGATTTTAATTTAGCGATCGTTTTTATTTATTTTTTACACAGAGAAGACATCGAGTATGAAAGTGGATAAAAATGGATTAATATTGTTGCAAATCGGTATGTTACTCACAACGGCCCTTTGGATTATCTCGCCTTTCCGTCGCTGCGCCTCCCGCCACTGCGGCGCAGAGTCGACCATTTCGTGCCTACTGAAATTCGAAATAACGTAAGGGCAAGAAAAAAAAAATTGTAAAAGTAGATGATGAAAGAATTCTTTCATTGTAATACCTGGAGTGCCGCGAGCTTCTGTGTCTCCTGCGATGCTTCCTGTGCCCGGACTTCTGCGTGGAACCCCTCGAAAGCTGGGACTCGCAATCGGAATGCCGATTGTGCTTTCGATGACTCCTGCTGTGACTCCGCCGCCGGTGGCCCCGACTGTGACTGTCCCCGGAACTCTGACTCTCCACCGAGCTGCTCCTCCGGTTCAGTCGATTGAGGAGCTTTATATCGCCAAAGGATCGTCGTGAGAATCGAATCGACGACTCTTTCGAGGACAATGAAAAAGCAAGAAAAATCGAAGGATACTCACAGCCGGTGCAGTTCCGCAAGACCTGACGGACCTGGGACTGGAGGAGGTGTAGAGTCCCCTAGGCTGGCTCTGGGTCCAGGGCGCGCTCCTCGTGCTCCTGGGGCTGGGATTGTTGCGCGAGGCGACGCTGCCCCCGTGAGCCAGGCAGTTGGTACTCTGACCGATCGAGCCCTGAACCACCTGGTGGTTGTTCGAGCCCTCGATGAAGCCCGCCACCATCTCCTGGCCCTCGACGACCCTCCGCTGAGCCCGACGACTCGGCATCCGCTGGAAGCTCGGCTGGGCCATGCGTCTCACGCTGCTCGACTGTGGGCGCGATTGTAGTAGCCAATTAGCCGCATATGTCGGTAGAGATTTCCGCGGCGCACGCGATCTCGCGCTTACCTGTTGCTGCTTCTCATTGATGGCCGAGCCGGTGCCGCTGGTCATCGGCGGACTGTAGGAGCGGAAGCGCGAGTAGGGGCTGAGCGGCGGCGGGCCTGTGGCCATCAGCCGGAAGAAGGCCTGGTGGTCGATGCAGCAGCGGAAGAGGTGCCGGCAAGCGCCTCGCGACGGCGTCTCGAAGCCGTGCGTCCGGTCGGCCGAATTCTTCTCGCTCACCCGCAACATGAAGTACTTGCCCTATGGTCGGCATAAAAAAAGAGCAGCTCGGATTACGTCGCGCTTCTCGCAGCTCGCTTTGTGTCGACGTGCGCTGGTATCGGTTTCGCGTGCAGCGCGACCGAGCTTCCTTTGTCTCTTTTATGCATGCACGTTATCGAAGTGGGGAGAGGGGATGACTTTTGTTGTTCGTCGTTATACGTAACGAGGAAATTGGTCGCGTGTGCAATGAGAGACAATGCTGCGGGTTTTGATTTAGAAGCGTTTTCCATCCGCGGAGCCTATACTGTGCATTCTATGTATAGATATAGAAGTACCTTGTGATAGATTTTGTTGATGCGCGGCCAGTAGTAGTTGCCAACTTTGGTCTTGTTCCTCAGAAGAATAATGCCGCTTGGCGTCAGACCGAGAAAGTACTCGACGCAGTCTTCTCCCTGTTCGCGAAAAAAGTCGTCATCGTTATTACAATATACTATACAAAGGCTCTTGCTCCATCGATACGTCTCGATGGATGGAAGAGCGAGCCTCGTCTCTTATCATTGTCATGCACGGAAATCAAGTCTAGAGGTACAAAGCCGATCGTCTTACCAGTACCGGGTGCAGATCGACGCCGTACATTTCCAGCCATTTCACCTTATCCAAGTAATTCAGCTCAGCGGCTGATGGTAACTGTCCTCTGAGAAGAAACGAATAAAATTTGTTTCCCAAATTAGCCGGAGACATTCGTATAAAAGCATTTCTCGCTGAATAGAAGTAATATGAATAGAGTGTATTGTCTTACACTAGAGTTTTATGTAACTCGACTATCCGGGCCTCGAGTTCGGACGTTTGATTCGCCAGAAATCTGAACTCGGACACGTAGCCGTAGGAGTGACGCCTCGGATCGTAATCCCCGAGCTCCGCTGAAAATCAATCGTCATACCAACCGTTAAATGTAGCAAAAATTGAATAAAGCATACTCGAGTGCTGTGAAAGCTCCCGTTCAAGAAAGGCGGTAAAATTGAATCGAGCGAAGCGCGCAGGTGTCTATACGCGTAATGCCTCTTACTCGCAATGTCGGGAGAGAGTAGAAAAGCAATCGGCAGACGACATCTCAAATATGATCAAATAAGTTAAAAGCCGCAGAGGGACCACGCGCGCTCGCGGCTCTGAATGCGGCCGGGCAAACATAAAGCAGATTAGAAACGGCGTAAAACAGACTCTCCTCCATTACTTCCCTCTGCGGAATTAGAGAGAAAGTTTCTTATCTGCAGCGGCGTAGTGTGTTGCGCTAGCGCGAAGAAAAAAGCCGCTCGCTCGCGCAATAAGACGAGAGCGCAGCGCAAGAAACAGGAGCAAAGAAAGAGAGATGGCAAGAGGAAGAAGTCACATAGACACAGCTGTGAGAGATAGAGAGAGAGAGAGGGAAAAAAGGCCTGCAGAGGTATATCTCCAGAGCGAGATTCAAAGTCTGAGCAAATAGAGATACGCGCGCGCTACGTGTTTGCGTCTCATCGCGCGATTCAAAAGGAGCCTACTGCGCTGCGGATGAATGGGCCAGCAGCAGCAGCTTTTTCTTCCGTCTAGCCACGGGTGTGTGTGTGTGTGTGTATACTGTGTCGCGGCATCGTCGCATCGCGATTATTATATACATGGATGTATGCGTGCCGCCGAAAAAAAAGAGTCAAAGACACGAAAAGCTGTCAAAGAGAAAATTTTTTGTGTCAAGTATAGCACTGAGAGCTCGAGCTTGTGCTGTGTGTACCTGGTGATTCGCGGGAGAAAAATTATCCTTTCCTCTACTATCTCCATCGTTTTTGTTATACAATGTGCTATGGGATGCGCCTCTCTCGCTCTATGGCTCGTCGGAGTGCAGCGATACTTATACAAGTTGTCGTAGAGAGGTATACTTAAGCGCTTAAATAGCTTTGAGGTACTTACATTGAACGACGTAGGCACCGAGTTCGGCTGCGAGGTCAAAGGAGACCGGGAGTCTTCCTTGAAGAATATCCTGCTTAACTTGCAGGAAGAACTGATATCTGAAACAAAGCGAGCTTTTGGTTCTTTTTGCTCAGAGCTTTGACGAAGCTCCGATGGAACAAAAAATTGTTCCGATTCTAATCCTCGATGCGCTCGAAGTTGACATTTAAAAATTATTCCTTCGCGCAACGTCAAATCAAACGCGCGCTTCGATCAGAGCTTATTCTCCAGCTAGTCACTGTTTTTTCCTAGCAATTAAGCTTTCCGACAGTGTAACAGCCGGAGAAACTCATTACGCAACCGCCAATTTCCATAATCGCTAAAAACGCCCGGCAGCTTTTTGCTCGTAAAAAGCCTCTCGACGAACTGTAACACACGTCGCCGGCCTCGACTGCACGCACGCAAAAGACAATATAAGCCCCCCTTGACTTTTTCGCCGTCGCTGCGCGACTCCTCCTTTTTTCCTTTTTTCCTCGCGATCCACTACACGCGCACACTCGGACCTGCCAATTTGCGCTTTTTTACGGGGGGAGAGAGCAAACGTAGTGCGGCTCTTAAGGAAAACGGGTAGAGAGAGAGAGAGAGAGAGAGAGAGGCGAGAAAAGCTGTGAAAAATGAAAAATCATAGGGCGCGAGCGCACGCGCCGCCGTGATTAATCGATCGGGATTGATTGATGGAGGCGTTTCTTTTTATATTGAATTTCCGCGAGCGAGAAAGAGAGGGCCGATATTGCGAGGGTCATTAATTTTCCTTCGCGCAAGACTCGTCGGGAATTTCGTGTAATATCTCGAGAGAGGGGCGTCGGTCGCGCGCGGGGCTAACTGCTGTGAAATTGAGTTTACACTGGTAATTGGACGCGATGGCGACGCGAGCAGTTTGTTATAATATTCGCGCCTAGCTTTCCCATCGTTTTTCTTCCTCGACTCTATGCGAGTTTTTGGATATACTTAACGCGCGGCGACGACGAAAAATAATAAGACGAGGAATAAATTTATGAATACACTCGGCAACAACCTTCAACTCGTTCTCGTCTCGGAGTATACAGATAGGAAGAGCTTTCGGGAAGCACATTCCTCGCGCAAATTGATACCCATTCGGCCGGCAACTTCCGTAAATTATTCGAAACGTATAATATACGCGCAGCGGGGTGGCCGAAGTTCGATCGGTTATAATAGTGTGATGTACGCGGTATACTCGGAAAACAAATAAAAGTATTCATAAATAACCTGCTGAAGGAGCTCCCAGAGAGAGTAGTCTCCTAAAAAAGAACGAGGCTCGATCCTTGTCGAGAGAAGGATATAAAGGGTAGTTCGAACAGTTCGGAACTCGTCTATAATTTTCATTTTCGGCTGCAGGCTAATCGGTGCGCTCTGGCCCGTCGCTTATAATTGCCGGTTTCCCCGCGCACAGCCTCGCTCTCGGCCTTGGGGGCTAATACGCGCGGGGAATCCTTTCCCCTTCTCGTGTATTTACTTCGTGTATTATATGTATCTGCCGCTTCTGCTTTTTTCCACGGACCGAATACGGCCTAATAGTGAAGAAGCGGCTCTTTTAGGAGAAAGAGAGAGAGAGAGAGAGAGAGAGAGAGAAGAGACGCAATTTGCATGCTATTAGCGCGACGCCCGACGCCGGCGATATGCTCCTTTGTTATATGTACCATGGAGTCGTTTGACTTTAACGAGGATTTAATTTAGCAGTGTAAAACGGCTTTTCAGAATTCCAGATTGAAATCAGCGCGCGCGCGAGCGGTCCTGCTGGAAATTGAAATTTTGATATTCGCTTCTATAGATATATGTATACATTAAGGGGTGCGTAATCAAACTATAATCGATCAGCGATGAATAATGCAGCCGTCGTGCTTTGAACTATTATATAGCGGAGAATCAAAATCTTGTCAATCATTTCGTAAATTCGCGAGTCGAGTATTATATCTGAGGAGTTATGCCAAAAGCCGAATTTGATTCGGGCGTCGAGCGCGCGAGTACGGGTTTATAATTAGTTCCCTCCCCCTCGTCTCGTTTCCATACGAATCGATACCGCGCACTGCGATGATAATAGTCGCGATTCAAACTTCCGTCCGCGATATTCTAATTATAGATTTTTACCTACTCGTCGCTGCAGCGGCTATGCGCAGTAGCGCTCTCGATTAATTAAAATCACCGCGGCTGCGCCTGCAGAGCCGGGCGTATAAAGTAAACGATAATACAACGAAGAGTATATATACCTGGTGATTTCCTCGATGAGTTTGCAGGGGTCCGCGGCGTAAAACTTGACGCAGAAATAAAGCGTATGGGCGTCGGGATTGAGATCTCCCTTCTTCGGCTTGAGCTGCTTGCCAATCTTCTTACTAGGGTCGAGCCATTGCTGGAAATGCCATAGTATATGCGGACTTTAGGACGAATTCAATTATAAGCCCAGTGGAAGCCCCGAGAGCCTGCCGAGCAGATACGCCGCCGGAAATTGTCGAATTAAACGCGAATAGAAATTTCGCCCCCTACCCCTGCCCATTTTGCGATATTCATCGAGTTATATTCTCTTCAGTCGAGTGTATACTATATGTGTATGTACGAGCATCGATTTTCGACAAAATTGACTCTCACCGTCTGGTTCTCGTGGTCCAGGTACCTCAGGCCGAAGTAAGCCGTCTCCAGGAGGTTGAGGTGTCGGAAGACCCTGTCGAGCAGCTCCTGTCCCAAATTCGAGCTCTGCAAGTCAAAACACATAGGGCTCGGATTAATGGCTGGATAAGCGTCGGACACGTAGCATACACCTTATACACGTGATCCCTCGTCCCTAGTTCGATTAATCAAAACCCCATCTTCGAAGAGAAAAAACAAATCTGATGGAACGTGCGCGCTCGCTCGATAAAGACAGCTTCTCTGAAGCGAGAGAAAAAGACAACAGACCGCGTCGACGGCTAATTCGTTTCAGGAAAAAAAAATAGACGTCCAACGCAGAGGCGCGTGCATATTTATGCAGCGTACCGTTATACACGAGGACGCACACGAGTACAGGAGGGGGGGGGGGCGTCCCTTTGGGAAAGCGAGCGCTCGGTATCGTCACGGTTCGCTGCTGTCCCTCTGGGAACCGGAAAGAGATGATTTCGATCTCGGCTTTTTTTTACGATTTTCGAATCGCGGAATATCTCGGCTGGACTTTTTCTACGGAGCCGCAGGCGAGATAAGAAACGAGACGTTTTGTACGTGACGACGAGAGTCGCGATTATTATAATTACAGAAGGGACTTATACCAGCTGCGATGGATCGTATGCAGGTAATTGATATTCCTTTGTCGGATTCTAATGCTATATCAGAAAAAGTAACTGATGTGACGGATAGATAGATCGCGCGTAATCAGGTCATTTCGTTCGATTAAATATCCGATCAATCACCCGACTAAACGCGTGAGATTCACGGTCGCATACGAGCTGAGCCTGCAATCCCGAGTGCAAAAGATTCGTTTTACTCGCGAGTACGCGACCAAGACAGCCGGCTGTGTACAGACTCGAGAGCAAGAAACCGTACGGTATCGAATCCGAGAAAGCGAGAGGCGGAGACAAAGGAGAGTGCGCCGCGAGAATAAAAAAACAACAACGGAGTAGCACTCGTCGACCGGTCGCGGTCGGCTCGACCGGTCCCTTTAAATCTTCCATCAATTTTTCCGGAAAAACTGGTCGGGCTCTTTGTTTTTTCACGCATCCGGCGCGACGATTTCCATCGGGTACGAAAACTTCGTTATTAATGGCCTAACGAATCGCTGTTCCGCAGAGACGATCCCTGCACGATGCACCGCGGTGATATAACGAGCTGCGAACTCTCCGCGAGCGGCAAGTGCTGTTTTTTACTGGGTTAATCTCTCCACGCGGCGATTTGAAGCGGCAACTAATTAAAAATAACAAGGCGCCAAGTTTGCGGCGTAAGCGGAGCTGACGCCCTTACGGGAGTGTGCGAAAAAAATTCGCTGATACCGCCGAAACGCGGACAGCGGGTGAAAAATGCCTCGTAATTAGGATATTCTCCCGGAGCAAAAAACTTTCGGCTTCTCATCAGCGTACGTCGATACCTACACTCTCCCCGACGAAAGTTGCGGCGAAATAGCACGTCCGAGTACGTATAATTGGAAGCGCAAAACGAGAGCAGTGGGGTCAACTTTTTCCCGGGCGGAAGAAATTTCGAAAACCAAAAGCTTCGGGCCATGCGGGCGTTTTCGAAACAATTTTCCAGCCGAAAAAAAGAGTCGCGCACGGTGAGATCCACGCGACGACGCGGGCATAGACCTCGCGCATACGAGCGGCGCGTGTCCGGCATAGACATTCGAGGGAGAAAGAGTGACGCGCGCGATGCAGGGAGAAAGAGCTGAAAGAGGAAGAGAGGCCAGCAGAGTCGGGAAAGGAAGTGGAAACAATGCACGGCGTGGAAACGGGACGACTGCAGCTCCGTGCGCTCGCGACATTCTTCAGTTATATATCCTGCTGTCCTTTGCCCATTTCCCTTGCAAATGACAGAATTTTTCCTGATTTTCTCCTTATTGTCTCCCGCGCGTCGCCGCTCTCTCTCTCTCCCTCTCTCTCTCTCTCTCTCTCTCTATACACTCTTTTTTGTACAATCCTCCCCCCGCGCTTTTATTGCTTTATCAAAGAAGCGTGTATTTTATCTGTTGTCCCATCCCTCAAAGGCGGGCATTCCTCGCTAGTCGAGACTCATCCGGACGTGAAGTCGCGCGCGCGCTACGCTAGAGCTTTATTTTATGAAAGCTCTTATTATAGCCGCGCGCTCGCGCTTGAAAAATGTATCAGCGCGGCGCGGGCCCAGGGGCGCTTTTTCCTCCCGGATGATTCGCGGGTACAGACAAAAGCTCGAGACGCCGTGTTGTGCCATTGTAAAAAGCCTTATTATGCTTTACTTTCGCGAAATTACTTTGGCCACTCTAGACTCTCGACTCTTACGACAATGCGTGCGTTGTAATAATTGAGAGGTTCCGTAAGTCCGAAAGGGAGCGAGGCTCGTTAATATTTATATGGACTTGAGGAGCGCTTCGGGGAAACAAAAGTCTGATGAGAGAAGTACGAGGTTGAGTATACCTGTGTGGAAAGCTCCGTCATCGCCAGTCACTCGTGAATGGTCATTTATAAGCAAATTAACTTCGTTTCTTCCCGTATCCCATTATAACTTCTTACACCGAATCAGTAGGACTGCGCTGCAGCTCCGGCGATTCGAGATAAAATTTCGCTCGACATTACGAGAATTCGTAGGAGATTTAATTGAGTTTTTTACAGTCGTACAACGATACATTCGAGAGATTCCCTCGGGGCACGTCATTTATAGATTAAACATTTCAGAGCTGGGAAGAGAAATGTTAAGCGCGTTGTAGTACCATTCGTTACATTCGACACTGCACGGATATCACAGCGTCAGTCGCTAAAGGTCAAAAAACTCGCGATATAACATTTACGTTCGTAAAAGCCAGCTAAAACAAAATTTAGCGAAAAAGCTCGATTCTAGATTTCCCCGTCTACACCGAGAGCCCATGCATACCTTGATGCAATCCCTGCATATGCGCGGCCGTGAACCAGCTTATTCACTGAATAATTCCGTGGCGCAGGGATCGCGCGCGGAAGACAGTGGTGTATGGCGTCCAAGACGACGACGACGCCGAAGAAAAAGGAGGATGCGCGGCGCACACGCTCCTTCGCATGTGATATGCGATGCGCTTTCGTTCTGTTCTCGCTACTGGCGTACGTTGCCGCGAAGCGAAGGGACGTATGCGGGAGGGAAATGAAAAAAGGAGAAAAAGAGAGCCGCCGAAGACAAGTCGTGACGGGGGCGTGTCACACGCCGCGGAATACAAAAGATATAATGGCCCGACGCATACCGAGGCGAGCGACTCATATGGCCACCGCGGGAATACTAAATTCGTCGTCGCCGGCGGGGTGAGTATTACATTGTCGCTATGCGCGCGGTGATTCCGCGAGAAACCGGATACGCGATTGTGCACATTCTGCTGATAATTTCGAATGTCTTTTCACGATTATCGTATAACCCAATAACTTTTACACTCTTTCTCGGAAGCCTCCTGGCTGGATTACAAAACGTACATCTCGTGTCGCATTATTGGCGTCGGCAGTCATGCGTGCGCGTTACGTTAGTTTAATTCGCGACACGTTTTCGCGGATTTATACGGACTGCATAACTGCGCACGCGGACTATACATATATAGATATAAGATGCAGGTACACGCAGTGCACATAGGATCGATTTTTATACGTATTCCGCGCATGTAATACATCCCCTGCTTTGCCACCTCGACGTTCCTGGGTAGATAAATTTTATCTCTCTGGAAGCTCTCTCTCTCTCTCTCTCTCTCTCTCTCTCTCTCTCTTTCTCCGTGCGATATACGTATGCCGAGAGAATTATAGGGATTTTATAATGGCCGCGTGGAGTGTGCGTTGCTCGAAGGTATTTTTCTGAATTCCGCGAAGAACAAAAGTTTTTTGTTCGAAAATTCAATAAACTCGCGCCGAGCAAGCTCCAAATTAAAATTCTGACTGCGATATGAAATGGAATACGTGGAAGCGTGGAAGTGCAACTCCGAATGCGATTTAAAAAGTTTTCGAAAGTATCATTAAACCTGTATTAGCGCAAATACTCCAAACTAGGTTTTATTAAAGTAGCAATGCCTGTATTAAAAACCTTGGAATGACGAGAACGTGCCAAAGCCACAACAGGCAAAATTAATTAATTACGTAGATTTCTAAAAATTATCCAGTTTTCACAGCGCGGGCGAAAGAAACACACGAAGCTTCAAAGTCTCGACAAAACAAAGCCATACCTACTATACGCGTCAGTTTTTGCCGGCGCTCCGCGAGAGAGCAACACCAGATTACCCGGGGATTAAGAAATTGAAAGAAATCGCACGGGGATATATAGTTAAGGAGCGCGCGCGCGCGCGCAAGTTGGCGATCAGAAGAAGAAGCCGTCCCCGGAAGCGAGAAATCGCTCGCTAGCGACGCGGCGCTGCAGTGAATCCCTTTCCGAGAAAGTCGCGCGAGGAGAGAAATAACGACGGAGAGCTGCAGATAAGAAGAGCAAGAAGTGCATCGCGCGGAGAAGACGAGCGCGGGAGATCGCTGAAAGAGAAAGGGAATCGCTTTCGAGTGGATGCGCGAGGGTATTCTCGTTATTCGCAGGGATGCAGCTGGAATTTTATTGTCTGCGAATAATTATTTTTGGTTTTTCAGCTGTTTGCTTTCGGTCTTTTGATTAGAATCTCGATTAATTTTTTTTTAATTGAATTATTAATTATAGGAACAATCATATCGCAATATCGAAACTCACTCCCGCTTTATCGCATTATAATCGCACGTTATGCCTCGCAATTGCATCGCTAAATGATGGCTTATAGAAATCGCTGTACATACAGCGCGTCGAGTTCTGTCGAAAGCACAAATAATCACCTGTGCGCGCGCAGCTTTCTCTGAAAAATCCCAGTAATAACGACGGCAACGAGCAGATCCGCGCGCGCGCGGTAAATCAAAAAAGGTTGACCTCCCTAATTACTCATCGTGCGCGCGGGGCTGCTATATAAAATAAAGATCGTTCACCCGGGCACAAAAGGCGATTCGCGGCGCGCATAAACTGCTCGACCGGCAATTAATAAAACGCCCGCGCGCGAGAGAGAGAGAGAGAGAGAGGGAGATAATAATCAGGGAAGAGGAAAAAGATTCTCGAGCTCCCTTCTGCGCTCTCACTCTTTCAAGAGCATCAGAAATGAAACGATATAGCCACTTAGCCCCTTGGCGCTCTCCTAAATGACGGATCGGCTGCGTGCGCCCGCGAATTATCCACCGCGCATTATACACACATATATATCCGACTAGCCGTCCTCGAAAGGGCAGCCGCCGCGATTATGTCGTTACGCGAGCCTCGAGGCTCTGAGCCTACGCTGTTCCCGTACGAATTACACCGGGATGTATAATGGTAATGTATAAGGTATGTATATACAGATAGCTTCGCGCAATTTCAATGAGCGAAGGTATTGCGGCGAAAACGCGTATCGGCGTGTGATTGATGGCCGATCCCTCGTCGCAGACGGAAACGCGCTCGTAATTATGCGCTGGCATTGGCTTTTTTTCTGTCGGACCGCTGCGTGTGTGCGCGCGGGCTTTTCGAGGAAGAGACTTTTAATATACTTGTGCGTATATACTTTGATTATTATATATCAAGGGAACCTCCGCATACAGAGCTTTGGAGAGAATATCGAGAGCTTGCGGTTATATTTTTGCCGGACCTCTCTAGGTTTTTAATTAAAAATTTTTACCGGATGAATAATTTTATTTTTATAAAAAAAAGCGTAATATTCCCATCCCCGCCGTATGAATCACGAGCACAGCGACGCGCACTGCAAAGAAAACACGAGGCCTTTGAAACGTCCGCGGAATAAAAGTCGTCTGGCAAAAACAACGTCACATTTGGAGAAAAGCTCGAAAATCTCGCTATACTATGTCGCGGAACGTCACTGTCTCGCGTGTATAAAACTCGTGCCGCGTGCACGTAAAAAAGCATAAAATCGTACGTGGAGTCCGGCCGCGTACGCGAGGAGAAAAGAAAGCGCATTTCGCTGCAGTGTCCGATGATTAAGCGGTGCGTAGCCATAATCCGCGAAAGAAAAGCTCGCACACGGGTGAATGAAGATTTACGGGCGAATTAATGAGATTAGCGGAGCAAATAAGGGCCGCTCGCGCAACGTCAGGAGCACGTGTTACGCGAGCGCGTATGATATAGCTGTAGATAGGGAAGGCTTCGCTTCTTGCAGGCTTTGACTGATCAGCCTTGGGAAGGATAGTTCGCGCGAGTTTTGTCGAATAACAGTTCCCACCACCGGCGTAGTAGTAGTTTACGCTTAAAAAATAAATGGCATTCCCTTCTCTATTTTCACTTGCACGTGTGTTATTCCCACAGAGAAATCATCGCGCGCGGCGCGCAATCGGAGAAACAGAAATTTAAATAAGTAACGCGTCGGGTTCGCAGCAACTCGAATAGCACGAATCTCGCAGCTCTCGAGAACTCCATTGTGGCGAGAAAAAAAGTCGTGTGTGCGGCGGAGAAACCGCAAAATACACGCGAGAAAGGAGAAGAGCGCGATCGAACTAGGAAAATAATGGGCAATAAAAGGAGCGATATAATTCCGCCCGGCATTGAGCCGCGACTTGCCGATAATTCTCGGGGCAGCACTCGTAAACAGAAGGCGAAAGTATACGGGGCGCAAAAAAGGAAGGAGCAACAGGAGCAGGAAAAAAGCCCGCGATCACACGCGCGCGGGCGCGGGGTAATCAGAGAAAAATGCAAAGAAACGAAGCAGCGCAAGCGAGGCGGGAGGTAGGTAGGTACGAGCGAAAAGTCAGCGCGCGAGTGTATTTCGCTACCCCCGGGGCAGACGAGGCGCAGGCGTAGCCTGGCAATCATCTTTCGGTGCTTGCGTGCGCCAAACGATCGCGCGAGCGCTGTCTCTTGGCCTTCTTTTTTTCAGACCGCGCCTCTCTTTTCTCTCTCCCTCTCTCTCTCTCTCTCTCGCTCGCTGCTCGGGGAGTCGGAGATTTTTGCCTCTCTTTCATTTTTCATGCTTCTGCATATTATACCGCGTGGCGGCAGCGGCAGTTAGCAACCGTTTATTTAGGAATGGAAACTCCGCTCTCTCTCTCTCTCTCTCTCTCTCTCTCTCTCTCTCTCTCTCTCTCTCATTCACCCCCTGCAGCCAATTTCGTCGTGGGAACCGATAGCTACACTCGCGTAGCCGCCGCCACTGCGAATCCCTCCCTTGTACGCGCGCAGCTTTTGCTTTCTCTCTGCTTCTTCTTGCTCTCCTTCGTTATATTCGAGAAAGCCTGACCGCATGCGCGCACGAGTGAGATCGTCGGGACGTTTGGAAATCGCGTCCTTTGTTTCGAACTATCGCTTTTACTCTCGGTCGCGATATTGCTTCTCGGAGTCGCCGCGACCGTTTACTCTGGTGTGACCTCGTACGAGTCTGCTGCGGCGACGAGTACACCCCAGGCACTCGTGCCTATACCTTATTCAGGATTCTCTTTTCCCGGGAAAAGACGATGGGATATTTCGAGTTTGTTATCAATTGCCTCCTGCGAGATTCACGTCCTCGGTACGTATGATGAATTTTGGCTCCTTCCGAAAAATAACGTCGGAAGGTCAAGCGGACGTGAATCATCATCTCGTGATAAAATATCCCTTCTCGGAGCTACTATACATTATTAGCGAGTCGCGAAAAATTTCATGCATATTAAATTCCACCAGTATAAATACGGCCGCGACTGATAAATTCAAAGGGCTACATTTAAAGCGCGCGAATTGTAAATTAGATGAAAATTCGCGAGAGAAAGGGCGTGCGGGAAGTTTGGCGCATAATTGTTGCATAAAATAAGCAAACTTCTCACAAATATCCCCGCGCCGACAGCGCTGACTACATAATTCATTCCGAAAGCTCCCCGAAGCTCCAGATGAAATTTCTTCTCGAAATTCGTATATTGGTTCGTAAAGAAGTAAAAAAAAATAACTTTTAGAAACGCGCAGAGCGGGCTCGTGCTCGAATTAAGCCAGCGCGCGCGCGATTCGTTGTCGGGGGGACAGACGTCGCTGAAATTCGAAAGCCCGAAACTTTTATTCCGCCAATCTCGGCCCAGCTCGTCCAGCGAGGGGGGAAAGGAAAAGTTTTCCGCTGCAGCGCGGTAGTAGCCGGCGAGTCGTTTCGAAATTTAAACGAGAGCGGGCTGAAGAGCGTCTCGCCCATTCGCATCTAATTACCAAACGGCGACTCGAATAATGCATTCCCTCTTTCGCGCTCTATTTGTGTCTCGTTATCGCATTATCCATTGTGATGCGCACAGCTGCCTCTTTGTCCCGCAAGTACCGAGCACTCGGTCGAATCCTCGCGATTGGTTGCGCGAGTGATAATAAAAGCGGGTATAGACGAAAGAATAGCGCGGAAAAAGTTACGTTACTTCATTACTCTCCATTTCTCTGTGCGCTTCTCTCTCGCGACGCCTTTTTCACAGCCTCTGTACAAGTATATAACCTTAACCCGCGACTCCGAGTCCGCGAAATCTCTCGTGGGACCTGCGCAGAGGCGAAAAATGAAAATGCGATGAAGCTCCGCGATTAAATTGTGATTTACGAGCGGCGCGTCAGGTGTGTTCCTCCCTTGCATCCCTCTTCTGTCCCGCGGCTGGCCACTTCTCTCGCGCGCTACTCCTCGGCCGAATGAGGGGCATTTCCTTCACTATTACGAGCTGGCTTGCGCGCGAGAAAGCCGTTGCCACTGCAGCAGCAGCAGCAGCAGTAGCGCGACTCGGAGAATAGGTATATTTATAGAGGAGAGAACGCGAGAAGGTGTGCCCCCCCATTCGTCAAGATAAGACCTACTGCTCGCGGCCTCGATAAGCGCGCGCCGAGGGAAACCGTAAATACCCCTTTTCCTTGTTGCGCTCTTTTTCCACTTTCTTTATCTGGCCCGCTTCCGCGCGCGGCTTTATTGATATAGGAAATAGCTTCTTTGAATTCCGAAGAATTATGAGCCGTTTGCTTCTTCCTGTAACGTTACAGCTGTGCGTCGCTTGAGATTGATTTTCCGATTCTCGATCCGCTGATAACGTGGAATCAATATCTGTCTGTGTTTTTCTTACGTTTTCTTGCACGCGTTCGTTGAGCGAAAATTCCAAGCGACTTGATGTGCTATGAAAAAAAGCTGTTATCGGACCGTACGAGCCTGCGCTTGATGTGCAATATCCTTCAGCGCCAGGGCTGTAGTAACTTTATTGGACTTTCCATCTGTTTTCCTTTTTCTAAGCGCTGTATCGGAGAATTCAAAAAATGCAATCAATCTGCATAGCGGGATATTGCCTTCGACTATACACGCGATGAGGAGTTTTGCACCAGATCAACGAGTACATTACCGAACCGGTAACAATTAACTCATTGTTTGCCGTTACACGCATCGATCAACATCGATTTCCAGCCTCCCTCGTTGTTTTTACGCTTGACCACCAGTAAATTTCGCAATTCCTCAGATGCTATTTACGCTAAGGGCGAAAACACAGAGAGCAGCCAGTACACAAGTTTACAAGCATCGATCCAGCCTTGTTGTTTTCTCGAGCAGCCATCAAAGAACATTTTAGCGTCGATGTAACGTTCACCTGCGCGACGGCGGCGGTGCACGCAAGCGCAAGTATCGGCCTGATTGACAGACTCGCTCGTCTGTCTCCCCTAATTTCCCCGGCAACGACGAAAAAAATATCTTTCTCACGGCGCTCTCTCGAGCGTCAAATCATCGACAGCTCTGAAAAACAAAATAACCCTACACGCTCGTTCAGCAACGCCTCGAGCTCTCTCTTACCCGGTATAGGTACACGCATCGTACAAACTGCCGAGAACACAGTTTCCGAAGAATCTCAAATTATGCAGGAATTCCATTGACGCTTATTCGGAGGAAAAATCACCACGAAAAGGCCCGAATTATACGATTAGGCTGAAACGCGTTGTATTTCGCGGAGCTGCGAACATAATAGGAAAAAAAATGAGAGAAGTGCCCTGAAAAAAGTGAGACATACGCAGAGAACTCGAAGGAGCCGCAGACTCCGCGAGCATGAGAGCTGGATCCATAATTCGCGCGCTGCTCTCCGCCTTTTGCAGCCCCCCGAGGCTGCATCGGCAGCATCACACACGGAGCGTAAAAACGTGCAGGAGTAGGTATATATACGTATATAGGTGCGCGCGAATTAGGAAGCGGGTAATTTTCGTGGGTATCGGCCCCTAATAATAACAGGCCCGTTTCGGGAGTCTGCGGTATGCGAAAGCTAGTGGCGCGCATCGGCGATTGTTCGGAGCTCGCGGCTAAAATTTTTTTGGCGCAGCCGTTTTTCGAGGGAACCCGCGCGGGAGAGTAGCGTGTGACGACGTCTGAATTAGTGTCTGGCGAAGATGTGTAGGCGAGTCTGCGAGCGCAGCCATAAGTGTGCATAGATTTGCGGCATGTCTAGCCTTTTTGAAAGCGATTTGACATCCGCGGATGGGCTTGGACAGTTGCGAGATAGATATATAGTCGATAAAACACTCCCATAAAATGTTCAGCGACACGTATCACCGACATCCCGGTCGAACAAAAGCCTCGCCTAATAATTGCGGATGCGAGACACCGGACCTCGTAACCCTATAAACCCTTTGCCCGCACACTGTGATACAATTATTGCACGCTCAATTAGCCACGGTATTTTTTTTCTTTTCGTTTCAAGGGCATTCACGGCGTACCGCACGAGAGTCGAGAAATTCCTTATTTATGGTACACGCAATGCACTCCCTCTTCGCCGCCGCCGCCGCCGCCGCCGCCGCTTTAATTTTCAGTGATGCGAAATGCGCGGAATTTCGTTGTCGTTATAGAGTCTCTTCACCTAACTCTCTCTTAGGGACGTTCACCGAGTGCATCAACCAGGGCTTTTAGCAATTAATGTTTATTTTTGTTCTTTCATATTCGATACATACACCCATCTGATCGAAAATATTCAAACGAGAGGTTAACAGTTCAACTTGACTCGAAAATGTTTCTCATTTCTCAGTGTATACTATGTAGCCAGTTGCGTAGACGACACTCATGTCTCGTGCTTCTTGACATTTCTCTTTTTTTGAAAATTCGCATTTCGCATTTCGCATCGCTGAAAATTTAAGTACACCTAAATGAGAGATTTCTTGACTCCCGCACGCGAGACTCCAAGTCGGGCAAGTCCTTAAAACGAGATAAAATTATGAAGATGACGGTTAATTGTATCACAGTAGGGGAAAGCTTGGTTTCAGGCTTGTTCTCACATGCGCGATTATTATATGCGAGGCTGGAAGTTCAATAGGATCTTCGAAGCGCGTCGATCTCACAATAAATTTGGACACTCAGTGAGGTAGGAGGAAATAGTCTTTAAGTTTTCGAAAAGGAGCTTTTTCTATAAAAATAGCTCTTTACTTGAGTAGTTATACTGCACGTATTTATAGAATAATAAAATTACGCTAGATGCAGAGAGAACAATAACGTATAAAAATGATGGTATAATAGGTCTATCAAAAAAGGGCGGGAGGTACATCAATAGAGTCAGCAGAAGGGCTGCTTGCACAAAGCTTGCGTAGTTAGAGATATGAACCACGTATACGTCAACAAGAAAAACCGAGGCTAAAATATAAAAAACGACGAGCTGCAGCAGGAAGGTGGACGAGAGGTGGGATCGAGTAATGCCTTTGCTTTTCTTGTAGACACAGGCTCGCTGTATGCCTTTGCTCCTCTTCTTGTGCCCTACTGCTCGAGCTCGAGTCATTTTCGTTTTACGGCCTTTTAATAGCGATTCCCCTTTCAAGATTTATCTTTTGGCCCTCGCGGGCTTTCCGCCGTTGTCATCGAGAAAAAATAATCGATAGTTTGCCCGGAGGGCGACGCCGTATAACCAGCTCATCCGAGAATTCGAAGCTCCGCGTTTTTTCCATCAGCTCTTCTCGTTTTGAGCGCGTACATTGTTTTCTTCGCTGTCACTTTTTACGCAATATGCCTACGCATCAGCAACGATAATACCGTATTGCTTTCGAGGAATAATTTTTACGAGCGACTCGACTTTTAATTTTCCAGCTGCTCGAGTCACTCTCGGATTTAGCCGTATAGTTTTATACGCGCGTCCGCGAAAGTACAATATTTCCCGTGAGCTTTCGAAGAAAAGGTAAACTTATATACCGTCTCTTTTCTGACGTCTGTTCCGCGTCTCTAATAACACGTTGAGCCAAGCTGTACTTTCTGAGGATGATTCATCCCTACGGCAGTGTTTGCTTTTCTTACGGGATAAATGGGAAACGTATTGTATAGCTTTAACTCGTGCGCGAGTGTCGTTTAGCGCGCGTGGATAAGCGAGTTCGAAGGAACGACCGTTATATTTCAGATACACGTGATCAATTTTAAAGCTGTCGATATCATACTTTGCAGTATAGAAAAAAATCTATTGTCGAAAATTTAATCAAAAATCTATTTTATAGGACTATTTTCAAAATCAAAAGTTTTGGAGCTTTTTTAAAATTCTCATTCATAAACATTAGTTACGATGATATCTTTCAACCGATTCAACGTATTAAAAATCAAAAAGTTAATTTTAATTCGACTCTACTCATCATCCGTTTGAAGAGTACTAGAGAGAATCGTGATTCCGAATCACAAAGAGGTTCCCAGAATTTAAACTATATAAACTACAGGAAAAATCCACCTCTCTTGAGAGATCTCTTAAGAATATGGTATGAGTAACGGTAATATACGTACTATATCGAAAGTATGAGCATCATGGCATCATGCACTACTCAAGAGCATTTTGACGAGCGGAAAAAGCTCGTTTGAGAAAATAAACACTGCCGTCTCGCAATACACGACGTACGGCCGAAACACAAAATTGTTTATGCGCTTCTAGGAAGGCATCGGGGAACACGTTGAGACGATGTATGAAGCCTGCGAGGCCGATGCACCATCATCAGACTTCCATTAGTATCTCTCTCTTTTTCTCTTTCTCTCTCTCTCTCTCTCTCTCTCTTTCTCTCTCTCTCTCTCTCTCTCTCTCTCTCTCGCGATATTACACACACATGCGTATGCGCTACTCAAGGTCGTGCGATCGGTATATAATTTGAGACTTTCGCCGAGCTGCGAGAGCGCGTATACCTATATATAATAGCTATATATAATAGCCGGGGGGCGAGTCTCGCGAGTGGCCGTGTCGTTGCGCGCGCGCGCGCGGATATTGCGAATATCAAGCGCTTCGGCTGCGCAGCACCTGTATATCTATATATTCAAGCCGTCGCATACCGACGCCGCACACGTGTGCACCGGAGCGTATTGAGATGTAGGCGCGCGTAGGTGTAGCGGTGTTCCCCGATACGTAGAGTCGCGCGCGCGCGGATATAAGCGAGCGTTCAAATTATTATGATTTCGAGGCCGCTAATGAGAGCTTTAACATCGTTTTCATAATATACTGTATAACTTGCAGCGGCTTTCGCAATTTGCCGCCGATACATCGGGCTGCGTTTACGAGTGATTACATACCGCGTGAAAATTTCCCGAGAGATCGGCTTGATATGCACGACGCTTTGCGCTGTATACTCCTGTTACTTTTATACAGGAAATCGAGCGCGACTGATCGTTATATGCAACAGTTGACCGCGGGCACTCGGTGTGAGTAGGGAACGAGTCAAGATGTTCATAGCGGGGAGTTTTCAAAGTTTTGTTTGAACCTTCGCGAAATTGATTAACTGCCCGGCTATGCGTATAATTACGCACTGTATATATGAGAGGCATGATTAAGCGCCGTTTCGAAAGCAGGTAATACGACCCGATGTGTATGCACTACGAGGTATATACGTCAGTGAAGTTCACAACTGGAGATGCATCGAATGAAAAGATTCGCTCGAAGCTGCAAGAGTCTCTATTCCTCTGGCTTTTCTTCTCCTTCGTTTCATTAGCTTCGTAATAACGAGTACCAGTCTACGAACAAGTGCTTCGTGTATAACTATCAGTGCCGAAACCGAGATAAGAGAGAGAGAGCAAAGAAGAAAAGACCCAGTCGGATGCAGGAGCGATGAAATTCAAGAGGTATATTAGCGAACAATTAAAGCAGAAAAGCTTTTATTGCAATTTTTTTCGAGCTTTACATGCGCCGAGCCAAGGGGAAAATCTCTTTCTGAATAAATGCCTTTTAATGTCGTCGCACAGCCGCTCTCTTGCTCTTATAAAAAAGAAGATCGACATAATTTACCAAGTCAAATGATGGAGTAGTATGAGACTTTTTTGATTTCACCAAATAGACGAATCCAATTAGTGTCATTTCCTAGCTCGTTGTTGCTTGGTTATACACACATCGAACGAATAGCCGGAACGGATTCACCCACGAGCGGACAATAACGCGATAATTGCCTCCCGATATAATTGTCGCGAGCGATACAAGACCATTGCTATAGATACTCACGAGAACGTCCTGGAGGAGCTCGTGCTCGTCGAGGAGAATGACCTTGCAGTGGAGAAGTCGCGGCCTGCGATTACCGGACGGCCTCAGTCCCGGACACAGCCAATCGACGACCATCTCGTCCGGAGCTTCCTGTCTCCAGTCCCTCGAGCCGTTGTCCTAGTCCGCTCGTGTAGCTCTTTGCTCTCTGCGAGCTTGTGCTGCTACGCCTCATGACGGGCCGACATCCTCTGAAATCAAGAAGTGCACAGGGTGAGCTTTATACACAGATAGATCTGTATCGATGTCGACGAGCGCGAGAGCGGAGGAAATGGATTTTCTCTCTGTCCCTTTTTTTCGAGATTGCAGGCCTCGTCGAGTGTAGAGCCCGATGCTACAGAAAAGTAGCTTTGTGACGCTTCTGCTCGATGAGTTCGAACAAAAAAAGCTCGCTTACCATATGGCGCCCAATTACGTATATGATGATTCGGGATCGTTCGTAACCTTTTGACGCGCGATTTTAACGCGGCCTAGTTGGCAATGGAGTTGTTTCAACGAAACCTGCCACAGAGATTGATCGAAAGAAAGCGCTAATCGGATTTGTTGTAATTGCTCGCTGAGGCATGTCGTTCGAGACTATTATTTCTTCGTTTGCTAAATCGTATGATTTCTTGCTCGATTTTGTAGAGCTATATAATACTCCACTGGTTATACCCGTTTTTCCCGTTGAATAACACGTCACGGAGTTGTCAATTGTTATCCGATCGCGTTCTTGCATGTAAAGCATATAATTATTATTTACGTAATATAGTTATGCGCACTTTCTTCGCAAGCACAAGAATAAATTGTAGCTCTTAATTGTCCCAGGGCTTTCGCGAATTTCTAAGAGCAGCGTTGAATTATGCCATGAAGTTCTAATTAAGTCGAAAAAAAATACAATCGAATTGTATAGAAAGTCGTAGCAAAAAATGCTGATAATACATAATTCACTTTCCAGGTAGGAAAAATCTCATGATTTTCTAGTACGAGCGATCGCGCACTTGACGTTTTCAGTTCATTAAATCTAACGAAGCTTCAAAAATCGCCGGAGTCCAGAACAACTCTCAAGTGCTGCGGTCTCTGGCCTGTGCAATTTTTTATCGGTTTATTCCGGAGTCGCTCTAAATTGTTTTTATCGACTTTTTCCGGAAAACTGTATCCTTGACTGTATATTTTTGGTGTAAAATGTTATTTCTTTCTTTTCGTGTAACGATCGTTTTATCTTTTATTTCAACAGCTTTCATGCAAGAAAATACAAATACAAATTTCATAATAATCCGGCTGTACAAGGAAGAGACCATGATGTACGTGTCTTCGCTGGACCACATTTTTCAGGCTCAAAATGCACTCAAACGAGCGCTTACGTACTATACTGCACCAATAACTATGCAGAATATCATCTATTCCAAATTGCCCTTTAAATTCTCGTCAAAATGCGATTTGCGGTAAACGAAGTGTTCTGATCTCACAATAACGTTATATCGTGATCAAACAGTCGCAAAAAGTAAAAAATTCTAAAAATCGATTTCGTTTGTTTATACAACAAAAATGCGCGGCTCCGCGTAACTTGGATCGCGTGCGACCACACGAATATTACTTTTTCCCGACTACTCCACAGGTACGCGCAAAATATCCGCAGCGAAACTGGTTTTTCGAGCTACGTCCGCAAGTACCTTACGGCCATCGTACCGTACACATCAGCGTTAATAAAATTTACAGCCCTCCGGTGCGAAAAAAAACACCGATGATATCGGTCGGGGGCAGCTTTGGCAAGAGAGTGAGGTGCCGAGTGGCTTCTGATAATAATATCGGCTCGATTTGATACATCGCTCGAGCGGCGTGCATCCGAAAAGCTCGCGTATTCGTCAATTAATCGAGCGTCTAATTGACCGATTGACGAGCCCTGTCAATTAGTGTCCTCGAGTGTTGAGTCGAAATTGCCTTGTATATCCTTCCGGCAACAGCGTTACATACGCTCTTATATTTCAATGCTAATACTATCACAACTGTTGGAGGATATTATAAATAGGTGTAGGTGGTCCAACGTGCATAGATTAAAAAGTAAGTCAAACAAGCTTCTAGAAGCGAACTCAATCTGCACGCAAAGCAATAACAAACTAAATCATAGAGAAAGGCATCGCGCGCCTACGCTCTTTAATCTCGGAAATTATTCCCAAAGCACGCGCACACGCATCAGAGTTGATTTTTCGGAGAACGTATCAAAGGCAGTTCGTCTTGTTTCATATGCACGCCACGTGAGGCTCTAAATATAACGCGCGACCCCATCATAAAATGTACAAGCGTATTTTAAGCATTTATAAGAAGCCCCGCGCGTTGAAACCCTCGGCGACCTATCCCGCGCAATAATGCATATCAAAAAGGCATGAAATGCGCGAGCGACCGTGAATTTCCCGGGAACAATATCTGTGAAAATCAATCTGGCAACTCCGCGGCCTGCACAATGCGCGCGCGTGTAGAGAGTAGAAAAAGCGCGCGGGAAAAAAAAGTAAGTCACAGGATGTTCCCGCGCCCGCGTTTCAATGGCTCACAGCCGCATCAGCAGCGGCATCAGCGCTGCGGAAAAAAGTCAGTTTACCGAATTAATCGGACTCGTTATAGAAAACGGCTGCGGCTGCATAATTGATCCGTCTCCAGCCACGCGCGGCTCTTAACGGCAAAACAAACGTCCCGCCAGTCTATAGTAGCTATAACAGCGGATTTTCTCCCGTATTATAGGCGTATGCGCGTGTGTGTTTATAAATCGCGCGGCGCACGTTGCCCTGCCGCCGACGTGTGTGTATACGAGCGCACTTCCGGTTCGCAGGCTCTTTTTGCATGCGCAAGCGATCGTCCTCTCTCTCTCTCTCTCTCTCTCTCTCCATTCGCTGCGCGAGAACGCGATACACGAACGCATTGAGAGAGCCGCGAGCAACGAGCTGTACAGCACGACGCGCGCTGTACTTAATGAGTCATTGTCTCTTTGTGATGCGGCTGAACTTTATACACTCCGCTGCCGACAGTCAAAGATAGCGGCTCTGCAGTGTGTAGTGTACGCACTTAATATACACGCGCGGATTGCTCTCCGATGGCATTTCAGCCGCTTACATTTTACCCGCGCGGACGCGCGTTTGGTATACTTTGATTATTAGCATCGTCGGCTCGCCCTTTCTGTACATACCCTGCAGGCTGTACACATCAGAGATACTTTTTGTGTCTGCGCGCTCATATTTGTTTCTCTGCTCTGCGGGGAAATTGTGGAGCAGAGAGAAGCTCATGGCTTTCCGGGACAATTTACGAAGCGCATCTGGCCACTCTATACACACGCGCCGGCGCACACTGTAAAGAGAAATGTTTACGCGTTTGTTGAACGACGAAAGGCTCGGCGCTTCTTTTTCTCCACTGACTCGCGGTCTATTTCGAAACTGGCGGACTTTTCATAGACTGGGAAATGTTTGACTTCCAGACGCGCCGGACCACACGAGAGAGAGAGAGAGAGAGAGAGAGAGAGAGAGAGAGAGAAAGGTTTTACTTATTATCGTATGCTTATATACGCGATCACACCGGAGGGGGTAAAAGGCCGACGAGACCAGGCGCAAATACCAGGAGAGAAATTATACAACCCTCTATGATTTTATCTCCTTTTTTCGCGTATGCGTATAGGGCGCAGGGCTTATCGCTCCCGCTATCGAGTTCCCACTTATTTACGCTTTCGAATTTGTATATCCGCGCCTCTTCCTATCCTACACACAGCGCAGGGTTTCGGCTGCACGCGCAAATACGAAACGTTTTTCGTTAAGTCTGCAGTAGAACTCGCGTGCAAAATAAACGAACACGTGCGTACTGTCCAAAGCGTAAAAATAGACGCACGTGTGTTTTTTCGTTCGACGGCCGGAATGTTTGTATCCCGAAGAAGCAGAGCTGCTTAGTATATGTTTATCCGTTGATAAAGTTTAGAAAATATGTACCTAAATCGAGCTCGAATTGGAAAGTCATTGCATATTCATTCATCAGAAGGCCCCGGAACAGGTTGCCTGCGTGACAATCCGATCGGGATCAATAGCGAGCAGTGGATTACCGAACTGTGCGAGCGCAGGTAAGCACGGCGCGGGATTATACTGGTTTTAATAAATTCTATTTTTTGCGCACTCGAGCATCCGTGCGATATGCTTTCGAACCAGTCGCGCGCTTCTCGAGTATAGCCGTCAACAAAAACAACTCGACTCCGCGTCTAATGGGTATCATGAGTCTATTTTCAAAGAAAGCTCTGCTCCTTTTTCCAATACAGCGGCGTCATTTTTTCTTCCGCGGCTTAATGAAGTGAATGAAATTAATTATATCCGCGTATGGTATGTACCTATATAGGTGTCTTATGGAGCAACGTTTTCAAACGAGTTTCCGTATTTTCCAAACCAACGTAGCTAAATTTGTGTAATTTAATTGCCATGAACAAACTCTTTTTGCATACATTATATTGAGTTGAGAAACGATTTCTGATAAAGAATTTCTTCCGCGCGTAAGCATCGCTTCAGAAACTTCGACGGATATATTTCTTGAGCAAGAAAAATCTGCTCGCCGAAAGTTAATTCGAGGCTCGCATAATCCTTTGGCATAGATGAAACGCCAAGAGAGGAACTTGCTACGGCTTGTCTATACTATATGTATACACAGTCTACGCGTCCCAAAGTTTTTGGACTGAAACTAGATCCGAGCAGATAGATCGGCTCTACGTGGAACGACTACCGGCCGCTGCATCTTCTCCATTTCGTAGTAAAATTTTCACTCGCTCGCTGTTACTGCACTCTCAATCACACCTGAGTTATCTTCGCGACTGTGTACTATGAATTGTTAAATGTATTCGCTCTCCGAGGGGAAAATCCATAGCTGCAGCAGAAATAATTCAGCCGAAGCGCTAATTAGATACGGATTTATCATCGAGAGGTAACAGGGTATGTTTTTCATTCAAAGATAATCCTGATATTGGGATTTTGTTCGAGAGTTTATTGTACGATATTTCCTGTTAAACGATGTAATATTTGTTCAAATATAATATATACGTATACAGTCGTAGGTTGAACGGGGAACGTACAACGCGAGCGGAATCGTTGCATTATCGGGGATATTGATTTATCGCACAGCGCCTTTCTCGAAAACGTTATCGCGATTGTACGAGCCAACGAGTACAATTGCGTTTTCGGAATACCAGACCGTGAAGGCTCTGCATCGCGTTATAATTTTACGTAATACTATTCTCGCGAGTAAAAATTATTACCGGTATTAAATAAGCCTACGCGCAATAAAACGTAATAATAAATATGAAAATCGAACGACGTTAAAACGTTCTCAACAGCCGGTTTCCACACACTCGAAACTAAAATAAATTCTCTCCGTACCGTCAAACGGTATCACTGACTTAACATACTGCGACTATACATATACATTTGAATATCAAAGCCCGATCGTAAAAACGATCCTCTCCTCACCGCGATATCTCTTCCTTTCCGGTACTACGAACCCACTCGAGTCTCTCGAGCAGCAAACTATAGACACTCAGACGCACACTCGGCATACCTAAAAATCGGATCGCAGCTTCTAGCTATATGTCCAAAATCCTGCAGGACTACGTCACAGGGCCGATGCAGTGCTGGTTCGAGCGGCGTCTTGGCGGGCCGATTCACTTTCACTGATAATAATGGCACCCGAGCCTATCCAGCTCATCGTCGGGTCAGAGCGCGACAAACGATCCTCTCCACTTCCCAGTGCGAATAACGCTGTACGTGCGAACCGTTGCTCGCGTAAAAAATTACCTCAAAATATAGAGGCCGTGGAAAAGAGTCGAGAAAGCGTGTTTACGTCGGCTAGAGAAGCGTATAGGAAAGTACGAACGCACTCGCTTATATAGATAAAAGCCGTGTGTTCCCGGCGCGAAGGACGCGCGTCTGTACGGCGAGCGACCAGGGCACTGGCCTGGCTTGGATCGGACTGAGCGCCGAGTATGCTTCGTACAAGGATTCAGACATGCCTTCGCTCTCTCTCTCTCTCTCTCTCTCTCTCTCTCTCTTTCTACCGCCGCCGTTCGTTCTCTCCCTCTCTTCGCGCTCGAACTCGCGCTCTGCGCGAGCCCACCGCTTCCTCCGCTCGCGCGCCCGTTCTTTAGCCTTTGCTTTCTCGAAAGAGAGACAAGGAGAGAGAGAGAGAGAGGCTGACTTCTCGCTTCTTTACACATGCGCCCTTATGCCTGGCTGCTGCAGCTCTCGCTCATGTGTGTGACTCCTCGGCCGCAGCGCGTTTGATCGCGATCGACTGCCACCGTAGCGCTACTATACGGCCTGCAGGTCCCAGGGCCGTAATTTCCGGGCGCCATTTTGGTCCCCGGCGCGTCTACCTGTGAATACGTGTGCACGCGCATGTATGCGTCGGACTGTGCAGTGCATATGGGCTCTATATGCGTCTATGGATATACACGCACGACTCTGGGCTATATTGATTCAATTGTTTTCATCGACTGTTGCTCTATTCGTGATGAATGTTTTCTTGCCGCAGGTCTTGTTGTTGGGCTGCAATTGCTTTTTTTGCTCTATTCTGCAGCTCGGATGTTTGTTTATTCCATATAGCGAGTGCACATACGATATCAGTGGAATGCAGAAAGTCAAGATGCGAATATATTATATATTTGTAGTTACAATTCGTCGTTTTGTAATATAATTGAATTATATAAACGTGTCTTTTAATGGCGGAATCCAAGCAACTCGTTTATTAGAAGATCATTTTCGATTAAATCGTCGATATACATATACGACACATAAACAGGTGCGATAAACCCTTCGTTTATGACCATCGTAAAAACCTAATCACTTAAATCGATCTTTTCACCTTCTTTTTCAGTTTACGGCAATAAATTATTTAAAAGTTTCTATCAAAAGACGGCATGTACGTCATAATTATATTACTATAGGAAATGCTCTCATCAATTTCCATCAACTTTTCTCATCAAAAATGAAAAAAAAGATCATTTCATATGTTAAATAAATAAGGAACAATAAAAAATGGGGCCACTTTGCAACTACTACAAATTGGTTGTAATTTTCACAACAAATTTCGCGTTTTCCCATATATAATCCTCTTCGTATAAATAGTGAGGCAAATAAGTAGACAAAGCTTCATAAAAGAGCGTGAAAACACGTGACATCAGGAATGACAATAAAATGAATGGTTGCGCACAGTTTCATGTGAACTCACGCGAGATTGAGGTGGTATTTCGTGAGAATAAATTATGCTTTTTGCGAATAAACTCCGTTACTTTAGTACTAATGAATATTTGAACTCTTTGTCAAACTATAAGTGACATTACACAGATACAAAAAACTGCAATAGCTATTCTTTCATAAATTTTATTAACAGAAAAACGTACACAACGTTTTTGAATCTAATTGTAAATAATATCTATATTCTTCACAATCAAGAACACTATTCATTAATGCGCGTATAATGAACAATCTCCCAACATAAAATATTTCATATGATAAATAAGTTGCTGAAAAAAGTCATTTACCTGAATACTTATTCAATTCTGGCGCTTTATAACTGACCATCCATACTGCTAACGGTTGGTAAGAACCACATGCACGAGCACATGGTACAGCTGAGTATGGAGTTTTTTTTCCATACCGACAATCAGTCGGTAAGAACAAACGCCTGTATTACCATCTGATCGCAACACACGAGTAATATAGAATGTGCAATGAAACGTACGTAACTTACAAATACTAAATCAAAGTTAATGGAGAAATTAGTCAGTTAAAATATTTATAACTAAAGTCGTACTCCCGTATGCAAAACTTTTCAAGGCAAGTATCATAATAATCTAGGGAATTCAACCGCGAATGTTGTCAGCTGATCGATTCCCCCAGACGGCAAAGTTATTTTCCGCCTCGGACTTTTGCAGTTCGCAGTGCTGCTGTCGTATGTGTTGCCATTTATTTTCTCTTGTAATAATTTTGTGTATATGTCGTCGTAGTGGGCTCAGCGAGCAAAAATGCGCGACGAAACGCAGCCGGACTAAAGAATCGCGTGTGCAATTGTGCGAGCACGAAAAAACTAGGCTGATATCTCTGTGAAACAAGTGTTGACGTGGGAAATGGCGTGGCTCGGCGAAGGACTTTCCAGCCTCTCCAGTTTGAAGGGGCAGATCACGAATTTCACGAAAGAAGTGCTGTCCGACGGCATCGTCAATGAGATTGGTGAGTAAAACGAGGCACGGACACCGAAAATATCCTCGACAACATCACGTGCAGCGAAATTTTAGGTTACTGGCCACTGTCAAAACATTGATCTGTTTTATCGACCGAGCAGAGACTGCAGTACAGAAACTGCAATTTTCGAAGCCCGCGCAAACCGGATTCATTCGAGTTGTTGACTTGTCTTGTTGTTTTACGTGTCTCACTTTTTCATGTTTCATTCGCGCAATAACAATAAATATTTCCTTACTAGACGTCAATGTTTATCTACTGAACGCACGTCTGGCGATGTTATTAAATTAAATCTGTTTTGATACAGTGTATTAAAATGTTGTTTCTTTATTTTCGCCCTTTTTTCCTTCTTATTGTCAAGAATTAATTCTTTACAGACGAACGATCGAAAGACTTGGAGGAGGCTAATGCGAAATGCACGCAACTGCAGGAGTTACTCAACTCGAAAGAAGCAGAGGTGAGTGGGAATAATATTTCGATATTTGGTTTCAGTATCAGGTTCACGGTTTGCTTTCTCCATAGTCAGGTGCGTTTCGCGTTGAAAATAAATTTCCCTTCTGACTCATATCTACCCCCGTAGATTTATAAAAGGCCCTTGGCCATCTGTGTGTGTCGACAAACTGTAGATAAGCCTTTTTCCTGATAATCGCAATATTTTAACAGATGTCCATTTTCCTCAATAAGCTCGGCGAAGTGCAGAGTAAACACTGGGCTTTCACTGAAATTTATTAAACGGTCAATTTTTTATCGCTGGGGATTTACTAAACAACGTATTCCTCCATTCAGCGGAAAAAATGATTCTTGTTCGTACAAAATATAGCGCAATGGAACGAAACACTTTTACTCGAAAAAGTTTGTAAGAATATTTACGTTTTTCATTCCGTATCATTCAATGAACTATTCAAGAAATTCGCTCGATAAAGTAATATCATAGTTCTATGTAACGCATTGTTGAAATGCACCGAAATGATAAATTGTATTTAAAAACACTGTTACGTTCAAACGATCCAAGGTTTTCAATGTAGCTTCAACTATTTCAACTACTGTTAATTTGTTTCGTTTTCGTTCATTGTGGCGGACTTTAAAATGTATAATCGTTTCAGAATCAGCCACGATATCTAGAACAAATATAAATTAAGCAAGTATGCGGCGTAAAAATAAACAGCGAATAAAATTTGTTCGAAGGACGTAAAAATGTCAGCATTTCTAAAAACATACAGAAGAAAAATACAGGCAGGTCGCTTGTAAAGTCGCTGATATACAAGAAATGTGAGGAACTCAAGCGTGGAAATAGTCGTGGCAACGCCAATTTGCGTAATACGGCCATCGCTCGCTCGCTATCGCGTACCTTCTTCCTTGTTCTGCTATCAGTCGTTTATGTTCATCGCGAGCGCACCTACGCATCGGCCATAAGTAAGCGTAGGGGGATGGTGGGAAAAAGACTAGTTTTTCGAATACGACCGTTCCGCCACCCGAACGATAACGGCATATCTTTGGGAGCTTTACGCGACTGCATAACTAGGGCCGATACTGATATTGTGTTTCCGCGCTCTGTGCATCTTCTAAACTGTCTGTAATATATTTTTGCCGTTGACGTAGTACTGGTATATTCGCTACACAGTGTGTACTCTTTCATGCGTCTTCTTTTTAATTTATTAAACTAGGAATACCAGTTCACACACTCATTATTCTTACAGTCGTCTCGTATTAATAATTTATCTAATAAATCAAAATGTCATAAATTTTGAATAGCCCCGGTCTACTATTATAATCCTATTGCATAAAATTCTCACAAATTAAACGTAACGTTTTGGAGTACATCAGCATACTGCATGTAAAAACGAACATTGTACAGAGTATGTGCTGTTATCTGACGTAAAAATTCCTGATACAGCGTTTTCGTTTGTTACGCGTTCACCCTATGAGGGCAGATGACGTCCCTTTCTAAAAAAAGAAAAACAAGAAAAAAAGGTCGAAACCTCAGCCGAGAAAAAGGTGCGCTTTATAATACACAGCAGGCTTAAACCAACAAAGCCGCACGAAAAAGGTGGAGGCCGCGGCGTTGCTCTCCGCCAGGTTATATACGTTTCGGGGGAGGCGTGCAACTCGCGCGCACACTTATCGCAGCGCAAACTCAGATAAGGGCGGCAAACAGAGCGAGAGAGGGCTTTGCTGGCATCTTCCGAATCGTCGGCGGGCGGCGGCACCGGACTTCCTTCTGCTGCTAGTGGGAGAGCGATTAGTGCAGCGGCGGAGCGCGCACGCAAGTCTAGGCGCTAATGTTTACTCGAAATCGCATTTTTCTGTATTCGAAGAACACACACACACACACACACACACACACACGTAGGCCCACGGTAGCCCTTATCGGGCCGGGCGGAGGCATAGAGCGCACCGGTCCTTTTCAGGCGATCGTTAAAAGAGATATCCGCATACGTCATAATACGAGTAGATACAACGGGGACGTCTGTTTTGTGAAATATTATTTATGGATTTTATTTTTAGACCTGACTTTTAACCTGGCATTTCGCTTGTAATTTTTAGATTTCTATATTGCGAAGGCAAAACAGCGAGCTCCAAAAGGCCGTAGTGGAATTCCGGAGCAAGCCTCATGATTCCGTGAGTATTAAATAATAAATTATTTGTATAACCGACCGACCGATTAATTGGCAGCCAAGTAGTTAGCATTCTTTGGTCAGATGCCGTACACCGTTAGCACAATTAACTATCGACTTATATGCAGCGCAAGAGACACAAACATCAGCGCCGTTTTTCATGCGGGTACCTTTTACAAAAACAGACGCATATTCACTTAATTCTATACGTTTCCACGCATACGACGTCGAAGAACACAGTGTTGACTTTTGTGCCCATCACTGCAACTAGTACTATAATTTACTACTTGACTGAGTACCGCGTTATAGACGACAGATGCAATAAACTGTAGGAAGCTCTATCGAACGAAAATCTGATTTCGAAGAATAATATAATCCTATAGATGCTTTGATAATCACGTCAAGCATATATAGACCGATTCAACATGCGCATATATGTAAATGAACTGCATCGCGTCCCCCCGAGAGATGGGTATACGAGATGCTCGCGCGCGTGTAAACACAAAAAATGCAGGGAATTGTAATTCCGAAAATAGAAATTCAAATGAAACGAAAGGAAGAACGAGAAGTCGGCCAGGAGAGTGTATATAGAGACGAAATAAAAGCCTTGAAATAAGCAGTTTTAAAAACTCGAACGTTCTCGAGAGTTTAAAAGCAGTAAGCGCTCGCGGAAGACGAGGAAGAAGCGGCCCATTTTCGTTTCTCCTCTGCAGCGGCAGCGGCAGCGGCAGCGGCACGCAGCTATCTCTCGGTCCCCGGCAAACAAAGGATCGGCCCTTTGGCGACGACGTGAGGCGCGACTCGGGCCCGTATAGCCGCATACAAGCATGTGTGTACTCGTTGGAGTCTCTCCTCATTCTCCTTTTCTTTCTCTTTGCCGCTTGATGAGGCTCACGGAGAGCATGTATGCGTGTGTTATACGAGGACGCGCGTCGCGACGAGTTGAGAAACGCCGGATACGGTGGACGAAATCCTGAAGAAATTAAGGGCGATGCCCGGGCTCGTTCCCGCGATTACATGCGACGCGCGACCGCCGCACATCGGTTGTGCTCGCGCGCGAGCGCTCACGAATACATGAATTTTACGCCGTATACAAATTGTCACAGGGCTCCGATGAAATTTCCAAATTCCACTCTCTGGTCTATGTTTTATTTATATACAGAGATGGCCGGGCGCGCACGCAGGGGTTTCCTTTTCTCGCTTCGTCCAGCTCGTATCCTGCGCCGATGCGCGAGTGAAAGTCTCTAAACGCGGCTGTGTGTTGACCTTTTAACAGGGCAAATGAATGAGAACGTTTACATGGGGTTGATTTATCGGCTTTGCGGACGAGCTTTCAAGATTTTGAATGCGCGCATCCTTTGAGAGGATGCCATTGTTCGGTTTTCTGTGGTGGCGGAATTATTTAGTGGAAATGACGCGGGGTTACGTAAAATTTTCTAGACTTATTTACATTGCCGGTATAGTATGCAGGTGCTTATAATAGAGAAAAGTAAGGTATATTCCATATTATATAGACACGGGAGGTTGGACTGCGAGGATAGATAGTGCCTATGACTACAGAATAAACTGATAACTCCTGTAGAAGTATAAATACTGCCCGATCAACCCTAACTGCGCTTAGTCACCTTCAACGTTGCTTTTTCGTCGAATCAGTGCTCTCTGTACAGTAGTGTCGTAGGCTTCGAGGTCAGTACTTATTTTTCCATTTTGCTAAAAAACTTGATAGCGTTTTCTCTACACGAGTTTTTACACTACTTTACACAAATATCGAGAATTAAAGGTTCTGCGTAAATACAAAACTGCCTACACATTCGTTTCTTGAAGTGAACTCATTTCACAAGTGGACAGTGTAATTAGTAAGGAAATAATTCCACTGCGTTTTGAAGATAAACGAAAAGTAGCTGAATTATCGAATAGCGTCCAAGGCCTGTTGGTGTGGCGCGACAACAATTACATTTATCGCTTTATACTTGTTTGCAAAATCAACCCATATATTTAATAGATACAGGTATTTCCTGTTTAATTTCAAAAATATACGTTTTATTTTAATTATTCTCTAAAGTTGATGGCACATCGATACTATAACATTGTAAGTTTGTAAACTAAGTCTTGCGCGCTATCGTCGCTTTCGAGAAAAAAAATTGGACAGGAAAGCAGGGAATTAGCATTTGGCCCACGGGTGTTAGAGCGACAGGATGTTTCTTTTAATGTAAATGTTTCCTTCACCTGCCCACCCGCAGTACCCGCTTAAACTTAAACTGAAACTAATCGAAAAAAAGAGCACACGAAAGAATGGGTAGAATGAAATGCGCGTCGAGAAGCAAAGGAGGAAAGGACTTTTGTCACGCGTATAGCGGGAAAAATGAAAGAGCAGGAGAAAGAGAGAAAGAGCGATAAAAGTTTCCTGCTCTCTTGACTTACATGAACACTTGTATGCATATATTAAAATTCACCTTTCAAGTACATTGTAGGCTTTTGCTATGTTGATGCATAAATTACCATATAATTCATCGGTACGTTTTGCTCTTAACGGCTAGTACGAAAGCGAAAAAATCAAATTATTTTTAATCATAGAATTTTATATTTAAGCGCTGTTAAAAATACCGAAGTCAATCATGTCATTGTATACATCTTTAGAATCAACCTAGATGATACAGCAATTTGATGGTACTTGTAAAGCATTTTAAATAGATTAGTTAAAAAATGTGAGATTTCAATATTCAATTAATCACTCTTGTCAATCTAAGTTAATCGAATGCGCAGAAACTGACTTTCTTGGCGGTTTTTATTATAAATTTTTAAAAACCATAGAAATCAGTAGTTTACGAATGCAATTTAAAGCGTTTTTTAAGACACAAAGAAGAGCTTATCGACGCCGATAAGCTAAAACAATAACAACACACGGCGCTGCTAATTGTGTCATCAAGATTGTTATTATCGAAAATAAGTTTTATTTTTAGAAATCTTTTATCTTTTGACGACGTAAGTGACCTGTGACTCAGGAATTGCTTTTTATTCGCAAAATCTGCGTCACCTACTGGCGTTGAACTAATATGATTAAGATAAATTTCGACTGCTGTTAATAATAATTAAAATAAGATTAATTTCAACGATTTGCAACAAGTCAGTATACAGTTCGGAGTCATCCGTTTTGAAAGTTTCGGTTCATATACTGCGTATAGGAGTGTTAACCAGATTATCGTTTCTTCGCATAGGTATAGGGCACCGTTTTTCAATGTTGATTATTTGTTTTGAAAGTGGACGTATTTGAACGTTCATCAAGCAACGCAACCACTCTTCGCAACTTAAGTCTTGCCAACGCACATCATTTTCGATTGCGCACGATCGATGCGCGAGCATATAGAAGCAATCAAAGCGCTCCATTTCATATCCAGCGACAGGTGACTATAAACGTCGCGCGCGCGTCTTGTATATACCTATAGGTCTTGCATTCAGACCGAAAAACGTGGTCGGAACGAGAGAAAAACGACGACGAGCGATATAAGTCGAGTTACGCGCTCTCCGCATGCGTCGTGAGAAACTTCCGACGCCGGCCATCGTCGCGCAGTAGTTCGAGAGCAGCACTATAGCCAGGTCAAAGTGGAGGGGTGAACATAGAGGAAGAGAGAGTGAGAGAGAGAGAGAGAGAGAGAGAGAGAGAGAGAGAGAGAGAGAGAAACGAGACGCCGCCGTCGCCGCTGGTATACCTGCGAGCAGCCGCCTTGGAAGCTACCGACCGCAAGCGCAGTCGAGAGTCGGCGCTCGCGCGGTTCGCCGCTTTTTCGAAAATATAAGGGCCGCGAACGGCGGACAGCGTACTCACCTCACATATCCATGTAGATTCTTTTGCATCGTCGGCACACTGCTCCTCGTGTGTGGACGAGGGCGAGGCGTTGCGAGCGAAGGAGGTGTGTCCGATTGATTCGTCGTCGAGGCTGCGGGAGGAGCGGCCTTCGCGAATTATATTTTCTCGCTCTTTTTTTGCTGACTCGTCGCACACGTAACGATTGTAATACCGCGGGATGCTCGGTTTCCGGAGCGGACACGAGGAAAACTCCGAGGACTGGAGGCACGCAAAGTAAGCAGCGATATTATTTCATTTTTTTCTCTTTCTATCTCTCTCTTTTTAATGGTTTATTTTTTTTTTCGACCTCTTGTTTTTACCGCCGTGACGATTCTTGCGCGAATCGTTGTAGAGTGACTTATGCACACGGTGGTTTATTCTATCGAGTGGGGTCGGGTTGTAAAATTTTATTCGAGAACCAAAGAATTCAGTGGCTGCTTAATCAACTTTACGCTTCACGACTCTATGCGTGCGCTCGAATACGCGAGCAGTCGACGCATCGAATAGTACAAAAACGACGGGTTGGCGAGAACAAATTTTTTTACACCACAGGAGCCTTGACTAAGCGTCGATCATTAATAATTAACTTCCACGCGTTTCTCCGCTCGCGCGCATCGCACTCGATTATAAAACCGCGATGCACGTTATTTCGGCGCGCTTATACTGATGGATGCAAGATAAATGACGGATTGTCGAATAGCGCAAGAATGGGAGAGAGAAGTCCAGCGCGAGCGACGAGTCCAGTCAATTACCATAGTGACGATAGTGTTGCAACGCGGCCGTTTACACAACTCGCTGCCGCGCACCGAGAGAGGAGTCGTCCTCCTTGCGCGCAAACTTTCCGCCGTGTACATAACGACGTTTTTGCCGGTTCTCGCGGCTCGATTTTCTCTCGATTCTGAAAAAGTCTCGGTACTCTGATTGAAACGTCCCGTGCGCGAGGCTTTTCTTTCTTGTAAATTCATCGTGTCAGAGAGAACTATGACGGATCGCCTGCGCGCGCTGACATGTGATAAAGAGAAATGGAAGGACATGTGTGTAATTAATGTTTAGTTGTACCTAGCGCCTCGCGCGCGGGTCCTCGTGCCATTTCAATCATGCAAATTGGCCTTATGTAGCCTCACGTCGACGTTGTTTTCACTTTGCGCGCTCGCGAGGTGCAGTGCTGAGAAATTCCGTTTGCGCGACGTCGGTTTGTTTACAATGATGCGAGACTCGCGCAGTTCGAGAGCATAGCGCGTTGAACCGCTATCTTTGATTATCTTCAGACTCGCGATAGCGCGATACTGTAGCACACGTTGGTGCCCTGTGAATTTCAATAATTAGTAGCCGCGGAAACGGCGACACTGTTCAAGAATAACAGAAAAAATACGCTGAAAAGTGCATGGTATCGGCCTTTCCTTGTAAAAGTCGCGCGGCATGTCAATTTGCAACGATAAAACACAATCTGGCATAATACGCTGCATAATGCGCGAGAGCTGCCAGTCCCGTATCAATATAGCCGAGTCGAAGTCGTCGGCGTTGTCGGCGTTACGTGCGCGCGCGCAGTAGAGCTTCGAGGCCGCGCGAAATTGGTTAAGTAATTCCGATGGTGCATGCGAGTTCGAGGCGTTCCGGAAAATTAGAGATTATAGAGCTCGTTATTATTATACGCTTATACGCATAGACCGATAGCGTCTATTTTCCTCCCTTCGCTCCGCTCCGCTCCGCTCTGCGACATTGTGTATTCTTTCCGATCGTCAAAGCTTGTATTGTCTCTTAACCGAACCATTTTACGCGAGATTAGTAGAGACGCGTGGAAAAATGTATAAGGAGACTCCTTTGGTGTGTAAAGAATTTGCCTTGCAAAATTGCATTTCGCGCGCGCGATTCTCTTATTCGCGCGTCGATGAGAAAAAGCACCTAGATAACTCTCGGACGCGCATAATGCATAGCAATTCGACTGTTATTTACACAAGCTACAGCGCTTCGAGGAGCCATAGTCGAGTCGCGCGAATAAAAATGTAAATCGGCCGGGCGACCGAACGCGCGCTGTAAGGCGCCATAAAATCTAAATTCGATCCGCATCAGCCATCAACGCTTTCCATCATCCGTGAGCGATCGCACAGCGTTAGAAAAATAAACGACTCGCGGCGAGATCTCAGCGTCAATCCATCAGAGCCAGTGTGTGTGTGTGTATACAGGCCGTATCTCGTGTAGCGCCGTTAAACGCTCCCGACTCGTCTCGCGATGCATTAGACATCCGATCTCGCACACTCGATGTACACACGTTGTGGGTATACAGAATCACACTGCACAGCGGGTTCGATCGCGCTGGAGCGCGCGAAAGTATTAAATGGTACAAGGCGAAGCTGCAGCGACGTGTGCGTGTGTGTGTTTGTGTGTACGCGAGGCGCGTGTCGTTTTAACGCCTCGCGGAGCGGCAAAAACGTGGAGGAGAGTGCGCTGCAATTTGCACTTTTCGTCTCTCTCACTCTCGTATATCTTAATCGATCGCGGGATGCGTGTCACGCTGCGACGAGCCATTGCGTAATTCACGTAACGCGGAGGAAATATCGTTATTATACACGCGTGTAATCTGCGTAAATTAGCTGTAACGGTGCATACACGTACGCGCTGATCTAGTCCGGACTAATTGAATCGCGAGTATAATGAACGTCGCTCATTTTTTTTTCTTTTCGTCGTTGCGATGCATTTCCATACACATCGCTATATATGCGCTCGTATGGAAAAACAACAATAACATCGAAACGAACGTCATTGTGTCGCCATTTCGCAACGCGTACGTATATGTAAAGTGCATTTCCTGCTCATCATCCAGGACTCGTCGTGCGCGTCGCGTGCGCATAGTCGTCGTGTGGTCATCTCTCGACAATCGAGTGAGTGCGTATGCATATAGGTACGTGTGCAATGCAATACTTGTGAATACAGGTATATTTTCGTGCACACACGTGCGCGAGCGAGTCAATGGCATCATTAGTAGAGCAGACAATTACGCTCTTGCGCGCGAGTGGATCACTCGCCGACTGACGAATGATCGATTTCTCCGAACGATAGCGAGCTCCTGCCTGTCGACAGCGGGTTTATAATATATTTCGCAGATCAAACAACTCCGGAGCTGTGGAGCGATTAATGGCTGATGTGTCTGCATATCGGTCGACTTTACGAGTATATATATTTGAGTTTGCTTTTTTTCTAACGCGTCTGGGTTCTGCGCTTGACGATGATGGAAATATTTGCACAGCGCCGCCGCTGCTAGGATATTATAGCCGCAGTCGAAATAAACGATGTACGTTATCGTGAACACGCTTTGAAAAAGTGTAACCGTATACGCTGCAGAGCTAAGTAGTCGCGCGGAGAAGGATGAGAATTTTCGTTAAGGGTGCGAGTAGTGCATATAAGAGCGTAAGGAGATGCTCGGAAAAGGAGTAGTCTCCGCTGCAGTATAAGCCGTTTGCGTCGACATCGCGTCTTGTGCTTATCTTGCGGAACGCGCTGACTATTAGATTCTTGGTAACGCACACGATACACGCCATGTTCGTTTTATCGTGTGCGCGCACAGCCAACCGACTGACTGTGGGACTTTTGGACTCAGTGTGATATTCGAATTCGCCTCCTTTTTTCCATAGACCAAGTCGAAGTTGAAATTCAAGCCCGCCAGTCTTCGTCTGTAGTTGTCTTTTCCGAGAAATCGAGGTTTTTTGCTCATAAAGTAAGCGCGTTTCGCAGTGTTGCGGCGACGATTTTTTTATTTTGCTTGGAGAGTGCATAGAATTTTTATTAAACGTTGATTGCAGGTTGTCGAGTGCGGCTGCAATAATTTTTTTTTCAGTTTACGTAATAAATTATCGTTCGAAGACGTTCTTTTTATTCTGGTTTTTTTTAATTAATATAAAATGTCATCTGCCGTCGGCCTATATACGGCGAGAAATAACCGTTACTCGTGATCGCTATATCCCAATAAATATTGAACGGCATAATTAACGTTTTATTTTTGCAAGGGACAAAAAAAGATGCTCGTTCCATGTTTTTTGCTGCGAATCTTGCAACTGTTAGTTTCACAACGAATCCGTATTTTTCTATGCAATAATGATATATTAGAAAATTTCCTATTACTGTGCTTTTATCTGATAAAATCTAAAAAAGAACGTGTACACCCGGAGAGTAAAAAAGTTTTACACAAACGCTTACCCGAAGTAAAATGCTAAACAAACTTGTGTGTGCCAAAGGTCAATGTATGCGCAAATCCAATCGAAAAGCTATATCGCTCCTTCCGCGACGCGAAATCGTTTTAGCTGCGCGTAAACCTACTTCACGTGTATGCTCAGGTTACTTACAGCCAATCTAATCTTCGAACGACATTTCATAAATCGATATTTTTCTATTTCTCAATTGAAAGCAATTAATTCCATGATAGAGTCGATAATTGAATTCCACCGATCCAAAGCCCGTCTTCGGTTTTCAACGTTAGCTAAAAAAAAAGCACGAGCTCGAATCGTACTCAAGAATAATCGAACGATCGTCGTCACGCTGATTAGAAAAACGAGCGCATTTCGCGACAAACCGATCGTCGACGGCGAAGAAGACGCGAGTTCTGTGCATGTGCACACACGCGCGGTGTATTTCCTGAGAACACACGTCGCGATGATATAGGTAATGTTTCATAACTAGCCGGCGCTACGCCGCTGGAAATGAAGCTGATGGCGAAATAGTCCCGCACCGCACGTACATGCTCTCTGTGCGCAGCGCCGGGGACTTTTGCCTCTATGTCGCATGCATGCGCTTCTCTCTTTCTCAGCACACTCGAGAAAATGAACTGGCCGAAGTGATCATTCTGAAAATTCTATTTTTACATATTCAATTAAGTTTTTGTCGGCAGTTGCGAGACGCTTTCCATTGCAAAAGTCGCCGACGGTCTCGCGTTTAGCGCAATCGTAAAGGCCATTATTATATTGTGTGTTTGACAGCGGTAAAGTATTGTTTTTTTAAAAAATAATTCAATATTTCACTACAAACGTGGAATACCCACACGAGTCTTTCAAGAAGCTGAAACTGATAAGAAAAATCATATTCGCGCGAAAAGAACATACACCGCACACAAAAGCTCGTGATCCACTTCGAGAAATTGAATTTTCGTCACGGCATTTCTCCGAACGCACGAGCAAAGCCAAACCGCCATCTTCTCAATAGACATAGTCGTCGCGCCCATCATACGCTTTCTCTTCGTTCGTGCGCGAAAAAAGGTCGTCTCTTTGCTCGCGATAACGAATATCCTCGCGTGGCTCGCTTCGTGTAATTATAGAAAACGAAAAATCACAGGCGTTCGCGTCACAGCGATAAGCGAACAATGAAATTCCAAGCAGCGCGACCTGCCTAAAAATCGTAAAAAAAGAAAAGAAATCCGTCGTAAAAGCTCCTATATACGACTGACAAATACACTACTCCGTCGCGCGGCATCATCAGTGTCCGAGAGCGAGGCACACACGTATACGCTTGGCGCACACTCGCTCGCGGGCTTTGCATAATGCGCATGCAAAATTTTTCAGCGCGAGTCGATGTAAAAAGCAGCGAGGGATACGCGATATGACGACGCGCTTTTGCGACATCCACACGGCGCGCACAGGAGAGATAGTCCCCGCGGCGCGCAGGAAGTGACGAAAAAATCGAGGAAAGTTGGCTAAACCCACAAGCGCCTGGATAAACGCCGATGATTTTATTTTCTTCTTTTTTGAAAGCCTCAGTACACGCGTTGAGAGTTTGGAGAAAAAGCGTGTCGCGCGCGATTGATCGCACTGGGCAATAACGGAAAATGGCGGGAAGTTTAGTTGCCGGAGCGTCGCGCGGGTTTGTGAATAATACATCCGAATCGACGCGCGCGCGCGCGCGCTCACGCGGTCGGGCTTAATAATTCAATGTTTTTAATATTCGCAAATAAATCTATGATGCAGCTTCGCTCAATAATTCACTCGCGCGACGATCGAGTTGACAATGTACGCGTGTAAATATGGACCGAAGAGAGGAGGTGGATAATAACAATTATCGGGCCGCGGCTTTGCAATACTCGTATGTGTGTGTGTGTGTGTGTGTGTGTGTGTGTGTGTAAAACGCGGCAGGCGCGGTCTCTATACTTAGTAAACGAGAGCGTTGAACAAGTCAACTTTCGTAAACTATCGGCAAACGAACGCGAGTGGCCACGGCATAAAGTGCGAGAGTGGAAAAAAATCATGTCACGGAATAATAATTGCGAACGACACATAGACGCTAGTGCTAAAAACTTATTGCAAGAAAGAAATCGATGTATTGTCCTATAGTTGAAAACCGCACGGCTCGAAAAACTTTTCTGCGATATCCAATAGCTCGGCGCATATCATAACCTGAATACGAGCTTTACAAACACACTCTCGCAGTAGGCGTTATACTCGTAAAAAGGCCGCGATTTTCAAGTAACAAAATTTCAAAAAAATACGAACGAGCGAAATAGAACGTGTAAAAGTTACGCGGGATGGCTGCAGGCGTTTTATTACCCGCATAGAATATATTCGCGCATATATGTGCGGATAATTAGCATACGTGCTGTACGCACTGCGCGCTTCTGATGCGGATATATATCGCTGATATTACCAGGGCGCGCATACAGCATATACACACACACAAGCGTGAGAGAAAGAGAGAGAGAACAATATACCCGAGTCGTTTTGTTGTTCCTCCCCACCCCGAGTCGACTCCCCCGCGACGACGACTTATACAACTCCTATAGTCGCGAGCAGAGGTGTTCCTTATCGCTCTCGACCTCCTTTGACCGCTGTCCGCGCGCGTGCGGAATTGATACGGCAACGCGCGCTCATACTTCGCACAATAAGCGCTGCAACGCGTTTACGGGCGCATCGAATGCTGTTCTCTCGCTGCACCGCGGCTCTACAGGCATAAACGTGCACGGGAGAGAGAAAAATTCTTTCTCTCGCGCGATTCGACGCGCAGGTGCGACTGCGGTTGTAAAGCGAGCCTGCGTATCGACGCTTGGAGCTTGTTTAACATATCAGTGTGTTCCAGTTGCTACGATTCCTCCGCGATCCTTGACCCCTCGACACATCGTCCTATGCCGAAATTCCTAGCGCGAGACGATATAGAATACCTATAGACGTATAAGCGCGAGCGGTGGGGCTGGCTGCATAAATTTACAATCGTGACTAATTTGCTCGTGAATCAGCTACCGCTGGCTGGTTGGCTCCTCTTCATTTCCTCCGCTGCATAATCGTTTTCCCCGTAGAGAAAGAGGAACGAAGAAACATAACGCGGCAACGGAACGCACATCGCACACGCGCGCACAAGTATGCACGCGTGTATGTATGAAAGAAGAGAATAACCGAGCGACGACGACTCGCGCAGTTTATACAGTCGGCGGAGATGATGCGCGCGCGACGCGCGTTTTATTGCAGTCTGTGTTGACACAGACCGCGCCAAGATATCGAGTGCTGCTCGTCGCGAGCGCATCTGCAGCGCTGGCTGACGACGTCGCAAATATTGTTTATTGTGTATAGGCAGCGACGCGCGCGTATGAGTGGATTATACGGTGTTGCGCGTCGCGGGAAAACTTTTGCTATCGGATATATATATATATATATATATATATATATATATATATCCGATAGCAAAAGTTATATATATATATATATATAATTGTGTCGTATATGGAACGCGCTCCGCGCTCAAAGTGTTTGTTGCGGGAAAAATCCAGTCGAATTAACCGTCGCTCTTTTTTGCTGCCTAGTTTTGATAAAAAGCTTCCGTTCCCACGTTGCTTATCGAGCGCGTTATACCTGTGTAACGCTGATCGGGACGTCGCGCCGGTATACGCCTGTACAGCGATTAAGCGCAACTCGACGCGTCGGTTTAGCCCGGCTCGCAGCGTTCGCACTTTTTCTACAGCGAGACGGAGGGGTGAAACAGTTCGGCCCGATTATACTGGATACGTAAACGTCTTGTTTACAAATTATCGTTGCTTCGGTTTGAATATTCATCCCGTGCGTTTACAGGACACAAACACGTTGCGTCTATCGCGAAGGCGAGATCTCGGCTCGTTTTTTTCCCTCGCACACAGGATACAGGGAACAGAGCATAAAACAGCTGAAAGCCGCAGGCTTGGTAAAACTCTTTTGTCGCATCGGTTCTCGAGCTTAGCTTATAGCGTATAGGTAAGCGCATGCAAGTCAAACGACGCATTATTCCTTGACCTGACCCAACCAAGTCCCCCCATTCATATTCATCGGCATCGCGTTGACTTTGGACCACGTGCTATACCAGTATGCTCGAATCGTTCCTCTATCCGCGCGCGCATCTTTCTTTCTCCCGCGGCGATGACATCGCCTTCGGAGTCGGTCGGTCAGCCGTCGCGTTATGCAAACGCGGAATTACAATAGACATCGGGAGAGAAAGAGGCTTTATCGCGGGCCGACGATCGTCGAAAACCGATCGATCCGCTATATTCCGGCTTATCTGATCGTTATAGGTATATACATCCCTCTCGCGGCCGTTCACGAGATCGGAAGTGCAAGCAGCTCGTCGCCGCAGCTGATTTGACATTTTAATTCTTTTCGCTCGACGGATAATTTTAGCTCGCTTCTATACTGACAGCTGCGCGCGGCGAATGAATCAATTGTTGCTCCTATATGCTATACACACCGATGTGTTACCGCGGTGTAGGATCGCCGATCGGTACACCCGACTGCGTGTGTATCGATGCCTTTTAACGCTCTGTTTTCACAAACTCTTCTGACTCACAAGAATAACTGCCTGGAAATGTCAGCCTTGTCGCAGCCGATGAAGCGAGTCATAAATTATTTATTTCACCGCGCGCTTTTTGTACACCACTTTTGTCACGAGTATACGACTCTGCCGTTCGCTTTCGGTCTTACCCCCGCTCGTATAATCGTAAACATTGTTATTTGGAGAATGAATTAGCCTTCCGTGCGCTTAATGAATCCTCTCAACCCGAGTGTTTCTTAAGAGAAACATTTGCTCGATGAAAATTAAAATAATCGCATAGCGCATTAACCATCGGGTACACACCGCCGCCAACGAGCGTAGCTCGACAAACACCAAATCGAAAATCACACGTCTCCCGATACATTCATCCTCGTCCTCGTATGCGCCTCCTCCTCCCGGCTCAATCGAAGCCGCATATAAACGCGCGCGTGTCCGCGACGGGAGCATTGTTCATACGTTGCACTATGCGGCACGAGATTCTTATGTAAAAGCCTCGTATAACAATACTCTCGGACTCGCACTAATCATAGAGCCGCGCGCCGGCAGATGCATATCCTGCTCTCGTGCGTGCGGCCCTCTCTCTCTCTCTCTCTCTTGTCCGCGAAGCTTTAGCCTCCAATCGCGTAAACCAGCGGCTGTGCAGCACGCGCGAGAGTCCTTAAAACTAAGAATAACGTTTATGCAATACCGTGTTTTTTCACTCCGTTGCAGAATAAGAGAGAGAGAGAGAGAGCCTTGACGTTTTCTCTCTTTTTCGAGACGAGAGTTTATGCATAGCTATATGCAGGGTTTTTAAAGGCCGTATCTTCGTCTGATTTGCAGAGGAACAATGGAGCGCACCAGGACGAAGACGCGGGCGGAGGCTTCTTCTGGGACCCGCCGTCGTCGAGGAGCCGCAAGGTCGAGAACCAGAGCAAACTGCTGCAGGACCAGCTGGACCAGGCCACCGTGAGGATCCGCGACCTCGAGTCGGAGCTCAATCGTGTGCAGACGGTTAGCTATCGCTGTTGGATTATTATAGCGTGAGTACTTGGGACATTATTGGAAATTAAATTGCCACTTACTCGGTTGCAGCTAAACTCGTCGAACGTTAAGGACGATGCGAATATCAAGGAGGAAGGGGCCTCGCAGAAGGCGGAGCTTTTGCGCGCCAAGCAGGACGTGATGAACCGCATAATTCAGATGGGCGAGAAGGTACGTCCAGCTTCTTGACCGCGTAGATTCTTCGAATTCGCGAACTATAACGGAAAACTCATTGCAGAGCCGCGAGGTGGTGAGAAACGCCAAGCGTCTGCAGCAGGACGAGCTGACGCTTGTGGGCGACTTCCGCAAGGCCATATCGAAGCTGGCCTCGCCCGAGCAGTACGACCTGATCAGGTCGGCTCTGATGGCGCTGGAGAACGAGAGCGAGCAGCTGCAGGGCAGCGCGGAGAAGACGGACTCGGTGGGCTACGACGCCGAGGGCAAGTCCCGAAACGAGAAGGGACGGGACGAGTCCGAGGCCAAACTGCGCCGGAGAGTCGAGGATCTCGAGGCGGAGAACCAGAGCCTGTCGCAGAGCATCGAGGAGCTCGACAAGCAGAACGCCGAGTCCATTGGTATAGCGATCGACTTTTCATTTCGAATTAGCAGCTAGTATACTTCCGAGCGCTAATGAGGAATTTTGATTTTCAGAACGCGTCCTGTCGCTGAAGGAGGAACTCCAGAAGAAGCACCACTCACTCCAGGGCGCTTACGAGCAGCTCTATGTCGAGTACAACCAAGCTCTGGGTAAGATCGAGAACCTCCAGCAGCAGCAGCAGCAGCAGCAGCAACAGCAGAAGCCCGAGCTTTCTAAAGCGCCCAACAAGTCTTCGCTGGACACCGCCGTCCAGACGCTCGCTCAGCTGAAGCTGGACAAGGAGACCGAGATCCGCCCGGCCAAGGAGGACAAGCAGACCGAGATCTCCACGAGCAAAGAGGACAAGGAAGTCGAGGTCGACCTCAAGCCCGAGGACCAGCAGGACCTGGCGTCCGAGCTGAAGAAGGTCAACGACATTCTCAAGAACGCTCCGCTCGAGCCGAGCAACGAGCATCTCAACGACTCCGTCTTCGTGGCCGTGGCCAGGCAGTTCGTCGAGCTCAAGTGGAAGAAGGAGACGCTCGAGCGCAAGCTCACCGAGCAGAGCCGCCAACTCAAGGAGACCCAGGAGCTGCGCGACTCGCTGCAAATCGATTGCGAGGACATGCAGACGAACATCGAGTCCCTGGTGATGGAGGTGCAGCACCTCAAGTCGAACCTGCCCTCGATACCCGAGGCTAGCGAGGAACGCGTCGCCTCCCTCGAGACCGAGACCGAGTCCCTGCAGGCGGAGATCTTAGCGCTCCGTAAATCCAAAGCAGACATGTCCTCCGAGCTCAAGGCCATTAAGGCGGCCATCCGGGAGGATGGCGGCGGCGGTGGCGTCGAGCTCGCCACCAGGATAGAGTCTCTGCTGGCCGAGCAGAACAAGTCCAAGTCGAGCAAGGACCCGGCAGAGCTGCTGCAGGCAACTCTCGACGAGAACACGGCGCTCAGGCGCAGGATTGACGTGCTGGAGAGCGAGCTCAGGGTCTCGCTCGAGCGCTGCAAGGGCCTCGACGAGAACATCGAGCTGATCGAGGAGCTGAAACTTGACCTGGAGAACGCGCGCCGCGAGCTCAAGATCGCGCTGTCCAACAACAAGCGGCTCGAGAACTCGCTGACCATCCTCCAGGAGACCAAGAACGAGGTGGACGCGGACAACGAGGTCCTCTCCAGAGAGAAGGAGCAGCTCGAGGCCGACCTCAAGCTCCTAAGCTCGGGGTCGGACCTCAAGAAAAGCGACGGCGATGCGCTCGCGGAACTGCGCGAGCAGCTCAAAAAGTCCAAGGAGGAGAAGGACGACCTGGAGTACGACATAAGGAACATGAGGAACGAGCTTGACCAGAGCCTCGAACAGCTGGAGGCCAACAGGGCGGAGATCGAGAAACTGCAGCTGGACAACGAGAGATTGGCCAAGGAGAACGGTAAGCTGCTGGACCAGTTCTCCGAGACGCAGAAGGAGAACCTGGACAAGGTCGATCTGCTCAACACGGAGATGACGCTGCTGCAACAGGAGCTCGATGGCAACAAGGATGAGCTTGAGAAGACCATGAGATATCTGAGCGACATGGAGGAGAAGATTCTGACTCTGAAGAACGAGAATGAGAGGCTGAACGTGGAGGCTTCGAAGATCAAGGAGAACGAGATCGAGTTTCTGAAACTGAAGGAACAGTTGGAAGAGCGGAGCCTGGACCACACTAAAGAAGAACTGGACGCAGCTCTGAAGAAACTGAGCGAGCTTGAGGAAAAAGTTTCCATGCTCGAGAGCGAGAACAAGCGGCTGCAGGACGAGCTGATAAGAACCAGCGACGTGGACAGCGAAAACAAGAGACTCGTCGAAGCGATCGAAGAGAAGCAAAAGGAGATCGCCAAGAACGAGGAAGAGGCTGCTAACGTCACGACGAAGCTGAAGTGTACGGAAAATTACATCTCCAGTTTGGAGGACGAGAGCCAGATTCTGGAGAGCAAGCTCGCGCAAGTCGACCAGGAGAACGAGAGCGCCAAGAAAGAGATTGAAGAGCTGCGTCAGCAACTTGAGTCGGAGAGGAGGCAGAAGGAAGCTGACGGCAAAGAACTGTCCTCGACGTACCAAACCGAGCTAGACAAGCTGAAGGGCGAGAACGAAAGATTGAAATCAGAGCTGGATAAATTACTGGTGGAAAAGCGCGACGTCGAAGTTAACACGAGAGCCAGCTCGGACGCGCAAGTTTCTCTGACCGAAGAGGAGCGCTCGCAGCTGCTCGATCAACTGAGCGAAAAATTCAAAGAGATCGAGAACTTGAAGGCGACGATATCGAAGGACAAAGATTCGGCGCAGATGGCTCGCGAAACCGTCGAAAATCTCTCCCAACTAATAAGCTCCAAGGATAACGAACTGATAAAACTCAACGCGACAGTCGACATGTTCAGGAACGAGCGAGACGAGGTGGTAAAGCTCGTGCAAGAGAAGCACAACGAGAGCCTCCAGTACCACGCTGAAATCCAGAGACTGACCCAACTGATCAGCGATCAGACGGCAAATCTGCAGAAGGCCATCGCCGAGAAAGACGCTACCCTGGCTAGTCTGCAGGAGAAGGAGTCGCAGCTCCTCTGGACTCAGAACGAGCTCCAAGTGGTCAAGCAACGACTGCAGAACATCGAGGAGTCGAACAATCACGGAGAACGTTGCGGCATAGCCGAGCACACGCTCCTGAGCAAGCACGTATCCACGTTGGAGGAGAAGAGCAAGGCGATGGAGGCTGCGATTCTGCAGGATCAGTCCAACATCCGATACCTGCAGGAACAGCTGACGGAGGCTCAGAGCAAGGAGACTATCGCCCTGAAAGAGGTCGATAGGCTGAGAAACCATCTCGTCGAGATGGAAGCCAACTACACGGAGGAGGCGTTGCAATCCGAGGAGATCCAGAGAACACTCCAGGCGAGACTCATGCAGGCCGAGGAGAAACTGAAGAACAGCTCGACCATGTACACGTCGGCGAGCGTGAGAGCGAATCAACAGGTCGAGACGCTGCAGCAACAGCTGGCTTTGATCGTGCAGCAGAGAGACGACCTGCAGAATAAAATATCGTCCGCTGAGGACAAGGTCCTGTCCTACTCGGCTTCGCTCACCAATCTCCAGCTGGTTTTGGAGCAGTTCCAAAGAGGTTGGTGAGATAGAATTCTCTTCGTTTGTATATAAAGTCATTGTTTTTCTCACAAGCACAATTGAAATTTCAGATAAGGAAAAGGACATCCAAGCAGCGACGGAAAAGTTGCGCGTCGAGCTGCAACAGTCCTACAAAAAACAGGATGAACTCGTCTCCGAGATTACCTCTCTAAAAGTTTGTTCTCAATGACATTCCGCATACGCTTTGTAAAAACCGTAATCGCTTCAATTCTATTCAGTAAGAAATTAATTTTACATTTTGCCTTCAAGGAGCAATTGGCTGAAGCTAAGGAATGCCTGCGAGCCGCCTCAAGGTTGACAGAGCAATTAGAAAAAAAGTCGGAGCGCATTGAGCTACTCAATCAAGAAGGTGCGAATTTCACTTGGTTTTTTTAATTTCATGCTGATTATTGGACGCATCTTGTTTTTAACTATAATACTCTTGCATGCATGTACTCTGTGTAACAGCTTTTCATTTTTGGCGCTTTATTAATCTGAGCACTGTTTTAATATTTCGTTAATCTGCAATGACCTTTCTACTACGGCCTATTTTAGAACAGTAAAGTTTTTAGTTTTTTTTTCTTAACGTTTCAATAAAGTAATCAAGTACACAGTTGTAGCCTTGTACTAGAATTCGATTAGTATAATATGCAAACCTTCAATCGCATGCATAACATATACTTATGTGCTTAATTCAAATGCTGATAATTAGTTTTTTTGACTATGACATGAAAAATTAATTGAAAGCCATCTTTCTTTCTGCAATACGAGTCTCTCGAGAATCTTTTCCTCTTGTACGCTTATATTTCCAACTGTCTCTCTATTAATTGCACATTTTTCAAGATATATATCTTTAAGAGCAACGAAATTCCAACACACGTACTCGGATTGGCAAGGCTAATTTTGGACCGAGCAATGCCATTTTTACCGCGATCTGCGTTTTGTAACTAATCCACAGAGGCAAAATTATTGCGATTGTTAATCATATAAGAACACCGCCATCTCAGATGATTAAAAGAAAATCAAATTTTATATTCATATGCAAGAGCACAACACACACAAACACACGCTGCTGTCCAGTCACGTAGTCAAATATCAGCTGGTAATTCTGGGATACTTATTATGCAGCCCAGGATTCTTGCTGGTATCCGGTTACGAACTGGCTCGTCGCCTGCCTTTGCACTTCACTAAACAAAAAAGCTGAAACGAAACAAAAAATAATCGCATAATCACCCATTCTGCCATTTCGTCGGTGCTGGTTCTCCTCCAATTTTGGATTTTTTGGCAAAAACGCCTCGACATTGAGTAATGCCTATGGCTGTTTCTTAATCTTCTGGGTTGACTTTTACATGTTCAAAGCAAACTAATAAAAAAATTTGGTGCGATTAGACAGTTTCAATCTATATTGATACGAAAAATCACTTGAACATTTTTAACACTTTGAATCACATTTTATCACGTTTTCTTATTACTTATTACGTGCACCTCTTGAATGTAGCTTAAAATCTACAAAGAATCAGATTTGTTTAACCAACAGCACAACCATTGGAATATACCTTTCATTATTGAATTTTTGCGATGACTTAATTGCTAACAAATGAAATTTGAAATAACATATGGTATTGTGTAATGCTTTGGATAACAAAAAATCAAAATATACGAGATTCCAGAAGGACGAAAACGAGCACAAAGTTGCCTTGGCCGCTGAGTGATTGCTGATAAAGAAAAGAAAAAGACAAATCAAATCAAGTAGTAGGACGATATTGGTAGTGTCTGTGTAGGTAATCTCATGCGGTAACTGTGAGCGTGTGAAAAACTATGGCTCATATTACCTCGTGGGATTTCCCACCCACTACCGCTGTTCTACGAATTCTTAAACGAATATTATTAAGCGCAAACCACGTAATTTAGTTTATGTACTTTCGTAAATCCATGCAGCAATGCGATCATTTATCTGCCTTTGAAATGCATCACTGATATGTTGATTGTAATTTGTATACTTGTGTAGTTACGATGTGCATCAATGTATTTCGTCTGATTCATTAGACAACATAATATTCACAAGTAAATAGTCATAAGTAGTTTATTGGCTGCTATTCTAGTATTCAGTGACAAAGTAGATTAGACATTAAGATCTTATATTATCTACTCTCGATATCCATTCTAAATAATCGTTCCAATTGACTCATCTCGTAGCGATATAAAATTTTGATAAAATAAACAGCGTTATAAATTAACTTAAATTCAGTAATTTGCGATACGAGTTGCTTGTAATGAATAATTCGATTTTGTAATGTTAGACTGTAATGGTAATAATGGCATGAAACTAAACCACAAGGAATGCAGCATGAATCGATATTATGAGAAAAGCATTAATAAGAGGAGGGTGTGAGTATTACATCAGGTACTGGTGTCTTTTTTTCAGCGACCAGTACTTGTGTTATACTTGCGTTCGCTTCTTAACCATCTGCTCGCCTATTGTGCCGAATGAAAACTAATAAGCATAATATTATCCACGACGCCCGAATGCATATTTATTGTAATAAAAGTGCCCCCGCATCTCTTTTAGCGTTGTCTTGTTATCCGAATGATATTAGAACTTGTTGTTATTAATGCGACGTACCAGATTGTTTGGACTCAATCAATAGATTTTTGTAATATTTATATTGTTTGGAAAAAACTTATGTATTCTGTAGTTTAAATACTCATAATTATGTTTATCTAATTTGTCTCTGTAAACGATTGTTATTATTTTACGTAAAACCTAAAATTACGTTAAAAAAAAATTGACAGATTTGATTTATCTCTTTGATAAAGTTATTTTATTTTTACAGTGAACAGGCTAACTGAGCTGGTAAACACTGCCGATCAAAGGATTGAAGAGGCAAAGAAAAGCGGCGAAGGGAAAGTCGACAGGTAAAAAATTGCAATAAAGTACAATAGCACGTAAACATATGAATCTGTCAATCATGTGCTCATTCTTTCTATGTTTCTTGCAGATCTCTTGTAAAAAATCTCTTATTGGGTTACATATCTTCTCCGCAAAACGACAAAACATCGGTCCTCCGTGTTTTTGCCAATGTTCTTGATTTCAATGAAACGGAACGCGAGAAATCCGGCCTTACTGATTCCGCCGCCAAAAACAGTTGGTTTTCGTCCTTGGTCAACAGCAGTCCGGCTTCTAGCAAGGTAATCTTTTTATGAGCATTCGACGCAGTTGCATTTTATCAAGAGCAATGTATCCGCCAATTCGATAAGAACCGTTGCTTGATAACATTTCGGCGGTTTTCAGCTGTATATATATTAAATATATTATATTTCAAAGCGGAACGTATAAAGACAAATATAGAATCTTTCTTGGTTTTTGTATACTTAGTAAGTAGAAATAAAGTAAATACAAATAAAGTAGCCTTTATTTGTAAATCAAAAAGTTTCTAAAGCTACGTATTGAAACTCTGTACACTACAACTTTGTTTGCTATAATTCACGTTCTCTAAAAATATCTATTAATTCTGTTTTCAGGAACAAGAAGCTTCTCTATCATCAGCTTTTATTAAATTTTTGGAAAGCGAATCACAACCAAAGCCCCAGTTGCCAGCTTTGCCTATATCCAACTCGGTAAATAATCAATTTAAGATTTACTTTTTGTATGAGCTTATCAATTTTTATTTCTTATTTTAATGCTTTAATGTATATTTCAGCCAATAAGCAGACCAGGTCACAGCAGACAACATTCGTCTTCATCTACCCATTCGACACTTTTGTTGTCAAATGTTACGCTTCCAACATTCCCAGATTTTGTTCCGGCAAGAAATACAGGATCAATTTTAAAAGAGGTCCTCAAAGATAGCTGATATTAAGTACTGTATTTTTTTGTTGAACCATTCATTTATCTTGTTTTGAGAAAGATATTATTTAAAAAAGGCTTGTTGTATAAATTGATGATTGTAATTACGGCTTGTAAATAGAAGCATTTGGAAATTAAAATTGTATCATAATTATGTATGTATCTACAACTTCATTCATGAATAAATTTTCTTAAAATATAATACTGAACATTTTTATATTCACATATTCGAAATAGAAAATAAAAGCAACCACGTCTAATCAAATATTCTTCAATTGAGTATACTCAATAATGATTTTATTGTATCAAGTGAAATAGAATTTAAGTTTTAATGTTTTATAAAAAAACAAGTGTATTTATTGAATTTACATTTAGAAAAAAGCATAGTAAAGGTAGTATTTTTAGGAAAGGGATAACTAGGGGTTATCGAATGAAAACCACAATTTTTTTTTATCGATCAACGAATGTTTTTTGTCGTTTTATTATAAAAAGATATCTTATTATGAACAAGTAACACTTTAAGTTTAGTTTTCACAGTCTTTGAAGAACGGTAAAAAAATGAAAAGGAACATCCTTACTACAAAAACTTAAATAATACTTAAAAGTTATGACTGGAACTTAAAGAAATTAAATAAACGATTAAAGTAATTTTATTTCTTCTTCTCGCACTTTTCGTCCTTCTTCTCGACTTTCTTCTCAGCCTCACGGATAGCTGGCTTGCCAGTGTGCTCGATCTTCACAACCTTTTCGTTGGTGAGCTTTGGTTGTTCTTTGCGTGGAGCCGTGATGCTGAGGACTCCGTCCGAGGAGAGACTAGATGTCACATTTTCGATGTCGCATTGCTCGGGGATCATGTACTTGCGCACGAAGTGACGAGAGATGGTGCCGTGCTCGTCTTGCTTCTCTTCGTGCTTTCCTGTAATACAAATATAGACATTGTTTTAGTTTTCTGTTCGATATTACAACAAATATATGAAAAATCTAAAAACTCGACAGATCACTGTTTTAAAAATTCAATTTTAAATTCTTTCTTTACGAAATTGACTAAGCTTTCATTTCAAAGAAGTAAGAAACAAACAATCGAATATTAAACATATTTACCTTCGACGACGACGAATCTGTCAACCACCTTGACGTTGATCTCCTCGGGCTTGAACTGTTGAACATCCAGGACGACTTGGAATTTGTCCTTGTCAGCCTTGACCGTCGAAGTGCCACCGCCTTCGGCTTGGCGAAGAAGTTCGCCCCAAGGTCTGTAGTAGAGCAGAGGGTTGCGCCTGGCTGGACGGACCATCGGAGAATAGTATTGGTCCAGAATTCCAGGAACCGCCAGTTGTTCGGGATGGAGTCCAATGCCGAAATCCTGGTCCAGGAGACGGTGTGGGCGGTCAAGGTCTTGCCACCAGTCGGAGAAAAGAAGTGGTACAAGAGACATCTTGCTTTGTTTCTTTGTCTGTAAAAAAACAAATGCTTTTAGTGAAATTGTAGATTACAAAAAAGCTAATGCAGCATACAAAGATGTCACAAAGCAAACGTCCAGAAACACATTTCAAAAAATTCAGTTAAGAAAACGTTTGGAAACGTATACAACGAAAGCCGAAAAAATTCAACTAATTCGAGTTAACGTTTATACTAGAACTGTATTGAAAAAATTGAAACGAGGTAAAGACTTACAGTCTCTGCAAAACTTTATCGACAAGACAAAAAAAGAAAACGTTAGGAAACGTAGCCAAACAAATATTCAAAAGACAACCGATTCAAATAAAAACAAACTAGAACCGTCGAAAAGAGCGACTACAACGGATAATAATACTTAAAAAATTCAGTCGACGAACGACTCACCTTGTAGAATTATGGAAGTCAAAGAATAGGAAGTGATAAGTTTCACTGTAGTAACGTTTGCGCTCTCGATGCTATTGCTTCGCTTGCTCAGAATCAACTGTTGCCGGGCTGCGGGCGCCCCTCCTATTTATAGGCGGGAGCCGGCTCGCGGCCGGTTCTAGAAGCCTCTCGCGTATGGACTGGACTTTTCTTCAACTTCCACAGCCCAGTGACCGTTTTTTCTATTTTCTCTGCCAAAACTACGTTACGAGAAGGTAGTCGGATCCCTTTTGTGCAATTCTATACGTGTGAATTTTATCAATTTTCCTGCGAAACTGGAAAAAAGCGCTTCGAGAGAACCGACGTTTCGCGACGCGTCGCGAAACATCACGAGCGCGAGCGCCATGTCAGCCGTTGTGTGTTTACATTCTCTCTCGAGTCTCGACATATTCGCGAATCTCGCTAGGTGAATCGTTTTTTTTTTTCGATGACCCAAATGGATTTTCTCAAAGAATCGATTACTTTTTTCCAACTTACATACAATTACTCGAACATTCGTTCTTTTATTTTTGCTGTTAATTGAAGTGTCGGAATATTTTCGTTTCGGGTACGTTTGTTTTGGTATATCTTGAGAGTGCAGCTTGAGATAAAGATACTTTTTGTTTCATTCGGTATATCTATTTACAGTAGAGTTCTAGAAAAAACCAGAATGTTGGATGGGAAATTGATTTTGTCGCAACAAAAATTATTGACTTTGTTGTGAGAGTGAACCATAATGTTTATTTATTTGTAAAATGGCAACATTATCTCCAGTTTTTTAGAGATTCAAACTGTTTGTATGTACACCAAGAAAACAGATAAACGGAGTTTCGGATAAAAATACTGTCATTCGTGTGCTTATACACGCAAGTTTATTCTTGTCAAAGTTATCTTATTTTATTCGAGTACTTTTTTCATAAGATATTCGCTTACGTAAGAGACAGTCTATAAATAAATGTTTTTTCCTGTTTAATTTTAATCAAAAGGCGCGTTCTAAGAAAGTAAAATAAATGAATTTTGCGAAATAAAGTTTATCCAAACGTTTATATATTTTTTATAATAAAACACAAAATAATAATTTTTATGTTATTGTTTATAATATATTTTTAATAGTTTATAAGAATACATAGCCGGATCTTAGTTTTCTTCGTACAATTTTTATTCTAAAAACAGGCTTAATTTTTTTATTAAAGTAGAGCACATATGACTTATATAGCATTATGAAAAACAGCATTCTCTAATTAAGTCTTATCTTGAAATACGTTGTTCTAGAACATTACACGGTATAAGGCGTGCAAAAAAAGCTTTTATAGCACACTGTGGCTAAAATCCGCTGTTAAGTCACGAATAGGCGAGACTTGCGGACTTTAGCAGTCTGCGCTATAAAATTTTATACGATACTCTTGACTTAAATGTCAAGAGTCGACATTTAAGCTAACCTCGCTACGCTCGGGTGCTAACTGCGCCGTGTAGAAAAGAACCATTTAAGTCACACGTATCGTAATGTACTATTGTTTCGATGCTGCCATGCAGAGCCCGATTCCTATTACTGTAATAATAAATCCATGTGCATGTGCTTAATTTGTTACACACACACACACACACACACACACACACACACACATATATATATAACTATGGAACAGTCTCGGTCAATCGAGACCACGATAAAAGTATATCATAATCTACAAACGTATTATGCATTAGCATAGTATGTGACATTATAATAATATAGGTGCGTTCTTATACCGTTTGCAAATACAAGGCTCGATAGCATAATCGACCTGGGGTCGTTGACGCTGCAGCAGAAGTGTCGCTCGACTCTTCTAGCCGGTTCCAGCCCCGCGCATCGTGACGCTTCGCGAAGTTTCTGGGTGTATTTTGAACTCGATTTCGTTTTTTTATTCAAAAGATTCATTTGCGTAGACAGTATTGCATGAAATATGACGTATCGATAAATTTACTCCAATAAAAATTTAAAACTCGCAACTGATATCATTTTTGTTTATTTTCTTTATTTAATAATACACATTGATTAGTCTTTTGTAAAAAATCATTAATCGTCAAATAAGTTGCATGAATTCAGGAATATATTTTTTAAATAATTAGGCATTTAAAAATAAAAATAAATTTTAACCATACATTGGCTAATGGCTTTTAAGTCGATAATGAAAACGTTTAAAAACGTAAGCTGAAAAAAGTCATCAAAAGTATAAACCATCATAAATAAAATTGACAGCATTTATGTGTATAGTAAATTATATCTGTATTCAAGATTAATTAAAAAACAGCTGTATTATATTACAAAAAGATGCATGGATGTAGATTATGCATAAAATTAATAGGTGCATCAATTGAGTAATTATATTTTATTTTTATGGATGATTACATAATCAATAAGATTTTCATGTAAAGTATGCACAAATACTTTTAGATCAATTTTCAAAATAAAATAATGCAGGATTAGAACTACGATATTTTTCAATTAACATTTAAATTTTAAATTGAGCAGAAAAAAATATACTTGAAATTTTTTGTATTCTAATTTTACATTAAAAAAATAGAAATGAGTAACTTACGAGTTTTGGCTACAATTTCTTACCATGTTATAAAAATTTACAGTAACATTTTTATTGAAATTTCAACAATTTTTTTCTAGATGAATTTTTTAGAATGACTAGTTCAATACATACACATATTTGTTTCAACAAAATAAATAAAATGTAGATGATTTCTTATAAAATGAATACTCAAAAATTCATACAAAGGAAAAGGTTTATATGAAATAACAAATGTTTTATATCAAAACACTGGTTTATTCATTTCTTTTTTGAAGTTTACATTTTGCTCATTGATACCTACAGAACTAGTCATCAATATATAAAAAAACTTATATTTATTATTTGTACGCAGATGATCAACACTCTTTAAGTAATTGAATTACAAATACTTGATGAATGCAATAGGAAATCATCAAAACTTACATTGAACATTAAAGTATACAAACTATATTAAACTTAATTTAAATTCATGAAATAAATATGATTATCATGTTGAAGGAACATACAATCTTTAACACAAAATGAAAATGAACAAAAAAAAGTATTCCGAACTTAGTTATTTCAAATCTTAGAAATAAAGTAAACTAAGAAATATAGTATACTATAATACAAGTTAATCACTTAAGCAGCCTTGACAGTCGATTTCTTTCCACGCTGAGGTGCTTGGCGTTGTTGAGCACCCTCTCTTACTCCTGAGCTTCCTTCAACAGCTGCATTTTCTCGATTTGTGACAGCTGGTTCTCCAGTGTACCGAATCTTAATAACTTTTTCGTCGGAGTCAGCCTTTGGAGGTTCTTTCTTTGGAGCAGTGATGGTCAAAACTCCATCAGAAGACAACTGTGATTCAACTTGTCCAACATCACATTGATTTGGTACTAAGTACTTGCGAGTGAATTGTCTAGAGATCCAGCCATGTTCGTCTTCTTTTTCTTCGTGCTTGGCTTCCACAATGATGGTGTTGTCCACAACTTTTACGTTGATCTCCTCAGGATGGAATTGTTGGACATCCAAAGTTACAACAAATTTATCCTTATCAGGAGTAACAGTGGACGATCCTCGACCACTTCTTCTCATAAGACTGTGGAGGAATGGATGATAGCGGGATGACCTGTGTCGCAGTTTGCCAGGCTTGTAGAGCAGTAATTCTGACCTTGGTGCAATGCGTTCAGCAAGGTCCTCTGGATCTAATGGCAGGCCAAAATGCTGATCAAACAAATTGTGAGGACGGTCCAAATCCTCCCACCAGTCAGAGAACAATAATGGCACAAGCGACATCTTGATTTGTTGTCTGAAAATATAAACAAACAATAAACTTTAGTTTTCAAGAATGATATTTTTTTTAATAAAAAACGATTCAACTATGAGTAGCCTACCGAACTTTTTTAAAAATACTGTTGAAACTAAACAAAGAACGCCATGACTCGTTTGCTATTATTCGCGGAGTCGCGCACTGATACTATATACAAAGTTATACAACGCGATATCGTAAAATCAATAACGTTAGCTCCGATTTTCTTTAAAAAAAAACCATACAAAAATCTGGGAATAGCTATTTTCCAATTTAGATGTTACCACGTTAAAGACGCTGTTTATCCAAAATCTGATATAATTTGTAAAATTATCACATACTAACTCGAATCAATAATTTGCGAAGTTTACAAGTATGAAGAAGTGTAATAAATGTATAAAAAAAATACCTTTTAAGAAAAAAACTTGTAAGAAACTTCTTTGCTCTCGAAATCGGCCAACTCGAACAACAGTTGCTGTTACTATGTGAAGAACTCGTTGGCGTATAAAGTTTCCTTTTTTTAATCCTTGAACAAGGGGACGTCTCGTCGAGACAGTGCTTCCAGCGCTCAGCTCGGTGTAGAACAAACTGCTCGTTCGAGGCCGCAGAAGGCTTTTATATGGGCGCGCAGAGCAAGAGCGCAGCATGAGGCTCCGCTCGCGTTGGAGCGAGCGAGATGCAACCAGAAGTTTCGGGGAACAACCGGCGAACTCGGCGCTGCAATCGCTGGTGTTTTGCTCGCGCTTTCTGGAAGCGTGTGTGCGCGAACGTATACTACGACAGCGTATTCAGCTGGGGGATGACGCTTTGTGTACATGCTCATGCACTATGCGCCTATCGAGTGACTCCCTAGAAACGTCTAGTTGAGGTCTGTCATATAAGGTCAATGCTCAACTATTTTTATTATTTCTTGATGCAACTGTTTGATTGCAAATGTATTATTCTATTTTACAAGCATCCAAAATGTTACATTTTTTGTTTCTAATGCAAACAATTTTTGTAATAAAAAGATTGAATTTATATTTTATTTCAATAAGAAAAAAAACAGTTTACTGAGGATTAAAGGTAGTAAAAATGAATAGCCTTATTAAAAAAAAGGACTTTCATTTTATTGATGATTTTCTTTTGAAAACTTCTCTTATACAGACAATAACTTAGAAATATTTAGTACGATACGCTGCACGTTCGATATATCGTTCTTTTTTTTGAAAAATGAACAAGTAAGCGTACAACGTTCAAGGTATATTAAGTATTAAATAGTAAAGAAACTTATTCTAACAATGTTAAAGCTTCTAGTAGATTTTAAAGCTTGGATGACACTATATAAATGCATTAGTGAGATACGTAGGAATTATGAAATGCGCGACGAAGATTTTACTTCTGTTCAACCTTCTTCTCTTCGCCTTCGGACTTCTTCTCGCGGATGGCCGGCTTGCCGGTGTGCTGGATGCTGATGACCCGCTCAGTACCCTCGGCCTTTGGCTGCTCCTTGCGAGGAACGCAGATGGTCAGGACTCCATCGGACGAAAGCTTCGACTCGACTTTCTCGACGTTGCACTGCTCGGGGATCAAGTAACGCCGGGTGAACTTGCGCGAGATCCAGCCATGCTCGTCTTGCTTTTCCTCGTGGTTGCCCTCGACGACGACGTACTTGTCGACCACCTGAAATGATGAATGAAAAATTAGGATAATATTACTTTAACGCGAAAGGTTACTTCCATCCGCAGGAAATTAATCAAACAATCAAATACTTAAGTGATAGAAAAAAAGAAAACGTCTGTCAACGTTACCGGCAGCCATTGAGCAGCGACAGATCGATGTCACGCAGAATAGCGTCCATTAAACAAAGACAACAACCGACAAAAAGCCTCTAGAATGAGTATACGAGAAAAAAGTCCCGTCAAAATTAATTCTCGAATTCTCGACAACTATAAATTCGCCGTGGATAAGATTAGACCGATGCCGGTAGGTGGACAAAGAAAAATGCCAAGACGCGCATAGCAAATCGCGAAAATGGCTGAAGTTCAAGTGAAAACGGAAAGCAATGGCTGTGCGTCGTGACTGACCTTGACATTGATCTCCTCGGGCGAGAACTGCTGGACGTCGAGGACGACCTGGAAAGTGTCCTTGTCGGCCTTGACCGTGGAGATGCCACCCTCCTTCTGGCGACGCAGAAGCTCACCCCAGGGCCGGTAGTAGTGGCTGTGGGTGCTCGCGTGATGAGTCCGGGGCAGATGGGGCACGAGGCTGGAGATCGGGTGCGGGGGCCTCGGCTCGAAGATGTCGGTCGGCAGGACGGCCAGGTGATCCGGGTGCAGGCCAACGCCGAAGTGCTGGTCGCGGACGTGGTGCGGCCGGTCGAGTTCCTCCCACCAGTTGGAGAAGAGCAGCGGGAACAGAGACATCCTGACTCTCAAAGTTGAATTCGGTTTCCTCGGGATCAAAGAAGTTGTGACGTCTACTCTCGGCGGTTGCTTCGAAGCGACTGACCGGACTGACTGCTCGCAGATACAGAGACAAAGGACGTGTGTGGCTTGGCAACAGCTATGCCGGTGTTTTATGCGTTCGCGCAGCGCGGTAGTCGACTGTTTGCTCTGGAAGCTCTCCCCGATGGATAGCCCGTAGCCGGCTAGTGGATATGCCTATGTATGTGTATATAAACAGCGCAGCGCAGATGATGCGCGTTGCCGGCCGGTACTACTTGAAAGTATAGTGCGAGAAAGGTGCGCGCGTCTGCTTCTGCACGCGATGAGTATATGCGCGAATTTTCGGGAAGCAACGCGAACGGCGTCGTTGTCTCGTGTGCAGCGCGAGCCGGCTCGAATCTACTGGAACGGCGGAGAGGAGAGCGAAGGGAAGGGGCGGCTCAGGGGAACAAGTGGATACAGAGAGGATGGGCCGGGCGTGCAAACGAAAAACAACGTTTGCGGATAGCGCCCGCATGCCTTTACGGTTTAGTAAAGTTCCGCGAGTATCGCGTTATCCGCCTACGAGAAATATTATCATAATTTTTTTTCGTCTTATATCACCGTTGTTGTGATTGTTAGATTGCTTGTTTTTCCTCGCTAAAATTGGCGCTGTCAGCGCGGTGAGCACCGCGAGCCAGGGGGGGGGGGCCCGGCTACGCCACGCCTGCGCAATGCGACGAGCGAGATGAACTTTAAATTTGAATTGAAACATTTGAAACCCGGGAATTATAGAAAATGACGAGTCACGAACTGTGACTCTATGTTTTCGCGAAACCAAAGTAAAGTGTTAACACATGTCCAATCTCATTTTATGTTTTTACAGTAATTGTAAATATTCTTTGGTAAATGGAAAATAATATTTAAATAAAATTAAGCGAAAGAATATTTAAAAAATTAAAATAAAAATCAAATGCGCTATAGTACGTTTAGTGGGATAACGAATTATTACAGAGGGTTAGTTTTTTACAAGTCAATAAAAACTTACCATTTTGAATTTACTGTGAAGAAATTATTTATTCATTATAAAAATTACTGTTACAAAATATTACTTATAGAGCAAGACTATGACATGTCATTCGAAATTTAACTAACAAGTTTGACTTGATAAATCTGGCACAGACTACATAACCAGTATTGCTAATCTCATGACTTAACAATAATTTTTCAACCATTCGACACTCACACTTCAAGATCACAGCTTTCACACACGTCATACGTATCAGTCACAGCGTCGAAGATCGCTCGCTCATCAATCACAAAGTTCAAATGCAGTAGTTGAATTAAATACATCGCAGTCGCGTACGGGTATAATCATAATAAATAGCGGAATCATGCAATATAATCATTCAGGAATGTGCGAGGAAATCAGTCTAGCTCTTGGCGGTCGTCGAGCCCTGCGCCGGAGTGGCAGTCGTCGACGAGGACGAGGTCGTCTCCTCCTTCTTCTCCTCCTGCTGCTTGTCCTCCTTGGGCTTGAGCGCCGGCTTGCCCGTCAGCTCGATTTTGATCTTCCTGACGTTCTTTTGCTCCGGCTCCGTTTCCTTCACCGGCGCCTGGATCGTCAGCACGCCGTCCGACGAGATGGTCGAGCTGATCTGCTCGGCGTCGACGTTCTCGGGGATGACGTACCTGCGCACAAACTGCCGGGAGATCAGGCCGTGCTCGTCCTTCTTCTCCTCGTGCTTCGCCTCGACGACGATGAACTTGTCGACGACCTTAACGTCGATCTCCTCGGGCTTGAACTGCTGCACGTCCAGCGTCACCTTGAAGGCCTCCTTGTCGAGGGTTATGCTGGAGACGCCTCGGTCGCCTGACTCCTGGCGCAGCAGATCGGCCCATGGACGGTAGTAGACGGACGGCACGTAGTAGCCGTAGCGGGACAGGACCAGCTGGTCGGGGCGCAAGCCCAAGCCGAAGTCCTGGTCGATCAGGCGACTCGACGGCCGGTCGACGTCTCCAAAGTACGCCGCCGACAGGAGCAGTGGTAGCAGTGGCGAAACCATCCTTGTTTATCTTTCTTCGATTTAAACTCTTCTCTCGAGAAACTTGCAGAGATTCGATAGGTATAATTCGCAAGTTTGTTCTTCTCTCTTTAGCAGAGAATATTCGCCAAGCGATGCGGTTCGATTCTAGCTTGAAACTAGCGGAGAGTCGGCGCGCCGCGGTTTATATAGCTACGGGGGGCGACTCGCCACTCGGCGACCGGAGGCTGCTCGTTGCCAAGTTGCGCCTGGTGGGGAGCAACGCGCTCTGCAGAAGGTAGATGAGATACGCGCGACTCGAGCTTTCCAGAAGCGACACGTATGCACCTACCATGCCTCCCGGTTTCATCAGCTGCAATCTGCGCGGCCCTATACGTGTTGTATCCCATCCCCTCGAGATGTATACACGTTGTACTATTGCTTTGGGGCCACGTAGCGATTCACGGTAGGACAACGTGGACTTTTTTGGTTGTTTGCGACGCTCTAATAGATCTTGGTGTACAGTTCTTTTATGAGCTTTTTTTGCCGAATGTGGATTGATCTCATGGTCAACAATTAGATTGGCTCTTTTTCAGCGAACATTGATCGGATTGATTTCTTATAAGGTTAGAATTATCCATTCGTTATTGAATACTTATATATTTTTCCTTCCGATTTCCCAGGTACGTACATACATATATTTTGTCGTTCAAAACGATAAGACTTTTTATGATTATATTTTAATGCTTTATGACTGAACTTTTTCATAGAGCAGATAGAAAAATCTAGAAAAGAACAAGTCGGCTATAACTAAAAATATTGATATTCTAAAGATTGTATTTTTATCCTCTGTAAACGCATCAGTATATTTTTTCAAGTTATCGCAGTATTATCTTACCCCACGTTTCAATTAGGAACGTTAAAATTAAATTTGGCCAATATCGTGAACTGTCTGGAATGTTCATCTGAGAACGACGTCAAGGTAATGTTCGGATCGTAAATATTTGAGTAACCCAAATTTGCAATATTTTAATAAAATGATATATCGTTGATTTTCAAATTACAGTATTATCTCGATATCAACAGTTTCTGATTCCTCAATCCTATACAACCTTAAAGAGATTATTGAATTGCAATTATTTATAATTGTTAAATTTCGATTTTTTTTTTTATTAAAAACGCATATTATAGTTTGTGATATCTATAATCACATGCACATTCTATATATTATTCTAGAAATTTCTAGACTTTTACCGAATATTCTAGAATTACAATTTTTTTACATGACATAATATTTGCTTGTTATTTTAGCATGTGTTCACACTATATGAGATCTCAAATGATAAGTAACATGATGGTAACACATAAGTCATACAATATTAGAATACTTTGTGTTTGTTTATATATTAGAACGAGCATATCCTCGATCCAATAATTTTACATACACATCATTATTATACATTCAAGGAATCATACTGAAATTGTTTGTGAGCAAATGAATGATCAACAACAATGATACTACATTATTATTAGTAAAAATTGTCGTTATTGATCACTAAAAATCAACTATATTGTTACAACCATCATTTTTTTTAATTGTTGTTTTATGCGTATGAAAAGGTATATTATGACTAACATTTTTTATTGATTAGTAACAGTTAACGCAATAAAATTCATAAATTTCGAAAAATATTCATAAACATCCACGTGAAAAATGCACACATACACACGTCCAAGTGCATAAAAATAGTAGGGACAACGTACGATTATATAAGATAGCAAGCATATCGCAGCCTGTATACTGCAGTAACAATGAATATCGCGTGCCAGACCAAAAATAGCTTCGTTTTCCGCAAAATTATTAATATTTCCCATCGCAACTTACATCCCCATTAGTTTATAAGCTAAAGCCCTCATCGCGAATACTGAATTTCCCGAGAGAAAACAGTCGAAGGGCGTAGAAGCATCGCGGCGCAGCGCCCTGAAGCATCTAGAAACGTGCGCTCTGCGTTTTACTTCAGTATAAAAGCCGGCCGGCCGGGCGAGTCCCCTCAGTACTCGACTGCACACTACAGAGTGAATTTCGCAGAGCGCATCTCTACGCAACTTTCTACAAAGCAAAGAGCTTTCAAATTTTTTTCGATTCTCGATCAACGCACACGACAGAGTAGAAGATCAAAATGAGATCACGAATGTCTATCATCCCCAAGTTGGTCTCCCAGATGTGGGAGCAAATGGAGCGACCGCACCGGCTCTTCGACCAGCATTTCGGACTGGGACTGCATCCGGATGCCTTCTTCAACTCACCATCGTTGTTCGAGAGGAGGATCCCGTACGCATACATGAGGCCGTTGACGGAACTCATGCGGGAAGCAGAAAACGGCTGGTCGGTGATCAAGGACGACAAGAGCAAATTCCACGTCGCGCTGGACGTCCAGCAGTTCAAGCCCGAGGAGATCAACGTTAAGGTTGTCGACAATTACATCGTCGTCGAAGGTAAGATATTATTATGAACTTTTGAAATATAGTTCCTTTTGACTCGTTTGCTCATCGATTAAACGTTTCGCGAACGTATATCGGAAGAACGTTTTAATACGTCGAGTTGCACGGTATTCGTTTTACATACGTTGTGCGATATAGATATACACAGATAACAGCTTTCATTGCATTGTTGAAGATAAAACATTTCTTTGCATTATTTAAACGATATTTTTCTAAATTTCGATAAAATCAACACAGTGAGTGATAACAATTGATTTGTTGTTTCAGGAAAACACGAAGAAAAGCAAGATGACCACGGCATTATTTCGAGGCACTTCGTAAGGAAATACATGATCCCGGAGCAGTGCGATCCAGAAAAGGCTGCCAGTACTCTATCTTCGGACGGAGTTTTAACCATCACTGCGCCTAGGAAGCCGGAAGCCGTTGAAAGTAAGAAAGAAAAGGTTTTGAAAATTGAGAAGACTGGAAAGCCCGCTCTGGAAAATAAGGCTGAAGAACAACCACAGATAGAAAATAAGAAAATGGCCCAAAGTCAGTAAATTCGAGTCACAAAGTTCCATGCATCCTTCGCTAAAAGACCGTTTCATCATCTCATTTTTTTATACTTAAAAGTTAGATTTTTTGTAGTTGTAAAAAGTCTTATAATTTTATGTTTCCTAATTATCTTATTTGTGATATTTGTCAATTGGATAATATCACTGAGTCAAACAGTAGAACATAAAAGTGCTGTGCATAGAATTAATAACATGTACTTTTAAGTGTTGATTAAATAAATAAGATTTTTTATAATATACATGCTTTATTGATTTCAAATACCTGCCACAGAACGATATAATTTGTGTCATGAGTTGACAACAATTTCCTGATTTTCATATTTTTTTTTTTATGAACGCGTGATTCCTAATCTGTCCGAAAAAAGTTTTCTTACTTACAGTTTGTGCTTATTAGATATCACGTAGTGTTAACAATTGTAAGCAAAAGTTGATTTCCAATATATTAGGAAGTACAACGAGCTGAAATATATTCATTATTTCTGTTTGTTTATCTTTATCCGACATCCTGCGAATGTTTACTTTGCAAAACAACGAAATTGACATAATCTTTTATTACCGGAATGTTTTTTTCAGACTAAAATTAGTACTTTAAAGCTATATTGATTTTCACGCTTTAACTTAAAAAATTGATGTATTTTCTTTTATGTATCGTTTGTAAATTGTTAAAATAAAGAAATACGCCAGTAATAAAACAAAGTCTCTATTCACTTTAGATTAGAATAGTTAGACTGATAATTGATGTAGGGAGTTTCAAATAAAGATTCGCGGGTAAAGTTGATGGCGCCTCCACTCCACTAATACTATCACGTACGATTTGTAGCTATGTACGTATGTACTTAGATGTAGAATGTATAATATACTTAAAATAAAATAAAATGTCAAAATAATATGCTATAATATAACGATTTTCCAGCTAATTTATACAAATTGTGTTTAACAATATACGTAAATAGATTTAATGCTACCATGTTTGCAACCGGAACAAACCTCTGTCTATGTCTCGTAAGAATATATTTGTTTCAATAGGTCGCAAACATGTTTTAAATTAACATTATACTTATAAATATGAAAAAATATATTTACTGTACTTTACTGTCGCTCAACAATATTTTTTAACATAAGAAGCATATTATAATAAAAAAGTTGTTTTCACTAATTTAACATAAGATAATTAAATCGAAGTTCATATTATCTTGAATATTTAAAGATATAACATTTGTTTCTGTACAACATTATTGTTTACTAAAAGTAAATACATTCTGAAAAAGGAGGTAGTGGGTAAAGGGTGAAAATGAAAACTCTTCAAATAAGTTATTTTACAATTTATTTATAAATTTACTATTTAACAATTATAAATAATGTACATTACAATTATACAAAAGAAAACTAAGTTTTACTAGGATATATTCACTTGAACATCCTCGGTATCACAAACAGTAGTAAAGAAGTCTTATTTATAGTTACAAAATAAAGTAGTGTAACTGGCAGCCTTTAAAAGTATTTTCTAAATGAAAAGAGTTTGTGAAAGGAAATGAAATTTTACAGTGAATAATGAAGTATCAAACAACATGAAATTTTACAAAAATTTACTTTTTATCTTTCTTTTCAACTTCTTCCTTAGCTTTCAACGCCGGTTTTCCCGTGTGTTCGATTTTGATGACTTTCTCGTTCTCTAATTTTGGCTGGTCCTTTCTAGGAGCTAAGATGGTGAGCACTCCGTCCGAAGACAGTTTGGATGAAACTTGATCAATGTCGCACTGCTCCGGAATCAAATACTTCCTGGTGAATTCGCGAGAGATCCAGCCATGTTCGTCTCGCTTCTCTTCGTGCTTGGCGTTAACAACGACATGCTTGCCTACCACTTTGACATCGATTTCTTCTGGTTTAAATTGTTGTACGTCCAGCGTAACTTGGAATTTATCCTTGTCAGCCTCGACAGTAGATACTCCTCCTTTATCAGCGCTTCGAAGAAGCTCTGCCCAAGGCCTGATGTAATTTAAAGGATACCTTTTCCTCTGTGGCTGGATGAGGTATTGTTCGAGTCGTTGTGGTGTTAATAATTGCTCCGGGTGGATTCCCAGTCCGAAATCTTGATCCAGAAGATGGTGCGGTCTGTCCAAATCCTCCCACCAGTCGGAGAAAAGCAGTGGAACCAACGACATTTTCGATATTTTTTTTTAACAACACAAACTTGTTTAAAGCTTTATAAGTAGTATAGTTATTGAGAATTGGCTTTATACTCTTACGAGTAAAAGTTTTGCTTTGAGGTTAAGTTTGCTTCGATGCTTTCGCTTCGAACGTCAGTTTATCACTGGGAAAGCAGTGCCGGCCGAGCTCCTTTTATGCGGGACGACTGAGGTGCTTGGAGCTTTCGAGAAATTCGAGAAGCGTCCAGAACTGTTTTCGTGTTAAAATAATACATATAACAGAGATTGTTTTTAAGATTGCTTCTTATCATGTATTTACTTGCATAAAAACACTAAGTAAACACTTGAAACAGCAAATAAAAATAAAAACAAAGTTATTTCAGTATGAATGGTTTGCCCTGTTAAACCGGCATAGTAAATTGTAAGAAGAATTTTATATAGTTATCGTTTTATTAAACGAATGAATTTTATATAGAAATACTATCTATAAGAAATGGATTTTATACTTGCAGTGTTTGAACTTTTTACAAATAATAATTGTAATAACAAGAATAGATTCCGGCACGTTGCTAAAAGTGTATAACGCGAATGGTATGATAAAGGTACCGTCTATTAATAGCAGTTTTAAGTTTATTACAATATTATTAATTTGCTAACTATATCTGGTAAGGCTTTTATAATTTATAGTAACGTTATATATCAAACTTTAACTAATATTTACTTCAGCTTCAATACAAGCAGTTCAACTTCAAGAAGTAGGAATTAAATAACAAGTTTGGCGTAAACATTTATCTTAGATTTAAAATCCATGGATTAATTTAAAAAAGTGTAGTTTTTATTCCCAGAAATTTCGTTAAAGGGGAGGAAACTACGAGAAAGATCGCGAACGATGACGAATAGCTAGCGGCATCTAGATTATTCCATTATGAACCATGTTCGGAATTGTGAGTTAATGGGTCAAGTAGATAAGCCTATCAACACTGTCGATAGTACAGGCCAGAATCCGCTAGAGAGTACAAGGCAAGTAATTTGTTGTATCATTTCAATAGAGATGGCAGCAGCTGTCGGATACGGTAGCTCTTTCTCTTACCGACTGAGTATCTTAGTTGCTTTGTACTCTAGTAGGGGGCGTATGTGTAAACTTTATATCAGCAGGTAGACTATAATTAACGATATTTCCAAAATTACTTATCTGTATTTTTGTATTTTTTAGTTCGTTTTTGATTGAATATTACTAAGATGCGCAAATTTTCGTAGTCTTGTACTGCTTTACTTATCTAAAAATGTAACACTGAAATAAAATATTATCTAATTTATTTAAAACTCTTAATAAACAAGTTAAATATAATGTCTATAATTCTTTTAGAGATTTCGTTTATAATGAGATGATATAAATTGATAGAGATCGCAGCTTATGCTTATAATTCTGTCCTTATCAAAAAACTTAGTTTTATGTGTACATTAAAAAGACATTATTAAAATAAATGCGAACCTTATTGAGAAGCACTTAATAAACGTTGACTTTATTTATTTAACTAGCAATTTATGATGAGCTGTGACGCATTACTGTACAAATAAAGACAAAAATCTCAAAAAGATTTCAACATTAATCAACAGATGTAAATTTATATTTTGACAAAATATAATTATTGTGTACATCATTATTTTAATGATCAGTAGCAGTAAATTAACTTTATCTTTATTTACGAAAACCATACGAGAATGCGCAGATATACCTGTGTCTCGAACGTACTTCGGCCTCCCGTGGTAATTTGAGGCTTACAATTACGCGATATCGCGCATAAACATAACTCTAAAAGCAATCGTTGCCATGGCAAAGGAGGTGGTAGATGGAGGTTAATTTTCATATCGCCTTTATAGAGACCCTCTACACAGCGATTAACATGCAATAATTCGGTGCGATAAGTAATTTATTGAGATCCTCCCTTATAAACTCGACAAAAATAACAAGCTTTTCACACATATATTGCTCCGTAAGTAGCTAGCACTTATTTTTTTTTTAATAATATTGTTAGATTTTATCGATACTCATATTTTTAGTACGTGCTTTTAAGCTAAAAAAAATTCGAAACCCAATAAAACAAGTAGCTTGCTGATACCCAGAGCAAGAGTTCTCTACCCCTGTTTACTCTCGTTTTCCTATTGTACGGTCTCTTTCCTCTGCCTCTCCACTTTCCATCGCTCTTCTCTTTTTTTTGTACAGCACGTACAGCCGCTTTTCGCACACACACATACTTACAGGCGTTATAAGCGCATATTCCGCAATGCAACGGAAGCGGAAAAAAGGTGAATTTATTTAACGCAGCCTTTGTGGCTAGAGCAGAATGATAATTTAACGTGAGTTTCGCGCGTGCCCTCTCGTGCATTTTCATATTTATGCCTTCCGCTCGACAGACTCGGCTGCGAGAATTGCGTTTTTCAATTTGCCCTCTACGTATGTATGGGTATATACGTCGAACACGATAGGATGCGTTCCGGAAAAAAATTGATAATTACGAACGCGCACATATCTAGAATAAAGTTATATAAACAAATCAAAAGCCTTTGTGAAAATTGATTGTTGCACGATTCTTTTATCCGGACGTACATAACGCGAGAGCTCTACTGTGAGAAGCACGACGCTATTATTTATTAGTGCAATTTACCCGACCTAAAAGGTTCGTTCAATTTGCATCGCATTTTACGGAAAAATATTTACGTGCAACAATGTTTGATTTGTATTCACAAAGCTATAATAAATGTTCGAAGGTATGTCAATTTTTTATTTGCATCCGTACTGTCTGGATATTAATTAATTAATGTGAAATTTATGAAATGAATGCTGAATTTATATGTTATGCTCATTTATTTCAATCTGCAATACGCAAGTAAAATGAACATCGCAAATAATTTCCTACGTTCTTTGTGAGCTTGTCTTATCAATCTTTCTATAAATAATATTCACTAATTAACAAACAAGTCTTTCTGTTCAAATAAGAATTAAGATGTTTGCGTATAGCACACTAGGCCCGAGGACAAGTTCTTCCCCTCACAAGACTTGTCTTATTTCCTTTCGATAACTCGGCGAATCTACGAAGGGATAATTAATTGAATGACGCGTATAAGAATAGAAGAAGAAAAAAGTTTTATATCTTTAGCCTGTCTCGATCGTCGCGATAGATTTGCGAGCGTAAGTATTTACGTCGAACTTTTTCTTTAATATAATTTATATACCATTTTAGCCAAAACGCAATATGTGCTAGATTCGCATTTTCCTCGTTATTATCGAATAAGTATGGATCTAAAGTAACGAATAGCAAAAGGTGTTAGAAGCAGGCTAATTGTTTAAGCGCCTGGGGAGTGAAGTTATCTCAATATAACTTTCTTATGCCCAGGAGGTTTTCTCTCTGTAGTGCAGTTTTTCTTATATAGCCTTGGCTTTATGTCTGCAGAAGTTGCTTAATGTAAATACCCACAGTATAATAAACACTTCGTTTGAAAAAAACTTAATAATCTGATGGTTCAGGAATATTTATCAATTTTAATTCAGCAATTGAATACCTCTATCCATTATAAGCTCCAACAAAGAAGCAGCAATTTGGTACATTTACAATCCATGCGAGTCAATACGCATCGTATAGTATATTATATTTGTCCGTAATAGATAACAACCGAGGCCAGCCACACCTTCATGAGTATTCAGTACAATCCATAATTGATCAGGACTGTCATCGTAGTTGTCAATATGAAAAGGGGGATCGCATATAAGCGAAATATACAATCCAGCGTCAAACGTGTCATATCACACGGTACCGAGATCGCTCGAATATTCCCGTACACGTATACATATACATGTGATATTGTCGTGTAGCTCGACACACACGCGTCATCGACTAGGTATATAATACGTACCATTTTGTCATTTTGAAAATAATTTTCCAGCCCCCGCCCATGAGCCGCGCTCGTTTACACGGCGGGCTAGCTGCCGGCCATGTCAATGGTTGCGGGAAACCGCTCGTTTATTTTCCGTTTTCATACATACGCGCGCCAGGGTTTATTGCAGACCTTTCTCTCTTCTCCCTGCGCCTGGAAGCGGATTTTCGAGCGGTATAAAAAAATCCTCTTTTTTTGCGGGGAAAAAATCGCTACTCCGTCCTTCATCGCCGGATGATCGCTGCATTTGTTGATGCGCGTTACGCGCCGCATAGAAATTCCCGTATTCTCTTCGCAAAGACGGTTATATTCGGTTCTATAAGCGATCGATCCTCGCACTCGGGCGCAAAAGAGCTTTTCCGAATCCCGAGCACACTCTAGCTTTCGCGCAGAGAGATATATGTACCCCTATCTCATCCCTGAGAAGCTCTGATTAAACTTCAAAATCACACCTTTTACGAAGCAATTCCGCAGCTGTCAGCCGGTCTTTTTCCCGCGCCGTCAGATCGCGTCCGACTTCTTATTCGGCGGACACGTAGTCGTCGCCGCGCGGCGGAAATTGTTAGTGCAGCTATAGTCTGTATACGTATGTGTACAGCCGCACGAGAGCGCGGAATAGAGTTAGAGCTCGAGGCTGCTCTTGTTGTTCATTAGTCGAAACGTGTGAAAACAAAGCAAACACAATTTCCGGCGGCTCCTTTCGATTTGAGAGATCGAGCCGGAGAAGGGGAGGGAGAACGCATCAGCAGCGGTCCGGGCCGGTTAACCGGCTTAATTAATTCGAGCTCGCTGTCCATGGCTAATCCTTTTCGCCATAATCGCGGACGGGCCGCGAGTGCAATCAAATTTTGTAAACTCGCGCGGCGGGAGAGAGCTTTGTCTGCTCTATATATACCTATACGCGCGTGTACATCCCGTTTATTTTCCGCCGCGCGGGGGACTGCCAGCTGAGAGAGAGAGAGAGAGAGAGAGAGAGAGAGAGAGAGAGAGAGAGAGAGAGAGAGAGAGAGAAAGCTGCGTCGACCTGTTTACGCGGCTTTTTAAAAGCATCGCCCCGGAGCACTGACTGGCCGCGTAATTGCTGCTGTGGTGCAAAGTTTTTCATTTCGCGGGCGCGCGAGCGGTTAACGAGAAAGAATACGAATTATCGGCTGTGCTGCGCGATTTCGGCCTTTTCATTTGCTTATTGAGTGTACCACGGAATAATCGCGTGGAAATGATCACCACTGTCGTACACGCGATATCTTACACCGACAGCATTAGTATATAATCCTAGGACTTTCATCCGCGTTCGAAATCGTCATTCGCGCCAGCGCGCGGCTGCAAAATACCCAGGTCGCCGTGATAACTCGCGCATTTTGTTTTCGAAATATCGAGAGACAGAGCTGTGCGCAAAGCTAGTATGCAGAGGCGCGGACACGGATGCCGGCGCTGCGTGTTAAAACGATTACGCGATGTTCGAACCATCCGCTCGTTCGCGCGATCGCGCTGCATATCGAGAAAAGAGAATTCCCCGACGCTTTTGATATAGCTGTATGTGTATAGCGCATACGCCTCTGTGTAGCTTCGCTTCGATAAATCGCCGCCGACAGAGCTTCGTAGCTCGAGGTACGTCCTTGTTTTTTTTTGCGTTAATCTTTTTTTTTCTCGTAACGCGCCGGTCAACATCAAGGCTGCAGCATAGGCGCATTTGTACGCGGGAATCCGATTGGAATAAATTCCATACTGGCTACTGTGCGTATACCGAATTTCTTCCGCGGCGAATTGATTTTTACGAGTGTGATTCGATTGTACGGCGGATTATTTACTCCGTGCAACATCATAGGCTAGTGATAAATTTTTGCGATAGTATAATTTCTACCACAAAACGTTCCGTCATACACGTGCCGGTACACGGCCCGGGCGCGTGTGTTTTCCGAATCTTTTTTTCCGCATCGACCGAACGAATTTTCGAGAAATATCGCGTGTCGGAGTGACATGTTAATTAGCCCAAAACGCAGAAGTAAACAGTGAACGACAACTGCCCCCGGCCGTCGCAACATCTGTTCGTAAATGTTAACAGCGCTGCTATACCTATGCGCGCAGCTCTCGCGATTATTTATTATTTAAACAAGTGCGAACGTAAATTAAACGCTCTATTGTGCGTATTTCGGTTTGGGTAGAACCGTGCGCGGGACTCGCTATTTTCTCTCTCTCTCTCTCTCTCCCGCTCTCGTACCCTTTGTCTATTGCTTGTCACATGCAAAACCCACTTATGCCTTCACGTGCGATGGCTCGAATTTTTAAATGTCTGGAGTTTTTTGAATTCGCATGATCCTACCTAATCCTACTCTAAAAAAGCCATGGTATCCGTTTTATTCGTTGTCTGATTGGCCGTTCGTTTTACCAGGGAACGTATGCGTATATTTGTTTGAATCTCGAAATTCGACCCCTACTTATCTACCAAACATTTTTATTCTGATATACATAACGTAGATGCGGACCGCTAGAGCAACAGTATCTACGGACAGTGCGCGCCTGCACCAATGCTACAACTGCCTTGTTTGGCCTGCTGCTTCGACTGCTAATGCTATAACTGCACGCGTCCATAGAGTAGCTGGTAATTCAAAAAGTAAATCAATTCTCCTTATAGTTCCATTAGCAGATATACACAAACAGGTGAAGATCCGCTGCCAGAGCTTTCGATTCGGCAGGCATAATACACACTGCACATGCATCTCGCAGTCTTCGTGTTTCACGCACTCCCCTACACACACACACGCGCGCGCCCGCGCGCGATACACGAAGTGTGACGGTACGTCGAAACGACGAGAATGCATTAGCCTCGCGAGCAAGTAATGCGCGCTCACTCTTTTCAGTATATGTATACAACACGCTATCTCTCGCAGCCACACATTATAATACGCGCGCGCTTTCGAAAAGCCCTCGATTTACGTAGGTATATCCCCACAACCGGCAGCCAACTGAGCGCGATTCGCCTGAAAGTTCGTTAATACTTTTATGTAAAATGGAATTAACGAAAGGACGAATTACAGCGGCGCCCAGTGGCACGGGTTTATGGCATTTAAATGTAGATTCGATCGACATCATTCAATTATCGCGATTTACACGCGCCAGCTCTCGATGTGTTGTTTTTCGGGTAAACACACACACACACACACACACCCACACACACACATATATACCTATATAGATAAGCTTGTTTGGCCCGTTTTTCCGTCTCTCTCCGCATACATACATTGAGGTATTTAACGATGGTTTATATTGATGCTCTCTCGCGCGCGCGTCACATATAATGCTTCTTTCGATACATGTAGATGCGCCCATCGTATTTTGCATTAACTACGCGCACCCCGGCGGATTAATATTATGGACCATTAAAACGAGCATTGCAGCTTGTACTTTGTTATACGAAGATATTTTTGGAGGCGTGTATTTTCGTATTTTGACAGAGCCGCTTACGTTAATGTGTATTCAACGCAAAATCACGGAGATAGGAAGAAAGGAAAATATAGCCGAAGAACCGCGCGCGCACAGCATCGCTCAAACAAGAGGAAAAGGATATAGGCTTTAAAAAATCAGAACACGGTGCAGTGGCGCTCACATTTTCGACGCCTGCGCGCGACCAATATTTGCACACGACGACGACGGTATATGTGTATATATGACGCGACAGTTTTTCTCGCGCGTGTGTATACGCCGGCTGTTTCCAGTCGACGCCGAAGCACAAACGACTCAGCTGCCGGCCCTCTTTTCACGCGACGCTTTTTTTCGGTTCGCGCTTTTTTCTCGCGCTCGCGCGACGATAATGAAAGGCGCGCCCGGCGAAATGCGCGCGAAAAATATGCATCGTTGCTGCTGATATTGTTTGGATTTTGATTCGTGCTCTTTTCAATGCAAGACCGTACAGAATCGTTTCGCGCAACTTGGCATCGGTGCGGTTGACAATTTTTTTTTTCTCGAATTCGCATGCGCGCGCGGTTTTGGACGCACGTTCTCGCGCGAAAAAACAGTCCGAAGAAAACAAAAGGAGGCGCGGCTTAAGAGCGGGAAGAAGAATAAGGTACGGAGGAACAAGGGTTCGTCGTAGTAGGGTGTCGAAGTAACCGAATTATCCTCGTGTCCGCTCGACTTATCCTGACGAATTGGGTTAGTTGAAGACAGGCTTTAGGAAGTGAATGAGGGGAAGGCGTTGCAATAGACTGTGAAAATAAGTGGAAAAAAGAAAGAGAGAAGAGATAACTCGAGCTAACACTTTTTTGCGTCTTATCGATAAAGTTTATGCCCTTGACTAACTCACTTTAACAATTTGAGTAGCTATATACATGGTTCGATGAAGGAATGGGATTGATATACGCGACGATATAACTTGTCTTATCTATAGTTGGGCACTTGTATCAGCGATAGTTTGAAAATTGCATTAATATTATATTTGATTGAACTGATGGGAAGTCTTAAAGCCTTTCCATAATTAAGAGCAATAGTAATCCAGATTCGATATCGGAAAGTGAAGCACAGTAGGGCAGGTTAGTGGTTTTAGCATCCGTCTTATATTGATAGGATTTTCGAAGTAATATATATTTCGAGCTTTGGCAGCTATATGCGAGAGTCAATCAATAGCGTTCTATATATACTATTCGGAGATGCGATTGTGACAATCAGAGAAATGAAACGTTCGACGCACTCACGCGATAAGTTAGAACGCGTTTACACGCAGTTTATTTATTGCAAAAACTTTGGTAAAATAACAAAAGCTTGCTTCTTGTTTGCACACTTTAATAACACTCGTTTCGTGCTAAGCTATACAGGTGAGACTTAAGAAAAAGCAACATAACACTCGCTCATCGCTTTCCGTAGATCTCGACGACGAAGTCGATGGACTGGCTCCTCTGGCTCTTGAACTGCAGGGTGACAAAGGTCTGATCGGGTCCGCCATTGATAAGCGCTACGTCGGCTCCGCTGCGGTCGCTCCTCTGGTCCAGAGCCTGGATCTCGGTGATCTTGGAGATGCCGTCACCGGGGAAGGTCCTGGTCTCCTTGACCACTCGGAACCAGGAGTAGTCCTTCTGCACGTGGACCCGCTGCAGGAGCCGGTCGCCCCAGACGCGGCTGCCGATTATCAGGTGGTGCGACTTACTATTGTTCGTCGAGTTGACGCCGGCCGAGCTCGCCAGGGTCGCCGCTGCCAGGACCAGCAGCAGAGCCGTTGCCGCGAAACGCTGCGTCGACATTTTCTATCTGCGGATGTGCGATTACGTAATTTCAGTGCGTGCGCGCTGTTGTTATTATTATCATATAGATAAGCCTGTACATGTAGAGGCAGCTCGCGCGAGCGGGCTTGTAAAATTAGGAGAGCACGTGGATCGTTAAGGTTTTTAGGAGCCATACGGAGGGTTTAGACGCCAGCGGATCGTGCCAGCGTGCATATTGATGCGGCGCGCAACCAAACGCTCGAGGGCCTTTCGGCGATACAAGCCTTATGAAATATCGCGAGCTTTTGTTGCGTTTAACTGTACTATGCGTTATACGGAGGAAACAACAAATTACTTTTATTGGATCTACTTTCTTTAATTGTATTATTCTAATTAGACAATGGAGTAAACTACTTTGTGTTTACAGCAGCAGAATAAATGTTCAATAAATTGCAGCACAATTATGCATTGAGGACACAAAATATAAAAAGCATACTTACGAAGGAAATACGATTACAAAAATTATACACGATTAATTGATTCAGACTTCTGAAAGCAAACTGTCGAATCCGATAAGAAGCGATTCTTTTTTAATGAGCCTTCAAGAACGCGATTCGTACAGAAAATTCCGCTGATGCGCAGGCCCAGGTGGGGACGAGCCGCTCGAAACTCAAACATTGCTCAAGACGAAATACCCCACCGCGCACGAGAAGCGAACAACTAAAAAAGACGTCATCTTTGACACTATACAGACGATGAGTCATGTTCCGAATAAATTTGATTCTTTGCAAACTGCTAATACACGATGTTCTAGAATGTTATCAGAGTCTCTTATCAAGGAACAATTATTTAACCCGTACACGCGGGCAACGTGGATTTCCGAGTAAACAGCTGCTCGAAAACTGATAACAAGGAAACACTTCGAAAAAAACGTAAAAATAGCCCGTGATCCAACGAGTTGTGGAAATCCAGTATCGTTATTTTTTACGCGAAAAAGTTGTACCTGTAGCGCTGAAATTTCAGCAATACGCTTCGCGTTACTGATTTAATCAACGTATATATAGACCCGATGCGCGATTGTGAAAATGTTCGCTTTCTCCCTCTCTCTCTCTCAAAGCAGCAATTTCGCGAATTTAATGAAGATATTAAATGAATTGTCGATTTCGGCCGCTGCACGAGCCACTTCTCTTTTGCGCGCGGGGCTGCAGCACGAAATTTCATCAAAAGTGAAATTGAAGCGAAAGCGTCGAGCTTTTCAATGGGGCGATGCGCGTCCGCGCAGTAGGATACACACTGCAGCGCTATGTATATGTATACGTACACGCGATGCCGCGACGCAAACCGCAATTTACTAATTGTTTTTCAATTCAGGACAATCGATGACTCTCGGCACTATTCAGCCGGCGGCAATTCGTTTTAAACTGTATGCGCCACCGCCGGTGCCGGAAAATTTCCGGGAAACTGCGGTCGTAGCAGGCGCCGCACTATTTTTCAGATTTCCCCATTCAGAACGTGCAGCGAGCTCTCGGCTTCGGATGAAAGGGTATTTTTGTTTTATTACCGAAACGTTTGTTTACAACCCGATGGCGATATATTTTCGTTGCAAAATTCGCGCGTGTACACGCAAAGAAGTTCATTGCAACTGAAACGCACACACGCACTTCCGCTGGGCCGCGATGTTATGAGCTTTTTCTGGCGCGCGAATTCGAATATACTCTTTGCGCGCTTTATGAATGTTTATTTTGGTGAAAATTTCATGGCACTGGCCGCAAGATAAATATGTGTCGGCGCAGGGGGGGGGGGGTGGAAAGATATTCGCGAATCGTTCTGAATCATCCTTTTCGCGGCGTATATTGAATAAATACACTTTGCACGGTATTCGCTCGCAAGCTTCATCAAAATAAATTCAAGCTCGCATGCACAATGGCGCATAATGAGCCCGGCATTGTCTCGTTCGCGCGAGCGATTATACGAGCCGGAGTCATAATTCCTCATTATCGCCCGCAATTATGATACCAACCGCGGATAATAAGCTGAAAATCTTAGACACACTTTGAATCAATTTCAATTAAATCACACGCACCGCGGGTAATGGTACTGCAGAGTGTACCTATCGTATACAAAAAAAACTCTCGTCCTCAATCAAAGCCCAGCATCAATAACAATCTATCCTCGCGAGCCAACAGCAAAAGCGCTAGCCGCTGTTTACGACTGTCTTGACGAGCGTTTAATCACTCGGGGCAAGCTTCCTTCCCCGCCGCACTCACATCGATAAAAGTATACGAAGCTGTGCCGCGGTCTAGTTAGGGCTAATTTCCGGCAGATTATAAAGCCGCGCGCGGGCTGCGTCTTCCTCGCAGCGAATTATCCTTCGTCAGCGAGCCGACAATGCGCCGCGCGCTAATTCGCGCCGGCCCATAATGGGCTCTCTCTCTCTCTCTCTCTCTCTCTCTCTCTCTCTCAGCGCGTCTCGGCCCATTTATTCGCATTAGCCGTCTGCGCGTGCATGCACTCGCGCGCGCCAATGAAATATTCCTCGGGGATTATATTCGCGCTTGAAAAATACGAACGGATGAAAGCTTCTTGATGGGCCCCTATAGCTCTGAGCGATGCCATTGGTCGCCGGCGAGAAGGAGTGCTGAGCGATGACTCGATCGTCGCCGGGAATTCGAGCTGTTTATACGGAGAGCTCCGAAAGAAATCACGGACGAGCGAGGCATAAATCGCGGCTGCTGCTGTGGCAGATCGTTTCTCCGCTATAAGGAGCTGGATGCTCGCGGTTGCGGGGGATCGATCTCGCGCTATGGGCGGGGGTAATGCGGCGGTGCGGCGGCCGTGGGGATAAAGTATCAGGAAGAGACGTCGAACCGCGTAAGTTGGCTCGTTTAGGGCTAGCAGGATGGGAGGGATATTAAAAGTAAAGTACGCCGAGCTAACTTATCTCATTAGAACAGCTTGTACAAGCGTGCGCGGGCTTTCTCTGCTCTCTCTCTCTCTCTCTCTCTCTCTCTCTCTCTCTCTCTCTCTCTCTCTCTCTCTACCTCCCGTCCTTTTCTATCTTTCGAACTCGCTCCTCTCCCGCAGCGCGCGTACACATCCCTCGGCTTATCTCTCGCCCATACTCTTTCCTCGCAATCTTGCCAACATGCGTTGTAACTCTCTCTTTCACGCAGCTCGCGGAGTCTTGATTTACTTCCTCGGATTGGCATTCTCGGCGGGCGTCAACTTCTCTGCGGCAGCTCAGAGCTTTGTTCTGTGTCTATCGCTTATGACTAGCTACGCGGAGGAAAGTTTTTGGAAACAGTAGGTATAGTGTACGTACGCACCTTTTGAAAATCGCAAGTGCCATTTGTCGGGCGTGCTTTGCAGCGAAACGAAAGTTTGCGTAATTCCAATTCGATATTTGCGCGACTCTCGTCGTGTAATATGTATAAACGGATCCTTACACGGAATAGATAATCGGCGCGAGCTTTTCTCGCCATACACACAGCTACGTGCAGGCGGAGCTCCATGCATTATGAATCAGAAATTGCATAAAAATACCCCAAGCCAGCCGCACATACATATGAGTACATTAGGGGAACAGGTGGCGATATAGATTCTCTCCCGCGGGATTGTTCTAATATTCAACGAGTCGTGATTTATAGGCCGATCGTGCGAGGCCCGTCATTACTTTTTATGCGCGCTAAATCGATCAATCTGTCATATAGCTGCTGCGCTGTACACAGCTTCGAGAAACTTTTTTTCGCGGTACACATTATACTTTTTCGAAACGGGAAATAAGTGAACAAACTGCACTCGTATATATAAGTTCGTTGAACAAAAAGAAAAATGACAGTCTCGCAGCGGATTGAGGCCGTCGGCGAGTGCATACAGGAGCTGCTCCGATTATATTTCCGTGTATAGTCGCAAATCGGTCGCGCGCGCGCGCGGGCCGTGGGCCGTGTAATCGCGTCGGGCCGCGAGCTTGCAAAAACAACAAAATCGACGTCGGGGGCTTACATTCCGGCGGCGCTACTGTGTTTTCACTGCGCGCCGAGAGCTGTGTACCTACCTATATATATATATATATATATAGGTACATATAGGTATCGACGCGCAGACAGGGGATTTGACGAATCCGCTTTTTTCGAAACTCGCGCGCGCCGTACGCTGTGATTTTAAGAGGATGCTTCAAAGTCGATTAATCGAAAATGACGAAGAGAGCTACGCGGAGAGAGAGAGAGAGAGAGAGAGAGAGAGAGAGAGAGAGAGAGAGAGAAATTTTTATTGCGCCGACGCGCCGATCGATCGATCGGCTGCTGCCGAAATTCCGTCTCGGCGCTAATGAAAATGGAAGACCGACAGGTGTGTGTGCGTGTGTGTGTTCAGAATAGAGCGCGCGAGGAGGGCCGGCGAGCGATGCATTATACGCCGCGCGGTTAACGCGTTGCTTAATTTTCTGATTATAGCGGACGACGATAATTCCCATTCAATTCCAAATGCTCGCGTCGCTCGGAAGTGCTTCTATATAATTGATAGACGAGTTTTATATAAATATATGAGTTTTTCTACGGGAAGTGTATGTGTGCGCGATAACTCTCTGTTGGCGAAAATAGGGGATAAATCATGTTTTGGTTGAAGAAAACAAAAAAATATATATATATATATATATATATATATATAAGAATGATTCTTTTAATTTTGCATAAAATACTTATATCGAAATTTCCTTCGTACGAAAACAACAGCATCCAGATGCTGCTATGAAAAATCAGTAATATTGCATAGATTTGGACAATATTTTGTGAGCCCAAGGCATTCTGGGCAGGTACGACTATCTTTACCTCGCGAGCTCAACCGTCAACGACATTTTGGCGCCACGCGCAGCATTCTGCGCATCTATCTGAAGCCGGCTGGCGACAAGGTCGCGGTTACGCGTCCCGCGAGTGAGTACTTATCTATAAAACAATTACGTTGGAATTTAGCTCGTACAGGTTTCGGAAATGAGTACTTATAAGTAATAAGTACATGTCTGTACATGTGGCATCGACGACGCGGTGCCGGATACAGTAAGTCCGTGAGAGTTGAACGACGTCGTCGAGGCATTAAGCCAGTCGCAACTCGCGCTCTACTACCCGGAATTCTTGGTTAACGATGGCGGTGTGTAACAAAAAAGCGATGCAGCGTAATGACAGTTACGATGCGATGTGCGTGAGTATAAGTCTCAGGTTAGTTGGTCAAGGGTTGCAACAGTACGGGAGAAAATATGCAACTCCAACGAGCAGTTTTCGTTTGGAGGTTATCGCCCGGGTTTTCGTGACTAACGTACTCCTACTATTTGCAGCTCCTGCTGTTCCGATACTTATGTTCTTCCATCAAGATGTAGTCTGAATGAGGATTATGCTGTTTCTACTGCCACCTTAACCTTATTCCTGCAGATGCTGTTTTGAACTCTGAATGAAGTTTAGCTACGATCATGACTCATGATCCAAACAGTTACTTACTTTCTTTTTTATTTTTGTCTTATATTTTTTATGAATCTGTCACTAAATCATTGTATGATGTGTTTTTAGACTTGGATCAGTGCCTTTCTCTCCAGCTATTTAGTGCTGGCATATGTTAAAAGACAAGGTCAAATTTATGTGTTGCATTGCTCTCAGAGGACAAAGGCAATTAGCGGCATATTGCTGTCAATGTAACCTTGCAAAGATAACCAAGGAGCTGATTAACACTGTAGAATCTGAGCAAAGTAGGTTGGCGTTGTTGCTGACCACTTCGACTATCTCAAGATAGATGATTCTGGAGCATTTATTGCTATAAACATACCTGAAGATGTATTTGAACACTCTGGTACTGCTTGTTGGCATTTCCTGCTGCATCAACGCCCTACTGGAACTAGATTGACTCGAACGGGCATTCTTGAACACTTCAGCCACCTTGATACAGCTCTGGAGCTGGAATGCACTGGTAAGTACTCAAAATATTGAATCAATATCATATATTTCTATGAAATCAAATAACTCTTTTGATTTGAGCAAATTCAGTATGGCCCCTGTTGTAGAACATCAAAATCTATTACGTGGGCCCCTGACATTCTTTGTTGTGCACACAAAGTTTGTACACAGTTTCCGTATAGAAATACATCAAAGAAGATTGCATCTTCCATTCCACTGACTAATATACATAGCCTGCAGTATCGAGGTCCCATTATTTTCGCAAGAACGAGAGGTGGCGCGTCGTTAATGCGACACACTCGAGCTATATTCAGTTCATTCACAGTCTTTGATTACGATTCTCTTGCCGGCGCAGTACAAGTGCACGCGCGCGGCTTCGCGCAAGATCTTCCTCCACGCACGAAGATGAATTGCGCGGCGCGCGTGAAAGTGCGTTATATTGCGCCCTCGAACGAGGTTAACGAGGCAATTCGCGACGAGTGAGAGTCTCCCGCATGCATGTAATGCGTCCGTAACGAGATCTCTCACTCGAGTCCTCAATTAGTGTTTTGATAGTGTACATACGCGTCCCGAAGAAACATCCGAGAGCAGAGAATAGCTAGCTCTGTATATGCGCAGGAAGCTTGCTCTTGGATTCCTCTCGAAATAACGAACTTTTCCCGAGCGCAAGTTACGCGAATTGAATTGAAAAATCAAGACTTTCTTCGCCCCGGCGCGCGAAAATTCCAAGCTACAGAGGAGAAACATGGCCCGAGGCCCGGCGAAGTTCGGCGCAAGAAGATTAAGAAGAAAAGGGGGCCGGTTAAAATAGACGGCAGCGGCACAGCTATACAGTAGGTTCTGTGCAGAAAAAAGAGGGCGAATGGAATACCTGTATATCTGGCCGTGCGACGAGTCGCGCGCGAGAGCGAGGGGCAGGTTATAGGTACTCGGCGTAACTTTATTGCGGGGGAGAGAGAAGCAGCGCTGCTGGAAAAATGGGAGCGAGTGGAAAAGTAGAACGGTTACCCCGAGGGCTTCCAAATTGGTTGAGAATCAATTAAGTGCGGTGGCGTAATCAGTGTATCGGGTCGACCGCAGCTCTCTCCCTCGTCGACGTCTCGAAGATTCACGTCCCAATCAACGGCGGGGGACTACCGCCCGCGCCGTCGCGGCTATTTACGAGCGACTCGTCCTCTCTCTCTCTCTCTCTCTCTCTCTTACTCTTGAGTGGGAGAGCCACTTTACTCCTGCGCGCGACTCGAGAGAGCACTTGCTTTTCATTCGCGAAAATTTTTGCTTCTTTTTTTCGTTCACCTCCCCTTTCGGCTTCGTTAATATTAACGACTGAGATATCGCTAGCGCGCGAAGAGGTTTCTTTTGCTTATTGGGTCGTGAATTTTAACGCTGCAGCTTTCGAGTGCGTACACATCGACTAGGAGGAGTATTAATTGAAGAAGCGAGTGTCCCTCTCTATTTTTTCCGCGGCAGTTTACACTCGCAGAATATTTCTATATTCATAAAGCTCGGCGTGCATGCACAGACAGAGCGCGCAGTCGATTCCGAGAAAATTCCAGGACGGCTCTCGCGTCTAATGCTTACAGGCGTTCGCGTTCGTCATGTTAACCTCGGCAGTTTTTAAAGTTTCAAAGAAGAAGGCGCAGTCAGGAAGAAGCTGTAGCAGCAACATCAGCGGCGAGTGTACAGAGAGAGAGAGAGAGAGAGAAGAGGAAGAAAGTAGCTGTCGAGAGTCATCTCGATGGGGATCGGGGGCGGCTCTTGCCGGGTCTCGGCAGCCCCTGCATCTGACTGTTTCATATTTAAAGTATATTTTCGCGGGCTGCGAATCTATTGGCTCGAGCTTGTGGCTTGGGAGTCGAGGCCGGAGAGACAAGAGCTGGTCGGCCAGTCGAGCTCGAGGCATCATTTCCGGTGGCTTCCCCGATGAAGGAACCTGCCAGTCAGAACTGTATACCACTCCCGCGCCGGAGCTTACTCGCTCCCTTCACGTTCGACGTCGCCCAGCCACACTCGCGCGCCCGCGTGTGTCGAGGAAAAATCTCCCGGCGTTCTTCTACGTGTACTTGTTGTTCTTTCGAAGCTCGGCCGCGTGCTCCATTTTTTGGCGCGACCCGCTACTCCACTTCTTGCCGCGGACGTTTGACTTAGCTCGTCCTGTCTACTTGTTTATGAGGATCTTACGCGCGCGAATCGAAAGCTCTCGCCGACATTTTTCCCGGGAGTGTGCATTGTGCTCCTGCCTATATCTTTTTTCCCGCGCCAACTTTTTCCTCAATATCCTACAGATGTTGCTGCGCGCAAGCTCTCCCCCGAGCCGACAGGGGAAGGCTATATATTGAATGTATTAACTGATTTCTTTAACTCGATATTCGGCCTGAATGATGCGAATTAATCTTATTTACGCGCTCGGCGGAGCGTAACTCCGATGCGGGGGAGAAGCTGTAGTGCAGGTGTGCGTACGCGTGTATGGACTCTGTGTTCCGGATATTATTGGATTTTTTTATTGCGAGCTTGCTAGACGCTCTCTATATCGGCTCATTTGCCTCGTGTAATGGAAAACTTTTATTGCAGCTTGCAACGCCTGTTATTACTTGTATAGCATCCGACAAACAACCGAAAAAATTAATTTCCGGATATTTATACGCGCACCGATCCAAGAGAGAGAGAGAGAGAGAGAGAGAGAGAGAGAAAGAGAGAGAGAGAGAGAGAGAGAGAGAGAGAGAGACAATAATTTCGCAAATTGATTGCGTTGCTCGCAAAGCCAGAAGTTCGACAGATAAATAATCCAACGGCACAGTGCGCAATTCCGCTCTCTCCGCGCGGCGGCGTATGATATTGAATCGAATAACAAAGGCGGGAAAAAGTTTCTTTTGCGAACTGCAAGTATAGCCACAAGAGAGAATTTCGCCCAGCTTTCTATAAGAGAAGTTCGGAATTCCGCGCAAGCTTGCGAGTCAAAGAGTTTGATATATTATTCTATATAATTACGAGAGTAGGCGGCTGTTGTTAGCTTGGTCTCTGATTGGCCGCAGCTGTTGCGCGCGCGCGAGAGAGAGCTCTTATATACGCGTGCACGCGCATTTCCAACTTGCTTACATTATGCCAAGGAGGAGAGATCCCAAAGTTGCCCGTTAGGATATAGCGCTGCTGCACAAGAGCGCGCGCCAGAGGTATTAAAGCGAATTTCTCGACATTCATTATTTCATGAAACGACGCGCGTTCTGATGTGTCTGCAGCTCCCAGCTGCACGAGCTTCATCGCTATTTCATTTAACGACCAGTTCAATGCGACTGCGTTGTTCGAAAATGTGCAAGCTTATGACTCTCAGGGGGGCGGAGCTTGAACGACGAAATCAAGTCGAGTGATTTTTATGTCTTTTTATTCGTTTTAAGAAGCGTAAGAAAATCAGAGTTCGCATGGGATTTGGATCAGTACATGAAAAATTATTTATTTTCATTTAAAGAACTTGAAATCATTGAATAAGAATGGTGAATCAATGGCTTCGACTTTGTTGAATTGATAAAGCATGCTGTTGCTCGTACCCAACGGAAAGATCCGCAAATTCTAACTATTTTGAATAACTATTTTTCTCAGTGCAGGTTGTCTTTTTCCGGCATCGTGTCAGATACGATGGTAGCGCTCTTGACCGTGTCTGATGAATGGTCCATATATTTCTGGGCATCTTGCGAGTCTTCCATTCGCATTTCCACCAGAGCGTCTGCCGCTTTGAGGGCTTCTTGCATCTTCTTCATTGCCCCCGCAAAATCCGTTGGGCGAAGGCTCTTCTGCAGGTGTTTCATCATCTAATTGCCACACGTGGTTAACATCTTCTGCTGTTCCAAGTAGTCTTTCATAAAGTCGAGAGTGTCTTTCAAGCTATCAACCTGATTTGTTTATATTATAGAGTATCAGTTGACTTAGAAGAGCTGCAACGTGTCCGAGTGAACCGAGTCCGATCTGAGCTGCTACTGATGACTAACGAAGGACCTAATGGGTATTTTATATCTTCCAAGGCATTGTATGAACAATTCCAGGTATGACCCACTCTGGTGCGTAGGTAATTTATTTTTCTTAACACGTGCATGAAAAAGACCCGTTTCCATGCCTCTAAAGTGAATGGCAAGCTGCTCATTTCGAGCGTGCGGGAGGGAATCATTCCCTCCCGATGCAGCGGGAGAGAATGGCTATTCCGTCCCGCTACTCATAAACACTTAAAAACTCTCAAAAATAATCAAATTTTTGAACATTTTTGAAAAATATTGATATTTTTTGAAAGAGAGTGGTTTACGACTCAAAATGCGCAACTTACCATTCACTCTATATGCATGAAAACGGGTTTTTACAGGCACTTGTCAAAAAAAGTACAGTGTGCAACAAGGGGGGACGGCAATTTCTACCTGGGGTGAAATCGCCCTTCCCCCCCCCCTAGTTGCACAATATTGAATCCTCAATTGTATATGGTGTTAGGGTGATACTTCTCTTTTCGCAAATAGCTGGGGGACAAACGATTTGAATTTCGAATCATGCAAATTTTCCAGGTATCGTGCGAATTATAATGAATTGCTGCATATTATGTGTTCTTCGAGAACGAGTATAAGTTGTTCTTTTGGTATGCACGTACAGCGCGTTCGGACGTTTTTGATCATTATATATCAATTATCTGAAAATTATTACAATATAATAATAACATTTCATTTATCCGCTACATGCTCCAATCGTATAAGATTCTGGGTACTCGTACCTTCAATTATTATTTTTACAAGAAAGCTGGAGGCTATATCGACTGTTAATCAAGTGGCGCGAGAGCGCCACGAAGGCGAGTTTGAGAAGCAGACGACGCCGCGGCGCCCGTGACACTATTTACTTCTATATTGGTCTCTCGAATTTTCAATTAAGGAAATAAATTATTTATCATTCATGTACCCAGCTAATTTTGATAAATGTTTATACTGGTATGCCAAACTATGATTTTAAACAAAAATATCAGCAATAAACCAGCTTTAACATAATAAACAAGTATGCAGGTGAACAAAAATGCTGAAATCACTTGCTTAATTTTTCTTCAGTCCAAAAAGTGGTAAGACCGTTAAGTTATCAAATCCACAATTATTAACAGAAACAGATTCTTTATCAGCATCGATGTCTCTTCTTATTTTCCGATTACTATTGCAGCGTGCAGTTTGACCGAGTGGTTAGACTGTGAAGTTGGCCGCACAAGCTATTGAGCCTACATTGTCTGCTACTCTGCTTGAATTATAAATGTGTGCTCCGTAGTATTCGGTGTAAAAATCTTTCAAGGAAGGTGTCTAGATAAATAGGGTGGCTGATGACGACGTCTAGGTGGTGCTCTCCGTGGTTTTTGGTGTTTAGGTAAATAAATCATACGAGGACGGCATCTAGGTGTACAGGGCGGCCGATGGCGAGGTCTAGGTAGTTCGCACCGTGGTTTTTGGTGTTTAGGTGTTGAAATAATTCGAGGGCGGTGTCTAGGTGTACAGGGTGGCCAATGACGAGGTCTAGGTAGTTCGCTCCGTGGTTTTCGGTGTCTAAAAAGCGAAGCAAAAATATAACGTATCGCGCATTTACTCCACGTTTATCCAAAGTACTACGCAGATGGCCTCATTTCAAAACACTAATTGTCATTCCAGAGATCTTATTCAACAAAACTTAATCTCATCAAAGAAAATAGCCTGCAGTTCCGCAAGATATTATATAAGCTTGCGTCGGACAGGTGTCAGTCGTAATCAGCGCCAACAATATAAACTGTCTTCCCATTCTAGTTAGAGCTTGATTCGTCGAGATTTAAGAATAAAAAAGCAAATAGCTCTGCGTAAACAGTACGCATCACGTAGCATTGTTGCATCCGCATCACATGACGGACTGTACCACGAATCGCGTGCACATACACACACGCATCCAAAGAGCGCGAGCTGAATAGATGTTATTATACATATTTGAAGAAACGCTTTTAAATTTAACGAGTTTTTTCTTCAACGAGCTTCGTTACCCACGCGGGCGCGCGTTCGCGAACGCCAATTATATCGTAAAGCTCGCAAAGCTCAGCCGAGAGCGCGAGAGAGAGAGAGGGGGGAGGGAAGCCTCGTCCAATTTGCGGCGCACGGCAAGCAAGTTTCAAGTGCAGCAGTAGCAGCAAGTTCGGACGAAAGGTCGCGTATCCTTCTGTATACACTTTTCCGACAGCGAGTCTTCCCTCTCTGTCTCGGGAGAGGACCGCCGTGCCGATCCTCGAGTGGCTGCCCGCACACTTGTATCGTACGCGCGAGCATAACGAGAGAGCGTCGTCCCCATCATCGGCCTTCGAGTGGCCTGCTGCCGCCGCTGCTGCTAAGGCCTCATCCTCGCGTAACCTGATGGATATTCTTGTAACTACTTGGCTTTTCCGATTATAATTATATCCTCGAGGGCTGGCAGACTACGCAGAGGTTCGCGGGCTCTTATGACTACTGAATTAGTTGCCTGTTCGAGCAGGAAATGAAACGAATGTAATGGCAAGGCATATCAGTGACTACTGAGCGTCGACGCGATCGCGAACGATCAGCCAATTAAATCTTACCGCCGCGCGCGGCCTCGGTCCCAATATTACTCTATTATATGACACGCCAGAAACCACTGATCCATGTGTGTATACGCGTACTTTCATATCGAAAGGGGGGGGGGTAGTAGCGTGTGACGATGCGACGACGGCGCGGTGTGGCATATCCGCTGAAAATGGATTTCCGCAACGCAATTTCCCAACTAGGAAATGAAGCGCAGCGAGCGCGCGTATCAGCCGCGGAGAGAGAGAGAGAGAGAGAGAGAGAGAGAGAGTCGAATAATCAGAAAAAAAATCATCCAATTCACTGTCAAAACGAGGTCGACGCGTCCGTTGTTTGTTATTTCCACGGCGCGAGCTGAGCCATTTCCTTTTGGATTTCGCTCGAATTTCCCAACGATTCCTGTCCGGAATAACGTTTAAATATTCATAAGGTCCTGCTCTCTCTCTCTCTCTTTCGCGCGCGCGCGAGCTCTGAGTATACGTCTCTACCATCAGAGCCAGGCGCTCACGCTAACAAAGATACTCTTTTTTTACAGCTGCGTTCGTCGGGACTTTTTTTTTCTCTCTCTCTCTCTTTTCGAATACACGACGTTCAACCTGTATATAGTTGTGTCTTGTGCACATAACGCTGTACTCTCTCGAGAGCTAACTCGATGCAAGAAAATGAAATGCACGCGCAGATCGACCGCGACATCGACTACTGATTTCTAAAAGAGGCTGGTGAAGGTTCTTTTATGCGAGCTTGACTTTTAGATTGCGACTCCTTTCTACCTTGCGGAGAAACATTATTTTCCAGTCGATACCCGCTACGCTTTCCTTTCGACTTTTTCCATCCCTTGACGTGAGGGCAGTTTGAAGCGTTATTCGCAGATTTAATTTCTTCGATCTGATTATTCAGAGAGTTGCAAGCGCGCGAATCGCGTTAAAACTGCGATTACATACCGCATTCGTTCTTTTTTCACTCAAGGATTTGAGTGACATGAATCACTCTTGAAGAAAGTTACTTTTCACTCTATTCCGACTGGCTCTGTTTTATGTTCCCAAAAGAGTGATATTTGACTCTATTAGAGTGATTTTTCACTCTTGTACATTTAGAGAGTGAGGTAGCGAGAAATAGTCATTGGGAAAGGCAGCAAATCCGAAGAAGCGGGCGAGCGCGCACGCGGGATCTGCTGAATGAGACAAGTTTGCTTTTGTCCAACAATTACGCGGGGACAATGAGGGAGCGCCAACTAATATTGAACTTCTGCAGCGACTTGAGCACACAAGGATAAGCCTTTTATTCAGATACATTCACCGCCGCCCATATCGTTATATTAGCATTTCATATGAATGAGGATTGGCTTCTTTTCGAGACACATACGTTATTAGAACATGCCGCACTCGTCATCCGCTGAAACTGAAATTGCATTACGAATGCATTGATCTCGTGGACGGATCTAGACAGGGAAAAAGGAAAGACTCTTTTAGGTTTCAAAATCGATCGCGGCATCTCGGACGAGACATTAATTTTCAGAGATTATTGTTTTATATCAAGCCAAACGAGGATATTTGACAAGGTAATAACGCAGCGCGGTTCTACGAATCTCGGCGACCTATATTGACAACGGCTCTATCTCCCGTTCATCCTCGGAGCTAGAGGCAGGCTTCATTTACCGCCTTGGCCTCCGAAAGTAAAACAGAAGGAGAGAGAGAATGTTCCTCTCCGCGAGAAATAATTGATTGTATTAAGGGAGTTAGTATTCTATCCACGAATCTCTCTCCCTCTCTTTCTCCGTTATACCTATACATGTATACACATTCTATCTCTCCCCCTCCGACTGTCCTCCTCTCAGTGCCACATATACCTTCTCTCTCTCCCTCTCTCTATCTCCTGGCCTTTTGCCTCCCTGCTCGCCTATCCCCAGGTTAGGGTAGCAGTGGTTTTGAAGGTTCCGCGGACCGAGCGAGCGAGCAAGCCCACGGCCATCGGCAAATGTTTGCACGAAATCACCAGCGGTGGATCGAGTGATTGTGCGAGAGCGAGAGGCCAGGGCCTCCGGGTATACCGAGCGATTCGCGCCACTGCTATACGGAATGAGGCATGTTTGATAGGACCGGCGATTTCTGCGCTTTACTTCTTCAATCCAAGTTATAATGAAAGCGAGTTCTGACTTCTCGTATATTCGGCTATGATTGATTGATCATTCATTTTTAACGATTTTCACGCGAATAATGGAAACGAGTCGATACTGAATATTTCAAATCATTATCCATTCCGTGATGGCAAAGTTTCTGAACTTTGAGATACGACCCGCGACAAGATACACGGCGTCACGTCGGTACAGCGCTTTCCGGATCCGGGGCGTAAAGACAGAGGCAGAGCGGATAGGGACGCGGTCTTTAACTCGATTAAGCCGGGCAACGCTGCGCGTCTCGAGAGGCGACGTTTTGATGCGCGTCTCATCCTAATCTTACGGCCTAGCAATTTCCCGCTTTCGAGTCCTCGGCATACAGTGTAGCTGCTCGCGGTCAATTTGATGGACGTTCGCCCCGATTAGGAGTCACGCGGCATTAAACTGTCAGCGCGACTCGGCTCTCCTGTGCACCCAGCTGATCGACGAGAAATAGCTGCACCGCTCGCACGATGCAAATAAATCGTATTAATCTGCTTGATTTTTTTATTGGAATAATGATGAAGATTGATAAGTGGGAATTTTGATAGGTGTATATCTATCACAACGTGGCGTAAAAAATAGATTAGGTTTTATTTTCAATAGCAGATTTATTAAATTGAACAAATATTGTGTAACTTGTGTATTTTCGCTTAATCTGCAAACTAATTTACTTGATATTTAGGGACGATTGGACTGCGTCTACACATATAATCGAAAACCTCGCAATCCTTTTTGAGATTATCGTTGTCTTTTGCAGAAAAAGGCATTACAATTGATTGTTCCTCTCCTCTTTTTCAACTCATTTTCACTTAAATTCTCGATTTCTGAATTTTCTCGAGAGCAGTGTATTCTGGTGGTAATTTTTCAACGCGTCCTATGCTTCCTTTGCTGATGAGGTGCCAGCGATGTGAATGAGCTGACTTTCGTCGACCAAGAAGGCTATATCCGACCAAGCTTTTTCGTCTTTCTTTTTCCATGACGAGTAAACTGCAGCTTTTTTGTCGGGTTTACCATTCTCAACTATTGACCAAAGATCAATAGAACGTAATAGTATCTTGGCCTCGTATTGCCAAATTTCATAATTGTCATCCTGCAGTTTCCGTATTGGACAAAATTCACTGTTTTTCGACATATTAAACAATTAAGATTATTATTAATTCACTTCGATTTCGTTCACTGTAGTTGTTAACTTTCGAACGAACATTTCAAGCCTGCTGCCTTTTTCACGTTTTATCACACGCAGTTTCTTCCACTTCGCTGATATCTCATAAACTTTGTCTTCGTTTTAGCTTGGCACATCCGCACCCTGTACTGGCCTGTGCCGGACTGACGCTTCGGTCCCCACAATATTGCATCCTGCGTAAGGCCCGGAAATTTTCTCTCGCACTAATTGCACTCCGACCCCTCTCTTCCCCTCTCTCGACGCAGGCAATCCCATCGTTTCTTCTGTTCAGCGCCTAAGTAGTACCTTTGGTCAGAGGATAAACGGCTGAACTCGTAAAAAGCAAAGCTCTGCTCTGGCTAGCATACGCCGATAGTCTGTTCGCTCTCTCGTCAACGACGAGCGGCTGGGCCCCACGTGCAAAAGTGCACTCACTGCATATTCTTGCCCGTGAGAACTCCCAGACGACGACTCTCCTTGCTGACAATGCGTCCATACTCGTAGAGCATAACCAGCGAAAGCCATCGGAGCTGTTACCAGAGAATCTAAGTTTTTCAGTGTAGAGCTCGTAGTCTGGAGCTCAAATTTCCGAATGGATTGCAGGACTGTTAATTATACAAAGATTAAATTTGTTATGATAATATGAATGGAATTTTGTTCAGTTTGTGTTTATTGTAATGTGTGCCGATGAGATAATGAATTTATTATTTATAAAATAATTGTTTGCTCAGGAGGGAAGTTAGTATGATTTGTGCACGCAAATTTTGTTACCCTGGTAGCAAATGGCCGATAAGTTCTGACCCGTTCTCTAGCGACTCGGTAGAAATGAAACCCAGAATCCGTCGAGAAATATGCATAGTTTTTACGCTGAAACCCGAGTAGCAGAAGTTCTCTTAATTTTTTGCGCATGCGCGTACGGTCCAGGCCAGACACAGGCATACTTGAAGTATATGACGCGTATTGTAGAGGCTGTCTGCTATGTTATACAGCAGAATAGCATAGCAGACAGAACTACAGTTCTCACAGTTTCAGTCAATGTTGAATGATGAATATTTAGCCTATTAATTCATCTAGAATTATTTTGAAGGGAAAATATAATTTTCAAAGCGCCCATTAAGAGTGAAAACCTAACCCTACACATGCAAACTGTCATATATGACAGTATGTACAAGCATGCTGTACTGACTGACTTTGTGTTGTTCAAGTGCAATTAATGTGTGAAAAGTGTCATCGATGCTCAAAGTCACCAGTGATGAGGTTTGCACAGGTATTTCAATCTCATCAGTATGCGAGCGCAGTCACTGTCAACCACCAAATCTTTCATAATCATGCTAAATTCATGATATTGAAGTTTTATGTCTGTTTGATATCTGTTCTTTTGCATTAAGACTTGTTAAATTATTTAGAAACAGCCTGCCGTCTCAGTTTTCGCTTAACAGTCTTGGTTCGGCTTTGCACCCTGAACCCTATGGCTTTGGCGGCAAAAATACAGGTGGGTCTATACCTGAAAGTTGAATTCATATCAGCTACAATTAATTCAACTCAATATATTGTTACAACATGCCAACACAAATTAAGTTGCAAAATTTCAGCTGTCTAAGTATGATAGTTTTCAAATGAGAGCCAAAATAAAATAGTGAAAAAAAGTAATCGAAATCAATAAAATTTCGATTTAATTTTGCTCTCACTTGAAAACTATCATACCTAGAGGGCTGAAATTTTGAACTGAAGGGCTGAATTCGACTTTCATGTATATCATTTTTTTATGCCGAAGCCACCTTTAATATCATGGATTTACCATGATTAGGAGAGATTTGGTGGTTGAGAGTAACTGGCTGGCATACTGATGAGATTGAAATACCTGTGCAAACCTCATCATTGGTGACTTTGAGTGCATCGATGACACTTTTTACACAGTAATTATACTTGAATAATACAAAGTCAGTCAGTACACAATGCTGTGCATACTGTCATGTATGAAAGCATGCATGTGTAGGGACAGGCTTTCACTATTAATGTGCACCTTAAAAATCATGTTTCCCCTTTAAAAGACATTGTAGATAAATTTATAGGGTATATACATATATTCATCAATTAATGAATATTTTCAAACAATGTCAATGAAGAGCAAGATCATTGGTGTGAAAAGTAAGGTTATATGAATGAATCATAGTGGAGAAAAAATTCTACCGAGATTTCTTCCAGAAATCATGTCTGATTTATCGGGGTTTTCATCTAGATTCTACTCTGGAAACCTGCTAAATTTGAAAAATCTCGGTAGTTTCCAGGTACTCTCTCGGGAACGCTGCTACCAGGGTACATATAAGGTATAGATACATAAACACTATGTATAACAACAAATATAAAATTATAAATAACAACAATAAAATAACAAAAACAAATATAAGTAACTAATAATAATAAAGTAATAAATGAAAAATGCTCATTTGCTCATTTCGGGGAGCGACATGCGTCTCGAGGTTTCTTCAGTTTTTATGACAATAACGGTCGGTTATACGGATTAAGCACTTAGACGGGGACTCATCGCGCAGACGGCGTCGAATGGATCCGAGAAATAGACGCAAGAGAGAAGGGGTGATCTGGTCTGGATCGCATTAGAGATCATATTGGAAGGAAGCAGCGGTGTGATAGATTCGATATTATAATCAGGTTTATAGTATAAATACTGAGATAGCGAAATTATACATTGTATACAAAAAACGAAAAAAAATACAGGTCTTTTTGTCGGTACGTGCGCAAATCTATTTATGCTTTTTCTCGATTTTATTTTCTAGTTCAAGTGTTCCTGACATGTGTCAGAGACATAACGCATCGATTATGATAGTTGAGTAGGCGGGTGGTCGCATGTGACAGCGCAGGAGTGTTTGCATTGGGTTCTTTGCAGTCGCGTTCGATCTTTGTAGTTTCATTCAGTATACCTTTTATCATCTGTGTCTAAGCTTTGTTGTACAAACTTCCTTCGCGAAGCACTCACGAATACTTACGTTATGCGCTATTGAGAAAAAGGCTACCTTTGTGAAGGCGAGTCTTCGAGCCGATTTTATGGCTTTTCTTCGGAGTAAAGTAAATCGGCTCGAATTTGGATCTCGAGTACGGATATTTAGCTGCGCGCGTCGGTTTTAGGCTCGAGCGTCATTTATTGTTTTATGGCGGTAGGGTTAGCGCCGGGGACTGTTTCGACGCCAGGCGTTGGGATTTTCCTCGGATTTCTTCTCGGAAAAAATACGAGTGTTGTGTGTGTGTTTTTCAGAAAGTATGTGCTTTTCGAGTGATCCGCGGCGATCGCATGTACCTTTTCTTCTCCACTAATCGCTTTTATTGCTCGGATTAGGATTTCCGAATTCATCCTGAAATTTGTCCTTGGATAATTGTAGCCAGTCTAATTGCACTATGCGGATACATGCTTCCCTGCAGTACAGAGCGTTACGATCCTCATTTGATAAATTCAAGCTAGCTAGTATTTTAATATCCTCTCTTAAAAAAATGATGTCCTTTGTTGTGAAGCATTTAATACGCGATTCGGATTGGTTGCTGGTTGGTTGCCTAGGGAACGAGATCAAAACCACTTTAAATTCATAACCCTCAAAACAGTCATAACTCATAACCCTGGTAGAAATGTTTGAGGTGTTTAAAATGAAATGTGGAAACCTTGATAACAGATAAAATATATGTAATATAACTAGCAAGAAATTTTAGTAAAAATTAATCATTACCAAGAGTGTGTAGTATTACAACATGTGTATTGAAAAGTGGCACCCTAACCCTATTTAAAATAGTAATAAAGTGTGTGAATATTATTTAGTTTTTTTTAAATGTCAGTGAAAAGTTTAATTAAAAGAATAAAGAGTTTGAAGATATACTGTGTCTCTGTGCCCAAAGTCGCCCTCGGTGAGGTTTGAGAGGTGAATTTAAAGAAAAGTTCAGTATCCGAGTCAGTAAGTTTAAGTCTATCATTATACAATGCTCTTTGAATTGTAAAAAAGCTACTAGACAACTAAAATATGACACTGCCACTTCCTATGTTACCTAGAAATATGTAACCTAGATGATTCTGATTTAACTGTTTTCGTTCATATTTTCACATCAAGGCTCATGCGAATTTTTTAATTGAGCAGGTCGAATTTTACTTATAGCCAGTTGAATCGACTTTAACTGAAAAACTTCTGATTTTGACTCTGACACTGATGTGAATGCAAACTCATGCTATACGACTAAATAATTATCATGAGTGTTGTAGTCGAACACAAAAGTATTTCAGTTAATGTTGATTCAACTTTAAATATCTTTCTACAATCACAAAAGAAATCTATATGCAAAATATGAGCTTTCTAGACCTGTTAGTTTTCGAATGATAAAAAATGCAAAAATGGAAAAACAGGTATCGGTCTCAAAATCTCTCACAACTGTTAAAAGTCAAAATTCTAATTAATGCATTGACAAAAAAGCTAAAATACGTATCACTTTCTTCACGTAAAAATACACTGGAAACCAGAAATAGAATGTGCTAGAGATGGTAGTTTCTGTGTAACTGTCTACAAGCAAAATTTGATACGCTAAATTAAAAAATTCATATGGGCCTTGATGTGAAAATATGAATGAAAACAGTTAAATCATAATCATGTAGGTTGCATGTTTTCTAGGTAGCATAGCAAGTATCTGTGTAAAATTTCAGTTGTATGGCTTTTTTATAATGCAAATAAATGGCATTGTAATGATAGACAAACCCACTGACTCTTATAGTGAACTTTTCTTCAAATTCACTACTTAAACCAATGACGACGAGATTTAGCATTATAAATATATTTTTGTTTTAAATAGTTTCGAGGGATTTAGTAACATGTTACATGCTTATAAAATATTAGCAGACGTTAGTGTGCCGCCCAACACTTATGGTGGATTTTCTACCAGTGTTATTAGACAGAGATAGAATCAAGAGCGCGCGAAGCGCGCCTTCATTCCCAGTATCAAAAACATGATATTCTCTTTTTGTTATAAGCCGCTGTTAACAGCAAGCAATTGTATATTTGTCGAAAATCTACTGCCCGATCCTGCACGACACTTCCGATCAAAATAATCATTCAAAGTAAATAAATCAAAGCGCAGTTATAGGTGCGCGTGGGGGTGGCCGGGAGGAGAGCATTGTGTAAATTATACCCATTGTTCCGCGAGCACAACGGCTGTCAGCGAGTAACAAAAGGCCAATGTCCTTAAATTAACAACAAAAAGCGGAACGCCTGAATCAGTACTTGCAAAATTGCGACCATTCATTTTTCCCCGCGGCAACCCTGCAGCAACGCGCGTGGGGAGTCGATTCGCTGACGACATTAAAAATCGCGCCATATATCGCTTCCTCTCGCTTGTTTCGACGAATTAAAAATAGTCGTCACGATTACGTGTATAAAGAAACACCGATGCATTATACTCATCACTGAAGAATTTATCATCTCGAAGAAGTATATAGGGCAAATCTGTGCTCGCATAGAGACGCGAAAATGCGAACGTATAACCACGTTCTCGCTCATTCTCGTCTATGTATAACACGTTTTCTTCCTCTTGATTCGGCGATGCGATATTCCGGGCGAGTTCGCCGTCTGGATTTCCGAATACCTGCTGACGTTGCGCCGACGTGTAGCGATCGCAACTTCGCCGCTGTGTGTACTATACAGCTATATGACGTATACCTATAATGCCGCTGCAGTTTGATGGCGAAGAAAAGAGGGGGTCGTGAGTGCCGGGGAAAAAAGTTGAGGCGCCACGACTTGAGGAGCATCGTGATATGAGCGAAGAAAAATGACGCGGACGTCTAGTGGCGCTGGGAAAAAGAACCCGCGCGCGACGGTGTACGGATTGCTTGTGAATGGGTGAAGTGCGTGGGAGCATCATGAAAATAGGATATGTATTTTTATAAGCGTACAACTACAGTAATAAAAAGCAACTAATATAGACGGAAAAAATTAATGCGTGCTTCGTGAAAATGTTAATTTAAATGGAAAATAAAGCCGTCAAAACGAGCTAGTTTACGCCGCAGTAAATAGTATATGCTACATAAGCAAAAAGTTGGAAGCCCAGTGCAGGAATTCCAACTTTTTGCTTATGTGGCATATACTATTTTTCTTTATACCCGGTCGAAAGTACGTTTACTAATAAACTTCCAATTATCAAAATCAATGCAATAACGTTTAAGCTGACGGGACTCTATCGCGAGCGCTCACTTCGGACACTCGCGAAACTTCTCTCTCTCTCTCTCTCTCTCTCTCTCTCTCTCTCTCTCTCTCTCTCTCTCTCTCTCTTACTTACTTGTCTGCAGGGATTCGATGCCTGCCCCGACATTTGCCAGCACGAGCAAAGCGAGTGCTGCTGGTCGGGGGCAGGCATCGAAAATACATCATGCAAAAGTCAAATATAAAGAAATATTCACTCGCAACACTGATAACTTCGAAGCAGCTTTAAGGTTATATAACGAAACAGCAGACGACATCGCGGAAGAGCCCTCACTTCGGGGTCGATTACATGGGGAGTGAAATTGTATACTGCTACTTTATAGCACATTAACAACCACTCACAGTAATTCCGGTTCAAAACATTCACGTACTTATTTTAATATGAAAAGTTATTAGTCAACATTTATTACACAAGCGCAAAATCATGTCAGCACAACATTACCTATCAGGGAACATAACCTAACAACTGTAGCACCTATTGAAATTTAATTATGGCACGCGATGCACACTGCACACTGTTACGACCTAACCTATTCTGTAACGCGCTAAATGTATGAGTTTGAATGACGAGCGCATGCGCGCCCTTTTCTAGGCCCAAAACACTATCACGGTGGCAACCTTGAACTACGCCGTAGTTCTGGTCACCCTGCGCTAGCCTGCTTTGCGACGGCATGCTCGCGCGCAGGCAGTCAGTCTGTCAAAACCAGTCATTACACGCGGGCGGTCCTCCCTCGCTCTCAGGTTTTGAATACTTCAAACTCTGACTGCATTTGGTTGCAGAAACTACTATCGCCTTCCGGGCTTATACAACGCCTTCCGGGCTGATTGATTCCATACGAATCGCAATACGACTAAATCACGCCCATCGGGCTATCCGATTTGATTTGATTCAAATCTATAAATCGCGCCCAACGGGCTATGAGTATGTTCGGAAATGAAATTTCGGGTTACTAGTTAGGTTGGTAGCCCTACGCTAACCGACTGACCGACGTTCAGCGCGTGTAAACAATAGACGGTTAGGCGAGCTGATTTCCGCGATGGTGACTGATGAGCATGCCATGTGACTATGTGAAGTTTGAGGTTATGTACAACATTAACTACAAAATTTTCAACTCGTGGAATACGATGATCATTGGCTTCATAATCATCGAAAATGTCATCAAATATTTCATCTACATCACTTTGTTCATCACTATCAGAATCGGTCAATGATAGGATATCATCAAACACCTCAATTACGTTCATAATGTCTTGACAAATAGATCAACTTTATACTTTATTGCAATAACATTGACTTACTCCGAATTCGAACAATCAGCTGTGCTAACCATCTACTGTTTACACGCGCTGAACGTCGGGCGGTTGGTTAACGTAGGGCTACCAACCTAACTACTAACCGAAATTTCATTTCCGAACATACTCTATACCAACTAAGTGCGGACAAAGTTTGTGTATGTGAAACGTTATTGTTCGATTAACTAATTATCTCTGTGAACTTAATCTAATGCCGTGCAATCAATAAATCTGGGTTTTTTATGCCGAAAGGCTTTTTCCCATAATTTTGTGTTTTCTTAAATTTAAACCCTTAAATCCATCTAAAAATAAAATCATTAAAATATAACTAAATTACTTAACCACCTAAGGTTAGGTAGTTACACAATTATTCACACACTCTAGTACGTAGCTTTGAGAAATTAAGGTTATAGTACGCGCGGTCGTCCCGCCGTGACTATGGAACTTTTGCTTCCGCTGTTATAGAGGGCGCACGAGAGATCTACCAATGTACAAATCTTAGGCTTTTCGCATTGAAATCGATGCGGGATGTGCGTACTTTCGACTGAGGTATAAAGAAAAATTAAGTTACTTCGTGCAAACAGTAAACACCTTCGGCATATGATATAAAACCTCGAAAATGAATACCTCTGTATAACCTACAGAAGTATAGCTATAGGAAGGCAAACCGTCCCCGCACGTCCTGGATCGGCATCATCCTCGTCGAATACATCCAGCAGCCCAGCACATGCACTTTGCACATACAGGGTCGGAAGCTGCGCCACGTACCTATACTCCCGCAGCAGTTCGCGTCCTGCAGGGGATGAATCTGCAGCGCGAGACGGGGGGTGGGGACGAGTTGTCTTGGCTTGGACGTGATCTTTCATAGCTGCTTGATTGGCCCGTTGGCTCGTAGCCGGGGAAACTATTGTCCGTGACTCACTGGGCTTACTCGGCTCGGGCTTTGGACGAAACATTCAAGGCCAGTAGCTTCTCGGTAAACTGGCAACAATAAAAAGGAGACACGTTGATGAAATCAACGAGCGCTACAGGGGTGGAGAGGGAGGGAGGGAGGGGGGGGGGGAGAGCGAGCTCGAAGTTTTCGAAGAGCCGCGTGCGGCTGTATTGGCTCGGCGCTGTATAGCTGTACCTATAATACTGCTTCTTTTTGCCGTGCACGTACGCGAGCCGCGCGCGCGCCCTGACTTTTACTTCATTCCGTGTTGCGCGGTCGCGCTCCCGCGCATGGTTATGATTTTTTATTCCCCCTTTTCTCCTCTCGGGCTGTAACTAGCTTTTCCCCGGGTTATATGCTCTCGGCGCACTGAATATGATTATTGTCGTACTTATTTGAATAGCAATGAATTCAATCCGGAATCAAACGTAAAGCGCACAGTGTATAAACGAGACGACTCTCTCGGGAAAATTGAATAAGCATAAGCGGAAATTCGGCAATTTCGAGAATCCGGACGAATAAAATCACCGGTCCACGTATCAGATCGCGCAGATGACGACGGGGCTCGTAATCCAAAGTGTCCCCCCTACACACTCGTATACATATATAGATATATGGGTAAAATTATACCGCAGCTCGTGCGCAGGACGTAAAAGCGTGGCATACGCCGTGGAACGATTAAGAGATTAGCGCGTGTCTCCCTCGTACGCGCATATTAACAGCATAAGAGAAAGAGTTCCGAAAAAATTCGACGACAGCGCGCGTGAGCATCCCTCCCTGCACCGCGCAGGAGCAGTTTCCCGTGCAACAGCTGCAGCCAGACGGCATAAAGTGGCTGTTTAGCCATAAAATAATGTCCCTCGATATAACGTGGTAAATACAAAGGGATAAGCCTGAGGTGCGGCGGCGGCGGTATACGGCCAAGGAGCGCGTGTAGGTTATGGGTAGGCCTCTGCTCCCTCGCACGTTACGTCTCTCCCTCTCTCTCTCTCTCTCTCTCTCTCTCTCTCTCTCTCTCTCTCTCTTGCTCCCTACAGTCTAACGCGTCTGTCTGTTGCTCCTTTATCGCAAGACAAGGCCGTTAAATCCCCTCGGGCTCGCTTCTTCTCGGCCCCAACCTCTGCATGCTCCTTATTCACACATACGTTACAGGCGCGCGCGTAAAGTGCCTTGTTTGTATGCCTTCTTTCTCTGTCGCCTGCTGCTATACACAGCCTATATGTACCTTACTTTGTCTTCAATTTTCCCTACTTTTTTACTCCGATCATTCAAGGTCAGCTAGCTCATTTGCTTTCATGGCTTACTCATCTCGGCATCGACTTTACGAGCTCGGACTGTTAGTATTTTATTGTTCCTTTTCTCTACATGACTTCATTGTATGATTTATTGTCACGTCTGAAAAATACATATTGTAGACTGCGCAGGTTTTCTAACGTAAAATCTTATGCTAATTCTCCTCCACCCCCGCGCGTGTGCTATTTCGCAACGGTCCTGCCGCTATCGCGGCGGCACAACGGCACATTTTCATTAGTATCGCCGTGCGCTTATATGCCACACTAGGTGCAATAGGTGAGTTACGATCTCGCGCTGGCCTATCTGCGCGAGCGCGCGACACTGTGCACTGTGCACATACACGCATATGTATGCATATACGGCCGCGCGCGACTGAACCCGGCTATATGTATAGGTATACACACCTGCGGCAGCGTCGGAAATTTGTAGGCGCGGCGCCGATAGAGGAGAGGCGATAACTCGAGTGAGTTATTTCGGTGCGGTGTGTGTACGCGGGTCAGGGAGGGAGCGGGACGACGAGTCTTTCATTGAATACTCAAAATTGGATTTGGATAACTTTTGCGCGTCGTCGAGCGGAAAATGATGTATTCCGCGCGCCGAGAGTTGAAGAAAAAGAGAGCGAACGAGCGGGAAACTTAATTGCTTTCTAATAGCTTCTTTCACCACTGCTTCATCGAGGGGTGGATGCTGAATTCCATCCTATCGATTGATGGCTTTTTATGGATGCGATGCACCTGCGCTGTTGCTTTTATTTTTCTCCTATACGCCGTGTCAACGAACTCGGCTAGCCTTCCGATTGTTGGACTTTTTTTCGATTATTCATTGCGCACTTTCATCGCGTTATTATCCTTTGTTACTGCTGGACAAAATTGCGCTTACAATTTATTAAGGTTTGATCAGCTATACGACTTAGTGGATTTTAAAAGCTTATAATTTCTGTATCAACGTTTAATGAAGCAAATCATGCAAATGCATTCACGGCTCCTTGGTAAAAACGTTCACCAATATTCACCATTGCTTGGCCAATTTTTCTAACATTGGCCAATGATTTTGGTAACGGCTGGCCAGGAAAAACTGACATTTTCTTACGGTTTTTTACAAACGGCCTGAAAATGTCAGATAAACTTCATTTGCAGCACAAATCGTGCATTCATATAATGTTATATCATCAATAATCAAAAATCAAATTGATAAATAACACAGTTTACACCGTAAAGTAAGTTACTTAAATACACGTTTGTTAGGTTAGAGTTCGGCTTTAGGTGAGCACATGGCTTGAGCGCTGCGCTCCGTCGATAACTTTTTACCGTCGGTGTGCCGAAATCACACAAAAATCCACCTGCGTTAGCCAGCCGTCGCCCATTTTTTACGGTATCCGTTGGCAAATCATAATAGCCGAAAGTTCACGGGCCGGCCAGAAGAGATGATACTTTTTTTACCAGAGCTGTGCCGGTAACAAAGTGTTTCATAATGCACGGAGAAAAAAGATCTGCTTCGTTGACGGTGTGCGTGCACGCGGAATCGGTTGTGGTAGCGCCAAGACCTCGACCAAGCCGTAGTAGCTGTAATACGAATCAACTTTAGACAGGCTTTTCCACCGATAGGTGGCGCAAAGGCACTTTTCTGTTGCCCTCATCTTAATCCGCGCGCTAAGTGTAGATATAGAGCTGTGCCATCCATATTATAAAAACAGCTTTGCTGGACTTGCTACTTGGGTTACTCATGCTACAACTACTAAAGCCTCGAGACTCTCGTTTTTCAATTGGATAAATTTTGTTTATCATTGCTAATGATTTTACGGTCATGAAACTATATTATAAACATAGCGGCTTTAAAATTGAATGCTTCCTTGAAAGGCAAACCAAACGCATTTTTGAAATACTGCTCATCAATGTTTCCGCAATGAAATTTTTTATTAAAAACAATAAATTTTATTCATCAATTCAAAGCGATATTCTGTAGATAAAGCTGCGCGCATTGAAAACGATTACCACAGTCTCTTTTCTCCAACTAAAGTTAATCATCTACTTTATTCCTTTGAAACGAACTTCCGTTGCCAATAAGCTCAACGCAAACTCAAATTCTTTCTCCCCTTAATTCGCCTAATAAAAATTCCAACCTCGACAAATTGTTTTTTTTTCACTTCTTCCCTCCCTCTACAACAGTAGCATACAGCACTGCTGTCCATGTGTACGTATACACAGTTCGACGACGAGGCCTCTTCACCTCGCAGCGCACGATTTTCGCGCATCTCTCTGCTGTCTCTCCTCGCGCGCGTTGTATGTTTCAGCATGCGACATGCGCCGCGTGCGCATCATCTCCGAGAAAATGAGCTTCGCTCGCGCGCGCCCTGGCTTTTTCGCACGCCGTCGACGATGCATCGAATACCACCGGCGTCATCGTATAGCCCGCGCGCGCGTGTGCCAGTGTCTATACGAGCTGTTTCTGGCACGCTCCGAAGATACAGTACGGAAGATAGTACTGCTCTTCTCTATAGGGAGAGAGGGCTCTTTTCCTTTGTCTTGCAGGTGGCTTATTTTTATTTGAATTTTCCCGCTGCAGCGCGGCGGACTTTTTCCGACCGCAGATATAACCCTCCCTCGCGCGACGTGCGTCCTCTCAGAATTCGAACGATACACTCGATTTGACTTGAAACCCTCGCGCAGGTATATAGGCCGGCACGCACTGCACGTCAGTTGCGCACTCACTCTGACAATTTCGCGATCGCGTTCAAATGACACGAGCTTTATCAAGAAGCTGACAGCGCTGCGAAGATAACAAGCGAAAAAATTGTCAAAACAGCTCGCGTATGTGTCACTACGACACGCGCGCAGGCGTCCCATCCATCCCTCGTGTGAAATGTACACTCTTTCTTCTCGCCGCGCGTCGAGCTGCTATGCATATTCCGCGGCGACTGCTTTCGTATTCCGCCGGCAGCGATATATACATACACACACGTGGTCCTGGCGAGGCATCGCGTATGCAGAAGCGCTGCCATGATGCCGCTGCAGCTCTTCTACTTCTTCTATACTTCTTCCTCCGGCGGCCGCACCCACGCCGTAGTACACGTATACACAGCGTGTGTATAGCTACAAGACAAAAGCCGCGGCGAACATCGTCAAGATGGCCTGTGCAGCGGTTTATACGCTATATAGAAGCTGGATCATTGCAGCAGCGCCGCCTCTCTCTGGCGCAAGCTCTCCCCGTGATTTAGAGCTTTTCATTAGCAGAGCGAAGACCCGAGAGCGAATGAGCGCGCTATACTGCAGGGGGCGCGCGCTGATTGCGAGAATGGGAATGACGCTTTTTACGCCCGAGTGTCACGTGCGATTGCGGCCGCGACAATTGATGTTTATTTCCGCTGCTCCTGGCTGCACACTGCTTCGGAAGGTTAGAGCTGTTTCGGAGCTCTATTTTTTGCGCATCGGCACTTTCGGGCTGCAAGCCTGCGATGGATGCAGTGTGTGTCGTTAATACCCTCGAGGAGTTTGGATCTTTGTTGTAATGATGCAGAGCTTTTTTCTCCGCTGATTTATCGTTATAATTGGCGGAAGGTACCCGGACGCCCTTTTAACGTATTCTCATCGCGTATCCAGCGCAATAAAAGAGAGACGAGCGATAATTCGTGAACGAGCAGTGGGCAGCGACGGCTTAAAACCACAACATTCCGACTCGGTTAAAATCGCGCGACTGCATGTCCAGTAGAAATTCGAAGTCCCGGGTAGAGCCGCTACGTATTAGGATAAAAATTGAGGAAACAAGAGTAAAATGAGCTCCCTCCCTGATTAAGCATTCATCCTCGTTAAGTCATCGCGGCGGCAGTCGGGCAGCAACAAAACCACTTGAGAGCTGCAGCTCTGGGGGAGTAAGCGCATTTGACATTCCGGCAGCGTGTGTCGACATTGTCCCCGTTTTTCCTTCGCTCATTTTGGGTGACAGGACTTTCGAAGGCTGTGCGCGCACACGCCGGTCGGGGAGACAACTGCAAGGAGAAACGGAAAAAGCAAGTAAACTTTCGTACTTTTCTAACTCGACTTTTCTCTTCTCCGCGTTGGGCGCGTATAGATGTTTGCCAGTGTGTGTGTGTATGTGAGAGACCAGAATCCCAGGCTACTTAGGAAAGAGATAGAAAGCCACCCGTATACACCTATATACTGACGCATATGTACGCTCGGATATATATATCTATGTGGGTGGAGGCATCTATCTGTGTGTCCCGTCCAGTGAGCCGCGTGACAGCTAATATCCGGCCAGGAAACTAACACGCCGGGCCCGTTACTACTCTTTCCCCTATAACCGTCACTGATACACACACAGAGACGCGCTCGCGCGCGCGACACTGTAACCGCCGACTCACCGATATTAAAGTGTAAGCAGGTCCACGTACGAGCCGCGCCTGATTTTTTATTAGAGGCATAAAAGTTACCCATCGCATCTCGAAGACGCTAATGATCGCGTAGCGTAACCGCGGACGTTTATTAGAAACCGGCGCGGCAATTGCTTTAGTGGAAATGACAACTTGTTGTAAGGCGCTTGCAATGAAAAGGATTCCGCGAAATTGCACAAACGCTTTTCATTACATAATAAAAGCCAATTAATACGAACTGCTTCTAGGGAATTTCATTTACGCAGCGTATATCGTTCGTTTTTCACGTAATAATGCTGTAAAGCGATTTCTCAGAATAGGAGCTTCAATTTCTCCGACTGTTCAAAAAAACGCGTCACGAATGCTGCAGGCTTTGCGGTCGCGGGCTTTGAGATGGAAATAAAATATGTTATCAAACTCTTCATATGCTGCGCAATTGCAAAAATGATCATCGCGTAAAAATACAATTCGTCGGGATGAAAGTTTTTTCCAGGGTATAAACGAAGGCAGTGGAAGCCTAATTGATATAATGGCGAATGAAAAAAATCAGCCAGTGAAGTGTCTATTGTCCGTGTCAGCCAATGGCGCACACTATTTTAAAAAGCTTAATTCTCGGTGCCGCGATGAGGAAAAAGTAAATTATCGTCGCGCATTTCATCATGAATAATTACGCGTGCACTCTCGCGCGAGTCCTCTCTGCAAAGCAATCCTATTTTTATCGGGCTTCATCGACTTTCTCTCTCTCTCTCTCTCTCTCTCTCTCTCTCTCTCTCTCTCTCTCGCTCTCCCCCTCGCTGTCCGTAATAATAAATCCAATTAACCGTGCAACAGCAGCAGCAACGGAGGCGCCGATAACTAATCGCCGAAAATAGCGTGATCGCGTCCTCTGTCTGCTGATATAGTACATGGAGCTGGGTATAAGAGATTTAGTTAGGCTGTTCGAAGAGTCGAGGATAAAAATTAATTGTTATATTTTTGGGATGACGTTGCAAATATGCAGAATATGCGAAACAATAAAAATAATGGCATATTGTGTTCTCGAATATTTAAATCATGTTTCAGGAATTTATAAGATAACTTTTGGTTGCTGAAAAAACGATGTGCTTCCTAAAGTAAAAGAAAGCTTTTCTACAGATAAAGCATTAATTTTTGTTTTTACTTTCGAAGGCTCCAACTCAATTTTATTCAGAAATTTCTTATCATATAGAACTGAGAAATTTATCGTACAAAAAAAAGGGATGGGAACAATCACTCAGCTCATTAGGAATTTTAAAGCCTGAGCTGCTGGAGATATATCTTTTTGCGGCGAGGCATAATATCGCTCGTCATCCTCTCTTTGCGGCTAACCAAAGTAAGTAGGGGCGCGGGATGAGTATCGGAAGTATGACATCCGGCCGAATTTCGTTGTCGATGACGACGACGACGAAGTAATAACCGAATCCAATATTCCTTCCTTTCATAGAGGCCGGCGCACACCGACAAAAAGTGAAATTTGCCTTCGAAGACAGGACTGTCAGCGGCAGAGCTTGTAGCGCTAGATTTCTGTCTGTGCCTTCCACGATCGTATGCGCAGTTCCTGCGAGCTTTTTCTCCTTCGTTTTTTCCCTTCCAAAGACTTCTTTTGACTGCTCTTCGCTTTTCCGAGTGTTTTTCATCTTTATCAACATTGTAAAAACAAGCGAACGGCCAGTTTAACAATTTTCAAGTGAATTGTTCTGTATAAGCACAGAGGAAATTTTTCATCAATTTTGTGAATTATGAAATCAGAATATTATTGTAGAAACGAAAAAATTGTCTAAAATCTTCTATAAAGAAATAGGTGACTTGACCATTATGTGGGGTCTGTATTTTCCAGCTGGAGGCTTTATTTATATTGCGATGGTATCGATTTTTGGATTATTGGTCAGGCCATCATCAATTCAAGAAGACATTGTCATGATTCTGAGCAATAGAATGCTATTTTTACAATTAAAAATCGCATTTATCCAAAGTACTGCAAAATAACATTGAGTTAAAATTAGATCATCTTAAAACTGTCCAATTAGCGAAATTTGTCGTCTTTGGCTCAGTATTGCCATTTACGTCAGGAATAAGTGCATTACGGCAGTTTGATTATTAACGTTTTGACGATCCTGTTAATGTGCGTTTAGTATATTTGAGTATAATAGACAATCTATTTGACAATTTAGATTATCACTGATTGTTATGCTAATAAGAGGAGCGCTCCACAAACGTACTCTCAGCAATTGTATACGTATGTAACTATAATATTAGGTAAAACATTCATCAAGCTGTAGCATCGAGCATTATACAAAAGATATCGGAGGGCCAAACTGATAAAGCCATACACAGTCACACACGCCCAAGAGAATAGTATAGTAGGAGCCATAATAACGGAGCGACATTGTCCGCGACCGAGTCATAAATTCGTTATTGTTAATCGCCCGGCGTTAGGGTCCGTCACACTAGGCATCCTTTAACTGGCTGTGTACACGATATAGGTAACGGCAGGTAGGCTTCGCGTTATGAATACTCTTTATTTTTGCCTCTCTCGTGGAGAGAGGGCACGCGCGCGTGAGAGAGAGAGAGAGAGAGAGGGAGTGAGCAAATCTGATTTACGAGCAGCGACGAGTAGCAGTGGTCGCGGACGTTTATGGATCGCCATAGGATATTTATCGGCTGGACGGCTCTCGGTTCGCTCTCGTACGTTTACACTGGTTTAATCGAATCGGCCACTCGCAAATATCGACTCTCCATCTCTCTCTCACTCGTTCATTAATCAGACACTGCACGCGGAGAAAGAGAATACGGAGGGAGAATATAGAAATAAATGTACAGAGAGATAAAGGGGGCTCCCCCCCCCCTCTCTTGCTCTGCGTTTCGCGCAGGATCTCTGGAATCTCATACCAGAGCGTTGATTCGCATCTGCCGCTACCCCGCGAGTCCTTTATACATGCGCCAGCGGAGTCTACCCTCGTTTTCTTATTCCGCTCACGCCTATATATTCATTGCTTGCTTTTCCTTCCTCTTGCTCTGTCTCGCGAGCTTGCCGGATATTCTTGCTCTCTCTCTTTCTCTCTCTATCTCTCTCTCTTTCTGTCTTTTCGCGAATGTCTTCGAGACGTGGTTAACGGGAGCTGTGTATTGTATTTGCAGACGGAAAATCGAATAAATTTATTGAATTTTCAGATGTATATCCGCTGAGTCTTCGTACATTCGTTTCACTACCATTTATCGCATAATGTATAACGCACATTACTCCCACGCATTTCTCGTTGAGTTTCTTCTTTTATAACACGTACAATATCGACAATAGTTCAACAAATAAGTTTATACCACGGGAAATACGTCTCGATCGGTTCTTCTCCTTCTTATTTTTCATTCGCATAGCATCGAGGCCATGGAGTGTAGTATAGCAGCAGCAGCAGCAGCAGCAACTCGCTCCTATTCTGGCCTTTCCAATTGGACTTCCGGGCCGTGACCCATTAGCGACGCGCCTGTACTGGTCGGCCGCGTAATCGGAAGTAACGCCACCGAACGATTTGCTGCGTTGCCTCGCCGCGAGAGTTATTATGAACGCAGCAGCAGCAGCAGCAGCAGCAGCAGTAGTCTCCGCGATTCACAAATGGAATTTGCGCGATAGTCGTCGAAGTAAAGTTCAGAGCAGACGACTTTCGTCGATAATTTAATTTTCCGAGGACGCGACTGCTGCTGTTGCTGTTACTGCTGACTTGTCCTTTCGATACACGAAAATTATATTTTTAAACCGATGGAAATAAACTGCAGCTCATGTAAGAAAGTAATCTTGTTCGTTTGTCACCTTTCAATATACAGCAATAGGTTCAGTTCGATCGAAAATAAAGCAGCGAGCAAAACGAATTGTATTTTTGAAGAGCCCAGATATATTTGAATTGGAAGAAGGAGCTCGCATTCGAGGATATCCGAACATACGCCCTTATCAAAGGTGACAAATGTACATATAGACCAGGTTCTCCGGCTCCCCCAAGGGAGCAGAACTTTAAAAACGCATCTACTCGAAACGCAGAAAGGTTCAGTCGAAGGAATTAGTCGCGGGAAAATTCGAATCCATACGTGTCGCGCGCGCGCGCAGCTTTGCCGCGTGTCAACGCGCTCTCGCGCGTTCCGCTATACACATATAGGTGTCTCCCTCCGGCGGCTCATGTGAAAAAGAGAGTGGGGGATCCGAGGGTATTATCATAATTCCCCTCTTTATAATCCCGCTCGCCGCCGCCCACCGGAGCCGACTTTTCGGAGTTCTTTCCTCCCGCGGGACGACAGCTCGTTAATCATTCGCGCGGGATATACGCGCCCGCCGCGCGCGTCGCCCAGCTGTAAATCCGCAATTACAATCTCGGCTAAACGCGTCACTAAACGTACGATTGCGCGCTAGCTCAAGCTTCGCCAGCTGCGTGTTCGCAGGGGAGAAAAGATTGTGAAACTTATTTGCATACGTTGAAGAGATGACGCGTGGCTTGACTGGGCTTTTCCGCGGGTATAAACGTCGTTGCTTCGCGAATTAGTTGCGCTGTCAGTTTGTGCTTTAAATTGTAGTTGATTTTTTCTGTTTCTTTATGAGGATATCCGTTTTGCAATTCTTAAAAGGGTACGTTCTGAAGCTGACTTTTTTAAGACTGCTTAATCGGTCGTGCATTCGTAATTCGAATATAAATGTGAGTCCACTGACATAATGCAAGTTGAAAAAAGAATTGTAATAATCCGCATTAATAATATATCTATAATTTTTTCAAGTATCTTTGAAAACAGGTCTAGCGTAATTTTCTCGAACGCAAAGAAGTCCCAAAAGCCATCAGAGAAAGTCGTGAGAAGTAGCTGCGGCCGAAAAGCCAAGGGAGCCTATATGGGAGGACGAAGCCGACTACGAAATGAATTGGTATTGAATGGGATTGGGAAGGCGCAATTACATTCGGATTGTCTCGTCGTTTGAATAGTCCGCCGTCCCTCTTTGTCCGCTCTTGATTCTTCCTGCTTTCTACTGACTCTCCTTTTTCTATATATACGTATATATAGCTCAACGCATCCGCTCGCGCATATACTTTTCCAGTGTGCGATTCCGACTCAATATATATGTATGCACTTCAGACAGACTCGATATTGTATCAATCTCTCGTATTGACTCGTTAATTGACTGAGGCCGATACCGCCAGCTCCATCAGAGTATGATTGTCTCGTCGCCATCCGTCTTACTTTGTCCCTGTCCGCAGTTCGGCTTTTCTCTTTTACACCATTTCCTCAGCTCCTTCTCTCTCTTTCTCGTTCATCGGTTTACAGAGTTTCGCGAAGCTCTGCAGACTGCCGATAGCACCTTTTAGCTCTCACTCTCCTCCGCAAATTGTATCTCTGTTTATGTGTTCGAAAGATATATATATATATATATATATATATATATATATATATATATATATATATATATATATATATATAGAAACCACCCATACATATACTATAGAGAATTTATCTAGCGAGTACGTTTCAGTAAACTATTTCGCTTGTATCGGAAGCGGAGCTCGCGGTTCGTTTGCAATGTTTACCCCCTTTTTGTCTGTTTAACGGACGAAGAGAAGTATATATTATCAGCGCCGGAATGGCCTCTGTGGAGGGCCGATAAGATGCTGCAAGCTTCGCAACTCAATTTTCGTTAAATATATAACTTCCAATTCGATCGTTAAAAACCAAAAGATATCGCTTTAAGTTTTATCGAATCCAGTTGAAATAGACGGGCGAGAAGTAGCGAATAATATGTTCAAAAAGCGACTATCGACCCCAAAATCGCTGCTGGTCCTCCAAAAACTCTCTTCGGGACGAGATAAAGAAGACCGAAGTGAATCACGATCTCTCTCCATCGGTGCGTATTATCGGTAGCGAAAGTTGCTCGGCGACGAGCCATTAGACCATATACAGGCTATACTGCGCAGCATCGTCGCAGCTCCGCATCATGCTCGTAAAAATTAGTTCGCGCAGTGCACTTGCGAGTCATCCTTATCAAGCGCAGCCCCCGCCGTCATAACTCCGTCGACAATCTTAATCGGGAGAAGATGCGCGCGCCGTACTAACGAGGCCGAGATAGCGCGCCGCGGCTTAATTGTAACCGAGGAAAATTCCCCAGGCGATAAGCTAAACGTCAATCTCTCGGGCCGCAGGTGGTCCTATACCTTCGACTTGTATATAATGCTACCTCTGTTTATTATACTTCATACTTGAGACAACTTGCGTGTGTTTCCTCAAATTAATTTTTCAAAAACACGCACGACGGCACTTCGATTTGCCGAGCTTGCAACGCATCGTTGTATATCTATATGCGACTACGTTCCAACCCTCTTCTCTCCCATTCTATCCTGATTGGTGAGGTGTACCGGAAGTTTCCGCGGGATAGAAACGAGAGCGGGCGAGCGGGAGAGAGAGAGAGAGAGAGAGAGAGAGAGAGAGAGAGAGAGAGAGAGAGAGACGCGAGTAACTCGCCGGAGATGTCGGATTTACCTTACTTCCGCTCGGGGCTATCTGCGCGGCAGTAGCAGCAGCAGCAGCAACGGACGGGACGAGCCCGTCAAATCCGTGAAGCTTCAAACTTACATCAGCCAAATGAAAGCCGCACCCTTCTCACTCTCGCGGAGAACCAGTTCGCCTCCTCCGACGTCGTGCGGCCGCGGTTCCGTCTCTGAATGTACGCAGTCTTGTGGGAAATATGCCACTACTCTCCTGCACCTATATTTATATAACATCATTTTGCGCGCACAGAGGCCAGTACGTCTCATTTTAGTATTATGCATGCGTCGGATTGTTTTGCGTATCAACGGATGTATACACGTATATGCCGGAGCTGCTTGATGTTCTACTTTGGATTTTCCGCTTACTATATCTAGGAACCGGAGACTCGCCGAGAGACAAAAGTGAAGGCTTTTGTTTCTTGGATGACGAAAGCTCGCGTTTTATGCTGCTTCGCGGAACTTTGCGGAACAAAAGTCATTTGCGGAGACATGTCATCTTGAGCGCTCTATATATCTACGCTGTATGAGAGAAGAAAACTTGAAACGAGTATCTGCAGTTAATCTCTGATGATCAAAGGACGTTTCGAATTTTGAAACGTCGCGAAAAATCTGATGAAGAAAGAAAATTTCCTTCGGTCCAAAATCGTACTTGCAGCCCATACAGGTGTAGACATCGCGTTTTGATTTCCTCCATAAAAGCAAGCTTTTTCCCTCGCGTTCAAAAAGATCGCACATAAAAGTTGTAACGGCGCGGAGCTAAAAAAGAGCCTAATTTCCTCAGTGTTCGTAAACAAGTGCATAATTCTTTCCGCCATGCTAGAGATAACGAGGAATTGAAGTTGGAACGAACTTGTTTCAATTTGTTTTCATGGTCATTAAAGAGATACCATCTCCGTAACTTTTCCTACGACTCCTCCTCGCATTTCTGTCCAAAAAAAGCCAACCTCATTTCCCGTTATCTCCTTCATTCGATCAAATCCCTCCTATAATATTCGACCCCCTCGAAGTATCCTATAACGATCGTCAAAATACCAACAAGACAAATGCGCAAACCTGAAAAAGACGTCGTCTTATGCGCGCGCGCGTCGACGACTCAATAATCTTATAGCCTACTCTCGCGGCCGTCAACCTTCTGTGTGCAGCGGCAGCAGCAGCAGCCACCCCCAGTGACTCGGGTGCGGCGTCGACTTGTCCCATCCGCGAATCAATCGGCAGCGCAGTATAGCCGCAAACACACGGACCACGGAGCTCCGCAAATTGTCCTCCTCGCGACGATGCAGCCGGATTGAAATTAGCCAGCCGACATCTCTCTTCTTCTCTCGTCGTGCAAGAAAGCTGCTGCTGCTGCTGCTGCTGCAGTCGTGGCGCGCAAAGTCGAAAATCTTAATCCGGAGGCGCCGCCCCGCGGCCGAAGAGGCGGCGCCTTTGGGTTCGCCTCGATTGGTCGGAGCTACTCCCGGTGGGGGCGAAGGTGCGCGAGGACAGTCCGAAGACGTGCGCGGCGCAACGCCGTCCGGCTGCGGCAGCGAAGCTTGACTCGAGCCAGTCGACGCCGAGCGTCCGCGAACGCAACGCGTGCAAAGTTTCAGCGTGATATCGATAGCGACGGGAGTTCATTCGATTTCATTAGTATCCGTTCGTGTGCTCTGCTTTATACCTTTTTCGATTTCGACTCTTTCGTTCTTGCGGACATGTGAGGTTTTTTATTTTCGCTCTCGAGGACGTATCTCGCTCTGTTCTGTTGGGTGATGTGGCAGCCGGCAGTTTGTACATAATTGTAAAAGTGCGCTGTACATACTGAAAAAGTATTTTTTTTTTGGCAAACACTCTCGGCAGTAGAGGAAACAAGTGCAATAGAAGGGGATGATCTCGATTGCAGCGCCGCAGTCCACGCGAGTCTGACCTGTTCGGGACGAGAGGTAGAGAGTCGAGTAACGAACAAGATAGCCCCTGACTGACCTGGAGAATCGAGAGGCTGCAGATTGCTGCTGTGCGCGATGGACCGGCATTGCTTCGATCACAATCGCAACGTCATATTAGGCCCGAGCGCGAAGCGTCGCGACTGCAGTAACAAGAAGCCCGAATCGGCAGCAGCCACGTGGTTCGAGTCTGGCAGGAGTACGACAACCACGACCACAACGATGACGAGGTCGATGCCTCGCAAGAGGAGACTCTCAGCCGCAATCATGGCTCTGTTCACTGGCACGTGGCTCGTCGCGCTGTTCGCGGCATCGGGGAACGTCGCTGCCGCCGCCTTCACTACCGGTAAGTCCCTTTTTTTGAGTTTTATACTTGTTTTGGCGAACAGAGATTGTTTTTCGTCTTCATCAGGCTGATTGATACTTGTTGGTATCGTGTGTCCATTTTCGACCTTTGATTATTTAATGACCCATTGAAATAGAGTCCGACGGTTACTTTTTTGGTATACAGCTGTAGCTTTGTTTTCAGAGCTTTTGTGACCCGTTCGCGTTTTGTTCGCGAAGCTTATAGCTTATACACGCTGCGAGTAATTAATGAATTTAACTGGTTCTTTATTTATGACATTTTATGTAGTAAAGCAATATCCATTAGTTTTTTATTCTACATGGTAAACATTTTTTCATTAGTGACCGTAGTTTGTATAGGATTTTTCTTATTATATTTTCAACGTTTCAATTCAAATTTGCTTGTCAATACCAGACATTTTTAGTATTGTCATTGAAATCAAATACTACTAGAATTTATTGGCTCTATTTGTATGCACGAAAGCAAATCCATGTATTTCAATTCATTTTTCATAGCTGCGTTTATATTAGAATTACCACGCATAATATACTGTTTCATTTTTACAATGGCTCTTTAAATTTTTTAAACGGCTAATTAAATTCGATATCCGGTGAATCCTTTTTTAGCATATACAAGCGATGTTGTATTGACGGGCTACAATTGATATGACAAGTTTGAAAATAGTCAAATTATAAACAATCAATTAAATAACATGGAATATCAAGCAAGAACGTAAAAACGACTGCAGATAATTTGTAGTTGCGAGTTATTAATAATTATATATTATTGAATATGGCTAGCAGAAGCGGATTAAAGTAATAAGGTTTATTGCTGTGCACTATATGTAATAAAATATAGAAATGTTTATTAGAGATATAGTTCCGATGGAGAAACCAAATCATTCGATATGCAAATTGCTTCATTATTATGTTTACTTTGTAACTTTATACCGAATCACAAGTATATTGGTAGCTTCAAATATCCATTGAATTCTCTTGGCGATTATATAATATTACATATTGCTGCGTGCACCATATCAGTCTATGTGCAGATGCAATTTCAAAGCATATTGCAGTAATCCCTTCTTAAAAAAGAGATACAAGAAAAGTGAAGCCGACTAAAACGAGATTTGATTGGCTGCTTTTAAAAGGGCGCGAAAATACAAAATCTAGAAAGTATTTACGAATTAAAATAGATTTAATTTTTACAAAGTTATTTATGATATAAAAACAAATTGAATAAATAATAAAACAATCAATACATTCATTAATAAATTTTAATTTGATATTAATTGAAACAATATTTCTAAATTGAGAAATTATAACCTCAAAACTTAAGACATGTCCAAAAAGCATACAAATAAAAGCAATTGCTCGCGCGAAGCACGCAAAATATCACTAGTAACTAAAGGTTTAAATTCAACTCATATATGAATCATCCCGTTTACACGATTCTTTTCAATCAACCGCTACGACAGCAGAAGAAATGGCAAACATGGCAGAAAAATTACAAATCCGAATCAGGAACAGCTATACAATCTCGTAATCCGATTCGCCGATCGGGGAAAACAATTTCTCCGATCGACCCACTAAAGATTCGTTTCACACAAACACACGCCCCCTTGGTTTGGTGGTAAATCTCGAAGTTTCCATCAGCCCCTCTCGGCGAGAGTACGGGAGCCGTTGGTAGCCATCGGGGTAAAATTCGGAAGAGCGACGACGCAACCGCTATAGGATTTGCGAGTCGTTGGAAATTTTATGGGCCATTTCCGTGGGTATAGCCGTCTCTCTCTCTCTCTCTCTCTCTCTCTCTCTCTCTCTCTCCGTGTGTATACACAGACTCGCGGCCAGTGCAGCGTGTTCTCGGGGCGACGAACCAGTCGGACTACGTCGGCGCCAGAGCGTTTGCGAGGTCGAATATCGAGAGCTGGCGCTCTATCGCGATCAGTATTGCGATAAACGGCTCTCTCTCTATCGCCGCGTTCAAATTCGTCTGGACGAAGCTTGGCTCTATTATAGAGGGAGAGAGAGAGAGAGAGAGAGAGGGGCTGTTTACGCTAGGCCAGTGTGCTAACGCCGGGGCTTTGCAGCAGCAGCGGCGGCAGCGTACAGGGGAACGGACACAGCAGACGCTGCTGGATGATGCGAGCCTGTACATCACGGACTGTGTGCACGCACCAGCTATATGCATCCCTTCCCGCTCTGCATACATTGCGGGAGAGTGACGGCTGGCACGCGAGCGACGATTTAACGCGCGGCCGACAGGTAATCTCGGGTTTAATTTCGGTTAGGTTAAATCAAGTATCGGAAGAGTCATAGAAATCACCCGTGGGACGGGGCTGCTGGTATATGCGCGGAGTGAGGGCGCTTGATTAACCCGGCTCTCGATTAAAAACCGAAAGCGAGACAAGCACGTGTGTGTACACACGCTCTGGAAAACAAAATTATCGGTTTTTGCTAATGCTCCTGCACGTGTACACGCTCGAGGTATTAAATTCGCGAAGCTCTTTTGTGTGCCGTAAAAATTAACGCACTGCAGTAGTGTCATTCGTTAAAGCCTGCTTTATGCAATCGATCCCGATCGTGTTTTAGTGTAACATAAATTCTTAAACTCGACAAGTATTATGAGAGTCCGCTAAAAGGGAGACGTTAGGCGTAAATGTAGATTGATGAGTTCCGTTGGGTGAATTAGAAAATCGCCAGTCATCGCGGGCGAGATCGGGCTCAAAGTTAAAGGCCTTTACTTTAGATTTCTGGAAAGTGGAATAGATTATGCAAGCATTAATGCCCGAACGATGAAGATGTATTCTCATCGCGGGCTGATAGCGACTGAAAAAGCTTCAATTATGACTCAGCTGTAAAATCCTCTAGACGAACGAATCACCTCCTGATGAAATTGTTGAAATGAGGAATTAACGCGAGGTGGCTTATCGTTTCATATCAGTCGAAAAGTCATTCTTTACATTTCTGGTTTAATTTCTTCGTTTAAATCAAGATCGTGAACAAATTTCCAACCCTGAATAATCATAAAACGACTCCAAAAATTTGGGTTCACCAACAACAAACATCGGTAACGCTCGCGTGCACACCGTTTAATAACACTTACAATTTACCCAACAGTAGCCTTCGCTCTTCCCTCGCTCACTGCATCACGGACCGCGATAAATCAGAGTCGCGCGACCGCGTACACTGCGCTCGGCCTTACTACGGCCAGCAGGTGGTCAGGAATTAACCGCGTCCAACACACAATATGTAATTATAATACTAATTGCTATGAAGTGGCCCGGCGACGAGCAAACGAGAGAGAGAGAGAGAGAGAGAGAGAGAGAGAGAGAGAGAGAGAGAGAGAGAGAGAGAGAGTGTGAGAGAGAGAGAGAGAGAGAGAGAGAGTAAACGCAGCAGCACGCGCCTTCCCTCATTTCATCCCTATACCTCCTCCTGGGATAGCTTCTCGGCGCGTCAGCGCGTCTCCCGCATGCATAATTCATAAGTTCGCGGGCGGCGCTGCTGCTGCAGCGCGACACGACGACGCTACCGGCGCCGCGAGCCCTTGCAAGGAACATATTTTTTCGAGTCGGCGAAGCACATAAACGAATGCAAATGAATCGTCCTTAATGGAGTGCCGCTCTCCGCACCGCGAGACGCTCGCGGCTCTGTATTAGTGGCTAGCTCTCTCTCCCTCCATCTCTCTAATTGTTCGCGCATTACCGCGGTTAGCTCGGCCGCCGCGGCTGCAGTGTTTTTTTCTTTTTCATTCATTTTCGAGAGAAGAGGCCTTCCTTTACACGGAAACGATGAAAATTGACACGGCCACGCCGGGCGTGTTTTAATTGCGCCCTCCGAGCGCGAATAATGGAAGGTAATTGGTTGGCCGCCCCGGCGCCTTTTTTACTTCCAGCCGCGTATATGGCTTTTCGCGCGAGTTCTGTTTGTTTCTCGGGAAACGGCTAATGGGAGATCTCGTTGAGAGAATGATTATCTTTACGAGTGGAATATTTTTGCTCGGCCTGCGTGGGAGATAATTTTACGCCCGCGCGTTTAAGCTGCAGCGAGCGAAAATCCCGCACACTTTTCTGCATTTTTCGTAGTTAGCGGTTAATTATTTGTAATAACTCTGTTATATCGCTCTCGAGCCTCGATTGAACCTTGTTACCGCTCGGGCTGGAGCCAGGGCTGTGCCGTTGACGCGCGTTTTTCGTTGTTTGAGCTGAACTAATTATAAATAATGAGGATGATGATTATCGTTTTGGAACGCGAAATTTAGTCATGCGTTAATATAGCGTAAATATAGCTCGGTCGATCCGCGAGATTATATCAAGCTCAGTGAGCCTTGATTATGACACGGTGTGATTCGATTTTCCTATGCGATTCTCTCGACGTTTCGAAGTACTATTGGATTGATGCGAAAGAAAGCAGAATACGCGAACGTTTTAGCAGCTTGATGTTATTCTTTTTGTGAAAAGTTATGCATGTTTGTGAATTTGAAAGTTGGTAATGTCATTTTTTAAATTCCATCCAAATTATTTCGAGCTTTATACGCGGAAAATTCTTCAAGTTCATAAAATACAAAATTAGATCAAAATTTTTTGTTTTTTAATTACCAACAAGAGGAGACTGCGGAGCTTTTCATTTAATATAATACATGACACAGTTCGGAGCGTTGGTAACTATTTAAAATTCTGTATAACTTTTGACGGAAGCTTTTCAGAACAATGTCTGAAATTAACCGTCTGCAATCACTTTACCTTTCATCACTCTTCATAACGAGTTAATTTATGGTGAAATATACTCTCGTCGGTGGGATCTATAGCGAATGTTTCTTCGAGTCTCGGTAATGAACGATAGCGCAAAAAAGGTTTAAGTGTAACAATACTATTCAAGCTGCACTCAATTACGCACATTAATAATTAAATATGTCTTGCTTGGCGTTGTTTGATAAGCTCGTGTGCCAGAAAATGGGCTATAAATATACATGTCGGCTTAGAGGAAATCCGCATGACTCACTCACGATTCATTCAATCTGCGCTCTCAAATTGATAATTATGTTGCGCAAAAGCGCAGCGGTGCAATCTTCACCCTGTCTCATTTCCTTTGAGGGGAAGTCCCGCAAAAGTAGTCCGGCACCACATCCCCATACGAGTACTGGCCGCGCGCACCCATCGCGATGGCTATCTTATAATCAGGTATGTGCGGCGGAGCGTCCACATCCTCGTACGCAGAGATTTTCTCTCGGGTCGCCGGTTGAATGTTACATAGTACACGTACGTACTGGAGGGGCTCGAACTCGAGTCTACTGCTGCTGCTGGCACCACAGGGGCCAGTAACCTCTTCTCGGCTCTAATCGCGATGGATCTGCGAATAAATACGAGACTGGCGTCTCATTGTCTAGCGTTATCTGATATCGAATCGAGGAGGAGACATAAAACCATTTAGCTGGTTTCCGGCGATTGCCTCTTCTCTCTGTCTCCTTCTTCCTTCATCTCCGCGTCCTTTTGTGCTTCTATTCTTTTAGTCTCTTCTCAGGAAGACACTCTCGGGAGAAAAAAATACCCGGCAATCGGAGAAAATGACAAAAATAAAGCGACACGAGATGTAGATACAAGGAGGAATGAAAGCAAAGCGCCGGTGTATATATGTATATGTCATCCAGCAGAAGTCAGCGCGCAGACAGAAGGATAGGGTAGGGTGCCGTGGAAAACAATAGAGTCGGGCCGGCCGAATACAGATATACAGATATAGAGAAGAATAAGAAAGAGATAGAAAGAGATGGTATAGCGAGCGAAGCATATCGATATCGTCTCGTAGCATATAACGATAGCCCGTTCCTCGCTATCTTCTCGCGAGCTTCGGATGAATTATTCGAGCAGGGATTGCCCTTTCGCGCAGTTAACTCCCTCTCTCCGGCTCGATTCGAAATTTCAGAGTCCCCCAGCACACGAGAGCGCGGGGATTTGCCGGGCAAAGACTGCGCAACGTATAAGTATAGAGAACGCCCGCAAAAACGCATTATCTGGCTGCGCGCATAGCCCGTAGCTCGCCATCTGTTTCGCTTCTGCGTAGGGGGATGTGGATCGCAAGTGAGGAGGACGAGTTTTCGGGATCGACCCCCTTAATTAGGCCGGGCTCGGCGACAGTTGTAGCAAATCTAATGTGATGCCTAATACGTCTGTCCTCCTTGCTGTGTGTGTGTGGATGGTGTAATATATGCCGCTGCGAAAGGGGACGAGAGCGGGAAAATTAGAATGCTACTCGGTGCGAGAGAAACCGCTGCGGCAAGGATGATGTCGAAGGAGAAGCCAAGGACATTTTTTAAGATTGAGATACACGTGCGAACAAGATGTTTATCCGGTGACACGCTATGTTCTTCTCCGCTTCGAGTAATAGAGGTTTTTTCGAGAATTTTATTATGCTTATCTCGCCTAGCTGCTCGGATATTAGCAATATGAGAAATGAGAGGAACTTTTCATTTATTTTCATTACTTTAATCCAATTTTGTTAACTGCGCCACAGTAGCTGAAGTTTACCTTGTTTAATATTGCGAATATATAGTTGTCATGTGTGGCGTGAATAATCATCGCTCTGAATTAATATTCCGGGAAATTGTTACAATTATAACGGCGTATCAATTGTGAATAGATTCCATGTTTATTCCACGTATAAATTAAATCGCCAACTCTCAATTTACGCGAGCTATACCGAACCGTTTATCTTATTATTGCCATTCGTATACAACAATGTGTTATCAACATTCGACGATCCGTACATATAAATAGAAATTAATTTGGTAATTGCTATCGTGATACGCCCCCGATATAACCACCATACTTGAATTACACGTTGCAGGTGTGAATTCGAATCAATGAGAAATCGCAGCAGAGTGACAGAACGAACTTTATAATGTCACGCTTGTGCACATGCATACATGCCCGCGGCGTATAGAGCCCCGTAAATAGAACGATAAATTAAGAGAGAATCGAAGTACGTGCGAAAGACTGTCGCTCGCTCGTGGACCGGTGTAATCGACAAGCCATAAAAGAGCCTCGATCGACTAGGGGCGCCTACAGCGCGCAAAATCTGTAGTATTTCGATTCGCGCGCGCGTTATAGCGTTCCCGTACACACATATAGGCTTGCCTCCCGTGTGAGTGTTATGGACGCGTGTGCGCATAGACGGCACTTGGGCGCGCTCATAAATGTTTATGGGGCCGGGATTGAAGAGAAGCACATACACGTTGCGGCATTTACAGAGTCGGTACGACGACGCCGACGCGCGCGCGCGCGTCTTCGCGGCTTAGGAGCTGCCTCGAACAATTCGCGAGACCGACTGGAGGAGAAAGCTCCGGTAAAGCACTTTACGCCGCCGACGACGACGACGACGACAGCGTGGGATTCGACGAGATTATTGCTTTAAGTCCCCTGTGTGTAATACCGGGGAATCTACTACTGCTGCAGGTGCACAGATTTTTGTGCGGGCTTGATTGCGAAATTGATATTTTGTTCGCGTTAGTTGAGCGAAATTTTAATTTATCAGTGCGTAGAACATTGAAAACATGATTGAAAACATTTAGTACGACTTGGAATTCAAGCATCTTCATAATAATGCGAGACCAATACTTTTAGGTGTATTGAGGGGATCTCGACTGTAGGAAAGTGAACAAAGGAACAAAAACGAACGACGAGAAAGGACCCTGTCAAAGCGATACAATGGCACAGACTACGTGATGATCACGAATTCTATACGTATAACGAGAGTCTGACGCAAATTGAAACGAACAAATTTTGTTACGTAATATTAGCTCTCATTATTAAACAGTGTATTGAATAAGGTTTCTTGTAGAATATGCATATTTAATGCTGCAGCTACATCTAATATCAGCTGAATTAAACATTATATTAATTATGTATAAGTAAAAGCGTAATCTCGCGATCGATAAAGCAGTTTGAACGAATCACTCAATACTCGAGCGCAACCACAGCTCAAATAGAAATCCGAGCGTCCTCTCAAGCGTCGTCGTATTATGGCCTCGAGACTCGACATCCCCAAAACGACGCGCGTTACGCGGCCGAAAAGCACATACCAACCTGTGCCCGAGTTCTCGTCGTCGATAATCGGCCTCTTTAAACAGCCATATACCATCCCAGCTCAGGGAATTACGAGGGAAAGCGGCGACGACGGGGGGGAAGAAGTGCGCGATATATATACGCATGTATGTAGGGAAAAGGGCAAGCGGGAGTACAAGCAGCCGGTGTATGTGGGGTCGGGCGTAAAGCCCCGACGACAGTTGTACGAGCATTACGTCTAATTTTCACGCAGCACACCGTCGAGCTTTTCGGCTGCACGCGCAGGAGAGAGAGAGAGAGAGAGAGAGAGAGAGAGAGAGAGAGAGAGAGAGAGAGAGAGAGAAGCCCGTAAAATCCCGGGATGCTGTAACGTCGGCCCTAAACTGCCGGCGTAAATCGGCCCGCGGCGATGCGGTGGCTCTCTCTCTCTCTCTCTCTCTCTCCACATAGTCTTTCTCTGCACCTATACGCAGTACAGCGGCTCTACGTCTGCCTCAAGTCTGCAGTGTGTAACCTTTGTCTTTCTCTTCTCCCTACTCCTGCCGCCTGCGTCTTCCCGTCCCTGTTTACCCTTTCAAGAGAGAGTGAGAGAGAGAGAGAGAGAGAGAGAGAGAGAGAGAGAGAGAGAGAGAGAGAGAGAGAAGAGGAGGGATGCGTTGCGCCGCATGAAGAAATGGTAAATATTGTCCCGCCGCCTGTTTGCGCAAAAATTATCGCTTATGGCATCGGTAAATAGCTTTTCTTTCCGGTTATTTTACGAACGAGTAATGGAATTTTATAGTCGTGATTTCCAAATGTCATTCTACATTTTATACCGACCGCAATGATTAACGTACGTAATAACGGATACCCGGTTATAGATGCTGATAATTTTTTATTACGAATAAGAGCACGTGCTAGATTACCCTTTTACTGCGATTGTTTCCGAAATGGCGCTAAATTAAAAAATTCTAATCTTAAAATTCGATGCGCGCGCAAATATTTCCTTTGATGTTTTAAAACTGGTAAAATCGATCTAAATTGCGAAGATATGGAGTTTAATAAAAAAAATCTCTCAACGGATTTATAAGAATGGAATGATAGACTTTTATGATAGATCAACGGAAAAGCAAATTTATTGCTTATCGTAACTACTTTTTATCGACAAAGATATTTGGTATAAAAATTGAGATATAAAACGAGCACTGGCAATAAAAACGATGAGGTCAGATTGAAATTAAAATATGGGGCCGTAATAACGCTTTTCACTTTGTTACATATAAAAGATGTGTTAGATTGTTGTGATGGCACGATAAAAAAGTGAATCATCATCGATAATTTCATTTGTTATTAACTCAACATATAATTACAATATCGCACGGTTAGTAGCTATAGTTAAAATTTTAATTCAAAATTGTCAATTTCAAGTCTTGGTCAATACGTTCGTCAACGAAAATAATAAAATTTCTACCAGGGTCGTGCATCGAGTTAATTATGATGAATTGAATATTTCATACACATAACAGCCACTGATTGGAATTCTTTCATTATGTTTTGATATGATATAAAATTCTACGGGAAATTACTATACTATAATAATTATAATGCATGCATCAATAACAAACATATTATTTCCACATCAAAATACATTTCGCAGCAAAAAATGTCTATTTGCAATCAACGCTCTGCTACCCATGTCTGATCGTTAGATCAACAACAAGCTTTCGAACCGCCCTTGATTTATTAATAAGATTTTCTGCGTTATAATTAATGAGCTTTTATAAAGCATCAAAAGAGGAGGCAAACCCCAAACAACGCGTGCAGCGTCAAAAGCAAATAAAAAAAATTCACCAAAACGATATGAACATACCTACGTAGGGGTTATACACAGAAGCAGAAGAGCCCATCTGGACAATTAAACAGCACGAGTCTCAGATTCAACAGCAGTCGAAAACTCGGCAAGTCTCGATGATAAATCATCCTCGTAGTACAGCAGACAGCAACTGCGCTACAGCTTCTCCCCGAATATCATTCGAGTCTCTGTACTCTCTCCCTCGCATCTTCCTCGGCGTAATTCATCGACGCGTCGACGACGGGGCGACAAAGCATCGGGCTCCCTCGAATTTCTCGATTTCCCCGGTAATACGTGTGCGAAGAGGCCAAACAAAGAGCCTTGTTTTCCGTGGTCCGCCGAGCGTGTAGAACGCCAGCCATACACACATATAGCTATATACGTATTATATACGGCGCGCGCGCATACGTGCGCTCCAGGCTATCTCTCTCGCTCTCGATGTGCGACTCGCTTGCGCACGCACGTATGGCCGATTTAAATTTTTCAGGGAGCTGCTGCGCGGCGCCGTATTATTTCCAGCTAGCGACATCAGCAGAGAAAGTAAAGCCGCTGCTCTGGGGGGGGGGGGGGGTGGGACGACGCACATGTATGTGTACCGCAACGGGGAGAGAATAGCGCGGCTGTCGGATCAAAGCGAAGAGAGAGAGAGGTGCTTAAGCTTTCATGCTTTTCGAATCGTTTCGTAAACGGCAATGTATCGCGCTTGAATGTGAAGGCGCTCATATTTTTGTACTCTGTGCATCTATCCGTTATTGTGTTATACTTTATTGATAAACAAACAAAGCAGGTTATTTCTGTGAAATTATTCAAGCCTGCGTGTACTGCAGTGAGTGCGGGGAGTTTTCCGGTTTAAAAGCTATTTAAAGTTTGCCGCGCAATGAATAGGGGAGCACTCGTTACATCGTTGCAAAATTGACGAGTTCGCAGCGGGAAGTCGTTCATTATAACGACCGCAATTTTCCGGCTCATCTTGACGCGGCAATTAAATTCTGCATCGGCAAATCGAATGTACGTAACGAAGGCTCTCTTCTCAGCGAATAATCGAAATAAAGAGCAGAGATCAAGGATGTGGGCATATCCGCCTCTAAAAAGTAGACGCCCTTCAGACACCGGCACACGCACATACACATAAAGCGGTGCGCGACCCCCTCGGGAGTTTGCGCTTCATGCATTTTATATCCGACCAAACTTTGATTCTTAAACCGGCGTTGGTCGTAAGCCCGATCCCCTCGGCTCCGCAGGGAGCGCTCCTTAATCTTCGATATTGGAAATTATCTTTGATCAGCGCTCGCTCATTGGCCTGCTCGTGACACCCTTTTTGGCTGTCTCTTGCAGTACGGATACAGCGATTCGCCCGATGATCGCGGCTTATTCTCTTTACTCTTTCCACAGCTGTCCACTTGGGGGATACTCTTAATATTGCACAGCTTGCGAATTTCGTCTATTTTTTGGCTTGTTTTTCTTTGTATGTGCACACACACGCGCGCACGCGTGAGCGTACACTCGCACACAGTGGGGCGAGTTTAAGAGAGACGGAGTCGATCCCTTTTTCAAGGCTGAGACGCGACTTTCCTGCGAGAGAGGAAGCTCGACGCTTTGCTTTGGGGATCCACTTCGAATTTTCTTACGCTCTGCGGACTTTTCCGCGCTTCCTCTCTGCGCGAGTCTCTGTATCTTGTACACACTTTGGCGCTGAGCCGTAATCACGTGTTCGATGTCTATACGTATACGCGTGTATATAAAGTCGGAGGGAGAAAAGTGTCCGCTAGCTGCGGATCGACGCCGATTATTTATTTCGCGCTACTGCGTCGGCTTCTTTTATACCGCGAGTTCGATCACTCCGTGGATTTACTTTATTTTCGCGGTGATTACGCAAAGTTTTATGAGCTCGTCTGCAGTCCCCGATGTTGACATTTTTCTTTTGATGTAACATTCGAATTCAGCAGCAAATCTTGTTGTCGATACGCGCATACCTATATGCATACGAAAAAAAGCTTCAGAAATATTAATGCCGGCGCTGTGTGTGCCCGCTAACGCGTTTTTCACAATCTACAGGCAGGACTGACGCCTCCGCGATACCAATAACGCCAGCGCGCCGCCGCAGTCTCGGAAACTTTTCGATATCATCTCGCAGAAATGCGTGTTATGTACTATAGGCATCGAGCGCCGAATATCGACGCGACTCTTACTGCTTGCAGAACATGTGCTTAGAGAGTTGCTGTCGTTGCTGTCCTACGCGACTTTCCCTTTATCATCGGGCGAGATATAGATTCCGTCCGTCAAACTTTTATTCGACTATTTTGCGTGCGTGGTTTGTGTAATTTTGGAAAGTGCATCGATAACTTGTTCGTTCAATGCAATATAGAGTATAGCTGCGCAAAAAAATGATATGATCACAAATTCAAATAAAAGGTTTTTTTGAGTCTCGAGAGTGAAATATTTTTTTATTCAGCAGTACGAGGTCGTTAATAAATGAAAAGCCGAACACGAGTGTTTCACTTCATTTAAATTACTGCCATACGAGTATAGCATGATATATCCGCTATGAAAAAAAAAACAAGATTTTACCGAAGAATAGTTATGGAATATATACATCGCCGATGTATGACTCCGAGTGCGTCGGTAAATCCGGGCTAACATGCCATAATCATAAAAACATCCGTAAGTTCGATCGAAGCGCGAAAAGGCGGACTTAAAGAGCGATCGAAAATAAAAAACGAGAAGTGCAGTTTCACGCAATTGTTTCAGCAGCGATTGTTGCGGCAATTTCACGTCGTGCAGGAGCAGAGTCTCTCTCGCATTGTACTGCGGCCCGACGACTCTCGAGTTTCGCCCTTCGCTTTGGCAACTCCCGCGAAACGAGTAGCTAAGAACGCAATCAAAGTCCGGGCTCGAAAAGAAAAGAGAAGAAAATAATAAAATCAAGGAGGGATGAAAAAAAAAACGCTATACGAGTTTGCCGTATGTGTGTGTGGTGGAGCATCCTATGTACACAGTATTTCTGTATGTTGCTAAGCCGAGTCTCGAGATCGCGCTAGGATTTCTCGAGTTTTCTCGTCCTCGCTTTCTTCCTTCGAGTCGCTCGCGCAGCCCCTGCGACTGTCTATACTGTACATTTCTATACATATATCAGCGGCTCGCCGCAGCTGCGGCGGCGCCGCGTTCATCTCGCGGTGTCTGGCAGACGCGACGACGACCGAATCTTCCGAGAACAGATTAAAGCGTGAACTTATCGACGACCGCGTCTGTTATTGTTCTCTGAGTTTCTCTCGTATGCTGCACTCACCTAATGCACGCCCTGTTTCCGGTGGGAGGGGAAAAATTTTTACGTAGTTTACTGATTTTCGGATTGATGGATTTTTCGAAACCTCATGTTATGATACCTCAAAACAAACAGATGATTTTCGGAAAAATCTTTATCATCATAATAGTGTAGGAAGAGATAAAGCTGCAATCAAATGTTTCTCCTAGAACGAAGTAATTACTTATTCCGAGTGCAGTGGCAAGAATATTCTAGAATCTGAAAGAATTTTTAAAACGCCGTGGAAATTAAACATTTACTCTATCATTGGAGAATTTTCTAGCGAGGCTGAAGTTGAGTATACGCGGTCGGATCGGTTCGAAGATGCCAGAGCGAAGTCTTTGATGTTTTCGAACGTACATATTTCTGAGATTTCGTTACGGATCATGTTTGCGCAAATACGTCACTGGAACATAGATATGATTTTAACGAATTAACTTTCTTTCTGAGTTTTGGCATGTAGAGTCAAATTAGTTAAATCCACGTATCTTATTCGCTTATTTGTTTATTATATTGCGACTTTATCCGTCGAAACAGACTAGACGTATATTATTTCAGATTATGGTTGTCGGAATATCTCGCAGGAAAACTCGTTTATCTGCAGGCCAAGAGATGCATCCAGGTGTTTTTGCAGGCTTTGAACATTCATCTATATAGTACGTATACGCGAATATAATAATCATTATCTCGAGGAAGCTCATAACGTTAATGTGCCGGTGTTGTGGTTCGCGTGATTATTATCCAACGCAATTACGCATATGCGCGTCAGAAGATACCCCGCCGGCATGTAATATAGTTTCATTTGGGAGTTAATTAATAATAAAGCCCTCGCCCCGTTGAAAAGGCTCCCTCGTAGCGAGGCGCGCGAAATTCGTCGAATCGCGGAGCGGCGGCGGCGGCGGCGGCGGCGGCGGCGCAAATGACTCGAAGCGAAAAACGCACGCGGCTGAAATTTAGTCAGAAATTCGATTGAAGCCTCCGTTAAATGCATTACTGGAGCCGTGTTGCGCCAGCTCGGCTTCGGTCTAAGCTTTAAAACACTGAATCGCTAATCCTATTTGCCAATAGTATGCCCAAGATAAAACCCGGGATGCGAAAATGCGCTTTGGAAAAAAGCGCACACAGAGTGGAAACAGATTTTTTTAATGGAGCGAGTTTCTGATATAGCTCGTCGAATTTTTCAATTTTTTTTTATTCTCACGAAATCTTGCTAAAGTGTGGTTTTCCCAGAAAATCATCATATATAAAGGGACCATCACCTGAGCACAAAGCAAAATAAGCTGATTCTAGGCCTTGGTAGCATTTTAAGCTCTTCTGCTCCGGCCTAATTCAGGCTTCTCGTAGCATCGCTCCGTACACTCTCTCGTCTCGTAGTGAAAACACGGGCTCGCGCGAGAGGGAAAATGACAATGCGGCTCGCGCGCGCGCGCACGCATCAGCCGATGGACTATTAACTCGGCATGTTGGACCCGGCGCACATATGCGAGCCGATGGGGGATCGATAGCCGTTATCTTCTCACTGGACGCGGCCGCGTGCGTTAATGCACACACGTGGCCCCTCCGGCTTATATTGGACAAAATGGCTATCCTCCCTCCCTTCCTCCCGCCTCTCTCACTCTCTTGCCTTCTCGTACACGGCATAGGCGCATATAGCGCTGAAATTCGCCAGGCTGATGCGATGATAGCGCGCGCGCGCGCGAGTGAGAAGCCGAAACACGTCGTCAGGCGAAAATGGATTCCAGCGGGGATATCATCTGGCCGATAGGCGCGGGGGTAATTATTAATTGTCACCGGGCGCGCGAGCTCCTGGTAATGGAAGCCCTCTCTCGCTCTCTCTCTCGCCATGGCATTCCTGGCCCAGCGCCGCGCGCGGTTATATTACGCGCGAGCGCCGCGTGAAAGGATCAAAGCTTGCAGTGGTAAGAGCCGGCGCGCTATGGTTTTGTCGTCGCCAAGGACGACGTCGACGCGCCAGGCGTGTTTCCCTCCTCTCTCTCTCTCTCTCTCTCTCTCTCTCTCTCTCTCTCTCTCTCTCTCTCTCTCTCTCTCTCTCTCCGGTCCGTAAAGCGCGAGCACGCCAATTACGAGAGATGAGACACGTGCGGTACGTGTGCGCCCCCGGAACGGGACGGCGAAATGGGCTTTGGGCCGATCGTACAAATAAAGGCTGGGAGGAATGCCGGTGGAGCAGGCTCCGGATTGTCTTATTGAATGCGTCGCTCGAGCTGTTGTCAATCTCGTTTTTGCTCAAGTTTTTTCTACGCTAGTGGTAGAGCTTTGATGGCTTAACATGTGCGTGAGGATCGATCGCATGCGATATTGGAGCCTTTTTTCCACTCGGTGATGCGTTTCTAATGGTGGCGTATTTGGAGCGGCAGATATTGCGCGATCGAGTTAGAAGCGCATAAAAAAATCGAAATTCACTCAACGCTCGTAACGTATAGTAAAATTGAATTTCCCTCTGTAACCCTGTGTCTATTACGCGCTGCTCATGGGCGTTTAGCGCTTTATCGCTTTCGCAGTAATCACTTGCTCGGTCGGATGAAGCTCTGCATATGCGATGTATGACTAAAACCTTTTACAAAATAATTTACGGCCATCAGTGGCGAATTGATGGCTTGTATTTCAACAAAATACCAGGGGTATAATGGCCGTATAAACGTATGGCCCACGTTATTTTACATATACTGTGTGCAAAAGTAGTTTTCAGAAAAAGAGATGTATTAGTAGTGTTCTTTTATAATTTTTCGAGGCTAAAGCGAAGTTGGTGTTCTGAAGGGTTATCATCTATTTCGCATAATTGAAAATTCCCAACAACAATCTTCATTCGCGATTGACGCCCACTATAGTTCCAAGCGCGCGCAGGCACGCGTTAACTCTACATCCCCGAAGAAGGGGCATATTATACATACATCTCTATATACGGATTGCGGAATGCGAAGCGGTATAGCTGCGAATTGGCGTTGCGCCGGGCCGGAGGTACGCGTTGTCGCGTTGCTGCATGTATTATGACGCTTGCGTGAGCGGCGGCGCCGTCCAGCATCTGATGACGGACTTTACGATGTTTAGCGCTGGGCTCCGGCGTTTCAACTCTCCTTGCTCTTCGCTCTATGTGTGCATGCCGGTAGCGACCATTTCCGCTTTTATCGCCGGCATTTGCACGCCGCTTTGATGACAAATGGCGTGTGCGCGGAGATTTTTAATGCGCTTTTTTGCTTTTAATTAAAATTTTTCCACCGACAGCCGTTCAACTGATCTCGAATGTTTGTTTTTGTTTTTGACGCGCGAGCGAGATTAAAATAACGCAATCTGTATTATGTGCAGCTGGGTCGATTCGAATTGCGAAATCTCCATTTCAAGTTCGCGAAAACCACGGCGAGCCAGCGGAAAGAATGTTCAATTACGATCTCGATCTACTTAATACCAACAGGCAACAACAACGGCATCCTAAAAGCATCGCTAGCAAAAAATCCGAACAATCGCTGCAGAGCAGTCGGTAAAATCGACAGCGGCGCACATCCTTTTCCTCGGTGTAACGATCCACGGACAACAAGCTGCTTCTGCAGTAGTAACGCAGAGCACAGTAGGGGCGCGCATACCTCCGAGGCTTCGAGGATGCTGCTTGCAGGGCAGTATCAATGCCCGCAGTATCATACACCGGGATCGTCGGGGAGCGCGTTGGCCGGGGGTATACGGCGTGCGGCTGACAAACGAGCGAGCGAAGAGACGATCGACTGGCGCCTCTATTCACCTTACGTCTGCTGATGCTTCGCCTGTAACATTGGCAATTCCAATCGCCCTCCTCCTTCTCTCTCGCGCAAACATTTATACAGGGCCTGAGAGAGGGAGAGGGATGCATAGAGACGTATGCGTGCTCGTGTATTACCATCGGGATTCATGGCGGGAACAGATCCGTGACAATGAGTGGCCCGCTTTGGAATCCCAAACCCCCCGAATGCGATTATCCGAGAGATGCCGGCTCTCCGCGATGCTGCCGCTGCTGCTGGCTTTTCAAGCCAACATATACGACGGGCTGCAGTACGCAAAGTGCCAGCGCACCGCCGCCTTGTCGTACGATTGCTACTGTACTGCCTGCTGGTGTGGGGAGAGAGAGATAGAAGGAGGGAAAGACAATCGAGGAGGAGCCGAGGAAGAAAGGGAAAGCAATCGATAACGAATTGAATGGAAAGCAGCAATTAATGAGCCAAAGTCGAGGCGCTGATAGAGGTTAACGATCAGAACCCGGCCGTTGCGGGCGCGCGAGCTCTCATAAACCGTTATCGCGCTTCGAGAGGTGGAAAGTTTTCTCTTCTCGACCGTTGTGTGATAAAAGGGAGAAAGTTGCATGTGCGCGCGATTCGGGGATCGTTTCAAAGGAGTATTTTGACGTTGGTGTTGAATTTACGCTGAAATTCCGTTTGAGTTGGTCGATGGGTTTTCGTTGGTGTTGCTGCTTATTAATGTCTGTTTATTTCAACGTTTATTTGCAAGAGCATATAGTGATCAGAAGGTTAATCCATCTAACTATTTTGCATAAGTTTCCGTCGCGCCTTGCCTTCAATCAATCTACTGAATTCAAAGAAGGTCAAAAAAACAATAGAACATTATCAACTTATTCGCGAAAGACTGCAGCCTATCCAAGCACCACACGCAGCCCGAAAAAGTCTCGGCCAAAAATAACCCTAGTCCCCTACAGTATGCGAGAGAGAGCGCCACGACACAAATCTTCGTAAGTACCGATCTCGAATTCAAGCCCTCGTCAGAGGCCGAGCAACTGCGGCGCGCTAATAAATTCAAAAGTCCAAACAAAGGGAGACTCCGGCGCGCGCGCACTCGGAAAATAGCAGCGCAGCCGACAAGCGACTAGCCGGCGCTGTTATGCGCTCGCACGTAGCTCCCGTCTTCTGTACCACTCTTTGTACACACTGCACAACGCGCCGCACGCATATAACGCGGCCGCACCGGTATTTATCGTTTTAATTCGCCGTGTCCGCGTTTAATTATGGAGAGTTCATTCCGGTCGCGGGCTGATGTAGCGCGTGCCACGCGCTATGCAGTTTTGCGAATACGGCGTTGGCTGCTGCGTTACTTTTATTTTCGGCCTCCTCTCGCAGGAATGCCTGGCAGCAGCTCTTTTTCGTTCCTTTTTTTCGGACCGCGTATTTTTTACTCGCTGCCTTCTTTGCCGCGCGCGCGGCGAATCGTATTATAAGTTCGCGAAGCGCTTCGGGGCTACCTTGAACTTTGCGGGGTTGTATAACGTAATACGTACACCTGACTTTGTTGTGTATAAGAGGCTCTGACGTCAGCTGCCGTCTGCCAGTCAGCAGATGAATGTCAAGATGATGAGGAGTTGTTTAGTACGTCAGAGTGGAACGATGCAACTTCTTTTTGCCCGCGAAAATATACAATAATTTAATGTGGTATATTTGTTTCTGAAACAGTAACAAGCCTGTTACGTAACGTTGCTCTCGAGTTATTTTAAGGCTTGGCGGAATAAGGCTAGGTTCGTTGATTTGTTTGTAATATGGTCGCTGTTGCACTGCGAATTTAATGTACAGGAATAATTTTGTTTTTGCAACCCATCGATAAATTTCCTGGTTATATGCACTCAGAGTGTATCGATATTTTAAAATGTTCCGCCGTTTCACCCTGCATCGCGTATTTTATTTATAATCAATGCACATGATTTCGGGCGCCAATTTTGCTGAGAGGTTAGTTCTAGTATCTGTCGCGTAGACAAGCAGCAAGTTCTATTCTCGTCGTTGCACTCTCTTCTTCTCATTGCATGACACGAATACTATATAATGAAAGAACAATCGCAGTTACTTTCTGTACTGGAACATGGGATTCGCATTTATTCTAGACTATCTTGCTTATACAACTTATAATAAAAACCAAATGAATATCAGCACGACGTCATTCATCTCAGAAAGTTTGAAAGTGTCGAGCCACGCATCATTGCCCCGCAATCTTTTCAAACGCGCTTAAAATTTGTATTTTTTCAGGGGAATGAAGAGCGTCATAGCATGCTCGTCTTAAATAGTACATTACGATACGTGTGACTTAAATGGTTCTTTTTTACACGGCGCAGTTAGCACCCAAGTGCAACGAGGGCTCTAAGCGCCGTGTAAAACTGAACCATTTAAGTCACGAGTATCGTATTAGTATATTATGACACTGTTGTGGGAGATGGTTTTCTACCTCGCTCGAGGTTTTTCGCACGAGCGAAGCGAGTGCGAAAATCGAGCAAGGTAGAAAAACACCTCCCACAACAGTCTCATACGATATTTTATAGCACGACAACCTCAAAATCGACAATAAAGTTGTCATTTTGAGGTTAGCGTGCTATAATAGTATATTGTGTACCAAGGGTGTAAAGTGGGCTTTTTTAGGCCGAGTGTGGATCTTGCAGTACGAGTCAAGGCGAGTTAGCCCGAGCCGAAGGCGAGGGCGTTTACGAGCCGCAGATGAGTTTATTGCCCGCTGAAATAACTTTTTTGCCCGCCGGTCAAAAAAGAGTCACTTTAGTCCCTATTAATAGGTACGAAAAACGCGAAAATCGTGCGCGTGTTACATAAACTATTTTATAGCTCGTGTGACTTAAACCCGCCAGCAACTTGATTATTCTCAATTTTTTTGCAAAACCGATTTCGTGCACTGAGTATGAGTACGGCGGTGGGCAGTCAGGCGGGGGGGGCTCCGCCCCCGCCCTTAAAAAAATTAATTATTTAAGAATAATCATCACATTTTCACATTTTTGTATCTCATATACTATCTTGAACGCATATCTCGTTTTGGCCCTACCTACGGTATCATTTTAGTTTAGGTTAGTTATATCGGCATCACGTAAAGTAGGTACATTGCCCTACGACGGCATCATTTTCTGGTTAGCACCCTCTCGTGTAACTCATCATTGGAACTTTAATCGAAAGCTCTGTAACTGATATTCGCGGTAAAAGTGGTCTCTTTTGAAGCTGAAATTCATTGAATTACTTATATTTTTATTGATTGATATTGTATTTTAGAGTTCATAGCATAAGTTTACATTGTAGTTTTTAAGGTTATTTTTATTTGTTGAACTTCTGTTAGTTTATAAATTATTATTTATATTTAGTTTGATAAGTTTATAATATCTAAATATCAGTTAAATATCCAACATGAGTACAGAAAGTGAAGGTGAAAATGGTGATTTTGTGCCAGATGCGATGAAAGAAGTTGCTCGAAATGTAACATTAGATTTGCTGCCTACCAAATCAAAAATGATTTACACAGCAGCATATAACATCTTTAAAATGTGGCACAAGGAAAATGGGTCTAACTCTTTTTGTGAGGATGTGCTACTAACATATTTTGCACATCTCTCAACTAAGTACGTACCACCTTCCCTGTGGTCTATTTATTCAATGATGAAGGCTACGATCAAAGCTTACAACAACATTGATATTGCTGACTACATGAAGTTAATGGCTTTTTTGAAAAAGAAATCTGTAGGATATCGACCAAAGAAGTCACTTATCTTTACGTCAAACCAGATTACCACATTTCTTGACGATGCACCTGATCATCTATATTTGCTTGATAAAGTAATTATACAACTTCAATATTTATTCAAATTATATATCAATAATTATCTTAAAATATCTAATTTAAATAAACCTTACAGTGTGTTCTTATTTTTGGAATCTATGGAGCTCTACGAAGCTGTTACAATGCCGCTACCCTAAGCGGGTCTTGGGCGTTGTCGTCCAGATCGGACGGGTGGGTGCCTATCACCACTACACAGCGCGTCCTTAGGTTGCGGATAGAGGAACAGCCCCTGAGAAAGAGGTTAGCTGCGAATAAATTGAATAAGCAGCCGCGGACAGCCAATAGGAACAGGCGTGGGTGTGATGAGCCCACACTGTCGAACGCATTCATCTAGAAACAGTACGCAAGCACCACAACAACAAAAACACTTCACATTATCTCTTATCTCTCAATCTATCTCTTTCATCACACATTACAAAAATGGGCAAAAATCCTGCTGCCGAGGAGGATGCGGGAGCGATGACAACTGCCCCGAAAGGGGATGTGTAGAATGATTCGTCACCTGGTCTTACGCGGTAACGATGCCAGCGAAGGCGCGCTGCCTTGCAGGGGGGCGTTAGGATGCGAGAATGAAACCGTAGTGTGTCTGACGACGAATTGACACTGTCCTCGTCAAAGTCGGAAAGCTCTCATACTTAGTTCTAGAGAGGTATGGGGGTTATCACCTCTAGAACGGTGGACTCACCTGCGATCGGAACAGGATCCGAAGCGCGCGGGTTTAACATAACATCATGGCTCAAAAAAATCAAATCCGAACCAAAAGGGACTTAAGGGTCGGAACTTGGAATGTTCGCAGTCTATACAGAGCAGGTGCGTTTAAAGAACTCGTAAAGGAAGCTGATAGGTACAATCTAGATTTGGTAGCAATACAGAATCGCGGTGGCCAGATGGCGGAGTACTAGTATCGGGTAACTTCACGTACCTGTATGGGGCCGGGAGTGGGGGATCTCTAGGCACCGTATTTCTCGTAAGCAAAAGCATCATACATTCGGTTAAAAGTTTCAAATCCGTCAATGATAGGCTCTCGTACATCATTATCGAAGGTGAATGGTATAGATATGTATTTATTAATGTACACTGTCCTACGGAGGACAAAGAAGAAGAAGCTAAGGATCTCTATTACGAAACTTTAGAGCAGGTAATCGACCAGTTCGCGTCTTACGACACAAGAATAGTATTAGGCGATTTCAATGCTAAAATAGGTAGGGAGGAAATGTTTAGGCCTACTATAGGTAAGGAAAGCCTGTACGAAGCCAGCAATGATAACGGTATTAGGGTCATAAATTTCGCGGCGGTAAAAGATCTTATAATCAAAACTACGTGTTTTAAGCACAAGAACATACACAAGGCAACGTGGACATCGCCGGATGGGGCCACACAGAACCAAATTGGTCATTTCCTCATTGAAAAAAGACGTCATACTAATGTTCTTGACGTAAGGGCTTACAGAGGGACAGATAGCGACTCGGACCACTTCCTAGTAGTAGCCAAATTAAGAGCTAGACTAGTAGCGAATCAAAATAGTAAGCGAGCAAACAAGGTAGAAAGCTTCGATATTGAGAAACTACGAGATAGAACAGAGCGAATTAGGTACCAGATAGAAATTAATAACAGGTTTCAGGCACTTGAAGAAGCAAACACATCGCCGGAGGGGAATGACGAACCGAATAGCTTATGGGGGGACATCGAAAAAACGGTAAAAGAGACCGCGAACAAAGTACTGGGTAAAAAGAAAAAGCCAAAGAGCAAACCATGGTTTGACGAAGAGTGCGAACTCTGGTTTGAAAGGCGCAAAAAGGCTAAATTAGATAGCTTACAAAATAGAAGCGATAGGACCGTAGAAGAGTATTCTAACGTAAGGAAACAGACGAGCGCGATCTACAGAAATAAGAAGCGGGAGTATCAAAAGAATCTTATTAGGAGAATAGAAACTAACAGTAAGGAAAATAACCCCCGCGAAATGTACAGAGGGATTAACGCCATCAGAAAGGGTTTTAGGAGTAGAGCGCAATTGATGAAGGACGAAAACGGGGACCTCGTAACAAATGACAACGAATTACTGTCGCTGTGGAAAAATTATTTCGATAAATTATTGAACGTGCACGAAAATAGCGAAGAATTAGGGGACGAAATTCACACTGCTGAACCCCACGTGGAGGAACCGAGCTACCAAGAAGTAGAGGCCGCGATTAAAAAACTAAAAAACAACAAAGCCGCGGGAAATGATTCTATACCAGCTGAGTTACTCAAATATGGGGGCGTCGAGCTCACTTTCAAAATCTATAAACTAGTATGTGCCATCTGGAAAAATGAAACAATACCCGAAAATTGGAAGGAATCTACCATTATACCGATTTTTAAAAAGGGGGATAAGACAAACTGCAATAACTATAGGGGTATTTCACTTTTAGCAACGTGCTACAAAGTTCTGTCAAACGTAATACAAGCTAGACTCACTCCATTCGCGGAAGATATAGTAGGAGATTATCAGTGCGGATTTCGGCGCAACAGATCGACGAGCGATCAAATGTTTACCATAAGACAGTTGTTAGAGAAAAAGTGGGAATTTTGCGAAACCATACACCAACTATTTATAGATTTTAAAAAAGCGTACAACTCTATTAAGCGAAGCAAAATGTATCAAATTCTAGTACTTCTCGGTGTACCGAAAAAACTCGTGAGATTAATTCAAATATGTCTGAACGGAAGCACGGGAAAGGTCCGAGTAGGCGGTAATGTATCACAACCCTTCATGATACGCGATGGTTTAAAACAAGGGGATGGACTCTCTACGGTGCTGTTCAACTTAACCTTAGAGTATGCCGTTAGAAAAATGCAGGTTAGCCAGATGGGCGCAACGCTTAATGGAACAACGCAGATACTAGGCTACGCAGATGATTTGGATATACTGGGGGATTGTAGGGAAACGGTAGCAAGAAACGCGGAAATCCTCATAAAAGCGGTGGAGTATACAGGATTAGAAGTGAGTGAATCAAAAACAAAGTACATGATTGTGGATAAGCTAGGCATCTGCAGAGGGGATGAAGATCTCAGAGTTGGGAATTTTACTTTTGAAAAGGTTAGCGAATTCAGGTATCTGGGTACGACCATAAATGATAAAAACGAGATTAATGTCGAAATAAATAAGAGACTCCATTCGGGTAATGCTTGCTTCTACGCCGTGAGTAATTTACTTAAGTCGAGGCTGTTAAAATAAGAATATACAGGACAATAATACTGCCGGTGGTTCTGTACGGGTGCGAAACGTGGGCTCTCACTAAGCAGGCGGACAACCGTTTTAGGGTATTTGAAAATAAAGTCTTGCGAAAAATATACGGGCCGAAGAAAGATGAGGAAACCGGGGAATTGAGGATACTACACAATGATGAGTTAAACAATCTGTACGCGTCACCAAATATTAACAGAATAATAAAATCGCGCAGATTGGGATGGGCAGGGCACGTAGCGAGAATGGGAGACGACCGTACGGCAGCGCGTGTCATGAAGGGCAGGCCGATGGTAACGCGACCTCTAGGTAGACCTAGACGTAGATGGGAGGACAATGTAAAAGCGGATCTAGTAGAAATAGGACGGGTGGGTGTCGATCGGAGAGGTGCATCTTGGGTGGGGTTGACACAAGATAGGGCAGCGTGGAAGGCTTGCGTAGATGAGGCGATGAACTTGCGAGTTCCAAATGCCATGTAAAAAAAAAAATGGAGCTCTACGAAGAGAAGAATTCACTAATATTCTCCAAGATGATGTGAAGAGATTGGAAAGATGTACTGCTAATCAACATCAACAAAACAAAAAATTACGTTCCAAGATCGTTTACTATCGCTGGTCCACTATTTGATATTTGTTGGCAATATATTCAAGCAAGACCAGCAGACTGCGAAATCAAGAGATTCTTTCTGAGATTCACTGTTGCTTCTGGTTACATAGCAGATTCCTTGAACAATAAGAAGAAGATTAGTAATCAGATAGGATCAGAAATTGTAACCAATAAGCAAGCTAAGGTAGATGATACTGTTCTCGTGTCAGTGGAAGAGAATTTTGCATCAAATTCCACAAGTGCTACATTACCAAAAGAATCAAAGCAAGCTGAAACCATTGATATCGTTCCTGATACAGAGACAGAGATCCACTGCGCATCCAATCAACTTCTATAACTACAGCTGTACCTGCATCATCAAAGAAAAAACTAGTTGCAGTTTCTCATTCTGGTCCAACAATCAAGAACATTCAAGAATTAGATACCAAGATTGTTGTTGCACCATCTACATCAAAGAAAATTCCATCAGCGGGTGTTCTTAGGTCCATTGAAAACATAAATGCTTCATTTAATAACCTGTCTTGTCAACGACCTACAACGAAGAAAGTTTTTAATGAAAAACAGGAATTAAATTTGCTAGTTCATTACAATCCTGACATTGGGTTGTACGTTTTAGGTTCATCAGATGAAACTAGGTCAACTTATATTTTTAATAACTGTAATGTTACCATAAATAGTGTCAATAGTCCTGTTATAGATGTAAATTGCATTAAGTTAGACAAAGCCGTCCAAATAGAAAAACTGTAAATTGTAGTTTATATTTTAGAATAATTTTTAGTTGTATTCATAATATTTATAGTCAGAGTTTTATATCAAAATTTTAATATATTGTGTTGTGACCAAGCTGTGACCAAGAATTAAATATATTTAAATTGAATCCTACTTTTGATATTTATCATTTAATGAACTTACCTATTTATGTCCAGTTATTTAATTATTATTTAGTTTTTTGATGTATTTTAAATGTCAAAGCACTTCATAAGGGAATAATTTTTAGGTTAAGTAGTGTTTATTTCCGTTCTCTGATAGAGTATAAAAAAGTCACTTCTCTTTTCTCATGGCTTTTGTGGCGCTGGAAGCGGTGTAAAAAAGAACTATTTTAGTCACAAAAAGTGTGGCTAAACAGCGGGTTTAAATCACACAGTGCTATAAATAAATAAAATAAATAATAAATATCATACACTGCGCGGGTATAAAAAAGGCAAATAAAATACACGAAGCATTTCTATTATTGAAAATTATTTTCGATACGCTTAACAATCGCAAATGCATCAAGTTCCAATATTTTCTGTATTGAAAAAATGAATAATAAATGATATACTGATCAAATCATAAGTATTTAAAATAACCATTCCTTTCGAAGAAAATTTTCAATTCTATTAATTTATTCCTTAGTAAAAAAACCACTGACCTCGTCGCTGCCGCTGCAAAATCTATAATACAAGCTAAAAATGAGCTTGCTACCGCTAGGTTTTAATCTTCTCGCCTAAAACGCTAAAAAATATGCATCTCCTATCTAGGATCGCTCGATAAATTTTGCGCCGAGATTCGCCGACCAACTGAACGAAAAAAAGACACAAACAAAAACATAACACGCGGCATTATTCCGAACAAGCTGGAAACGCCCGCGACTTGTCGGGAGAGAGAGAGAGAGAGAGAGAGAGAGAGAGAGAGAGAGAGAGAGAGAGAGAGAGAGAGAGAGAGAGAGCAGCTGTGCGCCACATACGCAATGACGGAAATATCCGGGTCCACTTTGGTGATTCCGCGAAGCTCTCGCGCGTGCTGCGCCCATTTCTCTCGCTGATCTGCACGCACGCGTGCGAGTTTTCTTTTTTTCGAAGCGTCGCGCCCGGAGTGCCGTAGAGAAAGTGATGCGCACGGGAAAAAGTTAATTAAAATAGTTTTGCCCAGGCCGATGATCAAAGGATTTTTAAATTCGCAGTCGGGCTCGCAGTTCGCGTTTATGACGCGCATTCCGCAGAAGCATTTAATTAGTCTTTTTTTCGAATTTAATTATCGCATGGTTCGGCTGCAATGCAGCTAATTGCACGTTGGGTGTAACGTTGAACAAAAATTGGAATTCATTGAAGAACTATTGAATCATTGCTTTGGTGAGTATGCTCGCTATTTAAATTTCTTCGTTTTAATCTGATTTTAAAATTACTCTGTTATAATGCTTAATAAATTGTTGTAATCGATGAAACTGGTTTATCTAACCTGAAATTTTTTTATGTTTTAGGTAAGCCATCTCGTTGATTGTCCTAAAGTCCGCCGGTACGTAACGTAAGTAATCCACACGATCGAATGAAAATTTAACTCGCTGCTACTATAAAAGCGAGCTTCACATTTAACTAGTGCGGTATCGATCAGTGAACCGACTGTTGAATCTTTGTCGAATGGAGCAAGTGAGCGAGCTGCAGGAGTACAAACGATCCGAGTTTCATAAGTAGCGCATGAAAAGCAGCAAGCAAAACTGATCGATGCTCTGAGAACAATGTGAAAGCAAAAAGCATAGTCGGCTATACTTCGCGAAGATTGAAAAGATCAGTAGCACCTGGCAATGTGGCGAGGCGGAAAGCCGAAAGGTAAAAACAAAACAAGACGGATGAAATACACCAGTGGAAGAAGAAGAAGTCAGAGAGGAAGGGAGAAAAGTGAAAAGCGCAAGAGCAAACGAGACAGAGAGAGAAAGGGGGGGGGGGGGTATAGGTGTTAAAACAAGCGTGTGAGCGGTGGTGAGAGCGAACAATATTAAGAGCTGGCAAGAGCGAGGAAGTTGGCGCGCGAAAACCTGGCACGAGAGCTCATAACAATGGTCGGGGGGCTGTATGCGTTTCCGGTCGGTGAGCAGCTTCCGGTTGTGAATTACGCGCTTGAATAAGCAGAGGGAGAGAGAGAGAGAGAGAGAGAGAGAGAGAGAGAGAGAGAGAGAGAGAGAGAGAGAGAGAGAGAGAGAGAGCGTGGGCAAGAACGAGCTCGGGAAAGATGGTGGAAGGGAGAAAGAGCATAGAGAGATACGTACGTTCACGCGCGGCGGCAGAAGCCCAGGAATATTACGCGATCCAGAGGGTGTAAGCCGGGCTAATGAAATTGAAATGCGCGCGCGTGGCAAAAGGAAGGATTAGCCCTGGCGCATAACGCAGCGCTCTTCCTCTCCCTTTGCCTCTCGTATATATCAAGCTCCGCGCCCGCACTCACTGTACAGCGTCCGGCGTATCTCTCGCTCTCGCTCGCTCGTCTACTCTCTGCCTCGGGGGAAAAAAATTACGCGCGTCACGCCAGATGACCTCGTCGCAGTTAATTGCTCAACTAAATGCCCGCGTTCTTTAAATTTAATCGCGCTTTCCTTCTCCGCTCGCTTCTGATTAATCATTTCGCATTCGTTATTCGCCTCCTTCGGAATAATGTATGCTCCCGTGTCGTTCGCAGCTTAAGCGTCAGTACCGCCACGACCATCTTACGCGTATAATACCCCTGTGTTCGTCGGCGGAGCACGTCTGATTAGGCCGAGTATCGGTACGTCAGCCGGAAGCTCGGCTCGCGTGAATTTCGGTCGAATAAAGCTGCGAGATACCGGCGCACATACGCGCAACACACACGACCGATGGCCAATAATGTACACGTGCAAGAGCGAGCGCGGCCAAACTATATATACAACGCGCGGTAGCTACGCTCTCTGTGTACTCGTCCTCGTGCTACTTGCGGTAATTAAAGCCGACGCGGGCGTCAGGCGGTTACATAACGACAACGACGCCGGTTAATTATCCTAATGGAGTCGGCGCTTGTATTTGTCGCATCATTGGCCCGTTCAAAGGATCCTTGCTTGCGCTCTCCGCTCGCCCTCCGGCGCTCTGTTTCTCTCTCTGACTCGCGCGCTCACTGCAGTACGCGAACTTCCCATTCCTTTCTCTCGCGCGCGCACATAATAAACCCTCGCAAATCTCTTTCTCTCTCTCTCTCTCTCTCTCTCTCTCTCTCTCTCTCTCTCGCTCCGCGCGCAGAAGTATACTGACCGAGTGCGTCATTTCTGGGAAAGGTAGCAGAAACTGTCGCGAGCCCTCGGGTTCTCTGTACTTTGTGTTCCATCGCTGGATATAGAATTGTCCGCGCGATGTTCGGTGCGTCATCAAACAAACGTGTAATACTGTATCACGGCGAATTGGGTCGCGAGTATCGTCGCTACATAGTAAAATCTCAAAGTGCAATTCGAATCCGCTATATATCGAGTCGTATGAACTATTAGCGGCAAAGATGCGATTGCTGAAATGTAGTTCGAATATTAATATCCCGCTGTCAAGCGGGTATATACATTATACATACGCATGCGGACACACATCGAACGCAAGCGAGCGAGCGAGGGAGTACGTCAAAATCCATCTATTAATTAAATCGCGCGCTGTAATGGCAGCGCTCTCTCGCGGTCGCTTTATCACTCAATCATCGCTCGAGCACATTCAAAAGTCATCAGTGTTATGCCAAACCGTTCGCTCATGTGTAATGTGCATTACACGCGCTATATGTACGTCATTACACGCAGCATATGAACCGAGTTGCGTTCCCTGTAAATCCCGCGAAGGATTCCGAAAGATCAAAGGATCTCCTCTCCGCAGTAGAGAAAAATCGAGTGTCAATCGAGGACTCGCCTTATCTTATTTATAAATTTCATGAATTCAGCAGCAGTGGCGGCGGCGTTGGGTAGGCTCCCCCGGAATAGAAGAATCGCGGCGCGTCCTCGAAAAAGTTCAATAATCGCACGCCCGTTTGGATTTCCAATACGAGTCTGCGTGTATTATTAGGGACAGCGTTGCGGCGAAAGATCAGAGACCTGCCGTACACTGTGCATTATCATATTTATAAGTCCGAGAGTTAAAGCTCCCCCGCTGATCCGTCGCGCGAGCTGCTTCCATCCCGGGCATCGAGAATTCCGAATTCCCGGCTTGCTGACCCGAAGCCGCAAGCATCACCTCGTCTCTCGCTCCTATACTTACCGAACGCCGCCTAAGTTCTCCTCGAGGAAGGTGTGGCGTGTGTGCTCTGCGCGAAAGTCGGGAGGAGGCTGTATTATGATCCCGGAATAAATTTATGATATCCGATACTCCTTTGCCTAAACGTCGCGGCAAATGAACCGTCGTTTATCCATCATCCGGTGAGCAAACGACGAGGGGGTAGAGACGGATCCATCTCCGGAAATCAGAGACGACAGTTATGCGCGAGCGATATGCCTCGTCGCGAAGAACAAACGTCGGGCAAAAAGTGTACGTTTAGGCAAAACGGGGAGAGAGAAGCTTATACCCGCAGAGAGAGCGAGAAGATGGTCTATACTGATTTAGTAAACATAATTTGAATATCTGATTGCCCAGCTCTCTCTCCCTTCCGCTCCGTTTCAGCGCGCTACGGTTTGTTTTCTCCGGTAGGTAGCCTCGTTATACATACACACACTCCTATACCCATTGAAGCCAATTCCCTCGTCTTTTTCCTCGACTCCTTAGCTCCTCGTCGCCTGTCTGCGTAAGAAGAAGGTGCTGCTGCTGCTGCTGTGGTTTCCACGGCCCCGGAGAAGTTGAAATTATTTAGATTTTATAACACAATAGCCAACTTTATGAGTAAGGTCTGAGCCCAGCTCTCTCTCTCTCTCTCTCGCTTTTCCCTTTCTTTCCGCTCCGCGGCGGCGGCTGATGCCTTGCTCTCGACTCCATCCCTCTCGCTCTCCCCATTTCCATAAGAATTTAATAACATGGCCCAACACAGCTCGCAATTAATATACTTTTTTGCCTTGTTATCCCGACGCGATAGCGGTAAAAAATATATGTAGGGGATGGGAAAATCTCAAAGGAGCCGCGCCGCGCGCAGCTTTTTCGCGGTGTAATTCGCCGGTATTGTTATGATTGCTATATGCGCGGCGAGACCAAAGAAGATTACGGGTCGTCGTCGTTTTCCTGGCAACTTGTTCCCGGAAAAGACTGTATAACCTCCGGCCCTTGGATCGCGTGCGATTTTTGAAGCTTATCATTATGCAGCTCGAATAATAACGCGACGCGTGCATTGGTCGGGGAAAGCGAGAGTATAGGAGTAGGTATACGCAGTGCGTAATGCAACAGATTATAGACAAAGCACGCAGATATAGAGCGAATCAAGCCTAATCGAACCAGACGCAGCAATTACTGCGGATGATAGGCATTAACCGATCACATCGAATTTATCAAGGCATCACGGCTATACACAGCACACAGCGTCAGACTGCGCCTGTCTCGAGTATACACACATACACACAGGCAGACAGTAGAGCCGTATCTCCCTCTCGTTTTCTGTCTCATCGATCTCGAACTGGTTTTCGGCCCTTTCCGCGGAGCTTCGACGGCCGATATTGCGGCAGAATTTGATTGCTTTACGGATTAGCGCTGATTAAGGTGGGGTTCTGGTGTTTTCACTTTTTTTTCCCCTTTAGATCTAGTCAGCTAAGATTTTGACCTCATTATGTATATAAAAAAATATGATTTTATGTAAATTTTCAGCCCAATTTATCTACTATTTAGTTGGATAATCCAGATGAAGCAGAATTTTTTATTATAATTTAGCTATATTACTAAGGTATCCTGCGCAACCCATTTGCATCTCATGATTTCAGAAAATTTGAGTGTAATCTTTAAGCCAATGTGAAAGAATTATAGTGATTAGATTTTCAAATAAATTTTTTTATTTTTATAAATAAATATGTCATTTGAATGCATAAAATTAATAATAAAGTGAGTTAAATTACAATAAATTTTGATGTACCTGGATTTGCCATTAGTATCATATGGGCTATAATAAAAATGTAATCACTATGATTTGCTGTTAAAATAACAAAGAATTCACCGTAGTTTGCTGGAATCATGAAATGGAAATGCATTGCGCAGGATGCATTTTGAATATTTCAAAACTTGAAGCTGAGAAATGAGGTTTATGAGGTTTTTGTAAAAAAGTACTGTTATTCATAATATTTTATAAATAATCTATTTCACTGTACATAAATCTTTACAAAATGATTTCATAATCATCCGTACTTTGGTTTTTAATGTTAACATTAATATCTTCTTATTTTATATTTACATAACCTCACTAAGCATCAGTCTGATCTCAGTCATCAGATAATAATAATCTCAAATCCTGTAAAACTATATAAAATTATTAATTCTCTTGATTAATATTTATATTATTATCATAAAGTTTATATAAAATTTTAGAACTCACTTAGAAACACCCGGCACCATAAGTAACACCTTCTGATTGTACTTTTAATGACTCTTGTCGTTTACTGCCATATTTTTTTGAAATTCTTGCAGCTTTAGACTCTGGTTCATGTTTCTTGTCACTTGAGAGTTTCCTTTTTTTATCCTTCTGAGTCGTAATTTTTTCTGCGTGACTTGTCATCTTACTGTTTGTAATTGATGCAAGTATCTCAGCACTTCTTTGACGACCCAGGTTGTACTCAGAAACTGCATGAGCTGCAGCAATTTCTACTCTAGTTTTTGATGAAGAATTATTTTTGGAGCACTTTCTCCACAGCACTGAATGTATAGCCTCGTTGGCATTTTGAGTAAGTCCTTGGGTGCACCGAGCTAATAATTCTTCATTTAACAATCTTTCATATATTGGTAGAATATTTTCTACAACAACCTGATTCAAAAACACTTGGAACTACAATGATATAAAGTAGCCATAATTTGTTTTTGCATATCCCGTACATTGTTTTTATTGCGAACATTAGTATTCCTATAATATCCAGCAAGCGTGCCAATCACTTTGTTGGTCAGCGCTCCAGCTGACTTTCCACCAAGTGTTATCCCCTTTGCTTTAGCATTTTTTACTATTTCTCTTAAAGCTGTAGACAAGCTTTTAGCCATATGATTGATGCACTCTTCTTTCGCTAATGGATCCGAATAAATATTAAGTGAGGATAAATGATTGAATGTCTTAGCGTCACCATCAGATAGCATTGTCATATATCTCATTTCACAATCACTCACAGATCTTCGCCATAGAATTTCAGCTATGGCTAACTCCATGGAGCTGGAAGAGCCATCATAATTTTTATTACAATTGCCTGAAGTTTTGTGTGATTTGTACCAAATATCAAACTCTAGAGAGTCAGATCCTAAATCCTTTTCAGCAATCATGCACATGTGGCAATATTTACTAAGCACTTCATAGTCGACAACAAGACCAGTCATCACATCAATAACGCAACCAAATCCATAAAGAGAGGTGAACCCATGCTTATTCCAAGATCCATCGTACGAAGAAAGAATGTCAATCACTTTTTCAGATAATAAATCTGGATTCAAACTTTTATGAACTTGATGCACAATTTTTCTGCTCTTTGAAAGAACTTCTCTTTTTAGCTGTATAGCTTGACTTTTCACTGTTTCCATGTGGCGGTAAAAGGACGAAGTGGATATGCAGTGCATATTTACAGAAGCACAAACATCCTGAAGAGCAGCGATTCCTAATCCTACTTTTGTAAAAGACTGCACTACGATCTCATTGATCACGAAAGAAGAGTTGTTCTTATTAGGATCTGTACGTGAGCTTGAAAATGTACCCACACATACTTCACCACAAACTTTGCAAATAAACAATAAATTCACAGCAAAACCATTTCGTTGTCCTAATTCAAAATTCGCTGAATTTGTTTTACAAAATTCACATGTCATCTTGTCAGCTATAACTTTAAAAACATTTATGTTAATAAACATGTTTTCTTCCTCATCAACAACATCACTTGAACTTTTTAACATATCAGCAAACGCCAATTTTCTTGTTGTTGCTGACACTTGCAGTTTAGCTTGCATAGCATTTACTGTATTGTTAGAAACACTTCTAGTGCAAGGTTTTTCACTGAGAGAATTACGATTTGGAACACTAGTTTTGGTTGCATTTTTATTTTGATCAGTCTTGTTTACATTTGCTCGAGCTTTGATTAGGTTAGCTGCACTCGTAGCACTTTTACGATTTTTTTTTGGTTTCGGTTTACGCCACTTTGAATGTATAGCATTCATTGTTGTAATTTATAAATTAATAAATTATGCAACTATGCATATATTTTGTTTACATGTATGGTATATAAGTATGTAACAAACATAGACACACAGCAGAAAAATTTGTACCGTATAAACGTTTGTGCCGCCATCTATTGCAGAGTTTACAGACTGGGCCGATTGGATAAAATGATACTTACGTTTTCGTTTTGCATTCAAACTACATATTCGTCGTTTAAAAACACTTTAAAGAAATAAAAATTTGTTCGATTTTTTGGTCGAAAAACACCAGAATCCCACCTTAAGTAATCTGCCTCGGAACCAGCAGCATCTCTCTCTCTCTCTCTCTCTCTCTCTCTCTCTCTCTCAATCTCTCTCTCTTTCTCCCTCTCTATATGTCTATAGACGCGCGCGTGGCTTCTCGTCTTCGTGCGTATACAGCTATACTGTCACGTGTTTGCTTCTCGTCGTTGTATTGTGTCCCCGGGACTGATACGCCGGCCAATTGATGCAGGTTGTGACGGGCAGAGCGAAGCAAGCTTGGAAACTTCTCTGATGTGTGTGTGTGTGTAAACACCGACGAACCGACCTTCCGCGCTTTGCTTGTTCCGCATCCAATTGAACAGTTTCCGCGTCGCGGGGCTTGATATGATTAATTTTCAAGAGGCGAGTCGTCGGCTATTCTTGACAGGGCATACTCGTCTTTGCGTTCATGAGTTTTTCTTTAAATTTGATTTCTCGTCAGTGACCCGCAACGCAGCAGTAGAGTATTTGGCGTAACTACAACAAAGCACTCCGTGAAAGTTTGCTCAATGAAACTCGATAAAGCCGGGCTGCTCTGTATGAAGGCCGAAAACGATCTGTATAGTCGCTCTCTCCAATCAGACCTAATTGCATTTCGCCGCGAATGTCAACCTAATCAAGCTCGAACAACAGAGGCCCCGTTTAACGTTCTTCGTATTGTTTTTCCTGTTCGCGAAGTACGTATATACAGTACGGGCCGCACTAAACTATACTCGAGAGCGTGCCCGAGCGGAAAACAATGAAAAAGAGTATGTGTAATACGGTTCATAAATCGTCGGAAGGTTGTAATTGTGCGGGCCGGAATAACGAAAATCTACGCGGCTTCATTAAGCGATAATACATATGTAAGAAAGCTGCCTCGGGTTCACTTAGCGACAAACCAATAAAATTAAGCGGACGACGTGCGAATAGGGGCTAGGTGGTATGAGGAAGGAAGGTATATAAGGAAAACCGGGAACCGACGAAAAATAAATTTTCCCCGGGACAGAGATTGGCAGCGGGTCGGGGGAAATGCAATGAAGCGTGGATCAGGCTCGTGAATCTGATTTTAGGATTATTGAAAGCGTAATTGCGATTTTTTTATTATCGTGGATCGAGTTCGCTTTATTCGAGAACTCGGCTAATTGAAAGGTTGAGAAAGTGAAAATTATACAACGCTTACTAAATATATGCTACGCTTTTCGAGTCTGCATTATCGATCGCGATGGACTTGAAATCTGTTTTGAAATGAATGAACCGGGACTCGATATACCGAAAATGCTTCGACTGTTTTTACATAGAAGATTCGGTATGAATTACAATACACCGTCCAGATTTACAACAAAGAAGTCGCTCACCGTTTCGACTTCGATCATCATCCTCCACAGCGAAAAATCTCGCAGGCTCCCGCACAATACACACAGCATCATATACAGCAAAGGCTCGCGTCCTCCCGCGTAAGTAATGCATCTTCGTATGCGCGGCTCGTACGGTTGGACGTCCCTGTCGCGCAGCTACACACACAGACACACACACAACTACACGAGTATATCGCGCACGCAGACGGAGCATATCATATACCGGCTGCGGTATTACCCCCCTGCAGCAGAGAACCGCAATGCATACTGAGTAGCCATTCCCTCTTACCTTAGCTATGCTGCCGGCTCCCTATTACCCGGTCACCGCTGCTGTGCCTATATGTGCGGCGGCAACGACGACGACGACGACGACGTTGTACACATGCACATGTATACGCGCGAGCGGTGCGGCAAAGTAGCGAGACGTGTATGTGTATTCAGATTTCCGGGCCCTCCCGTGTAACGAATCTATCGTCGGATTTGCGCGGAGAGGAAGAGAGAGAGAGAGAGGGAGAGAGAGAGAGAGAGAGAGAGAGAGAGAGAGAGAGAGAGAGAGAGAGACTGCGGCTCGCCGAACGAGCAGGTGACGCATACGAACGAGGGGCGTTTGTTTGTTCGCTCGCGGAGGACACGTGCGCGTGCTGGGAACGTGTTAACGATTTATATATTTTCAGAGTTGTTTTTTGCGCGTTCGCAAATTTTATTCCGTCATCTAGATAGATTCGAAGCTGTACAGTACTAGAAGCGTGAGATTGGACATCACGGAGTATTCGTCTACGCTAATCCAGCCTGGAGACGTCAAAAAAGTGATATCCTTACAGCGTCCCATATCGGCTCGAATTTGCATACCATTTAGGACAGCATCGGTCTCTTTCGTAAACTGCAACAGGGCTGTTATACGCTATACACATGCACGAAACGCGATGCTAAAAGGCGTGCTTAAGCGCGGAAAGCAGTCTGTGCTGCGACGAGACGAGGGTCGCGGTTGTGTGTTGCGCCACTTAACGATAACGATAGGGCGAGTTACGTCTTTTATCGCATTGCCGGCATACTTTATCCGATGCCGCGTAATCCGATTTGAGGCTCGTCGGCCCGCTCGGTAATGCGTCCGCGAAGTGTTATGCCGATGGTCATCCCTTATACGCTGTATAGCGCTGTACAGCAGAGAGTCGAATAATGCGTTGATTCCTCGCTCTGATATGTGATGGATTTGCGTGGATTCTGGAAAAGATTTTGCAAACATGTCACTTTGTACATGCCCAAGGGGAACAAACTCGTTCTATAGTCAGACATCGCTGAAAAGCGCGTGCTTCATAACGTTATTCCTGGTAATTCAACAAATACCGCATATCCTCTCGTGCACTTGACAGCAAGAGCTGGCCGCAAAAACCGACCGAAGAAAATTCAGAAATACCCGCTTTTAATTTTTCTCGCAAGCTGACTCTCTAATTCAATCAGCCTTAATCCCGCAAGCAACCTCGGCTCTCTCTTCCCCTCCTCTCTCTCTCTCTCTCTCTCTCTCTCTCTCTCTCTCTCTCTCTATTGCATTCTCAATTTAGCGCGATTTTCCACACTGGCGGCGCTTCTCCCGCGAGCACGCGCCGCAATCAAATATTTAGCACGCGAGTCGATGCTATCGCCTAAAGTCCGCCGTTGATTGCGCTCGCTCGGAGGAGCTCCCGTGTACACACACGCATACGCGCTTACACACAGAGACGGACGGACGAGCCGTACAGAGAGAGAGAGAGAGAGAGAGAGAGAGAGAGAGAGAGTGCGAGTATACGAGTACAGAGTACAGAGAGGCGCAGCGCGGAAAGAGAAAGCGCGCGCGGGGTATTGCGGTTTGTGTTTACCGAGGATATAAGCCGCTGGCAGCTTACCGCAAGACAATGCCGGCGTCGAGAGCGCGCGCTAATTGATCGGATTATTAAACTCGAATCCTTCGGGATTTTCCTTTTATTATGGTAAACTAGCTTTTTGCACGGCCCTATTGGCCGCCGAGACGATTTGGATTATATAGTTCCCTATAGATAATGAGCTTGGATTGTGATCAGCCTCTCATTAGTTACGTGATTGCTAACTTGTATATGCGGCTAATGGCTCTCAGCGTTATGACATCAATGTATTTCTGCTAATGAGCACTTGCGTTTCCAGAAATACGCGTCATAGAGAACACACACCGCATAGAGCTGGTTTATTAAGCACGAAAGGATTTTTAGGGAAAATGGATTTATGTATATTCTAAAACCTATATCGACTCGCGAAGATTCTAATTCACTTATCGTGAATGCGGGTTGGAAAATCATATTGTAGAATTGAGAGCAGCTCCCCCTGTCTCAATTGGTTATCCTGGAATCGATTCGATTTAGCATCGGCTGATTGGAACCGCGACCATCGGACGCCAGAGTCTCTTTCCGTCTGCGTACGCCGCGTGTCCAGCAATTTAGCCTCGTCCCCAGAGTTCCGTCTGTTAAAAGTAAGTAAAATCAGCCTTTACGAATACAAGGTTCCCTTTCTATCCCTAGTAGTTTTTTAAAAAAATTTTTCACCTTCAAAGGTTTGTAGCACGAGAAGAAAATCGAATTCGTAATCGATCGGAAACCGTATAGTAGGCGCCACCAGAATCTCTGCTGTTTGCGTATCGAGTTCTTTGCTCGTTGATTGAATGCGCTCAAATGCCTAGCAACTCGAGTTATTTCTCCGCCCCCACTTCTCTCCCTCTCTTCTGTGCTGCGTCGAGTACGATGAAGAGATTGAACCGATCAAACGACCGTGCGTCTCTGGCGCACACTAATTAGAGACGTGCAACAGCCGAGAATAGAATAGCTTCTGCTGCGACTCTAACTTGCGCTCGCTCTTTTTCTACTGCCAGCGCGTTTAAGCCGTCCTTAATGAGGATACGGAGGAAGGCGGCAGGGAATCCGCTGAAAGGCATTATAACGAGACCTCGTCAACGGAGATACCACGCGGAAGATAAAGGAACGCCAACGCAACAGCAGCCAGCTTTCTTTCGAGAAATTGCTATCCTCTGCGCTGGCTGACACTACGTTTTTCCTCTCGTCGGCCTCTCTTCTTTCTCTCCGATCCTGCCTCACGAAATTACGCGCGGTATATGCCAGCTTCCAGTGAAATTATGTATACCTATTCAATTCATTCGGAGGCTTCATCATATTTGAGGAGAAAAAGGAAAATATTTTTCGTTCGCTGCTCGATTGCTCGTACGGGAGGTGTGAAATTTTCCCAACGACCTCGTCGACGAAAAAAAAACGAATGAGACTTCTCGTAAAATGATGGATTCCATACTAACGCTTGTCCATTATCGGTGTTCCGACCTACGCGAAATCTCTTTTTCGGCACCACTTTGTACATCATATTTATACGCGTCACACGCCAGTCCCTTTTCTCTCTCTCTCTCTCTCTCTCTCTCTCTCTCTCTCTCGCGCGCGCGCGCGTGGCTATTTGTTTTACAGCACGACCGAGCCGGCTATCCGATCGGTCATGCTTTTAAACCCCCTCGACAATTTCATTTCTCCCCCTCTTTCGCCGTTCTTCGCTCGACGATAAAGGATGTATTATTACTTTTTTTGCTGTCGCTTGCGAAAAATTTCAATGTCGCTCTCGATTTCCAACCAAGTGCGATTTCGATCGTCATCGCCGAGGAGTCTTGCGATAATCTTTCTCCTCATTGGCCTCTACTGGTCCAGAGTAGCGTACGCAGATCGTAGACAAAACAAAATCCAATACTCAGCAGCAGCTCCTGGCGACCACAGCAGATTATACACACAGGCGAGCACAGAGTATCAAGGATGACTCGGAACAACATACAATGCGACCGTCCTGTACAGGCGCGCTCTGTCTCTCTCTCTCTCTCTCTCTCTCTCTCTCTCTCTCTCTCGCTCTCTCTCTCTCTCGCAAGCTCAACCATCAGCCCTCTAGACGAGGGCGAGGAGATTTACGAGCTGCGCGGTCCAACCTCTCCGCTCTCCCGCGGGGCTGTAGCGTGTACACGCTCCACGTGCTAGCTACTCCACGTGCTGTCTCTCTAGGTGCTTTTTTAACTCCACCCTCCCCCTCTCTCGTCTCCTCGAGCTAACTTGGTGATTAAACCTTTTAATATCGCAAAGCCGGTCGGGAATTTTACGCGTGTGCACAGCGATACCAGAGCTGCCGTGGAATGCTGCGAGGAAATTTTTTTTTTCATTCGCGGTTTACACCAAGCGCCGGCTATTATTGCAAAAAGCGACGCGGGTAGTAACGGGAGTCCGTATACAGCGGCGGCGAATAATGGGGCTTCTGTTATATTTTTTTTTTCGTTTGTTTCTCCGCGCGGTTTTGTTGCGAAGCCGGCCCATTCAGAGGCAGGTTTTTGTGTCGCCGCAAGCTTCTCTCGGTTCGATTGATCGCGTACACACGCTACAGCGGCGATTTTCAAACCGCGCGGCAAGAGAGAGCTTTTCGGCACCGCCAACGCCACTGGCTTGTATCTTGCATCACTAGTTTCGCGCGCGATTGTATCAAGCGGGTAATGTATATATGATGCGCTTTTTTCCTGTTGAAATCATCGCAGCGTGAGGATAATTCCGTACCGCTGAGTTTTCGGCCCTTTGGATTCGACGCTGTGTGTGTCATTGTTAGGGAGTTAGCTGTATTAGGGACCTGCACAGGGCGCTGTTCTTTGTCCGCTTTTCGTTATTCGTTGAATTGCGTTTTTCGTTCGAAGATTTCTTTGAATTTGAGAGAACTGTTGCGATTTGTTACCTTTTTTAGCTGCACATTTCGTATACACGTAAATTGCAAGAACAGCAGAGATCGAACAGAATTTCTTTCATAAAAAAAATATATATATACCTGTGAATAACGAGTCTTTGAATAGGCAGCCTCATCAGAGCAGCTGAGAAAGTCACGAATGACACCCTTAGAGCGCGCGTAAAGCTCAAGAACTTCAATAAGGACGATCTCTCAATTACTAAAGCCTCGTATAATACATTGCCGCCATCAGCCACTCAGGAAGTTTAATAAATTCAAGCTCGGGCTCCGCTGCACCTTCGTAGGACGCATAATATTATCATATCGGGTGGCGCGCGTAGCTCCGGGGTTCGTGTTCCTATAAAAATCAAAGCACGACTTGTTCAACCAGAGCTTTAAGAGAAAATTTGGCCCCGGCGAGCTTCTTCTCAGCCAGCGTGTATATTTCACTATATCAGTATTTAATAGGGTTTTCAGGCCAAAGTATCCCCTTAACGTCCCCGGCGATCGTGTTCCTTCTCTCTCTCTCTCTCTCTCTCTCTCTCTCTCTCTCTCTCTTCCTCTTGCACTCTATGCGCAGCGCAAGATAGAGGAAGAGCGAGAGAGGAAGGGAGCGCGAGGAGACACACAATAGCAGCCGCACCTGCGGGTTTTACGTGCTGTCGACGCATGAATATTCACGGCTAATTTGTAAGAAGCTCTCCAAACAACGACTCGCTTCAGCCGTCCCCTGGACACGCCGCCGAGACACACACAAACACGCGCTCGCGCGACGTTTCTCGCCCTGCACGGAGGGAGATTCGAACGGCGCCCGGAACAAGAGTTTACCTTTAATTAGTCGTCGGATGAATAAAAGATGCAACGTGCGCGACCGCCGCGCTTGATTCCGTTACTCCGCCGTGTCCCTCTCCCTCTCATCCATTCTTATTCATATTTTCGAACGTGTGCTGCGCAGGGCTCGCCGCAGCTGCGCGAGAGACGCGTTTGATTACGTGTCTCAAGGTAAATTTGCTCTTTTCCTTACTTCAGCCGGGGTTGCTTTTCTGTTTGACAGACTTGCCGGCGAGACTGCAATTCTAGTGGATTTCGCGCGGGATTTAATCATTAGTGCGCGGGCTGGTATACACACAGTTACTCTCGGGCTTTTTAGTAATTCATGTTAATCGGATTCGCACTTCAAAGTAGCGCGCTGGATCCCTTTAATCATTACGGCATCGAGATGAGCAAGCTTTTCGATAACCTACTTTTCCTCTTTTAAACCCTGTCCTCGCATTGATTTGCCTTACTCTGAAAAGCATGAAATTATAATTTACGTTAAGAACAACTCCGAAGACGTTTGTCGATACTCAGACTTATCTACTGCATCGTTGATATCGCCACAGTCTTGTCAAAAAGGCATCTCTTCACTTCTATAGCGCGCGTTTCTCAAATTCATTAAAAGAGGACCTTCGGAATAAATCCGCTTTTCATTCATCTACCTTTCCTTTCAGGTATCCTCCTCTCTCTCTCTAACATACAGCAGCCACCGCAAGCTCGGTAAAAACCCCGCCCGGCTTAAAAACGTCGAAAAAGATTACCGGCAATAAGGGAAGTAAAAAATTCCCGGCAACACGTGCGTGTGCTAGCTGGCTCGGTATTATTGAATTCGTTGGCGCGTCGTTGTGCTATTTTCGAGGGAGAGAGAGAGAGGAGCGAGGAATGCAACGCGTACGCCGCGCTAAAGAAAAAAGCACACAGCGGACGCCGGCAAACGCCTCGGCGCGCATTTCGAGCTTTTTGCGAGCTTTTCCCCGACCTAACGAGACACACGCTGTACACATGCACACAGGGCAAAAATTAAATAGAAACGAAGATATCTTTAGCACGCGCACTCGTAACGAGGTCCCGCTTGTATGGAATACCTACACGTGCAAAAACACGCGAACCGGACGTCGAAGAGCTTTCCTAGTAATGCGATTAAAGCGCGTTTGTGAGCAGAGCGCTCGTGGTTCCGAAATTTTATTCGTTACTCCTTTTTTCCTTCGTCGTGGCGTCGCGGTATAAAGAAGGAAGGTTATACGCCAGCACGATTTGATACATATCAGACAGGGCCGCACTATACCGGATGGCTCTTCGAGCTTAATTGTCGTGCGATTTTTATACGCGAGTGCGAAAACATGGCCGAGCAGGTTAATTGCATTTTTCCGATTCGAGAGCACCGCGGCTCGATTGCGATTCGCTGCGAGTTTTATACCGTGCGAGATTTCATGACACGCAGCTTTAGGGCCTATCAACTGGCGCTTTCGAGCCTTCGATAACCTTCGTCTTTAATCTCTTCTCGCATGCGTCGTTATAGGTGAGTAATACCGCAAGTTTCATCCTCCCTTTGATGGCGTTAGATTATTGAAACAAACGTTCACTTCAGAAATGAAACGTGTATTAAACGCGATTTAAAAACGCATTTTACCGTGATCGCGGTGATACTGCCGGCATATATGGGTAAGAATAAAAGGGACTGAATAATTTCGCGATCCTGCGGTGAGCCACGGCGTTTTACGTCATTCGTTATGATGTCTGGAAAATCTTCGCGTCCCATACGTAGCAAGCTCGGAATTTGTCATCCTTCCGCCCTGTCTCTTACTTGCGCGTCTTCTTCTCTTCTTCTCTTCTTCTCTCTTTCTCGCATATACCCCATCAAGTTTCGTGATGAGAAGTCAGAGTCTTCTCCTTTGCATGTATTAAGGTAGCGCGTCGTGTCTCCTTGCCTACCGCTTCGCATCGTCCTCGTCGTCGTCTTCGTCATCGGCCCTGCTTTTTCTTCCCTCTCTCTCCGCGCGCATCTCAACCACTACTGGCGCTACTCCTTCTTCTTATATGCGCACGTCCAAGTGTAATTTGAGCTCGTCGTCCTCGACGTCTTCGTAAGTAAGAGAGTAGGGAGGCGAGCCGCCTCGAGGAGATAAAAAAAACATTCCTCCAGAGGGAGAGAAACATTGCGATAAAACGTAAAATACGAGATAAGCTGTCGGAGATTTCGTATAAAATATGCACGCCGAGATGGATGTATTAAAATCGAGATTAAAATTCTATTCATATCTCGGGCTTTTTGGTCTGCCGCTGTTTATACGAGGCGGGATGAAGATTATTCGTTCAAGTTCAACAATATACACACAGCCTCGTCGCTTCATTTTTAATCAGAAGAGCGAAACACCGAGGTCGTGTAAACATTCTCAAAACGACGGTTAAATTAAACGTCGCCGAGCGCGTTTTATGTAAATTTCGAGACTGGAAAAACTGCGCTCAAAATAAAATTTTTTCCAGCGTTACATAACGGCGCACGAGCGAAAAAAGGGTCGACGGCGCGCAAAGAGAAAAAAAGGAGAGAGGAGAAAAGACGCCGTGGGAGAAGGATGAAAATCAGGATCGCTGTGTAGAGCCGTACGTTAAATCCGGGGGGAAGGCTCCTTTCGCGCGCTCGTGCGGGAATCTGCAAAGTATGCAAAATATGCGGTTACGTTGACGTCGCCATTATACAAAGCTAATGCAGAGCTAGAGATCCCCACATCGTCGTCTTCCTCCTCCCCTCTTAGCCCCTTTTAGCTTGCTCGCGCAGCAAGAACAGAACCGATACGTGGCACGTGTATAAGACTTTACAATCCGACATGAGATGTACAAGCGCTCGTTAGCTTCATCGTTATTGCTATTATACTTTCGTTTATAAATGGAGAAATTATTTTAATCAGGATCGAAATAATTTGGTTTGTAACGTTACGTTTGCCGTTGATAGTCAGTCGCGTGCTTTAAAAGCAATTAACTGAAGCTTGTGCAATTTGTTTCACTAGTTGAGATGAGCGAGACAAAGAGGAGACTTGTTAGAATTGCTTTGTTATGATACATTCATGATGGATTCAAAGTGATCCGTCAAGCAAAGACAAGAGGGATGCGTCAAGCATGTTACGTGAGATTGAGATCAGCTTTCCTTTTTGCCTTGTTCATAAACAGTGACTTCGGTTAATTGTTCTACCACAATACACGAACTAAATATATTCTCGTATTTACTCCGTGAAATTGCCACGATACTTGATGAAAACAATATTCTATTAATTAACCGGTGCTGCGTTATAATGTTCAAGGAGAGTCAATTCATTACATTAGCTATAAAACGTGTGCAAAGTTCTGTTTGGATGTACCAATTGATCGACGGTGTGGTCGTGCGGTGTTTAATAAAATTAAAAATATCAATTTTATTCAATATAACTGGAAAACTCAATAACTTTAATTTGTTGGAGAATTTTTCATCCGGTGCTTCTGGGTGGCACGGGATTAAAAATTTTTAATTAACGTACTTTTTGAATTTTTGTTCCGTGAATTCGCTATGCGTTCATCAATCAAATTACGGTGCGTGTCGACTCAGTGTCATTGGAAAATAAGAAAAAGTTATATTTTTCATTAAATTAAATACGACCCTTTTCTGGTGTCTCTTTTATAAGGGAGATAATTAATTCCAAAAAGGTTTATACTATTTCGAAGTATCATTTTTCTGATAAATCTCGTGGTGACTTTCTCTGATCGGCATTGTAAAAATTCAACCCATCCGCCGTAAACAAACACCGTGTTCCTCCAAAACGAATCTTTCACACAGAAGCGATAATTATCACCACCGAGAAAGGCGGCGAGAAATCGTTACGGTCTTCCGTAGAGCAGGCTTGACGCGACTCGCAGCCACATAGAAGAGAAGGGGACCGCGTAGCGCTCTTGCTCCGGCTTCGACCAGTAGATTAGTTTTGTTCGAGGCAATTTGAATTTAGATTAGTTGTCGCAGATTGGCGCCGCAGCCGATCGCCACCAGCGCACGCACGTCATTATACTTCTACCGTGCGTTCGCGACGTTCGATTTGCCCGGCACAAAGGTGCGCCCGGCGGCTTTCTTGCCTCTCCTGTGCATACGGAGTTTTTTGCTACCTCGCGTCTTGTTTTCCACTTTGGTTATAAATCATGGTGTGGTGAACGATTTTTCAAAGGCTATCGAAGCGCGGTCGCGCTCTTATAATATGTAGACTTTGATAGAATTTTTTTCACGCGACTCTCCGTTGAAAAATAGAGGTCATTTCGCCGTGTTATTAATTCGCGCGTTACAGTATATATGTGTAAATATCATATGTGGCAAGAATAACGAAAACTCATCGTTTATTGAACCTATATAGCCCGTGGGAAGATGAAGCGTCAACTATACAAACATTCGCGTGTATAAATACCGCTCGACTATTTACGAATCTCGTAAATAAACAGCATATCAAATGATACGCGAGATGACATTACTCGAACGGCACTTTTATATATCCGTTGAATTTCTGAGAGCTGAGAGCCAAAGAGCTGAAAATAGAGTATAAACTCGCTTCTCAAAATCCGGGGCAAACGTCGCGATGAATAAATCATCGCATCGCTAAACAATTAAAGCGAAACGAAAGAGGAGTCCAAATGGAAAAAGCCTCGCGGCAAGAGAATGCAAAATAAAGAGCGCAGCAGCAGTGGCAGCCGTAAACTCCCAAATGGACAAATAAAAATCCTCTTATTATCATACATCTCGTTGATTCGAGGAAACAAAGTAAAGCACGACTGCGCCGCTATATAGCCCAGCTCTCTGTCTCGCTTTTTCCAAAGGCGGCGTAGGCGGAATTTATGCGCCGAGCAATGCTATACCCTCTCCCTTGGGCGGGACGCCTTCGCGGCGGGATAAACGAGCGAGTGAGCGAGAGACGGAAGACGCGGGGCCGCACAGACAGAAATGAATAGAGCAGGCCCCGGGTACTTTGTGGATATGTGACCGGAAAACAAAGCGGCTCTGCTGTTTCTGCGAAGCTCGCCCTCCTCTCGTATCCTACCGCCACGTGACGTCGATGAGAGTTTTGCGAAATCGAGACGAGCGGAGTTTCGTTTTCTTATCGCTTCGCTCGAAAGATGCGCCTGTCTGTGATTTCGGTGCTGTCTTCTGTGTTCCAGTTAAAGAGGATGTACTCGAGGATTCGATATTTTTACATCGTAAATGCCCAATAATATGCTACGAGAGAATTCGTTTCTACAAAAGATCCATTGCGCGTAGAATAACAAAACTTATATTTTTCGATGATCGTCTATATCGAACCGAAAATCGGATACACAGCCGGCGAGTAATGTATGCTAAAAGCAGAGCTGCGCGTTTCAAATTATCATAGGTGTAACGGGGCTATCTTATTTCTGGAATAATATATGCAAGCGTATTTTGTGACGCGTTATGATTTATCAGCTCATGCCGGTTTCAAGATTCCCCAGAGATTTTGAATATGATAATAAGAGAGATCGCAATTTCAGGGCCAAGGAATCATCCACACCCGAACCCTCCTGTGAGCGACGCGGTGCGAACCTCTTTACGTATTCATGTCGCACATTAAGTGACATCGTTTTTTCGCCCCGACAGCGAAAATAAATACGATTCATTTTTCATCCGCGCGCCCCATCTCCGATACGAGAAGATCTGCCGTTGTCTCGCGCTTGCGTACGCGCATTTATGTATTCATAGTAATCTTCGCTCCCGATAAGATTATTCATAAAATGTCTCTGTTTCAAGCGCGTTAAAAATCATCGTCAATCGAGGAAAAGTAAAACTGAGTCACGTAATCAAATATCCACATGCATCCTCGAAGCAGACGTATATAATATCTCGTCGCTAAATCCAGTGCCATCGCTTATACATCGCATCTCCACGTCTATTCTCAGAAGCAGGCAGTAGCACGTAGTCTCCATCTCTTCGTTGCGTCGAGCGTCAAGTATAGAGCCTAACTGACCTATGACGGATCCGCAGGCGAGCTCTCGGAAAATTTTCCTCATTTTTCCCTGCTGATTTATCGGTCCTAAGGCGAGGCCCAGTTTTTCAGTAGACGCCGGGGAGAAAACGAAGAAAGAGAAGCTCCTCGCGGCGTATATAACGGGTTGAACTCCCCTGATGGATTGCAGAGAGAAGCTGGGAGTAACGGAGACTCCGCGGCGCGACGGCTTGCGCGCGCGCGCACGCGGAGACGACAACGACGGTGGAGGAAAGGACGGCGGTGGGCGAACTCCGCGAGGGAGGAGATAGCCGGCAAACAGCCGGCCGTCATCTCTCTCTCCCCTTCCTACTGCTTCCTACTTGTTCTCTTCTACGAGAGAGGGTATAGTCTCGTCTGATTTTTCCATTACGCGATTCAAGGGGATAATTGCAGGGACAACAAACTCGTCGACACAGTGTCGTTGCGCTGCTTTGGTTTGTTTTACCGAAACGGTCGGTATAAATGGAACGACTGCTCTGTTGATTTATTCGGTATCGACGCTTGTTTTCTTATTCGGCTGACGTTTCAGCTGTTCCTTTTCACGGCGATCAATTACGAATAGCTTATTTTCGTTGAAAAGTACATCACTGACTTTGCGTCCGACCGACCCGACGTTTACTACTGAATCCGATGTTACTCAGTAAAACATTTCCAAACGGTCGTTCATCGGTATACAACAGAAATTCAATCGCACAAAGCACACGAACTCCAGTCAGAGCAAACGTCGGCTTCGGGTCGTCGATAGAATACGCGAATGCAAATCCCGAGCGCGAATGGAGTACGCGCATTTCTGAAACTCGCACGAAGAGCATGAAAAACAATTTGTCTTTTACGATCATGACGCCTGTCCGTCAAAGAGACACTGCAGCAGCAGCAGCTCGCGCAAGATCGTCATTAACGACCAGAGCACACGCACACGAGTCGCGCGCGAGTCCGGAAATTCAATTTGACTGGGCCTCGGAGGGAGAATTTTCACACGTTCTCCATTTTCTCGCGCTGGTCCTTCTCTCTTTTGACACTTTTAGAACTTCCGCGCATCGGTCGCAGGAACAAACGCCGTATGTGTCGCATTGCAGAGCTGTACACAAGAAGCTCTCTCTCGCGCGTCTCTAGCTATAAAAGAGGGACGCGCGCTGCAGGAAATTAAAATCGATTAACCGAGCCCGTTCGGGGATTGACGCGTGTCGTTCTCTCGCAACCGAACTCGCTCTCTCTCTCTCTCTCTCTCTCTCTCTCTCACTCTCTCTCACACACAGCTCTCCGACCTTTAAAATCCACGCGTAGCAGCGTTTATAACTGCGCGATGTGTGCATCGTTTTCTGCCCGGTGAGAAGTATCAAGCGAATTCTGGTCCTGGAGGGAAGCGCCCGGGAATTTAAGGCACGGGGATTTACGATCAGCAGGCGCCTCTCGATGCGAGAACTTCCGGCGTCAGAGAGAGAGAGAGAGAGAGAGAGAGAGAGAGAGAGAGAGAGAGAGAGAGAGAGAGAGAGAGAGAGAGAGTGGGAGAAGGATTGAAATAGGAGGCTGGAAATGCGTTTGCGGCGCACGCCACGCGACAATTTACGCGACGTTAAGGCGGAGTAGGCGCTCCGCCCCCCTTTCTCCGGCTGTCTAATACTACGGAGAAAAGATGTTGCACTCGATCCTGGCTGGCTGTTTGTTTGTTTGTTTGTTTGTTCGTTCGGATCGGGCTGTTGTTGCTCGACGTATTTTTCACGTAGGGGGCGTTCGCGCTCGCGAATAAAGTCGAATTTTCTCTCGGGGAGGTTTACGACGTCAGAGAACAAAAAATTTGGTTACTCGCTGCTTTAACAGAGGGAACTCGAGAGATTTATCGTTCGGCGCGCAGTGGATTATTGACTTGTTTAACGTGTTTTTTATTTTCGAATGGATTTGTTGTGTCGCTCGTTGGAGCACTAATGAAGCATTGTTCTGATTACCTGAATATTAATTGTTAAACTACGCTTTGGAATCGGAGTTTGCATTCAAAGCTTGCGGGTATTTATGGGTTTGTTTTCATTGCCCGCTGATGGTATTACGTATCAGCGAGGTATGGAAATTCGTATACTAAATTAAAAATAATTCGATAATGATGTAATTTCACGCGTGTATACAACTTCAACCGTTTTCGAAAATTGTTAATTCCAAATGAATCCAATTCTGAAACAAAAGACTTTCGAATTATCGACATCTTCCATCTCCCACGCGAGATTTCGCAGGTCGGACAAAACAGCAATATAAATTCGAGATTCAGTGGCGCGTTGGAAAATACCGACGTTTTCACTTTCGGAAATTCAATCAGCTGCGTGCGGCTACAAGGTATATATCTCGCGGTCGAAACAGAACGCGGGGCAAAAAGAAACGGCCGGAGAATGCACCTGACATTAGGGAGTCGAAACGAGCAGCAGTACAATGAAAGCGCGCGGACAAAGCTCGCGCGAGGGAAAATCTTGGAATATCGAATTTACGCTGCCGCGGTGGCTTGCAGACCCTCGGGGAGAGAAAGAGACGCAGATTCCCTCATTCCGATTCCACTTATTCTCGCGCGCCGGCTGCAGCGCACATTCCGGCAGCTCTGATTCTGCGCGCGCGAGGGACCATCATCGTGCCACGCGAACCCGCGTGTTGTGCATGCTTGGCTTTTGTTCTTCTTTTTCTTCGTCGGATGTACATGTATATATTTTATACATGCGCGCGGGGAGCGATCCTCGAAACGCCTGGCGAAAGCTTTCACGTCTCTTCTCGTTCTGGTGATTTAATTCGTCGAGGATTGGCAGAAGCTTGATGTTGGCAAATTCTCCGTTATAAGATATGGGTTATTTGTTAACTGGGTTGATTATGATTTCTTCTAATCGGAATATATTTTAAAATTAATTCTCTGTCTTATTGTGTAACTATCATATTTAATCCTAATAAGTCTGGTTGAGAAGCGCTTAACTTTTAATTGGAAAAGAGATTTCATGCATTTACTCGAAAGAAAAATGTATCCTTCCTCGCGCTAATTAAGTCTAAATGATCTGTCATGCAGACAAATAATGCTGTAATAAAGTGTCCGGGCTCCTCAACAAATGCTAATTGACAATAAAATACATGACGTCTAGGATATAAAGCTTCAGCAAGAATGAGAGCATGCGGCTGTATGGACATATGTAATTTTTTTGCCAGTGGCGATAAATTCGTCGGTATAAAAAAAAGTACCGCGAGGAATTGCCCACCGCAAAAAAAAACAACTAGTATAATAATACTTCCGTATGGAAAAACAGGCAAAAATAGAGGCAGAAAGAGAACCGTCGCGCAGGGTTATTTTCGCGTGCGGATGTAGTCGCGCTGGCGCGAGCAGCGCGGCGGGCCGCTTTATCGGCCGTTTAACGCCGACGTTTTCCAAATTACAGAGCTAAGTCCCGGCAGTTCATTAAGATAAGGTCCTCTTTTCCCATTTCGCTGCCTCTCCACTTCGCTCTGCAACTCTCACCCCCCGGCATGTATATCTATACACACACATACACAGGGGTGTGAGCAGGGGGCGCGCGCCAGCCAGTGTATAGCGGTCCCGTCGCGCGCTGCTCCTTTTATGGAGAAAAGAAGAGAGCGAGAGAGCGAGAGAGAGAGGCAGGCCACTTTCAGATTCTATCACCTCGCGAAACAAAGTCCCGTAATTCTTCCAACGGGAGACTGCAGCGCGACGGGCCATTTTACGGTTTTACGGATTGCCTCTGCGCCCGTCCCAGCGGCGCCTCTTATCGCTATATACGTACGAGAGCGGGATCGAGTCGAAGAGTGACAGAGAGAGAGAGAGAGAGAGAGAGAGAGAGAGAGAGAGAGAGAGAGAGAGAGGTCGGAGCTTTTAAATGTTATTCATGGGAATTGAACTATGACGATGGAAGGGAGCGCATACAGTGCCCGGCACTGGGTCGTAAGCTCCGTTTTTTTGGACTTTTTTCTTTGTAGCGCCGCGACTGCGTGCGAATGGCTTGAAATTCAATTTTCGACTCTCGAGCTCGCACTCCAGAGATGAAATGTGTAACTTCGTTTTTTCGTCGCTTGGAAAACGGATTATACGCGGAACGTATGAAGTTTCTTGGAAAATCTCCGCGAAGTTTGGCCAAATCTTCTTCGGGAACTGAATTCCAGCTGTCAGTTTTGCCAATTTCCAGATGTGCCTTGCTTCAAAATTGCAGAATTTGGATCATCGCGTTGCCTTAGACGTATTATCTTTTTATCCTCAACGGACATGTGGTTTTTCAATAGAAAAGATAATGTACGGCCAAATAAAAATTTCATCCGCTAGAGTCTGGTGGTGGAGGAGCCATGCACTTGAAAAATTGAGCTTATGAATCTCAATTTACGTGGGACTTTGCGGTCCTCGGATACGAGGTTCCTTTCAAACCGGAGATTACGTTCATCGCAAAAAAAGAAACGACGCGTCGTCGCGTCGTGGACGTTGACGGTACAGACGGTGCGGCAGCGGCCACTCGCTTGACCACTGCCGGAAATTCAAAAGTTAGGTAAACGCTCGTTTGTAGCCGACGACGTTCAGCTTGGTAATGGAAAAGTAGATAAAATTTTCCTTATTTTACCTTTAAATTGGCTTTCAACTTTCCATTAATGCATCGAGACGTGTCTCGCATTCGAATTTCATGTATACACTAACGTTAATCTAGCAAAAGGGTTTCGTCATCGTAAAAATATTCGAAATTCACGATTAAACTTCAAATTGAAACATTACCGCGCAGACAACTACACGCGAAACGAAGAAAGAAAAAGAACGAAATACAAGACGCGGATATAAGATCTCGCGCCAAGGCCCATAACCTTGAAAGATCTCTCACACCCCGCCACCCACCTTCGAGTCTCGCGCGTGCGCGCGTGTGTGTGTGTATGTATATATGCATATATGCATATATATATGTGCATATATATATATATATATATATATATATATATATATATATATATATATATATATATATATATATATATATGTACATGGGAAAATCAAACGACTCGATCAAGCTCGCTCGCTTGCGGCAGCAAAAGGCACTTTGCGTTTTGCGGGGGCGAATAAAAGCCGGCGGAGAATTCGTTCCGTTGATTCACGCGATTCCGCTCTTTGTAAGAGAGGCAGCGCGTAACAATCGCGCGCCGGCGCGCGCACAGGGGGGTGTCGCACGGCTGTAAAAAGAAAAAGCGCGGAAAAGAGAGTCGCTCTCTCATTTGAATACTTAGATTGAACAGCCGCCGGGGCTCGCCGCTTAATCGCGTTTTTCGCGAAATTTATGAGATCTTACGGGACTGATAGCCGAGCTGTATACGCGCGCGCGGAGAGGAATCGAGAATCTCGGGATCCGTCGCCTGTATCTTACGCAAAGATTGTTAATAAAAGCTGTTGGGCGCCATTAGCGGGGATAAATCAAGAGGAGCTGCGAGATTAGGCGCGACTGTACGGGCTGCGGTGTTTTTTTTCTTCGCTTCGGAGAGTCTTCCTTCCGGTTCTCGCTCCGCGCGAGTGTTATAGAGGAAGAGAGTGAATTTATTAGTCCCCGGTGGCTTGCTTCTGATTACGCGGGGATTTTATCTTTTAAATGCTAAGGCAATTTGCCGTCGAGATAAAAAAAGCCTATGGAAGCTTTCCTATATAGAATAATAAGAAAATCTCTAGCGTCTGCTCTCTTTCTCCGCGCTGCTCGATTGGCGCGCGCGGAAAAATGTTTTTAATCCGGGGATCCTTGGCTGGCTTCCCGAACCATTACATCCGCGAGTTCAATAAGCTCCGCTGTTAGTTTCCTCAAAAATTTATCCTCGAACTTCTGTTAGCTCTCGACGTCGGCGCCGTGCACTGTGAAAATTTCGTGAAATATTTATGAAAAAAAGAACCGCAGCCCGGCTACACCGCAAGAACAACGGACAAACTTCAACAAAGGCGCTTTCTTGAGAGAGAGGAAAAAGACGACGCACGAAAAGAACAGCAGCAGCAACGAGAGCGCCGGAGAGTAGAGGGAAAAAGTGCTGGCCACGCGAGCGAAGCTTAAGCAAAAGAGTCACCCGACGTGAGCTAAGTAAGTTAAGCGCCAACAATGGCCAGTGTTTGCCTTGGTCTCCCGGTGCGCAAGTGGAGTCACTCGAAAGAATCCACGCGGCCTACGCGCCTTATATATACGGCAGAATCTCTGCGGCATCAGCGAAAAGGGCGATGGCCGCGTTTATCTTCAAGCTGCGCGTGAAGAGTCGTACTACTGATGATTTTTCTTCCACGGAGCGACGCAATTTTTCAGAGCTCCTTTTTACTTTATTCAAGCGAAGTGGAGATGCTGAGTGAACGGGGAAATCGCTCCTTAGCATTCGTTTCACGCTCGATTTGCCTGGCCAACGATCGAGAACCTTCATTTTGTAGCTCTGCGCTTTGAATTAATAAACTTGTGGATTACGCTTTGATTGGGGATACGGCTTTTATTTTTCATCACTTATCTGAGTTAATTATTGATTTTCAATCAAATGAAAGCCCTGCTGTGATTGAAAGGATGAGCTATTTCTGCGCTAGTTATGCAAGAATTATCGTTAATGATCTAGTCACGATCTATCAAAGATCTTTATTTTGAACAGGTTATGTGCCAGTCGAGGTAGAATTATTCAGTAGCAAACATCAATCGTGAGTCGAACAGCCAACACTTCCAAACACGTTGTCAACGGTCTTCGAAACTGAAAATCCTATTACTATAAAGCTCTCTCAAGCGCAGAATAGCAATCATCTGTGCTACTACTTGACTCAAGCGTCAGATTCGCTAGAAACAATATTTTAAGCTTTTCAATCAACTATTCGTCGCGATAGATAACTATAGTATAGGTCGCGAAAAGCAGTAGGAAAAAGTTCTCAGCGAGCTTAAAACAGCAGTATAGCACGGGAGAAAGTAGTCGTGTTGCGAAGATGGAAAAAGGTGAAATAGGCTATAGCAGTCGGCTGCGGAGCGAAATTGCTAACGAAACAGAGGAATTTGAATACGCAGTCGATAAATCGGCCCGTAGCAGCGTCTAGTTCCGGAGCAGGCCGCAGCAGTAGCCAGATTTAGCAAAAGTATTTTCACGGTATTTGGCTGGCTGTGCTCGCTCGCATTTCGCGGCGATTGCTGCGGCTCGTAGTCGGGCATGTTCCTCTAGGACGGGAGGACCGCGAGGAGGAGGGGGGTGGAAAAATAAAGAAACTCGCGGAATCAGAAAATGCTTCCTGTCTCTCCGTATGCGCCTTGCGGATCTAGATAAAGTATACGACGCCTGCTTCACTCGCCCCTTATCTCGGATTTCGTTCGGACTTCGCGGCGGCGGAGGTACTCGATGGGCCAGCTAGCCTTTCCGGGATTGCCACGAGTCTCGGGAAGCCCATGCATTTCTGATGAACGCTCGCCAAAACGCTTTCCCGCCATCTTGCCAAGGATCTGTCTCTCTCTCTCTCTCTCTCTCTCTCTCTCTCTCTCTCTCTCTCTCTCTCTCTCTCTCTCTCGCTCTCTAGTGCGCGAGCGTCGATAGCGATCGCAATTTAATGAAAACGCTACGTAACCTACGCCCCCCACCCCCGCCTCGCTTCTCTCCCATCTTGTAGATCCTCTATACGCTCCTCTTCCGGCTCGTTTTCGCCCTCCCTCTCTCGCCGACTTCCAATTTCGACTTCTCTTCCTCTCTCTCTCTCTCTCTCCCACGCTTGACTTTCTTGTTCTTCCTCTCGGCTACTCGTCCTCCCCCTCTCACCCCTGTCTTTGAAACAATCGGAGACTGTTGGCCGAATGATTGGAAATCGTTCTGCGGCGGCTGCGGATCCCTGCTGGACTTCTTGGATTTTAATGGTCAAGGGCCGAGGCTGTATAAAGATTGGAGATGCGTGTGGGATGCTACGGACCGAGTCTGAACTGATTGTTTTCCTTCGAGATCCCAGAGTTATTTTACTACTGTCGGAAATTCGAGCTTACGGTCTGAAGGAAAAGCTCCGACATTTTTTCGTTCAATCATCCTTGTTCGGACTATCCTCGTGAACTGCATAGCTTATTGGGTACATCGAGGAACTAAAGTATATGGGGGGTAAATACTAACAACGGCCTCTTGTTCACGACGCCAACACCTCTAAGTGGATTTAAAAGCTTTAGGAGCGAGTATGCTGCAATATTCATGCGGTCTTTAACTAGAGCAAGCTCCAAGACTGAATATATCAGTTTGTTGCTTCTGGTAGCCGTTTAATCATTTAAATTTCATACGCGCGCTGCAGATATAGAAGTTCGCTCTAAGATATTGACGTGAGACTTTCAAATTCATTATTTTATGCAACCGATTATATGTACATGATCGATACACGAGCTCATTTTCGATTAATCTTCATGTATACCAATAATGTACAAAAACACAATCATTACGTGAACATTTAAAAAATGCATAAAACTTTTCTTTACCTTTCTTTTATGTACATCCATGAAAATACATATTCGATATTCCATTTGGTCACGAAAATACGTACATCTTTAAAAGAAATCTAACACGTCGTCCGAAACATTCCCGAAGCTCTCTCAATAATGCAGAGACTGTACAGCAGTGTACCGAAACCTTTCTATTTTCTCCTCGTAAATCCAGAGCGTGTAGAGCTAATGCAAACGTACACAAAGCCGTCCATCGGCGGCGAATCGCTGATAACGATACAAAGTGAATCAGTCTATATAGCTCACTGGCATAGCACGGCGACAAGTAAGGAAGTCAGTGCAGCGGAGAGCAAAAACGAGGCGAAAGAAGAACAGCGGGTGGAGGAAAGGAAAAGCGAAGGCCTTTTTTTGCGCTGCATAAGAAATCGCTGACTATGGCCGGAGACTATACAGCTACCGGGAGGAGAGAGAGAGAGAGAGAGAGAGAGAGAGAGAGAGAGAGAGAGAGAGAGAGAGAGAGAGAGCGAGCCACTCGGGACGAGATTTATTATTTATGGCCGGATAATGCTGTTCTTCTGGAATTATGACGCTTTAATACGTCGCCGCCCTCCGAGAGCAGCTGACTGTTAGGAAAATTTCACTGCCTCTCGTCCGACCGACCGAAAAGCCATTTACGTGTAGTCGACGACTTAATCCCGTTAGCGCGCTCCTTTTTTAAACCTCGAGCTGCGCAAGCTTTTACGACTCGAAGCAGAGAAAATGCCCTGTGCCATATATACGTCGGTGCTGGGTGTACGAGAGAGTGCGAGAGATGGCGCAGGAAAGATAATTACAACGAGCGTTTTATTAATAACGAGCTAATGCGCGCGCAAGACTGCGGCCGGAAATTATACGCCGAGATTATTTCTCTTTGAGATTTTTCAATTTTTCGCCGAGTTGCTGAAACAGGTTTGCGCGCGAAAGGCAATATTCTAACGACTCTGCAAAAATTCACCGAATTACGTTCTACTTGACAGGTTCAGACCGGTAAACTCCCATAAAAAACCACAATAATCACCTCCTAGCACACGTGTGTCGCGCAGGTCTGAAAAAGCCTCGAGAAGACCTCGTTCTCGCGACGCGCCGGAAAGGGTGGGAGATAAAAAAAGCAAGAAGATTGAGGCGATGTAAATTAATACCCAAATGAGGAGACTTCGCGGTTTAATTGCGTCGCGGCAGCCGCGCATACGTGGAATCGTTGAATTCGCCCCGCGCCACGGAGCAATTAAAATCCGCGCGGCCGACGTACTCGTCACTTAATGAAGATCCCCCGCACGAGTTCTCATCTTCCCTCGCACTCTAATCATCTCTTCGGTTCGATAGCGGCGTGTCACACATTTTTACGCCGGCTCGTTTCGCAGTTATGCTCGCGAGAGGTCTCCGCGGGGGTACTACACGGCTTGTTAATTCGAAAATTCAAACGAGTGGCGCCTTCGAAGGAGCTCTTTCAAAAGGGCTGGCCCTCGTCGACGATGCTTTTGTGAGCTCGCGGAATTACGTGTACGGCTGAGTGGTTGCAGGGATCGAGGAGGCAGAGGACGGCGTATAGAAAGCAGAAAGAACCGGAGAGGCTCGCGAGGGGGATCGGCATATCATTAACTCAGCCTACTTATCGTCCTGTACTTCCGGATCCGTGTGTGGGTGCGCGCGAGCAAGTGAACCGGAAGCGAGTATTTTTAATTCGGCGAGATCTTCCTAATTATTTGAAATTTTTTTCCTCGTGCCTCTAATTATAATACGATAGCGAGAGCGTTACTCTAATTAGTCCGCGGGCTCTTGTAAACCGATCATTTCTCTGGAGCACGACCTATCCTCATCGTCAGCCCTAGTTTATTTAATTAGCACTAGAGAGAAAGAGGGAGATGTCGAGTAGAATCGCGAGATGGTTACGGGGAGAATTCGATTGCGAAGAGTCGTTATGAAAATGAGTTTCAATATAGTTACAGCTCGATTTGCATGAATATTTCAGCGAGACGAGGAAGAATACAAAATTCTTCGCTCCCCGCAGCCGCGCGTGCTCTCGCGAAGTTATAATAGCGAGGAAAAGCAGACTCGGTTTATTACTCTTTCAGCCCTTGTTTTTTCCGGCGAAGATGTACAGCAGAAGTTACGCCCGCCGAGGAAGTTTCGAAGAACGCGCTTTTACACAATAGCACGGTGGCATTAGTCTAAAAACAAACGCACCTTTTTCTAATCAGTCGGGGAAGAATTCGTATCCTTTCCCCCGCAAAGGAATGCTAACTCCATTCCCTGCGTCAGTCTTTCCTCCGACTCTCCGTCTCTCTCTCTTTCTCTCTCTCTCTCCTGAGAAGGCGCGCCGCGCGTCAAACATACACCAGAGCGAAAGGGAGAGGCGAAGTAGCAGTAGACCGCCGGCATGCGAGTCCTGGCGCAGTTTCTTTTGAAGCGGAGCAGAGGTAGAGTCTCTCGCGCGCAAGATAGTAAAGTCGATGGCAGTGTCCCAAAGAGAATTTCCTAGTAGTCTCTCGCTTTCGGCGCCAGCTCTTGCCAAGTGAAGTAGTCACTTCGATCCGCCTTGAAAGTCACGGCCGGTGTACAGCAGCAGCAACGGCGCCGGCAGCTTCGTGACTGAGTCCATAAGAAAGGATTTAAAGTGACTCCCTAAGACGCTACACCAGTTGCATCAAATATCAGCTTTTTCTCTCGGTCCCTTTTATTCTCTCCCTTCGTCCTGCGAACCCTTTCTCAGCTTATACGGTCTACGTTCTTTACACCCTATATACAGTCTGCACTTCGTTTCGCACCTCTTGTCGTCGTCGCACGCGCGCGTCGGAAATACCGGGCGCATTTGCATAAATACCAGCGTATATTTTCGCGACTTTTACTCGCCAAAAACGAAACGTATACTTTGAACCGGTGAGAATAATCACTCTCTTGTTCGCAGCCTCGACAGTTCTGGAGCCGGAGTTCGTGAAAGAGATCGGCAACATCACGGTGCCGGCTGGCCGAAGCGTCAAGCTCGCCTGCACAGTCAAGGATTTAGGAACGTACAAAGTGAGTACACCTTTCAGCCGTTTCACCTAAGCTATTTCCCAGGCCAGATTTGAAAACGCTTTCGAACTCGCTCGAGCGCATGTATTTTCCGCCACGGAAAACACGCAATCCAAAAAGAAGAAGCCTCAAAGCTCGACTCACTGTGTGTGTGTGTGTGTGTTTGTGTATACGTACGTGTGACCTCGAGCGTTCGACTACCGCGCGCGACTGATGGAAAATCGCGAGCGAGCGAGAGCGAGAGCTTGCGACACTTGATTTTAATGAGACCCTCCAATGAATCGCATTCATTAAAACGACTGCGCGAGCTCGCTCTTTCGCGAAAAGCTCGCTTTAAAAAGCAGCGACGACGACTGTCCCACTAGAAGCGGATAGCGCTCGCAAGCTCGCAAGCTCGGATTCGAATTGCTTTCTGCATTTCTAACCGCGCGTTCGCACAGATTCGTGAATTCCAATGCCGCCGCCACCGCTGCTACGAGATTTAATCGATGCGCGAGCACATATAGGTGTACGTGTGTAAGTGTGTGTGCAAGGATAGAGTAGGATTGACGCCTACAAGCCCATCTGTGTGCGCGGCGGGAAAATTGAATCGGGACTTGCGGCTTCGGCAGCTTGGAGGCCTGCCAGAACTCGACTCTCGCGGATGCGCCTCTTTCGTCACGATCCGAGACGCAGCGTATACAGCTGGCTCGCGGGTCAGGACTATGGAGATTTTCAAATGTGTGTATACGCCGAAATTTTTCCCTGAAATCCGGAGAGCCACCGGGAGATTGGATTCGTTCGAGTGGGTCTTGAGAAGGGTTTTTGCGGGACTTGGCTGGGCTTTTTCACCTTATTAGGACTGCGCTGGCTTGTCGGATGCGTCGAAAGGAGAGAGAGAGAGAGAGAGAGAGAGAGAGAGAGAGAGAAAAAAAGAGAGAGTGAGGGTGGGTCAAGGAAATTTACTTTAGCGCACGGTGAATCCGATATTTTTCGAGTGCTTCGCCTAGAGACTTATATTTTCGGTCAATCGGATTTTTCTTGCGCTCTCGCGTACCCTTTGCCTCTTCGATGTGCGCCAGATGCTTGCCCGGCCTTAATGCATACGGGGATGGTCGGATTTTATTCGGAACATAAGCTGCAGGGCTGGACACTGATAAAAGTAAGGCGAAACGAGGTCGTGCCTTGTGCGCTCTTTAATGGCTTTCAAAATAAATATAAACCCAGTGCTCAGGAATGAAAAGGAGCTTACACGCGGGCTCCTGTTTTCAGAGAACCTTTGCAAACGTTAAAAGGGTGCATCGTCGTTAAGAAATCGTTCGATCATCCCGTATCGAGATTGAAACATTTCGACAACAAACGTCCTATTCAATCCGTCCATTAGCAGGAGTTTTATCACCTCGTAGCGAGCGATTAGTCGTTCGCTAATGCGGCTAATCAGAGATTGAGGGGTCGGGGTCTCAGATTCCGGGACATCGATGGAGGCTTAAGAGGCGGGCGTTTAGTACCAAGAGACCAGCTCCCCTGTCGCTCTATACCTCCGGAGTATAGTTGAGGCGAGAGCGCAATACCACGGGGAGAGCGTAAGGCTCTCACGCTATATAACATCCCTTTAGCGCGCGTACGAAAGGACAGCCAACTCAAACAAGCTCGATCATCGCCTTCGAGTGAAATCCTCGAATTCAATTATTTATCCACCGTAGTCGCATTTATAATTTGTTATGTACAATCATACAAAGTAAGTCGCAATATACGCGACGAAGAAAAGTTACGCGTGCTCGTATTACTCGAACTTGGAAGTGCAGCCTATTAGCAGCATTGTAACTAGTACGTATCCTCTGATGCTCATCCGCAAGTTCTATAGATTTGCATAACGGCCGAAACTACCATAGAGCGCGTCTTCACTGCAGCGCGCTCTTATAATTGAAGCCGTTGCGTCTTATCATCAACTTCCATTTTCCTAGTCGCTTCGCGTCTATCGCCTTATTTTTACGAAACTCCCCTCCACGTCGTCGGTATACTGTAAACCGTCAAGAACACTAGTCAAAATAAGCGCGTAAAACTTAACGTCCTGAGATCTCGCAGTGGCTATAAAAAGTAATGAGAAAGTTGCAGCACTTGTCGTCATCCCAAGCTCGGTCTTTTGTTATCCCGGATTTAATTAGCCCTGTCGATTTTTCAATTGATCCTCGAACGGGCCCGACGATATCGCGGCGCGTTGTTATACAGGTATACACATGGGTATAGATCGAGAAGTGGAAACGACGATGGGAGAGAGAGAGAGAGAGAGAGAGAGAGAGAGAGAGAGAGAGAGAGAGAGAGAGAGAGAGGCCTCAAGGAGCAGCAGCTGCACAAGGTGAGGGTTGCCGACGAGGCGGCGGCGCTTCGTTATGCTCGGTTCACCCCCATGCCTCCTCTCTCTCTCTCCTCAACAGACAGGAATGGGTAATGAACTCTCGCGGTAGTTCGCGGCGAGAGAGCAGGTTGGTTGTATTATTAAGACGTTAGCCGACCGCCACAATAGCGATGGCTATGAATTTCACCCTCGTCTGGGCAGGTCTGGCTATCACTACTGCCGCTCGTCCTTGTGAAAGACCTTTAGACTTTCGCTCGATTTTGCGACGCTAACTTAAATGAGAGCAAGTGAACCTAGGTTTCCTCCATCCTGATGATCATCTTAAATCGAGCGAAACATTACGCGCTCGGACACACCCAAGCTATTTCCTTCGAGTACAGTCAGCCAGCTGTACCAACAAACCAGCTTTCGCGGCGAGGCGGTGTCTCCAGCTCGAAGCTCGCCGCCACACCCGCCGCTGCACAAGTGTATAGCGCGCGAAAGACGGAGACGGCAATAGGTGTATAAAGGAAGAGCGATCGCATTGGAGAATTCCGTGCACACGGCAAGCGGGAGGGCGAAAACGGGATGGAGAGAGGGAAGAGCAGCAACAGCGAAACCGCAAACACGCGGCTTGGCGCAGCCAAAGCTCCACTGCCGCGCTAGCCCGAAAACCAAAGCCAACACCAAGCTTGACTGCTGCGGGCCGTAAGTGAAGGTTATGTACTTCGATGATGGGCGCGCGAGAGGGAGAGCGCTTCAAAGTTGAAAAGTCAAGTTTTGAGGTGTACCGAAGAATTTCGAGTCTCTGAGATTGCGGCTTCTCTCGACGAGCTTTCTCATTCGTTAGTGAGCGTATGCACGAGAGAGCGCGTATCCTTTTCTCTACTGCTTTCCAATGGGTGTTTGCTGGATGGGAAAAAATGTCTAGAGTACGATGTTATTAGCGTGAATGCGATTGTTTATTTTAACAAATTTTCGTGCCTCATTCTTCTTGTCGATGAGCGTAACTGCATATCCTGTTGAAATTAAGATGCTTATATTCAGTCGTCTACTCATTAAAAGCTTAAACATTAGCAAGTTTGATGCTGCTGCAATTTCAAATTTTCTCCCTAGGTATCGTGAAATCTGCCTTGAAGCTTTAATTCTTCACCTCCTCCTCCCAGCTCCGGCGAGCGAAATCCCCATACAAACATTGCAAATAACATTGATTATGAGAAGCTTGAAGAGAGAGACAGTCATCTCCGAGAAGCACGAGTTCGTTAAATATCTCTGTCTCTCTGTCTCTCTGTCTCTCTCTCTCTCTCTCTCTCTCTCTCTCTCTCTCTCTCTCTCTCTCTCTCTCGAGCTCACCGACAAAGACCAGCCTCTACTTTCTTGGCCAAACACAAAGTACCGCGCCTCTCGTCGGGGCGACAGTTCAAAAAAATGTCTCCTCTTCCATCCTCTTTCATCGAGCCTCTTTAAAAGCGTTTTTAAGGTTAAAAAAGATTTGATTCACCCTTCATCTTCTCTTTCCCGCTCGCTCCTACCTTGCTTATAGCCTTTTCTCCCTGTATTCCTTTCGCGCTCGCGGGGGCGCCAGTCGCCCACCTCCGTCTATTCGTATATAGCTTGTAAACGCGCTCAAGGTATAAGTAGCGGGCTTTAGTGGCACTTACCATCGCAAACATTATTTTATCATTTTAATGGCGCGCTCGCGCGCGCGGAGAGCCGGGGGCAAGCGGGAGAGACTTTCCCCATACCTTGCCAAACAGGCGCTAGATAAAAAAGAGGAGAGAGAAAAGAGAGAAAATGGAGAGTAATTTCGCGTGGCCGCTAAGTTTTCCTAGTCAGTCCTGAATCTATGCAGTTCTTTTTTCCTCTTCTTTTTTTCTGATAAATTATATACGCCTATTAAGCGCGCTATTCTCATCGCTGCTTTCCTGCAGTGGAAAATGAGACTAATACTAATCGACGTGAAAAAGTGCGCTATTCCGATTTTCTATTTAAATCAGTAAAAGATATTCAATAAACCACTATTGGTTCCTGTTTAACCTAGTAACTTATTCGTGTGGTTAAATTAAAAATACGACTAATTTCTGAACGTACTTTACCAATAAAAAAAGTTCGCTTGAAGTCGGGGCATCTGCGATCCCTTATACCCAATTCCGAACGGACAAACACGTGCGTTAAAGTAGAGTTGGACCTGCTTCGCGAAGCTTACCATAGTGACTCCCTGTGCGCCGGATCGTGGGGTCTTTCATCCCTCCTTAGTACGAGATTACCCTTGTTATGACAGTTTCCGGTCGATGTCGAAGACGTTCGCTCGGTCTTTCTTCGTCGGCGAGCGGCTCCCTTTTCTCCCGAAGCTCTGACTTCGTTAGCCGCGCGCGCGCCTGCCGACGGGGGCCGCTTTAATTCAGCAGCTCGAATTTTCTCACCGCAACGCCTTTTACCCGATCTATCTTCTATCCGATTTCCATCCCATCCCTCTCGTTTGGCGCTTTCCTCGCCGCGCGTCTCCTTTTTGCCTTGCACGCTGTGTATACATCGCTTGAGCCACTTCTCGATGAAAGTTCCAGCTTCCTGTTTGCTAATGGCGAGATAAGTTATTTTTCTCCGGCCACACCAGCGCTGCGCTTACCAATTCCACTCTCTATTTTTCTCTTTTCGCTTCCGCCCTCTCCCGCCCCCCGTGGCCCTTGGGACTCCGCGAAAGATGTAAAAAAGGTAAAAAGGAATCGCAACTCGAGTCTTTTTCCCTGTTTACATCCACGGCTCGCCGCGGCAAAAACCGACAGATTGAATTGCGATGCTTTCGCGAGAGTTCGCTCGATCCGATTGCATTCTGCGGCGCTTTGTATATGTGTACTTGTGTGGGTATCATACGCGCGCGCTCTCGGTGCCGCATAACGGCTGTGAAACTTTTCCCTTGGCTGTTTTGCCAAATCCGATTTTGTAAGATTTCAGTCCTGGATAAAACCACGCTGATAATCTACTCGAAGTCTTGTTACGTTCTCATTACTGGACATAGACAGTTAATCCGAGCATCGATCCGCGGTAATTTTACCATAGAATGTTTTTCAGTCCATGTACAAAACGAAACTAAAACAATACAATAAGCCGAGAACACAATCCCGAGCAGCAGTTCACTATTTCCCCGGGGGATATAGCAGGGAAGCCAGACTGTCCGAAAGAAATCTCCATCGACGCGAGCATTAGCCGGTATTTGTATTATATCAATCTCTATTGTTTTCGTCGCCCGATCCGTCCAGGCGCTATACTCGCGCGAAGAGAGGAGCACGCGCTACTGCGATATCCATCATCCGAGCCGTGGCAGATTTTTAATAAAACTCTGGGAACAGCCTGCGCGCGCTTTCTTGCTCGGACTATTATATTCGCGCGCGTCCCTCTGATTTGTCTTGCAAATGCGCGCGCGCGCTCGAGTAGCGAGGCGTGTCAGGCCGCCTCAATCAGCCGAAGAATGATCGAGATTAATTCGGCGCTATTGTACGGCCGGCTCGAATTTTTACGCACAGCTGATATATTGCTCTCGACCCGGCCTTGACTTTTGTTTCAATAAAGAATAAAGTAGTCTTTGCTATACGAGACCAACATATAACTTGGAATATTAACATCTCAACTGACGGTATTATTCAGCACCGGCCTTTCGGGTAACCGTAATTTCCGGCCAACTTTCTTCGCCGCCCCGAGTTATTGCGCGGGTCAGTCGAAAGCGTCGTAAAAATCTCTCGAAATACGGAAAACACACACACGTACACACATAGAGCGGTAATTTTTTTATTACATGTGCGGCAGCCGCGGTCAATCATCCCCCGGACCGGTAAAAAAGTCTAACTCGAGTCGTCGCATACGCGCACGGACAGACGATTCCATTCAATATCAGCAACAGCGGCAGCAGCACAGCAGCGAGACCGAGACGAAAGACAACGGCGGAATAAGAAAATATATATAACCGTGCAGGAGAGCTTGCAAGTACCTCTCGGACAAAGCTGCGTGCTCTGCGAGAAGTAAGGAATCTTTAGGCGCGTGTTCCGGAAGAGACGACACTCATTTTCTCGGCCGTTGACTCCGGGGACGTCTTGCGACGTCCTCTCTGCGCGCGCGGACTCCCTTGCGAGATCCCAAGCTCGTCTTTCATCTCCCCCTGCTGCGCGAGTGCGTTCCTTATATACCTCGAGCTTACGCTTCGCGGACTGCGCTCGCGCGCCCGCTGCTCCACTTCCATCAGCCAGAATGGCTGGGAGCGTGCGGCTCGTGAAATTTTAGTGCCGTGAATCCACGAATCTAGTCGAATTGCGGAATGGAAACGAAGGGGATGGCGACGTATATACACACTGGTCTTGGAGGTAAAGGGGGACTAGACGGTACAGAGAAAGGCGAAGCTCGAACTTGCGTCAATATAATCGGCGCATCGGTCAACTTCGTGTATCGATGTATCACTTGGATGTTGACGTCTGGTTTTGAAAGAATTTTGAATATCGATACACGCTTTACTTTGTTTGTGTGGCTATGAGAATTCCATCTTTAACTTGCGACGTTTATCGGTATTAAGTGGTATTTTAGCTCGAGAAAGGTTAACATTTTGTATCAGATTGATAGTTTGTTAGAAATGCATTTTTTGGCTAAATCAATCGTTTAGGAACTTGAGGGAAGAGCATACTGAAAGTTCGGCTAATACCTTGTTGAATTAAATTTGGGGAAAAACCGCTTGCATAAGAATTCGTTTCAAATTTTATTACGGTAAGATGGTGGAAACTAACAATAAGTCAAAGACCACCGTAGAACATTTACAATTCAAATATAAACTCGAACTTTCATAATAAATTTCGTTGCAAATTTGTTCAAGCTCTCTTATTATATTTTGGCTTCAATTAACATACGTGCGCACTTTGGAATCAGTTATCTAATGGGAGGCAAATATTTATTATGTTTTCGAAACAATGTGCCGACGACAGAAAAATATGTAACTAATGCGATAAATATACACTACGAGAATGCACAATTCTGATGGAAAGAGCGCATTCTAATTTCCTAACGAAGAGACCAGGAAGGTATCGAAAAGCGAAAAAGAGAAAGAGGTCAGCGAATCGAATAAATAAAGCAAAGATCGACAGTCAGTCGGGGCTACAGAAACCATGCGCAAGAAAGAGGGGAGAATGCAGAAACAAAAAAAAACATAGACGCTTCCTATTAACGCATTGATTAGCTGCGGGAGCGACGAGCCGAGGCACTCTCCAGCACTTTGGCACAGCGTGCACCATTTCGTTTTCCGATTTAAGCCCTCGCGCATTCCACTCTCCTACCTCGTTTTTTTTTGTCCGAGCTTGAAGTAACCGGCTATTAGTCGCCTCTAAAAAATAATCTCGTCGCTTTTCCCTATCCGCGCCGCGTTAAAAGTGTAAATCGCTCGCGCGTCAACAAACTACTCGCAGTTTATAAAGTGACGAATGTGCAAATAATTGTGTCATTCTCCTGGCGATACGTTAAACATTATAGATTTGTTTTGCCGCTGTGTAAACATTTCACGCAGCGAGAACGAGCGACATTCCACTATCACTTAGATGTTCATTATTAAATCTCTTTCTCCGAAACGATTAAAAGAAATTACAGCAAAAAGTCGATGATAACGAATTTTTCGAATTGCGAAAGCGAGAGGTCGATTCTCCTCCACGAATAAATCCGGCTCGGGAGAACGACGGCTAAGCGAATAAAAGCCTTTTTCGCCCATAGCAAATCTCAGATAAAGCGCTCGCTCCTAGTCTAAAAGGAAACAGATGATCGAGCAACTGCATGAAGCAGACGCGCGTGAAATCCTCGCGATAGCGGCCGCGCGCGGACGAGAGAAAACAGGCGGTGAAAACAGACGAAAGAGGAAGAGAGAGAGAGAGAGTCGGCCACTCGGAAGAGACCGAGCGGCTTTTTAACGCTCCGATTGATCGGAACACGTCGAAACACTTTTCGGCACTCACTGCACCAGCGGCTCGTGCGCGAGCATTCCACTCCTCCTCTCATCCCGTCGCTGCGGAGTATACAGTCTTCTCTCATTGAACGCGACTCACGCGCGAAATGTTGCGCTACGCATGTGTATACGTATATGCACGCTATATACTGCAAATAGTGCTGCTGTATCTGGGGGGAGTGTGTTATCGTGCACCGGTGGGCTTTGCGCAGAGAGAGAGAGAGAGAGAGAGAGAGAGAGAGAGAGAGAGAGAGAGAGAGAGAGAGAGCGTGAGAGAGCTAGATTTTGAAAGGCCTCGCTCGGCAATTACCTTGGAATCGATGCAGCGCGTTTTCGCCGCTAAACTCCACGCGCTATCGCCTCGCTCTATCTGCTCTGCGATGTGTATAGCTCATTTTGTAATGTTCTCACTTCGCCGAGAGAGAAAGCGAGAGAGAGAGGGATTGTAAAGTGGAAAACGGCCCGAGCGATACGTCGATAGCATTGGTAAACTCGCGAATCGTTGGCAAAAACATCCGCGCCCGCAGCAGCCTCTATAATATACGAGAGGAAGAGAGAGAGAGAGAGAGAGAGAGAGAGAGAGAGCTTTATGCTTTTCTTTCCTTCGCTGTTGGCTTTCGCTTTTTTCCCGCCCTTTCCCTCGTCCGCATGCGGTTTTCAGCCAAGAATACATACGCCCACAGATCGAAGCAGTAAAAGCAGCGGCGATGAGCCAGGGTCAAGAAAGCAAAGTATATGCTCGTGGGCCCTCGCGCATAAAAACTGCAGCGCGTCGGGGCGGACGGAAGCGAAATAGAAATCAGAAATACAAACGTGAAAGTTATACGCCGCCGCCGCCGCGGCGAAACAAAGCGTTCGCGAGAGCCAAGTTAAAAAGTAACGCGGGGAGAGCAAAGTCGGGCGAGAAAGATAAAAGGCGGCCGACTGAGGAAAAAAAGTACAGCATGGCGCGCGTGAAAAAAAGGAGGAGTGCGCCAAAGCTCATAAAGGACCGAGGGAGGGAACACGCGGGATAGAAGTTTGCGGGGAGAGAGAGAGAGAGAGAGAGAGAGAGAGAGAGAGAGAGAGAGAGAGAGAGAGAGAAAGAGAGGCGAAGTGATAAGGAGAGGAGAGAGAGAGGGCAGATACGGGGGCTCATTAAACGCGGAATGCTGATTGCGTTAACCTGCACGGTGCCGATGTCGCCCTCTGGGTTTAGCGTTGCCTCTCCTTCTCTTTCTCTCTCTTCACTAAATGGGCGAGAGCACAGCGCGCAATTTCAGCGTTGCGGCCGCGGGAGATTTCTCCTCATTGGTATCCGCCCTTCTAATCGACCCGGGCTCCCTCTCTCTCTCTCTCCCTGCGTGTCGTGTCGGGCTAACTTTTTCGGAGAAGCTTTTTATTCGAGAGCCTCGAGGGAGCACGGAATACTCCCGACGATTACGTACATGCGCTAATGATTTAGCGTAATTTTTCACTTTTACGAAATGCGGCTCGCTCATGATGCGGTCAGCGTCAATTCTTCGAATCACGTTCTTTATTCAATCGATGACTTATTCACAGTTCAATTTCCACTGGATCAATCATGAAGCCCTGTGTGTGTGTGTGTGTGTGTGTGTGTGTGTGTCGATTCGTTGATTATTCCCAAACTGTCCATCTATTTCGATTCTATTATTCGTTACGAGAGCTGAAGCCGTCCACCTCTCTTTTCCTCCGATTTTATTTCCCTCGAAAATCAAGCAATTAATCCAATATATTTCGGTTCTCGCGGCTTGCGCGCGTCCATTGATTTCCCTCCGCTCTCGCATCCCCCTTAATCCTCTTTCCCTCGCTCTTTTGCACTCTATCAATTCCTTGCTTCTCTCTCTCTCTCTCTCTCTCTCTCTCACACACACACACACACAGTGTTCGTTTATTTCGAGCACCTCCTCCCCGCGAGCAGGCGTTAATTAGCCAGGGAACTTTTCAATTAGGTCCCTTCGAGGAAACTTATTTCGAGCACTCGTCGCGTCCCTCCCAATATACGTTTCCAGTAGCAGCTAGTGCACCTTACATTCTTCTTCTTCTTCCTCCTCCTCCTCCGCTCATCCCGCCTCTCGTGTGATCCGAATCCGATCAAACCATTTCCTCGGCTGCATTCGAGCCGCTGTAATAATAGACGCGCATGCACGCACGCACGTTCGCGGTCATTAAAAACCTTTTAGCCGAGCCGCCGCACCGGAAAAACGGTGTACGTAGCGGTGCGCCGCAAAGAGAGATAGATAGAGAGAAGTGGGAAATAAAAAGCGCTCCAGTAAACCGCGGGGGCGGCGGGCTCCCAGACTGCCGCTGCAACGCTTGCGCAGCTGGAGCCAGAAACGTATACGGAATACGAACGGCAAACGATGCACGAACGCGTGTGCGAAACTCGCCGGGAGCTACGACAGGAGGAGGGGGGATATTTGTCGTTTGGCAGTTTTATGCGCCGGGCATGCGTGCTGGACGATCGGATGCGCCTAAAACTGCGCGAGTATGATAATATTTGCCATTATATTCTGCGCCCGCCCGTGCGTTACCTATACTGTGGGTATTTGTATAGCGGGCTTTTTTATTTCTTGCGTGAAACTCATCGATCGTCGAATGTCGCTTTAACACATTATCGTTATTATTATTATTGTTATTATTATTTAATGTCGAGGGGATGAATTTCATCATAACGGCTTCATTTTTACAAAATAGACGCATAGCCGCGCATAGCGCCGAAATAACGACGCCGTGCTTACAACGAAAATTAGATTTAATAATACCCGTACTTTTTTCTACGTACGGCTCATTTTATATTGTGCTTTTTTCTCCATTAAAATAATGATACCCCCCGTGTTTCGTGAATACAAATGTAGGAGAGCCCTGATGAGAATTTATTTCATTACGCGTGAAATTTCATAAGAAAAGTCGCCCAGTAGGTCATACGTGACGCTGAATATGAAAAATTGAAATAAAATTGCAACCGCAGCCGTTGCCGCTTCAAACGGAAATGACCAAAATAATTATAACTGTCATCATGCCGAGCGGCCCGATAATTTGCATTTTTTACTTTCATCCAAAATAATTATCGATTATAGAAACGATGGATGTTGTCAATGATTTGAAGCCGGATTTTATATTATTATCGAATCGTATTTAGGTTACACTAAACGCGTATGATTCGCGCGCGATGTAATCAATAATTTTCGGTTGCTTTGGCTCATGCGAGTATTTTAAACTTCCCCATTGAATTTCAAATTACTTCGGCTAACGTAAATTGAGTTCGATGCTCATATCGTAAATGGTTTATAAACCTTGATGAGGCGATGGTATACATGGGACGAGTGGCATGTGCGAGACCAATGCATATAAAAATCGATCATGAATTTTTAAAAATTTTTCAAACATGACCGAACTAAAAAGTAGGCCATGTCTTGGCATTATTTATATCTATCAGAATATTTTCAAATCGATATCGATATTTTAGTGATTGAAAAAAATGTCACTTATCAAACTTCGATACCCGTGCAATCCACAATGAATTTGCAAACGATTTCTCACACAGAGAGCTGCATTCAAATAAACTCATTCCAATCGTTTACGAGTCGTATACATCGTCTCCCTGAAGTCATCGCGTATAGCCTTTCTCATGCACTCGAGAGAGTGAAGAATGCCATTGACGTTAGCGAGGCGGACCTGGTGTGCTTTGTCCTTGCGGCATACCGGTTTCATTCACCGACAACGAGGAACGCGAAAAAAGAATACGACTTCGAGGGATAAAAAGTAAACGAAGAGAAGCTGTCTTTGAGTCAATAAAAGCGTATCCTCGCGATTTCCGAACGACACGTGTTCCGCGAAAAGCAAAATATACACTGGCGTGCACTTCGTCAACGTCGAATCGAAACTTCTCCTCTGCGTAGGCGCGTTTGGGCTTCCAGTGTTCTAATTAAGTCGGCTCTCTCTCTCTCTACTACTCTGTGCCAAACAACATTTCCGCGCAGCTTCCCCCTTTCGGTCTGTAAAATTGGATCGTCGCAATAACACGTATACATCCTCCGTCTCTTTTTCCGTACCTTCGTCTTTCCTTCTGAATCGAGTGTATCGAGCAAATAAGAGCTAGTGCCAGAGATAACCGGGCGCTGGCTTTCGGCATTGTCTTCGCGATCACGGCCTGGGGTGTGATGCTGCGCGTAGAGAGGGAGAGAGTGAGAGACAGAGTGAACACGCCTGTGTACCCATACGAGCTGACCAAAATCAATCAAGGCTCCTGATTGTCAGAGGACGATGTTGATGCAGCCAGCAGATGAGGCTCATGAGAGAGACAGAGACGGAGCAGGAGTCTATCGCTGCGCGAAACACGACCACGAGGCGCACAGAGGGAAGGGAGTACAGCGTGGGAGCTTTGCGGCGACCCGATTAACGTCGTGTGAAAAAAAAATGAACGACGTTAATTATATGCGACACGAATTATGATCGAGGATAAACCTGACGACGCAAATAATTTATCGGGCAGTCTAGGTCACGTTTGATCAGCATAACTTTATTAGCAAATGCGTTATTGAAAAAATAGAACGAGCGGTTGGTCAAGTAGTATAGACCGAGTTTGGGTCAGCCGTGCATTGTACTTTATCACTGGACAATGTTTTAATGAAGTAGTCATCAAACCATCAGGAAAGAAGGAAAACTATATGATTTACGCAGTGATTGCAAACGTCCAAAATGTATCGTCTGAGTCGGAAAGAAATTGGGAAAGAGAGTGAGTACTGGGCATGCGGTAATAGAAAAAGGCGGTGACGATTCTACTGTCATTGCCAAGCCGTGCTAAGGTAAAACACTGAGAGAGAGATAGAGAAAAAGAGAAAGTATTCCGAACAAATATGTGAATGTGCGCGGGACATCGACGCTGGGTATAAGGGAGTAGTCTCTCTCCGGCTGGTTCAACGGGACTGGACGTGTATCGAAACTCTGTACACACACAGCGCGACTGAGCGAGGAAGAGAGAGAGAGAGAGATAGAGAGAGAGAGAGAGAGAGAGAGAGAGAGAGAGAGAGAAAGGGGGGGACTTCGATTTAGCTTCTGTACACTAAACGAGCGCGTACAGTACTCCAAAGTAATCGAAGTCCGTAGAAGAGGAAAGAGCTGGAAATGTCTGGGCGGACCAGTGAAAAAACGATTTGACCATCGATTTCTAATGCGCAGAGACCTTAACTTTAGTCTAGCACACGATTCTTTGTCTTGATGCTCTATAGTTTGGTAAAATATGATTTTTCAAATAAAATTATGGTGATCGAGTTAAAATAATATAAATTTCTTTTAATAAGCAGTATGTTAAACCGGTTAGCAACGGGTTTTAAATAGTGTAAAGTGTTTGAAAAGAAATATAGGGATCAATTCAATTTGCTTAGCATAGACGGATTTAGAAAAGTTCATTTTGAAAAATCGTTATTGGCGTATTAGATCTCTCATTCTTGTTAAAGTAACACAAAATTCATACAATATTGAGAAGTATAATATGTTGATATAAAAATCAACAAAAAATATTGAAATTTTCTTTCTTTAACCATCAAAAATTGAATAAAATTACCGATTAGCAATAATAGCACGATTCAGATAAAACATTGTTAATAGGATTTGCAAATCACAGTTGCTCTGGAGTCTAGAATACTAATTAACCGAACCAATACAATCAACTGCAGTAATCGACAATTTATACCCTAATTAGTATATAATCGATAATGATCCATTTTGGTAAAACAATCGAAAAACTCCGCTAAATATTACAGAAATACATTTCGAGCAAAGTGTAAGAATAAAAAAGTTGCGACCCACATCTTATAATTATATGCGTACACCTTCTAAATGCATCAAGATACAATTATTATTCAATGCATTCATTTTATCTAGATTGGCAGAATTGATAGATACAAAATTCAGTGGATTCTAACAATCTTAGCACCCCCCCCCCCAAAAAAAACCGAAATGGAACACTCTGACGTACAAGCGTTGCACATGCGTTTTCTCTCGGCACACGTGTCAACGCGCCACTTTACGCGCTTTGGCTCGGCCTGGGGCGTCTTATCTGTCCGCAGGTTATTGGTAAAGTTGCCGGACATGCGGCTTGTACGATATTCCTTCCCCGACGCTACTGGCGGACTACCACGAAAACATCTTTTTGTCCAGGCTGCGGTCGCTATTCCCTTCTTACTTCCCGCGGTCCCCGTCAGGGTTGCTTTACTGGCCCCATGAACCAGCAACTCTGCCCGCACCAAGGTCGCCTGATGGGAGTTTTATTGTTTGCTCCTAATTGGTTTCCGATGGAATGCCACCAAACGAGCAATAATAGCGAAATATTTCATTCGAAAAAACTCTTCCGATTTTAATGGAAAATCCTTCTCTTTTGTGTTGCAGGTGAGTCCAATCGGTCAATCCTTCCTCTCCGCGTGATTAAGCTAGATAAGTATAAAACGATTCATAAGATAAAAAAAATGAACGCGCGAATCAAATCAAAACAGAATCACACGGCAGGTCTACCGGCGAAGCAAAGCAATCTCACCGCTAACGAAACAATGTCGCGCGAACTAGAGTATCCGCTCGGTAGTCAAAGTTTGTCACGCCGTTGAGGTTTGACGGAAGACACCTTTAGGATAGGCGAGGCGCGTAGAGGCGGCCGTCGTGTGGTGCGTCTTTTATTCTCGCCGGCGCGTTAAAACAACGCCTGCAGAGTCAAGAAATGCAGACAGCTACAGCGGTGCGAGAGAGTCGGCTCGCAAACACGAGAGAGAGGAGAGGGAGGCGTCGAGGTATTTATATTGGCTTCTCGCGGCGTGACAGTGATCTACTGGGAATTCCACTGGCTCTGTCACCCCGTCCTCTCTCTCTCTCTTTCTCCCTCTCTCTCTCTCTCTCTCTTTCTCTCTCTCCCTCTCTCTCTCCCTCTCTCTCTCTCTGGTACCGCAGTCGACTACACTTTTCTCTCCGTCTTTGTTTTTCTCTCTCTCTCTCTCTCTCTCTCTCTCTCTCTCTCTCTCTCTCTCCGCAGCTTGATCATTCTTTTCCCGCGCCAAGCCACGCGCAGTCCTCTGGGCCTTGCTCCTCTTGCTCTCTTTAGCTCACCCGGAAACCGCGAGCAGAATCCTCTCGTCGAACTAATAAAAGAGCGCACCGGCTGATCCCGCAGGAACGTTGCCACTCCGGCTGGCTCTGAGAGAGAGAGAGAGAGAGAGGGAGAGCACGCGCGTATTGGGAAGAGAAAGGGCGCGTCGAAAAGCTCGAGCAGCAGGACAAATGAAAGAAAAACACACGGACGCGACACGGAAAAACAAAAGGATAAGCGGAGTCGCGTGTATATGTAGTCTGGCGTGGACCCTATTTTTCAGAGGAGCGAAATTAAGAAGAGCCGGCAAACGGCAGCAATATAAAGGCGCGTTGCTCTCGTGTTATTTTTATCCCCTGATGGGCTCTCGTTAGCTTGATGCGCTGGAATCGCCGCGCAATAAGCGTAAGCAGCTTATTTCGTTCTCTGCGCGCGCCGGTCTCGCGTTGAGTTTATGAGATTATTCTTTTACGTCGTTAATTTCGAGCGAACAGTGAAAAGCTCTTCGGGTTTCGGTCATCAAAATTTTGAATATTTCCTATTAAGACTTAATGCATCTGATAGTATCTCTTTTGCACTAAAATATTTTGTGAATGATTTGGTCACGTCCTGCACTGTTATTACTTGAAAAAAGTCAAGCGAGAAACAGCACCTCATGCCTTGAAAATATCGATGACACGATGCCGCGCGATATTTTTTGCGACCACAGCTGAAAATATTAAAATTCGAACGACGGGACGGTCCTGATTAAACGGAAAAATTGAAAATCGACGGAAGCTCTTCGGAAGAGAAAAATATTTAATCACGAGGTAATGAGGAAAAATGTTTCCATATGCGTTTTGCAACTTTTTTAATCAACGTCCTCTCACTGATAATCATCCAATGATAAAAAAACAAACGAACTTTATCGAAGGGACAGTTTGCTACAAACAAATACACTCCGCGTTTTGTCAGTTCGCAACAAATCAATGTACATTTACTACACAAAGCGAAGAGCGCACACCCGCAGATCCAGCCCATGGAACAACGTTTCAGCGCGATTCGCGAAGGTAGTCGTCTAGCGCGGCGCGAGAACTGTAACAGCGTCAACTAGTTTATTCACCGCGAGTATCACTAAATTATTCCGCGCACGGCTCAGACTCTCCCCCTTCCCTCTCACACCTATACCGACACATACACGGCGCTCACACGTGAGCTCTTCTGTCAGTAGTACGACTCGGTCCTAGGTCAGACACACTCGCTCTCCGTCCCGTGAATCGTTTGTCACCCGTCACAGAGAGGATATTTCGACTTCAGGCGCGGCGGCAATTGGCAGCGCTCGAGGCGACACTCGTCCCCCGCCGGCAGAGAGCTGCCCCCCGACGTACGTAGGTGTCTATGTATACTGGCTCGCGCGCTAGTTTCGCTGCTTATGAAAGACGTGCCTAATTCCAGCCAAACAAATTGCTCCCTCGCGTGATTGAATGCCACCGCTTACGCGTGTGTATACGCGCGGTGTCGCGTTCTGGATTGCTCTATTAGCCGTAGTCGCGACCAGTGCTGCGGGCAGCTCTCCCCGGCCCCTCGCATTTTGGGGGAAACCGAGAGCGATCTTCTTCTTTATTTCTGTATACACTCATGGAAGGGATGCGATGGAGCCTGTTGAGGAGAAAAATGGCTCTGGGTTATTTTTCGTCAATAAAATCGAACGTCGCAGCTCTACCATTCCCGCACTTTTGAGAGGCAGAAAAGTATAGTTCCCGTAAGAATTTACTTTTCACTCAGCGCCGATACTGCGTCTTCTCGAAATCACGAACTCTCGACACTCGGAGTTTTATCTCTCTCCCCATCGCCCGCTTTCGCTCCTCGCGCTTTAATCCTCCAGCGTCATACGCTGACGTGGCGTTGACCCTTCGTTTCCTCATAATGAAGCGACGGACTTTTTCTCCTCCTACTCCTCTGCCGTTGCAATCTCGTCTCGCTGTTTAACCAACACTTCATTCTTAAATTAAGTTAGAGCCGCGGTTACTCGCTACGTCATTCAACGAATACGACGACGCTTTTGTGTATGCTTAAGTAGGTTGCTTCGATAATAGTGGAAAATTAAACGCATCAGCAGTGGAGGAAAGCGAGACAGAAGAATAACAATTATCCCTACCACAATTTATTCTCATTTTAGAGCATCCACGGTTCTTGCTTTATTTTGATATTCGATTTTCGCTTTTTATTAATTAATGGTTTCACTCGTCTGCCCTAAAAGCCAAATTTGATAAACAATTTGATAAGAGCTGATATCCTTTTTTCACATCAACCTTAATTCGCGACACCTTTGTCTGATTAATTTAGCGCCATACCTGTTAAAATAAAGAAAAATCCAATCGCAAGAAAATACCATGCGATGTACATACTTATGCGTGAATTACTTAGTAAAGAGATCGATGCGAATTGTCTGCGACGAGAGACGAGGCAAAAATGCAGAAAGTGATTCATCTAAATATCTAACGTATAGCGCATAACATCGAGTGTTAGTTGTAGTCGTCGTTGGTGGTCCAGCGGCCCCGCTATCAATACACATTTATATAGCTCGTGATACGCCGGTATGAATGGCGTAGCAGCGTTTAATTTTCAATCGTGGCCTCCTCCGCAATCGCGTTCCCCTGCAGGCTCTCTCTCTCTCCCTCGCTCGTTTGCTTTCAGCGACTACGAGGATGCTGGATGATCGGAGGATGATTTTATTGCTGATCCTGTATGCCATGTGGGTAGTCAGGGGTGGTTTAATGAGCCTCTTCCACCCTCTGATTCGATGCCGGCCTACGTCGACCTTCCCCAACTTGCGTCTCGCTCCCTCGGCTTCTCCCTATCTCTCTCGCTCCTGCAACCCTCACAATTACGTCGCGCGTGCTTCGACTAGGGAAACACACGGCGTAACTACCCTGTGCCTCCCTTGCTCCTCCAGCCTTTGCTACGATATAGCTGTACTCTCTCTCTCTCTCTCTCTCTCTCTCTCTCTCTCTCTCTAGCTTCCACGTTCTTATTGAGGTCCAGAGTCTGCACGTACTTCTTCGTCCTGCTGCCAGATGCTACGGAACTAAACTGAACGGCTAACGGCAGCTCGAGCTTTCTCTCTCTCTCTCTCTCTCTCTCTCTCTCTCTCTCTCTCTCTCTCTCTCTCTCTCTCTCTCTGTGAGCTCTCATTGTAACGCGTACGTATATACCTAGAGGCCCGAAGAAATTTGCGGCTACGACGCGTCGGCCGAAACGCACACACGCTACCGGTATAGGTGTTACGCGTCGGCTGCTGAATTGCGATGGTGGAACGTTATCGTTACCTCCGCATATAGGATACGTTTGGCAAGTCATGCAGCTTCCACTCGGCTCTAATTACTTTTTATACCCCCTTCACGCTTCCCAATTTTCGTTGCAATATGTATAGCTGTACGAGCGAGAGAGATGCCTGATAAATGGACTTGTCTCGTTTTTGTATTAATAACGTGTTTAATCTCTTCTACATATTATAGGCTTCGATTTTCAAACATGCTTAAACCCCCTGCACCGGCGCGATTCCAGAATTATTTGAAACTTCTTATGCGTCGGATTGGTGGCGAAGCGAAATCCTATTTCGAATAACGCATTGTCCGTTAATGCAATTTAAATCCGGCCTGCCACAATAACAATACACACGCAACGCATCCCCATTCAATTATACTTATGCCGTAATTCGTTATCCCCCTACGTATAGCAGTGTGCGCGTGCATATATCGTTAGCGTGCGTTTGAAAATCCAACGCTCTATATACATTTGTCGAAGCCCGAGCCGCGTCGGGGGCCGGCACGAATAAGCATTTTTAAAGCAGCGGCTCGCTGCGTGTGTGAATAGCGACAGGTTTGCGCGCGCAAGTGGGCTTTAGTTGTTCAGCATGAATTCGCCATTTGGTGATTGAGCAATCTGCGCTCCGAGCGCGTTTCAGAGCGGCGGGAAAAATAGAGGCTGCTGCTATGCGC